>NC_044194.1:6083821-6767571 GCF_900880675.1 Sparus aurata | reverse complement strand
AGGGTGCTTGCAAGAGGGATGTAATACCAGAGAGCGTTTCCTTCCCTGCAAAGCATGTGTAAATGACAGCAGAAAGGAAGGGAAAAGCTACGACAGATTGTCCACCAGCTAATCGAATGCAGATGGTGTCGTTATCTCGGATGGATAAAAAAACAATACGATAAAAGCCTAAAATGAGTTGCCAATTAGACTTGGGCGGCTGTTAATATACCTGGGTACACCGCCCAAGCAAAGTCCATTTGTGGGAAACGCTGCACACTATTCTTAATTTTTCAATAAATGTATTGCACTTGCATTGCATAAAAACAAACGTGCTGTCTACACAGAGCTTTCAACATCACCTTCCCCAGCACCAGCCTCCTCGCCTCTAACTCCATCTCATGGCATTAAAATCTTGTCTCAAACGTGATGTGAACATGACATGAAACATTTTATAGAAATGTCAATATGGTATGCAGCCTTTGACACGTACAATTCTGAACGCATCAGTGGTTTGCTGAAATGTTGACTACCAGCATTTTATCCTGGCGACTGAGCTGCCACCAGACTCCTTCGAAAAAAACTGTCATTTTACCATTGGTGTATAACAGCTTCCGTTTTGCCTCAGAAAGGGCTGTCTGATGGCAAGGTAAAGCAGTGAATATATTCTATATTCTACACAGCTTAGCTTCCTACTCCTGACTGCCTCTCTAAACTGAGGGCGTGCCAACTGCCGTCTATTGTAGGTAATACCCTGACTGTGGATAAGTACATCATACAGCCCAACTCGCACGCACACACACTCGAGAAGCATTTTTTTCCTTCTTCCACCGACACTCACTCAAAGAAAATTAAGCCGGGACATAATGAGTGGATCTGCAAATATATAAAGATGCACCAAGACAATACGGCATTTCTGAGCACTGCAGTGAACAAATAATCAGTTATGAGATGATCCCGTAATCACGTTAGCGATCAAAATCCCATTACCTCCTGATAATACAGTAGCCTCCGCGCTATCTTTAAGCGTCCCTGTAGAACAACCACCAAGGATGATGGAAAGATGACTAAGTCGTTTCCTTTAAAAGCCCCCAGCCCGGCAAAGCCTTGTCTTACCCATAGCCTCACATAACCCACATGGCACTGTCAGAGCACACAGACACAGGCACATACTGTAGATCATCCCTCTCTCATAGCACCCACTCAGGGACTAGAGACTAAAATAAAACTTATTTGGGTGCCTCTGTGAAACAATGACTGAAGATGTACTCCCACAAAATCTAATTCCAGGCAGTGGATAATACAAAATTTCACCCTTCCAGTCTTCCAGCACTCATGCTTTTTGGTCTGTGATACCATACTCCATTAGCTACCTTCCTTTTTTATTATACTAGTGTCTCCCACGTGTCCTCACAGCCATCCTGCTATGACTACTTGTCTCATTCCTACTCTTTTTCCAGTGAGAAATAGTCAATTATCTCAATTCCGTCTACCTGCTTTCCTGCTCTTCTTTTATTATCCATCTCCACCCTCTCCAAACTTGCAGACTTCTATATCCACTGGTGACATATCTGCCTCTCATAGAAAATCTACAATAAAAAGCTCCACTATAACATTTCGAAAGAAAAAAAAAAACGTGACAGACATCTTGTGGGGTGTCTTGGTTGGCTGAGATGAAGTGACTAGGTTGTTTTTAGGACCCACCTTGTCAAACAGGGCAACAACTCCTCATTCGTGCTCAAGGACCTGAGCGGCATAATGTCACATCCCAAAAAATGACAAGCTGCCAAATGGCATCAGAGATTCTGCTATAGACAGCCGTCCTGGAGGACTCCTTCCTGTGACTACCTCTAGCTCTATTTCTTTGATGCAATCACTTTTATAGAGAGAGGAAAAATAAAGCTATGCATCAACCTATTAATCTTGTGGTTTAAAGGAGACATAGAGACTGAGGATGTCTTTTTGGTTGGGGAGAAATAAACAGGAGAAGGAAAGCAATAAAAGTTTTTTTTAGGTAAAGCGATCACATGCGGGACATATGAGAAAAAGAAGAATTGCCTCCTTCTTCGGAGGAAGAGAGACTTCTTTTGATATTCCTTAGCACTGTGTCCCTGGGTGATTGCCTACTTATATGTATGTGTTTTCTGTGAGTGGAATATTTAACATTTCATTTTACCCAACTCACTGAAACTAGAGATTGATTCACTATCTAGAATTCAAAGAAGCAATTAGGGATAAAATGTCTGTTAAGGGCCATTACACCAAATGTATTCCTTCTTTTACTCCAAAGTACAATAGTTTGAGCCTGTTGGAACAACAACAACTGCAACAGTCCAGATCAATACTAAATGAACTCCAGAGTCAAGCGGAAGGTAAGTCCTTCAGACACCCGCTGTCGAGTCACATGATGGGGTGGACAAAAAAGAGCATTTAATAATGACATAAATCTAATCTCGTCCAGTTTGGCATAAACCCATGTGACAACTGTCCAACATGATAACAGAGAGTCAAAAAACACCTGGCCTTGCATTCCTGACAAACCTCCATCTTTGAAAAAATAAAGAAAAGCAAACATAAGCCTGAATTAATTTCGCAAACACCCCTTTCAGAAAATCCTCTTTATTTGAGGTGGGGAGAAGTGGGGTGGGGATATGCAGAACCTCCTACGCATATTCCTAAGAAGTAATCCAGAAGGCTGTTCACTGGCGTGTGTAGCAGTTCAGGCAGCTCCACAAAGACGCATGCAAATGAAGTTAAATCTCAAAAGGAGCAACAGGGGAAGAGGGTACCAAATAGCAACTCACTGTCAACTGCTGAGCACAAATATGGAAAAGCTTAGCCTTAGAAGTATTTTGCTATTCAAGGGACCGAACACACCACTGAAAGAACCATAAGTCACTCCTACTTCGCCTCATCTCTCCCCCCTTTCTGACAATTGTTTTTCTTTCCCCTATCTGCAAGCTGTAGCCCATTTAATTAAAATGACTTGCCAATCCCCTGAAAAAAACAGAAGCTAAAGTAGCGGCAATAAAATTAAACTACATACATCATAATTATATATAACAACCTTCCTTGAGTGTCTGAAACAGCAGCCTTAGTTACTATTCCTGTCTGTTCCTAACTCTACTCAGTAAACACAACTGACTGCCAGTGTGATAGGAAGACATACATGCTCCACTTTAAGCTACCTGAAGTGGAGGAGGCCACACTTTTGCGATCTGCAAAACACACTGGAGCGCCTGAAGGTGTCATGTAGGGCTCTCTGAAGCTCGTATTTGATCTGCAACAGGTTTTCAACATTGATGTTTAGCTACAAGCCATAGCTGTGTAAGGATACTGTCTCACATGGTTTAATGTCGATGGTATATTCATAAGCTCCTGGACAAAGGGTGCTGCTATCTGTATCAATGTTACACTGAATTATTCTGCCTTACCTTATAGGGGCTCTATTTAACAATTTGCAGCTATTTTCACGAGTAAATCATTTAACTATTGGTCAAACAATAGTGGATTGTGACCCGTCATGAAAAATGAGTCCTTCCCTCTCTTGGTTGTTTGATGCTGCTGTACTGTGGATTTCTTTGTGAAGGACCAGGGTCAGAAAGTATGTGACTTTATGCATGTCCTTGAGCGCCTCGTCTCAATGCTTCTCTCCGCTCTGCAGAGCAGCAGTAGCTTACATTAGTTAAGAAATGGAGTCCAGTAACATAAACTGATGACCAGATTTCAGCACAGCACTGAAGTTCCACAGAGCCCCTTTAACTGGCATTTTCACATTCGCAGCCATCTCCAAATTAGGACGAAGCTGCCGGCTTCAGGCAGTAACGTTTGACATTGTGCATTCTGTGCACTGCAGTCATGGCTGTCAGGGCCAAACTGTGACTTGCTTGACTAACTTTAATGAAAATGCAGCTAAATGCAATATCTGTAAAATGGTAGTTGCATGTAAAAGGGGGTACATCCAGCAACCTCATGAAATGCTTACAAACACAACACTGTATAAATGTGAAGCAGTGGCAAAGAGGTTGCTGCAGCTACTGTTATGTGCTCGGTGCAGCCTCCTGGCCCTGATGCTGATCAGCCTTGTCATGTCAAGGTAATACTTGTTATCCTTATAAAAATAAGTCTTTAATGATAATGATGTCTGATGTCCCTTAACCATCCCATAGACATAGATTTGACCTATCATTCCTTTAAAACAAAGTAATAAAATAACTGTTGAATATTTTCACACCATTTCATCTCACGTCTTTATTTTTTGCGCCATATCATGTAGCGTAGTATCAATTCGAGTTCTGATAAGTGCTGTTAGGCATCAGTATCGATAACCACATCGATAACATCCAAGCGACTCCCATCCGCAGGTATGAGAGACACCTCCTATGTGTTTACATGCTCATGTATTTGGAAAATAAGGCATACTGTAGGTAGAACTTACGTTGCCGTGGTTGATGAAACCATGTTCCCTGGCGATGCGGTCAGCCTCCTCTGGTCCCCCATCGATCTGGACCGCCCAAGTGTTGGTGTAGACCTCTGAAGTGTCAATCCACTTCCATTCTGCTGTCAGGAGGACAAGAGCTGTCCACAAGTGCAGCAGGGCCACCCTGGCATCCATGAAAAGGAAAGCGCTTCACAGAGCAGTCTATCCGTCCGTCTGTTGCTGCTTCCCTGGCAGAGTGCGGCTGCTTCACCTTACAGCAGCAAAGTAGAACGGTGGCCTGGAGATGAGAGGACAGAGCCGGCTATAAACACAAACATGGCCTTCTTAACTGGGTCATTCTTGGACCTGAATTACATACTGCAGATACCGTTCAGAAAACAAAGCCAAAACTGCAGCAAAAATAAACAACAGCACACCCACAGACGTTATCATGCATCATACTTAGCTCACTGTCAACTGTCAAACTAGGAGAAAAATAACAATAAACGTCTATATAAATGTGCAAAGCGTAAACATGAGGTCAAAATAGACAAGTGCTCTGCAAAAAGACAGAATTGTTTTCAATCCTCCCTCATTTTCAGACCTGAAATGGTAATGTATGATAATGATATACGGTAGGCACGTTGCTTCAATACAGGACGAGCTCCAAGTAAACCAGTACACAGCCACTGTGGCAAGGCAACCGAGGTAGAGGACATTTTAATGCTTAGCAAGATGCTGCTCTTAATTTTTGGGTGTTTCAAAATTCAAATTCAGCAAGCTACTTGTTAGGTCTGAGAAGGTGCTGCACGACATATGCTAATTGCAGAGTAAAAATAATAAGCATGATAAAAAGGACTTTTATTTGAGCAACTGTTCAAACGAAAAACACTTTCACACAGGGACATTCTGTGGTCTTTTGATTTTTTAGCTCTTTGAATCGTAGGAAAGGAGCCCATAAGTCACACATAAAAAGGAAAGCTCTGTGGTAAGTTAACCGCCTCTGAGTGAGAGGAAAAATGATAAGGTGTGGGAATCCGCCAAGAATACCAGTTCATCCAAAGACAGATGAAGAGGAGGGAGGTGATGCAGGTCTAAATGGCTGGCCAGTCCCACTGCTGATCCCACCAACGTGGAATCAAACTGCTATTCAGTGCGTCCATCCCTGCTACAGCGTGAACTGATGTGAAAAGAAATAAGTAAATTTAAGCGTCCAATCTCACCCTTTTTGAACTGAATCGAATATAAGCCTGGTGTGTTCACTTATGACTGTGGTGGTTTTCCGTGGGAAAGAACCTCCAATATAAACCTTCTTAGCAGGTACGGAAAGAAAATGAGGATGTAGGAAAATAGCAGAGCAAATGGATGGGTGATTCTACTAATCCTCACGGCAGAATGTTCTAGTTCATTTTTTTTTTTTTTTTAAACCTGGCAAGGATGGTAAGTCAATCAGATACCCCATCTGTCTGTCCAACACTTTCAAGCAAGATATCTTGACAACTACTGCTGCAGAAAATGACAACAGGCAAAAAAAAAAAAGACCTTAATAACGTACTGGGCTGACAAAAACGCCTCCAGAACGTCAATGTACCTTGGCAAATAATCAAACTGATGAATGGCGCTGTCTGACACATCCAAATTCTCCCATAGGTATTCCACTTGGTTGAGATTTGGTAACCATGAAGCCCTCTTCTCAATAGGGACAAATTAACGGCGTGCAATTTTCAGGGGGCTAGTGCTAACATCGAAATTAGCGAAAATTCCAATATTGATTTATATCAAACGATACACACAATATCCCTAAAATGTGGTTATCAACCACTATGATGGAGACAGGATGTTTAACAGTCTAACAAAAAACTTTTATTGTCTACAATGACAGCAGCACACTGAAACAGTAAACTTCACTGGATAAATCAATCCAAGTGTATTTGTCAGCATTGTTTTTTCCAAACCACAGGTTTCCATATGAGCTAATATTGACAAAAGCGCAGCATAAACTGGTGTATCCTGGACTCTTGTGGTGAAAGGTAGAACCAGGAGTGTGCCTGCAATGCACTTGACAAGTGGGCAGAATAAAAAAGTTTGCTGCAGGGGTTCAAACAACAGATCCATATCCTCAAAGTAAATGCGCAAATCATAACCCCCTGATACAATATTTTAGTTTCCTAAAAGGAAAAACAAACATAAAACAATACATCCTGTCGCCAATGATGGCAAAATAGTAAAGGCTCTCACAATTACCTAACTGAACTGGCATGTGTGTATATGTGACCGGCACTGGATATCTAAAAATAACATGCTGGTCAAAGCCAGCCATGCTGAAAACTGTCTGATTCCACTGCCTGGCCGACTGGTGCATTTGGTGATATCCAATATCTAAGTCAATATAGTTTCAGATCACAATAACAGTAAAATATCAATATGTTGCCTAGAACCTAGTACCTTTCTCTTAGCCTTTACACAAGACATGCTAATGAGTCCCTCTGGGGGCCATGAATATCAAGTTAGATCTGAATAAGTCAGCATGAATGGGCAATAAACATGACTGAGCACTTTTACGCTCGCTAAGAGACGATCCCTTTATTTTGAGAACTCAACGAGATTTTCACTTGTCGCTACGACATTACATCACACTGCTCACGAGGTATCTCATGATTGAATGGGCAGATTCTCATGATCTTTGCTCAGCAGTTTTAGTTTCCCAAGGAGAAAACCCTTTTTTATTCTAATGACCATGTGGTATTCCCCTATGGCCACCCTCAGGACAGACTAACATTTTTATCCCCACTTCATTAAGGCTCTGAGAATAGCAAGATCATCAGTGTGGGGTTCATTCTGTCAAAAAGTTTCAAATTGGGGAGTGTAATGATCATTGCAGGCTTTAGGGGCTCCTGTGGGGCTTTAGACTTTCAGTCTTGTTAATAGATTTTCTGAAAAACAACAGTTGTCTGTCTTCTGCAAGGTAAGGCCAACTAGCAGTAGAGCAGACTGTTTCACGACTGTGGCTGAGTGTGTTTATACTCCTCATAAGAACTGAAGGTGAAAGAAAAAAAAGTGTTTTCATAGTGCATTCCAATTAAGGGCTAGGTATTTTGGCAGCAGGTGCCACTGTCTGAAAGCAGAAGTCTGTTCACCCCCAACACAACAGTACTGGAAACAACAGCTGAAAAAAACAACTAATAGGACCATGGCAGCACATAGTCCAGTCTTACCAAGGAACAGTTTATGGATAAGACGCCAAGTTACTGTCCAAGTATAGTATATCTTAAGATGATAAGACATACAATAGTAAAAAAAAAAATATCAAAGCCTTTCTATACTTTGGGAAAACATGGCCAAGGTTTCTTAAGCTTGAATCACATCGACTTTGTTAACCATTAAGTCATTTTCTGAAAATGGGTCCAGTCAAATAACTGGTCCTTTCTTTGGAGCTGTAAAATAGACGCTACTAACTCTAATGGACTGAATGCTTCCTGACAGTGGGTAATTTTTAAGGTAACAAGGTAATAGGTTTGCTGGTGAGTTTTTTTTGCTTTCGCCCCAAGCTCTCCCTAAAATCCATTCTCCAGAAAAGTCAAACATTTCAGAACCTTTTACAAACACAGAGGATGCCCACCCCTTCATCCACCTGAACAATTATCCCATGCTTCTGAGGAGTTACGTGTACGCAAACTATTCAAGAGGAGAAGCTCATTGAATACATCTGTGGATTCACAGATACATTTAGGAGTGGGTGTGATTTGAGCGCAGTAGGAGAAGTGGTGGAAACATGACCAGGGGCTGTCACTCTTCCTGTGGCGGAATCCTTCTGAGCTCATTAGATACTATGCTGGAGTCACAAAAACAGGAGCAGGGGGTCTGCTGTCACTGAGAGAGGGCTGGAAGAGGGAGGAATAGATGGAGAGAGAGGGGTGGTATCCCTCCCTGGTACAGCATTGCGGAAAATAACGAGCAGATAATAACTCTACGCCCAAATACCTTCTCTCAAAACACAGCCTGGAGAGGAGTTAACAAGAGGCTGCTTACTCTTACAATATACATCAAAGGCCTAAAACTCAGATGAAACTTCAATCTTCAAACCACTGGAGAACTTAAGACATTAGAATGTGAACTACAAAGAGGAGAGAAAATTAGTTGCGTAACCTCTCTCGACATTAGTACCGTACTCATGCAAGTGTGTCAGTGGAAAGGCAGGGGCGGATAATTGACCTGTGGTATGCAAAAATAACATGACAGCTATGAATTATTAATACAGCACCTTCTGCCTCAAGCTATTGACAGACATCCAAATGTAGTACAGTATCTCACGGTGATCAGTGTGGTGTGACATTTTGATCAATGATTCCTGTTCATAAACCATTTTCAAAAACAGCAGCAGCAGCCAGCAGCAGCAGCAGCAGCAGCCACAACAGGTTGTTCCTATCAAAATACTTTCCTTGGATGTTCCGTCTGTGAAATTCATAATGAGCAGTCCTCTCCTCTGTCTCGGCAACAACAGCTGAGGTGCCCTTGAGGAGCGCACTTTGCCCCCGACAGCTCCAGTGGAGCTGCTCCGTGGCCAGCGGAACAAAAACAGTGTTGTAAAAACAAACCACAGAGTGATTCCTGTCCTGTGTTGTCGCCCCCTCGCAATTCAACTCTGCTGAGAAGAGGGGGAGATGGAGGAGCAATGCGTCAACACTTGTGCATTCATTATTGTCTTGATAACACCATTAAGCCCTCGGGCAACAGCTTCTTCACTGCTGGATACTCTACAGACTTGCAGCGTCGAAAAACACTAGCTTTTAAGATCCGTATGAGCTGGATGCAGGAAACGGATTAGCAAGATGCTGGGAGAATTTTGATGGGAGAAAAAAAGCAATATGGTGACATTAATACTGAATCAATATGTGCTCTTTTGCTGATCTTGCAGGGTGGGTTAGACTGTGTGTTATCACAGATATATTAACTATTGATGGCTAGAGATGCAGCAATTACTCCAGTATAATTGGTTTGCTGATCGAAAGAAAATAATGGGTCAACTATACTGATAACAACTGCGTTAATTTTCAAGCGATAATTTCAAACATTTGCTAGTCCTGACTTCTTAAATGTAAGAATTTTCATTTTCATTTTGTCATTCAAGATGGTAAATGAAGGACAAAAAGAGGACATTGGTGTTGAGCAATTCGTTGACTTTTTTTCGACTGAACAATCCATCAATTAATTGCAAAAATAATCTGCATATTGGTCAATAATGAAAACAAGTGGCAGTTGCAGCCGCAACAGTTCTTGCATGTTTTGGCAGGTGTGCAAAATGACTGCAGTGCGTACATTTACAGATGATGCAGGAAAAAAAGGGAATCTCAGTTTTATCATAATTTAATTATTCATTTTAGATCAGCTGCGTTTGTGTTTCCGTTTAAGCATTTTAAAAATAACAATTTAATTTATACATTGCTAAATACATTTCTTACCTTCATATATTATTTACTGTTACTGCCATCTGAGAAAGAAAATGCTAATTGTTCAACTGTAAAGTATCTGGCCTCAGTAGACATCTTGGTCACAACTCATAAATAACCAAATCTGAAAGATCTTTCCATTAAAAATTAAGATTAGCCAGTATATCATCACTTCTTTTCACACCCTAAGTTATCCGCATAGCTGAGTGAAATTATTAATAAATGACTATCTGCTTGGCAATCTTTTCCACAGTAACACCAATAAATTCACCGTTTAATCAATAGCACAGCAGTCAAACGCATTATAATATTTAATTTTATGAAGTACAGCCTGGCTCAAGATTCGCCTCTTGTGAATAAAAGAGTTTGAGTAAAGAGAACTGGATTTAAGAACAGAAAGTTGTCTGACCCCCGGGTGTGTTTATGAACATGAACGTGCAAATGTAATATATCCGACAAACAACATATGTGTTCAGCTAACTCTCTCTACATTAGCATCACTCCAGAAGGATGGGATAAACATAGTGTGGCAGAAAAACAAATCTACTCTTGATGGGGCTGAACAGACAATTTCCATTGGTAATGACGAGCACACGGAGCTGTGACAGACCATATGCAGCACTCCAGCTTTATTATAGGCTGCCCACCAGCCAAATCGACACCCACCATGTGCTCTGGGCTGCCCTCTCAAAGAAAAACCAAGGCACAGGAGAGAACTGCAGCATTTGTCAAGTACCACTGACAGCCAAGCATCCCTTCTGAGAGGGGAATTTGCTCCAAGTTAAAAAAACAAAACAAAACATGCGATAGAAAACTAGAGGCATTGCGTATACAGTAGGCAAGCCGTGCTCTATCAGGACGACAGTACACAGCTGGAAGTAAGCTGTACAGTAATCATCTGAACCCAGTTGTGAAGTGAGCGAAAATGGTGGTGTGACTGAGCACCACTAAAGCCAGATTCATCTTAGCTCCCACTGTCTATGAGCTGCGGAGATGGAAACGAGTGATAAAATGTTGTCCAGGGCAGCTGCAATGTGTCGGGGAGAAAGAATCAATTCTGTAAGTAATGTCCCACAGAGACATCCAACCCAATTTTTCACAGCCATCTGAATCTTGGCATTGTTCCTCGTGTCAAACATGCTCTCATCCACAACACTCTCTGCCCTAGTTTATAGATGAGTTATACTGTTGACAAGTTTGTGTTCGTAGTTCTCTCTCCTCCGCTGCGTTCCTGCTTTATGCCTCTTGTAAAATGTGTGGGGCTCGAGGATCACCTGTACAGCTGAACCCAGTACTGATGAGGACTCAACAGAGCTGGGAAAAAAAGGAGGAGAAGTGTGTGTATGTGACTCACTTAGTCAGACTTCCTCTCGATACGTAAACACAAGACGGGACTCTTTTAATAGCCCTGATCTCCTAAATGGCCCGGATAAGATTTGGGCCTCACAAAGATACAAAAGATTAGTTCTATAGGGTTATCTTTGATGTGGCGAGGAGGTGTAATCTGACTGAGGAGGAAGCTCGGAGCCTTGACTCAGTAGCTGGTGACCTTGACTTCCTCCCGTGTCGTGATCCCAGCGGGAGTTGCACTAGAGGTAGAAGATAACAACAGTGCCCAAGAGGACGACACAGGCGGAGTTAGATCACTTCAAGCTCAGTTTTTCATCTTGTTGGTTCAATCCGAGCACACTTTGTTTTTCCCTGAAATAGGCACACATCAAGAGCGTGAGGCCAGTGTGAAGAGGTCTGAAGAAATCAAAAAAAAAAAAGAAAGAAAAGAAATTCTGCTTGGCCCGTGAGGCAGAATTAGCTGAAATGTATTACAGCAATTCCCACCGTACACAGATAAAAGGACCTTAATGAGGGTTTTAGCCTGTTAGGGCTTCGGGGTAAATAAGTAAGAGAGCGAGAAAAATGTAGGAGTGTGGGTGAAAGAGAAAAACAGAGCAGAGCGGATGGGAGCGAGAGAGCAGAGCATGGGTCTGAATCAACACAGTCAGATGAGACAGAAAATAACGGTGTAAACAAGATCAACAAACATGGAGTCATCTTACCAAGAATAAACTTCAGAGAAGAGGTGACCAGGGCCGGTCAACTGCCGGGCTAAGTCATGTCTCCTTCCACAGAAGAGGGTCCACCTATGCGGGATAATGAAGAAGCGCCTGCTGTCCAGACTGGGTGGGTGGGGGG
The DNA here is from genome assembly GCF_900880675.1 of Sparus aurata. NCBI lineage: Eukaryota > Metazoa > Chordata > Actinopteri > Spariformes > Sparidae > Sparus > Sparus aurata. The sequence continues at coordinate 6,755,535 of NC_044194.1, read as the reverse complement.
AGATGGATTTTTACCTGACTGGGAGGACTGGTTGAGAGCTGTCGGCAGCGCAGGCAAGAAGAGTTTATGCTGAAAAAGCCGTCATGCCTTCAGCGAATCCTCCCATCGTTCCCACCCACTCCTCCACGGCACCCCTCCCTGCTTTGCAAACACATCTAACTCGTGGCTTTTCTACACAAACTAAGATGCCAACCAGAAGCGAGACGCTGCCCCCTTCCTCATCCTCTTCCTCTCCCTCCGGGTGGAGACTCCCCCCTTTTTTGTTTCCTCCTGCGGCTTGACTTTCAACTTTACATCTAATCTGACGCCATATGTCCGCTACTTACTCCCGGGGATGAATAGTAATAACGATGCTATCCGCACACACCCATACTCCTCCAAAAGCGCTGAATTTCAACTATCCCGTCTCGCTCGTCATCCGCCACCAACTTGCCACCACCATGGTTATATTTTGCCAGCTAACTTCAACCGTCGCACCCAAAAGGTGCCTTTAAAACGCTCTCTCCCTGCGGTTTTTAGTGACTTCTCGCGGTTAACTTGCCGACGGAAGTATGGTGGCGGTAATTCACACACGCAAAGTAAACACGGGGATAGACAAAGGGGAGAATAAAGGGCTACATGCCAATACAGTATAACGGTTCAGTGCTGGATGAAGGTGGCAACAACAAACTGCCACAAACCCTTTTCTCCAGGAAATACGTCACGTTAAAAGCCGACTGGACCGTTTGTGCGCTCGATTAGTCACACCGCGGCTGTTGAAAGGGGCGGCTCACTTTGTTTCTGGGGCTCGGAGCGGGAATGACATCGAGTAAAGTCGTTTGTATCTACTTGTTATTCGACGTTAGAGGCTAACTGTCATTAGCATGTGAAATAAATAATTTGTTGCATTGTGTAAACTAATAAATCCACGATTTGTTACACTAAAGCAGTAGACATCTATGCAAATAGATTATCTATGCTGAAAAAAACTCGATTAATGCCTTTATAACATTAAGAGAGACTATTTTTATGTTATAAAGAGTGTTTGTCTTATTTTAGTCGCTGTAATCGTTATTTAATCGCAACGAATTAATTTCCGGGAGAGGCCTGTTCACAAAACTAGCACCCTTGTCTTCGAGCGGGCTGAGTTGTACCGCTTGTGTGTGGCCGCCATCTTGTGGATATCTCATGAACTTACACCCGTGGATGAAACCGCGCACTGTACGGTAGAGGGGGCCATAACACAGAGCGCTTAGTCTGACTCTGACTCGCATGGTTGTGTCTACCCCGTTACAGCCTGGTATGAGTGAAAGCCGGCCCGCTTTCTGCAGCTCCCCTCTGTTAACACGGACCAAAGTTATCCCGGAATAAGGACAGCACGCATGTGCCGTCAACCCGGATGTAGATGCTTTTGTACGTGTCTACTCACCGTCTCGCCAAGTTGTGACAAATTTGCGGTTAAAGAATGATTTATGTGTCTTAGCGCCCGGCTGGACAACGCTTTGCCGTTCCAAATCGGTCCGAACCGGGTCAACCAGCCGTGACATGTGTCGATCGACGCGGATCGCGCATCCGTGTGACAGCTCCACAACAATCTGTCTGCGAAGAGCTGCACTGTTGATTCACGGTGAGACAACACAAGTGTGCGAAATAGCCTCCATGTATTTACTGTTTACACAAAGTGCGGACATGTGAGAGCGCTCTCAGCCCCCGCAGCCTCTCTGTGTTCCCGAAGTTCGGATGGCAGAGTTGGGCTGCTAACGTTTCTCCCCTCCTGTCCTGTGTCGTTGCAGAACCCGTCCTGTAACTTCGAGGATGGACTTTCGCGGCAGGAGGCACGAGCGAGGCAGCAACTGGACCGACCCGGAGATAGTGGAGCTGCTCCAGCTGTGGTCGGACGAGTCGGTCCAGATCGAACTGGAGAGCTCGCTGCGCAACCAGCGCGTGTTCGACCGCATAGCCCACATCCTGCGGGAGAAGGGCATCTACCGCACCGGCGACCAGTGCAGGGAGAAGATCAAGAAGATGAAGCTGGAGTACCGTCGCATCAAGGACAACTACAAGATGAGGTCCTGGAAGTTCTACGATGTGATGGACAGGGTGCTGGCGAACCGACCGGCTATCACCTACTCCTCCCTGGGCGGAGCTGTCATAGCCCAACAGGTGTTTCAGAGCCCGGGTGGGTCCGAGCCGTACGTGCAGGGGGTCCCAGCAGGCTCGTTTGGTCCCCTGTCCGCAGGGGGGTTTCTGTTTGGTCAGCCTCCAAAAGCCGGGGAGCAGCTGGATATTAAATGTGAAGATGTCGATGAGAGCATGCTGAACTCTGGTGTTGCGCCCCCCGAGATGTACTATGGGTCTGGAGATGACCAGGAGACTGACGGACAGTCTCTGCTGGGGCCAGAGGACCAACTGGGTCGAGGAGAGAGCTCAACGAATGCAAGAATCTCCCCTTCAGGTTTTCAATCCTAAATTCTATCACTGTCATTATTACTATTACTGTCAATTACATGACGTTAGAAAGTATTGGTAGTTGTAAAGTTAATATTCTTATATTTCATGTCCCCAGGTTTTAGTGACCTGAACATTGCCAGCTCTGCCACAGGTGCCGCCCAGACTGCTGGTGGTCCCATGCCGCACGATACACCCGAGCAACCCAGGAAGGATGGTTTCCACCCTCCAACATTTGAGAGACAGAAGAAGCGTCGCCGGGGTGGCAAAGCATCATCTGGCTTCGGGGGTGGCAGTCAGGGGCGCCTGGACAAAGCCCTGGCCAGCTTCCTGAACTGGCAGCAGTCGGCCGAGGAGCGCCTGCTCTCCCTGGAGGAGGCGCGGATGGAGAGAGAGTTTCAGGCCGAGGAGCGCAGGGAACAGCGGGAGGAGAGGAGGGCAGAGCAGGAGCGCCAGCACGAGCTCCGCCTGTTCCGCATGCTCACGGGGGCGTTGGTTGCGGCCAGACAGCGCGCCCCGGCTGCTGAGACGCAGCCGGCTGACCCCTCTTTCTCACCGCCAGCTCATCTGTCAGCTTCACTGATGACCACAGCCGCAGCCTCCCTCTCATCATCTTTATCTCAGCCCCCCTCAGAAGCTCCCGCCGCACAGGCCGTCTCCACTCAGGAGACAATAAAGTCAACTCTGCCCTCATCTGCCAAGCCCCGTGAAAGGTCTCTGGATGTTTTGGCAACAGCGAGATGTGTAGAAACTCCTGGCCCGAGCGTGTACCTGTCCAACCGTGGTAACAGCATCCGACAGCAGCAAGGCATTCTCCAGGAGGGCTTTGCCCAGTATGGAGCAGACAAATACCACGACACAGATAACCCTGGTGTGAGTTTGTGTCACATAATAAACACACAGCTGTCAGACACTAGTATTACTTTGTATAAGGTTTTCCTTTTGTTTCTGTCTCCCAGGGTATAATCAACATGGGCACCAGTGAGAACAAACTATGTTATGATCTTCTTCATAAACGGGTGAGATTTATGCAAGCACATCCCGGCAGTAATGATATAACGCTGCAGGGCGTAATGTACTATAATATTTGTTTGCCACGAAACATTATTCTTAATTATTGTGCCCGCGCTCACAAATGAATTTCATTTCCCTTCCCTGCTACAGCTGACCAAGCCCGACATGCTGCTTATTGACCCGTCTTTGTTGCAGTATTCAGACTGGAGGGGACACACGTTGTAAGAGATTAGCAGTGTACCTTTATTTTCATTTGGAGCGAGAAGCACGTTTGTCAAGTGGTTCATGGTAAAAGTTAGACCTGTCGAAGTAAACATTAACCCTCCCACGACCTTTTTCCGCTGTGCTCGCTTTCAGCCTGAGAGAGGAGGTTGCAAAGTTCCTGACGAACTACTGCCGTTCTCCAAACCCACTGAAAGCCGACAGCGTGAGTGAAGATAATTGCTTTCGCTGTGTGAGATAAGTACAGTCACTTGAATGGACTGTATAATGCAATGTACTTAATATTTTATATGGAGCAGATGACAATATTATATCTACCTTGCTATATGGTAAAACCTAAGAGATTGTGGAATGCATGTGAATAGCAGAGGTGGAGAAATGTTACCACGCACAATTACTCATATACTACAGGAAGAGTAGGCACAGTTCAGAGGCTGTGTTCGTATATACCGTATATAGTGACATTTTTATTGTACGGTTCCTTTTTTCCACAACATGTCAGAAGGAAACACTCAGGGGTGTAAATTGCGTGTTTCACCATGATACAACATTATATCCGTCTTTGGACAAAGACATGATATTTGCAGATTCGATACAGAGGCCTGCGATCGACATGAGATGACATCATCTGCTCATCTAACACAATTACATTTCTATCAACTCAGTAAAATAAGATTTGACAGTTTTATTACTGAAATCTTCAGTGGAAGTAATATTTTGTCAATGGTTTCTAGGCATTTAAATGAAAATTAGTTTATTCTTTAAAAAAATTGAATTGTGATACCCCTTTTTGTTGCAATATTGTTATTTGCAACATTTATACTATGAATAGATTAGTGGCATACATATAACATACAAAATGTTTACAACACTTATTCTATCACATCTACTGTAGTGCCACCTGAACCACCTACAACAATTCTACTTATGCATTAATCAAAATTAAAGTTGAAGGGGCACTATGTAAGAATTTATGTTTTAAAAAATTCAAATATTAACTAATTATTATTATTATTATTATCATTACTGTTATCGACAAAATGTAAATAATGTGAGTTTTGACGTTGTGTCAAAGACGTCTGTGCATTATTTTGAAGAGATGTCGACTGACGTTAGCATGCTAACCAGCTAGCCCCAATTTACAGCTGCACGGCTAACTGAGCTAATAGCAGCTACAATAAGCAACCGTTACTTTCATGATATGCTGTCTCCATATATTTAAGTGGTATATTCTTACACATGGCACCTTTTTAATTATTTGAAATTCTAGAGGGAAGCATTCTTTACATTGACTCTTAATTTCATGTAACCTCTAATAATTGCCTGCTTTACACCAGTCAAAATTACAAAGTCATATCATGAGCATGCTACCTGTATTTAGTAAATACTCCAAATACATTTTCCACAACAGTACATATACACTCTCTTTGTATTTCTATGAAAAGTGTAAATAAGGTTCCCCTCACACTGATACAGATGTCCTGCAAATGATATAGTTACGAGCCAATAAACCATTTTTAAAACGTCTCAAACAGCTGCCGCAGAACACTCTTTGGATTATAGCCATTCATTTTCAAAAATGAAGGCAGTGCATTCAAATAATTTATTTGATTAACTCCCAATGATTATGAAGATGCCAAATGCCTCAATTGAACTAACGTACTGTAGCTCTTTAAGGGTAAGCAACTTAATTTGCAGATGAAATGAATGGCTGTTTTAGTGGGTGGATGAATTTGTAGCGCATTTATCAGGCCTCCCTCTGTGCCCTGATTAGGTTATTTCATAACACGGTTGATGTGTGTGTGTCTGTGTGTGTTTTTTCAGGTTGTGGTGATGAATGGCTGCGGTTCCCTCTTCTCGTGTATCGCAGCAGTCATTTGTGACCCCAAAGGTAGGCTGAGAAAGCATCAGCATACACGCCCAATACATCCATATCTTAACTGCAGGAATTTAGTGTTAATACACAACAAGTGTGCCATAACAGGAAATCTGGTTTCTTTTTTTTTGCCTGTTTTCTATTAAAAATTATCATTGTTTAAGCATGAGAGAGAATTTGGAAATTGTAACATAATCATTCAGGCTTACACTTTTTCCAAATGTATTCATGCAGCTACATAAATTGCTTATTCTTTAGTGCTACTGCAAAACAAAGCCTCATTATAAGCAATGTAGTGCATTTGTATTGCTCAGTGACTGGCTTAAAGCAGCCCTTATTCATGTACCATATTTAATACCAACTTGTGTGCAAATATGCCATGAAAATGTGGAACAGAAAATAATTGAAAATGAACATGGTTTATATGAAAAGTAGCTTATGTGTGGTCGTTTAGAGTTTGGCCTGAGTTCACCGATGGTAGGTTTGTATGCATTTGTGCACTCAGAGTCATTCACAGTGACAATTTGCGAGGAGGTGATGTATGCGTTTGTGTTCAGATGCCACGTATCATCGTGTTTTTCATGTTCCAGATGCCATTCTCATTCCCACGCCTTTCTACGGGGTGATCACTGAGGATCTAGATCTGTACAGCGAAGTCAAACTCTTTCACGTTCCTCTTGACTGTGAGGTAGGAATGCAAAGGCTGGTTTACTTTCTGTGTGTTACAATGATGTATCAGTTGTTGACTTTGCAGATTGTATACGCTCAAAAGAACTCACATTTTCTGCACATTGCATCCACCTCGACGGATTGATGCATTATTCCTCTGAATCTTCTTTATTCACAGGCCGACAGCAAAGACAGCCGACCCTTTCACCTCACCGTAGAGAAACTAGAGGAAGGTCTGAAAAGAGCCAAGCTAGAGGTAATTCATGGCTGCACTCTTTCGTCAGCACTTATCCTCAATTATTATTTAACAAAGGGCGGAACCACTTAAAGAAATGCACTGGCAAGGTTCTTACTTCAGATACTAAACACCTTGGATGTCCTGGTGATATGTTTTTTAGCTTTATCTCTATAAAGACTGTGAGATACTTAATATCACTTTACATTTACTTAGAAGCTGGCTGTCTCTTTTAGGGGTTGATCATCCGGGCTGTTATACTGGTGAACCCCCATAACCCTCTGGCTGAGATCTACACCCCGAAGGAGATGATAGCATTCTTGGAGTTTGCCAAAAGGTGCGTTTTTTTTCCCCCCCCTCTATTATCTCGCCCTGCTGTCTAGCACAGTAATCCTCCCGGTGTGCAGCTGTGTGGCTCCTTTAAGCACAAGGCACTGCATACAGTTCCTAGTGTGAAGTCTTATTTTACAGCCAAGTGCGTTGTCCCGTGTGTGGAATATCAAGCGCTCTTGATGGAGTTTTATCACCTCTCCCGACCATCAGCATATTGTCAAGTGCAGCCATGTGCCAAGGAGTCACCTGCATCATCTATTGTTTTCTAAATGATGTTGCGAGAGTAATTCCCCCCACGCACCCGTGCAGGCACCGGGCTGTTGTAACCATAAACCACTGTGCTTTTACGCTAACGCAGGGCGATGAGGGAACAATTTTTACTTTTATGTCGCATTTGTTTTGTCATTAACGATCATTAGCAATATAAAACAAAGGTTTGTTAACGCTGCGCTTTTTATTTTCACGTCATCTCTTCTCCTCCTTCACTTCCCTCCTTTTAGAAATGAGCTCCATGCCATTGTGGATGAGGTGTACATGCTGACGGTGTTTGATGAATCAGTCACCTTTCACAGTGTCCTCAGTGTAGACAGGTACTGCGTGAACCTAACCTCCACGTGATTACTCTGTCGGACGCTTAATCATAACAATTGCGGCTGAGGACAGCCCCTTAACTGCTGATGATGTGCTCTCATTTCAGTTTGCCCGACCCACAGAGGACGCATGTGATGTGGGGGATGAGCAAGGTACGTACTGTGCTGAACTCTCTGAGAGAGAGGCTGAGACTTTTTAAATCCCTGCTGACAGTACGGTAAAATGTTTTTCATTAGATCTTTGTTTTCACAGTTTTTTTTTTTGTTATTTCTAGGACTTTGCCATGGCAGGAATCAGAATAGGCACCCTGTATACTGAGAACAGAGACCTTGTGGAGGCTTTGGCCAAGCTGGGTCCCTTCCACGGTATCTCTGGAACCACCCAGCACCAGGTAGCGCGACTCCTTCAGGACAGAGGTATGGATCCAAGAGTCACATGCTTTTGCACACATAATGTAAAAAAAAAAAAATCACACTTTTTCTCTCTTTTTGCACAAAGCAAGCAGTTTGTTGGGCTGAGTTGAAATTCGTGAATGCAAATGAGTTTGAATGGGAGCTTTTCAACGATGTCTGTCTGCTGTCGGGAGACATCATCGCTCTTTTCAGCTTCTTTTGAAATGACAGGAGCTCTGCATGGGGCTTCTGCTGCACGTCACGCCGCACAAAGACTCGTAAGATTGAATTTACACTCACCTATTGTCACTTCTCGCTGTCACGCTCTAGATTGGATCAACAAGGATTTTTTGCCCGAGAACAGATGCAGACTGAAAGCTGCTCACAGTTACCTGACAGGAGAGCTGCGGGGTATGGGCGTCCCCTACCTGGACAGGCCTGCTGCACTTTATGTCTGGGCTGACCTCAGAAAGGTAACAAGATGATGGGGCTGATGTTTCAGTTCTCACTTGTACATAGCCAATTCAAATACAAATAACCCCTTGAAACTGTTGCTGTAGACTTGATCCGTCACTGCTGTCTCTCCATGTCGGTAGTACCTCAGAGAGTCTTCGTTTGAGGAGGAGCTGTCTATGTGGCGGTGTTTCCTCAGACACAAGGTGGTTTTGAGCTGCGGTCAAGCCTTCTCCTGCTCCACACCCGGCTGGTTCCGCATGGTCTTCGCAGTCCAACAACCCCACCTTCAAGTTGGTGAGTGTGTGTTAAATCCCTCCCCCACCACCTTCCTGCTAGCGGTCCTATTAGCAGGGTTCGTACAGGTGCTTGAAATCCTCGAAAGTGCTTGAATTCCAATGTTGCATTTTGAAGGTCTGAAAAGTGCTTGGATTTTAGTTTAAGTGCTTGAAAGTGCTTGACATTATAACTCTGTTTCTTGGCAAAATTGGGATCAGACTGGATAGTTTGCTTAGTACAAAGAGAAATAAAATCAGTGTGTGTGTGTGTGTGTGTGTGTGTATCGTCACACGTGCAGCCTAGAGAAGGATGGCTGAGGAGAAGGTGAATTTGATGCAATTTGGACTGATGACATGTTCAGTATTAATAAACTTTGATGACTAAGCGAACAACTTAAAAAAAGTTTATGTCAAAAAGGAAAATGACATGGTGTTCTCAGGTATCTCCTTGTCTCGGTGCAAGTGTGCCTGAAGAACGCCAAGTGACTTCCCTTTTTTTGGATAAAACCTTGTGTTCTCCTTTAATTTCTAAAGTTTTTGCTATCATGAAACATCATTGTAGACCCTGAGAGGTCCCAGTCAACACTGCTGTACTGGGAGTGAACCCAGCCTGGGAGTGAGACCAGATTGTTGACAGGTAATACAGCACAGAGGAGGTTTTGTTTTCCCAGGGCTGAGTAAAGTAAAGCGCCGCTAGCTGCACGGCTGATCGAGCTAACAGAAGCTACAGTTAGCAGCAGTTAACTGTTTCCCTAGCAAGATTTAATCATGATTCTGAGGCCCTATCACCGTCCACCAGGTATCTCTGTAAATCCCCAAGAGTTGAGGCAGAGAATATGTTCTTTCTAAGATCCAGTATCACGCAAATCAGTGAATAAACTAATAAAGTTGTGTGTTTGTAATCAATGGTGGGTCTACATGGCTTTTCTAAACGCAGTTAAACCTGCTAAAAAATTGCCTATTGGCCCATTCCTAATACCCGCAGGCAAAGCAGTCCGTCTGCGACTTTTAACTGAAGCGTTACATCGTATGTCACAGACGGTAATAACTTCATAAAGGGCCGGAAACGGTATCAGAAGAGAAAAACAACAGTCGGCTGTATCCCAAATTCCTAAATGCCACCACCGGATGATGATGATGATGATGGTGATGCGTCAGCGCTTCACGCGGCCCACAGAAACACTCAGCGTCATAAAAAAAATGAGTAAGCATTTCGTTGGACGTAAAATGAATATACGCCCCCGAGCGCAGGATGAGTCATTTACCTTTTTTTCTTTTTACATCATTTTCCAGGAAATTACAAACTTTTAAAATACCTTTTAAAGATTCCCGCAAAACGACTATTTTGTCATGGTGGGGCCAGATATCGATGCGTTGGGGACAATCATTGCATGAAATAGATGATTAAAAAATCAAGATAGCTATTTTGTTTTGTGTTGAAAAGTAAATGTCTACTTTTCATCTTTCCAATTAGCGTGTTATGTTCCCCCATTATTCCCTTTTTCTGCCTTAAAACAACACATTGACTATATCTGTTATTACATTTATCAATAAATGGTTTGTGTTCCCCCGCTTTGAGTTTTTAAACTAGCTATTGATTGGATAATAGTGACTGACTTGTTCTTTTCATGTGTTTTGTTATTTTAGGCCTGAAGCGCATTAGGGAGGCTTTGAAAGAAATTGAAGGAAAAAGCACCAGCGCTGATTCTATCAAAGAGGCCAGTAAGGAGAGCAAAAAATCAGTGAAAGAGGACAGTGCAGATTCAGACAACGCTGCGATTGTCAATTCAACGTCGTCACCCCAGAGCAAGTCATCCGACCAGCTGAAGGAGAATGATAGCCCTGTTCCTGACACAGGCTCGCTGGCCGCCGAGGAGTTTGTGTTGCTGGACTGCCAAGCGTCGAAGCCTGCAGAGGGTCTGGGCTCTCTGATTGGGACTCTCAGGCACCAGATCCGCTCCTCTGATTGGCTGGAGAAAAATACTCCGGAGCTGTCTGCCGGAGAGGACCCAGAGATTCTTGATGTATTCAAGGCACTGCTGCAGAGAGCCAGAAAGTAAGCTTAGGATAAACAGGCGCGACTGGAGATGCCAAATTTCAAGAGGCAGCACTTCAAGCGTCCTCGCGTTTTTGTGGTGAAGAGCTCGTCGCACAGACACCTTACACAAGGTCAAATGTGATGCCTGTTTTCTGAGCGAAGAGCAAGCGTGAGCTGAGAGTGTGCTAAAGAGGAGGAGGAGGAGAAGAAAAGTAATTCAGGCAAGGCCGGGATGGAGGAACTGGACAGTGATGCGCTCTCTGCGTCTTGAGGCCTTATTTTAAAGCTGCTAAGTGAGACGGCCTTGCTTTTCTTGTGATCCCGAACTCTAAAAATCATTAACTCAAATTCCGAGTGAATGCCAAATTGTAAATCAACCAAAATCCGCCATGCTCTATTCTTAACCAGTACAGCAACTGTGCATCTTTTATTATTTGGTCTTACACACTTTATTTTATGAGAATGTGTTGTACTTTTCTTTTAAAGTCAATGATCTGTGAATAAATGAATGAATTATTATGTCTGTATCTGACTTATCTCGTACTTAATTATTTTAAGAGCTCTTTTCTCTTCTCTTATCCGAAACGTGCTCTGAAGGCATTTCAGCGGGGCCGTTAAAGAAAACAACAAGTTGCTGTTGGGTGGGCTGTGAACGCTTCTTCCGTTGCAGCAAAGGAAAGTAAAGGCGGCGGTAGTTGTGTGACGAATGGGAACCACATCTGAGGTTATGCCCCCCTGTGATGTAGCGAGAGTGGGATTTCCTTAGATGTTGTGTCATGAGTAATGACAGTCTGACACCCCCCCCCACACAGTTTCTGCATTTGACATAAACAAATGTCAAAAGGGGGAATTGTGCTGTTACAGATTAAATAACAAGGGATTTTTACAGTTTGTAACTTCCTTATATTATCAGGCAATTCTTTATTCCTTTTTGCACAGAAGTTACACCAACTCCTGCTTCCTCAAACATCGAATGGCGCTTTCACTTTCTCTGCAGTGTGAGTTGGATGGTCACGGTGGAGAATTCACGGGGAAATTTAGCCTCCGGCTGGGGGAGTTTCCATTGCAGCAGAGGGCGGAGTAACGAGGGGTTGATCTGCGAGTGAGGGCTTGTGGTGAGCGGTACAAGTTATGATGTGTCTGGGTGTTGAAAGTGTTTGTACAGTAGGAGTTGTACAACAGCAGACGCAAGTCGCTCCTGTAGTCTTGTACCTGTTCGCCGACTAACTTCGCAGCCTGGCTCAGGAAACCTCTCTGTTTCTTTTCAACAACACAGGTAAGACTGCTTTCATTGAATCTGATTTAAATAAACAAGATGAGCTTAGCTTTGAGACAGATTGTCCTTCTGTTACTCAGTGTTCTCCCTGCCTCTCTGTCTCTTTCATAGTGGTGTACAAATATGAAGTTGCTGGAGCTCGGGGACTCCATCAGTCGCTTCAGGGTTTCTCAGTCCTGCGTGGGCTTGGCGGGCTGCCTGTGTGTGCTCTACGCAGTATGGACACCGTTCTGGCTGAAGGATAAAGGACTCTGGACGGAGTGGAATAACACTAACACTGAGCAGGCAAATCACAAAGGTGTCTTCAACGGTGAGCAACAAACTGCACTCCCCTTTTTTTGACATTTCTCTGCAGTTCACAAGTCATCGGTCTAAAGCTTCGGGTTTAAGAGGTTGACTGACACACAGTATAACATGTCCAGTAAAAGTGGATGAGGCAGGGCAGCATATTTAACAAGGCATAAACTTTGCCTTTGCTGTATGTCGATAAGGCAGTGGGATCAGCCCGAGGGAGACTTGTTTACACCTCTGAATCTCTGGAGGGGATAAACACCAGGTGGAACATTTGGAAATACTCTTGGTTGCAGATGAGCTTCTCAAGAAGTAGTAAACAAGTTTGAGCCTGCTCCTGGACCCGATAAAGTGCATTCTTCGTATCTGCTGAAGCACTCGAGCTGCGCTCAAGGCAAATAACTCAAAAAGACCTCGCTGAGAGAAAGTTGGCCGCCTGTCAGTTTGCTGTTTTCCACCGCTGTTTTTTCATTCCACTTTCAGAATGACTCCAATCACCTGAGGAGAGCTGCTTTCCTTTCAGTGTTTGATTTTTTTTATATTGGATGCCAGTGTCAAACTACAAAAACAGAATCCTATTTGACAACAAATTCCACCATAAATTCTTCAATGAATTCGCAAAAAATAGATTAATAAATAAAACATAACAAGAAAAACAAAAAGAAAGTTACACCAAAGGTATTTCAAAAGTTATTGTCCCTTATGCTTGGAAGAAAAGTGTCAAAGGTCAAAACAGCTTCAATCAGTAGCCAGTTGTATGATGTTTTGGCAACACGTTAGCTTCAGACAGGCAGCATAATATCCAGCTTGGTTAGCAGTAAATACAGGAAAACAAAATTTACCAACCACAAATGAACTTTTGCAAAACAGATGTAATAGTAGCCTATGTGTACCGTGGTCACAGATAAATGACAAAATTGACCCCTGGATGTAACAATGTCAGTCAAACTGCCATTTAACTGTGCTAATGATGTCATTAATCTAATAAACAAACACATTGAGTCCACATACATGAAAGTAAAAAGAAAGTAAAATACAATAAAGTTATAAACTCAACTGTTGTCGCTGTATGTAGTTGTATGATGTTTTGGGCAACACAGACAGCTAGCATGATAGCCAGCATGGTACGAAAACAGGGAAAAAAAGCTAAATTAATAAACCACAAATGAATCCCACAAAAGCTGGTAGAGTATAGTATAGTATAGGATAATGCCTCAGTAAAGTTATAAGAGACTGCTGTCGATATTTGCTTGGTCACAGATAAGAGACAATTTCAACCGTAGGTGTAAAAATGTCAGTTAAACTGCCATCTGACTGTCGCTTCTCAAACCAACGGGCAATTATCAGCCAAACTCTCCCCTGGCAGAATTTGTCGTATTCTCATGACGTATTTCTAATTGTATAAACACATTTTTTATTTTTTTTTTTTACAGTAAATGAGCGTTGTCTAAAAGTAGCTCCATGTGCTCGAAAAATGACCTTAAAAAGTACACAAACTCTCGGTCTTACTCTGCTGGTTTCAGGTGTGGGCATTCGGAGGAGCGTGTCGTCACCTCGACACGTTTCCCTTCACCATGCTGAGTGCTTGCAGTAGACACTAACGGCTGAAATCGAAAATGTCAGTCTCTCTCATTACTGACTTGCGTATATGTCATTCTGTGCTGTTTTGTGTCTCCCAGCCCTGGAAGCGGAGAGGGTATTTGCGGTTCTCTCCTTCCTGATGGCTGTCAGCACCGGCGCTCTGTGCCTGGTGTTCGCCCTCTGCTGGACGTCTCAGACGGTGCGCTCCTACTCCAACACTCGTTCTCTCCTGATGGCAGGACAGGCGCTCTACCCCACCACACTGCTGCTGCTCACCATGGCCTCGACAGGTAACGCCACTGCAACGCTCAAAATATGTAAAAAAAAAAAAAAAAGAAAACCCACTTCTTTTGCCCGTGTTTTCACGTTTCACTTTATTAATTATTTATCTTGTTGGCGTTTTAGAAGTATTATATTCATTAGCAGTAAAGCAGTAGCACCAAGAATTTCTAATTAACCTCCAAATAGCCTTTTGGTTTGTGTAGTTCACGTCAGACTCACACCTCCACAGATTCTTTTATGTACCGCTCATTTACATACCCTGCTGGGCAGCAGTTTTTAAAGAGACTTTTTGCTTTCCGTGGAATTGCAGTTCATTATCATACAAACTCTTTTCTACAGCTCCAGGCATTTAATAATTGACCTTAATGACTTTGTTCTTTTTCCTTCGCAGTGATACTTGATTTGACTCGTTTTTCTTTTCCTTTTCTCTCCACAGGTTTCTTCTTTCTCCTCAGCTGGTCTCTGTTCACTTATCATCACCGGGAGGAAATCAGTCAAGACCTCTCCAGCCTCGGCTCCTCCTATTGGTTCGGGGCGATAGGTTGGTTCCTGCTGTTGGTCGTGGAGATGATCGTCTTCGTAGCGGAGCAAGCTGTTGTGCCGGACATCCTGCCAGACTTAGAAAAGGCCGTGGAGTCTTGGCGGATTTCCTCTCAACCTAGGGCTCCTACGCTCTCCTGCAGCGACAGTTCTTACTGTGCTTACAGCCCGAGCGACATGTATCCACAGAGGTTTGTGTCAGCAGCACCCTGAGCGAAGTGCATAAGAAAGAAAAAGACAAAAGGACATGACTGCGAATGTGTACGGTACACATTAATGCGCACAGGCTCAACGAGAAACCAGCAATCCCTCGCTGCTCTACAGATCCATACAACCAGACTGCATATTGATTCACTGTGTTTGGAGTAAAGTGTTAAGCCAGAAGAATTAAGGATCCTGAAGCCTGGAAGTCAGTGTGACAGGAGGCTCCCGCTTCCTGAAGAGCTGACGGTGCCACTCACTCTGAAGTGTATCGTCAGTATTGACTGAAATCTGAAATATGAAAACACTAAGGGCCAACAGCGCCGGTGAGAACTAAGATGAGGACTGTCCTCTGACGGGGTGATGTGTAGAAATTTGTGTACAAAGTTCTGAATCTCACAGAGTTCTGTCCAGGTTTGTGCTTTTTTTTTATGTAAACGAAACACAAAATATTCAAGCAGTCTCTTTAACTGAATGCTTCAGTCGGTGCTGCAGTGGAGATGAATGTTAGAATAGCGTCATCACGTTATGACCATGTGACACTTTAGACGGATCTCAACAGAGGAAATTTATTTTCAGATGTTTTATTTGTAAAAAGTTGAGCTACATGCGCACAATATGCTGAGGACATCATGATTGTTGTCAACTACTACTGACAAATACACATGTGTTTCTATGTTGTTTCCTCCTTTTGGTATTCATTTTGTCATTAAAGCAACATTATGTAAAAATGGCAATTTTGTGTGATTTGGCGCCCCCTACAGTTTCTGTCGATACAAATTTCAGGTCTTCAAAGACTTGTCAACTAATGTAACGTACTTGCTAACTACAAACAAAACTCAGTACGTCATAACAGTGTTATGTCTTGAAATCTTGACGTTAACGTGTATGTAACTGTGATCCTACGCACAATAATTCACCCTGCTTCAAGTCACAGTAACATTGAGAAGATTTCAAAACTGTTATTCTGCGGAGAGAAAAAAAAGTTTCATATTGTCGCTTTAAGTCTCGCAAAAAGTAATCGTTGATTACTACTATGAATGACGCTTAATCCAACATTATCACTTTTCAAGGAAGCCATAAAAGTGTATTATTTTTATATCGCAACATACTGCGAAAAACAAATTATTGAGCTTTGAGAATTTACATTTTTTTTGTTGAGATGTGCTTTGTGTTCGTCAAACTGAGAGTCGGCGTAGCACCAGGGTCGCTGCTAGAGGGGGCTCTGCGGTGCCTTGTGGGCAGAGGGAAGTAAATTCTGGAATGAGCTATTAAACAATTAAACAACAACAATTAAAATTCATCTCAACCGATGATTTAAAGAACACCAGAGCTGAGATCCCTGTTTAACGGACATGTTGTTTAATGTATTTTGTTGATTTTTGCATGTCGTTATTTGCTCATGTTAGCCGCCGAGGGACTGCGAGTGTAAATGAGCATTCTCACTTAATGCATATTTACGTTGTGTATTGTTACACCGGTGTTCATTAACTGGCGCTGTCCCTATCAAATCAAACAAATAAACAATAATAAAGCTCCCCGTGGTAATTGTTAGTCCTCGCCGTTAGCTATTCAAAAGAGGTAATTTCAGTCATCAGCGCGACATTGTTGTCTTATAAAAGACGTCCTGTTCGCCAGTGACGAGTTATAATTAGCAAAAGTGATCATACCCTTTTTCAATTATCCCTTATTTAACTGCCAATTAGCAGTCGTATGGATACCAAAATGAGCTGCATGTATAGTATGTTGAGCGAAGGTGAGTGTATTCCGACGGCGCGCTGTTCTCGCCCCTTCCAGAGCTAAATGAAAGTTTTATGTTTACATCCTTGCCGGTGTGTCTGTCTTGAAGGTAAAAGAGTGTTATCATCAGTCCGCCAGGACTCGCATGTGTAGTGAAGCACATTTCTCTCCAGCCAGCCCTACATCTGTCTGCCTCTTGAAACACTGAGCTCATGCGTTTTTTCCAGCTCTGGAGAGCATTTTGGACCACCACGCAGCAGACTGCCTCCCAAAGTCGTTATTTACTTTTCTCTCACACATTCCCCGGAGGAGAGGAAGAGGAAGCACTCTGACGCTGGACTGCTTATGTTTATGCTCTCAACCTGCCAAAGTGGGGGAGAATTAAGTGGCTCTGGCTCTGTTAATTGGGCGTTAATCAGGTGTTGCTCTAATTAAAAGGCAGTTCCGCCCTGTTGGGCCCTGGTAATGAGTTTGTTATTAAATCCACAGAGGATTTTTGTCTCTTTTTCAATTTACCAACAGGGTAGCGCTTAATTGCTGTGTAAATGAGGGGAATGTCCTTGAAGGTCGTCTCGCATCGGCACGCGATCCATGAACGGAATTGTTGGAGAGGGCCTCGCCATCGCGCAAACTTCGGCTCCATTCGAAATTTCGCTGTCGTTGACCTCTTGCGACCGGCCGTGCCGAGTACAACTATCATTTTATCCGGCCTAATTTGCTTAATTGTTAGAGCAGGCGGCCCACTGACCTTTTTCCAAATACGAGTACCTCTGAAATTGATTTCTCTTTCATCTGAAGTTGGTTTTATCTCCCTGACACGAGAACGCCTGCGCCACTTAAATGTGCCGGCGTCTCATAAACAAAACCCTCCATCTTTCACCCCCTCTCGCCACGAACGCTGCTCTTTCACCTTCCCGAGAAGAAGCGGACCAAAAGGTTGAGAATGCCTTCGGAGGGAGAGGCGGGCCAAATCAATGCGGAGATGGAGATAAAGAGATAGTGAGACGTTTAGGCACAAAAAGGGGAAGAAATGACGGATGAATGGTGGTGAGATTGTTACACACAGATACACAGTTGGCCTGATGGACACCGAGAGATTGCGGGTGCTGATTGTTGAAGGGCATTTGCGAGAGAGACATCAATCAGAAGATGGCACCGAGATTGAAGCGGGGCCGCCAGCGCTTCCTGCCCGCCGTCCGGCAGCACCGTGTAGAACACAACCTGGGCTAAACCAGCGCTCTTCATATCAATTAGAGACCAATTATACAGCCATGTCCTACTAATTACGCTGCAGCGCCACCACCCCAACCCCCCCACCCCCAGTACATCAAGTGTGTGTTTCTGCCTCTCTCCCGTGTGTCTGTGGTTGTGTTCGCTGAGATAAATAAATAAACACGCCGCCTGCCAAGGCAAAGCGTCCTTAATCTGATTTTCAACACTGTAAATTTGTGTTTTGGAGGCGAAGAAACGGAGGAAGGGGAGCAGGAGGAGCTGCTGTTTCCCCGCTTCTCCTTTTGGTGGCGCTGGCGTAACACCCATGGCTCTGCCTCCTTGCAGTGAAATCTGGTGAAATGTGTGAGACGCCACTGCTCCTATTTGATGAGTAATGAAATCACACTCACAAAAGATATCTGTGCATGTGTGCGTGCGTGCGTGCGTGTGCGTGTGTTTGATTTTTATTTGCGAGGTAGACAAAGGATGATTAATATTCTCGAGCATATTTCAGAAGGATTTTGAGCCAGAATGTGCCGGACTACTTAATAAGTCAAGTTTTTTCCTTGGCTCGATCTGGGACCGTGATGAATTATGAAATAAAGCGAGAACGCCGTGCTTTTTTTTGCAGCTTTATTTCTCCTTGGTTTACATAATTCAGCTCAGAACATTTGTAACTTTCCTGACAGGTTAATGCTGTCGGGTTCAAAGTGAAGACACTGAGGAAATACGGAGAAAGACAAGACAGCAGGGGGAGAAGCAGACATGAAGATGAGAGGCGGAGAGAACAAAGGGGGAGAGAGGATTTGAGATGTCACAAAATAGTTTCACACTGTCCCTGAATCCCGCGCAGCCGTGTGCGGCGTCAGATTTTGGATGAACTTTGCACCTCTCCTCCTCCTCCCCGTCGCTTCTCTGTAGCGCTGACTGTCCTGATGTAGTCGGAATCAGAGTGTGACCACTGCGGTATCGTGCCGCCTGCTGCATTGTCATCAGCGTAAGTGGACGCTCTTTGAGAATAGAAAAGTCAGAAAATTTGATGTCTGCAGAAAAAAAAAAAAAAAAAAAAAAGCAGAGGGAGGGAGACCGAGAGAGGATGTGGGGACAGTGCACCATCGTGTCCTTCAGTCGTCTTTCTTGCAGGGAAAGGGGAAGTTCATCCCTCCTGTAGAATCTGCAATGAGCCGTTGCTCTTTGTGACTGACATCCCACCCAGGCTGCCCCGCTGATTACATTTGTTCAGCACAGCTCGGTGCAAAGGAGACGGACAGAGGAGGGGGAAACAGAGCTCGCGTCGGGGGGGAAAAAGGAGGTTCTCGGTGTTCCCGCACTCACGCTCATCCATTCGATTTGAAAGAGCCGGTGTTTTGTTGTATTGGACACTCTCTGCCGTCTCTGGCACTAACACAGTTTTTGTGCCTTTTGAATTTAGACTTGTGAATCCCTTGTGCGGGCGCCGTATCTCCCCCGCCGGTACCCTTGTTCGTAAAGTGGTGTCGTCTCGGACATCTCAGTCCAGACAATGAAGCTGTGGTCCCATTCTCGTCGCTCTATTCATCCCCGGCCAACTGTAGCCGCTCCCCTCGCTTATCACTGTGTGACCAAGGAAATTAAATTACAAATATAATCACTTGGCGCCAGTTTCTTTAACAGTGTGCCTCTGCTTTGCATATAGAGTGTGCTTGCTTTGGAGACACGTTGTGTGAAGTTACTTATTGGCCTATTTACGATAATGGGCTCCGCTCTACTAGTGGAGTCACACACACCTTTTCACAATGACAGTGAACAGCACGAGACAGTGAAGCGAGAGGAGGCTGAGGGAGTATAAAAGAGAGACATGGAGACACGGATGCAGCCATCTTGGGAAGAATGATTTTCCACGGGTGAATAGTCTAAATTGCAACGAGGAAATCCTTTAAGGCGGCAGCGAGCACACGTGCTAACACCGTGGCTCCAGAGATGACTGATGACTTCAGTGCCGTGGCTGTGAAGTGTTGAATTAAACTGCGTATCCAAATGTTTTTTTATTAAAGAGGACATATAATGCTTATTTTCAGGTTCATCATTATATTTTGGGTAACTTCTAGAATAGGTTTACATGCTTCAGTGCTCAAAAAAACACATTGGTTTTCTCACACTGTGCAGTCCTGCAGCACTGTTCTGTCTGAAACGCTCCGTTGTAGCTCCTGTCTCTTTAAAGGTCCCTTCCCAGATATCCAGGTTCTTCTGATTGGTCAGCTCACACACGCCTGACCCAGCGCCGTAAACAACAACAGAGCAGCTATGCTAAATCAATTCTGAGGCTGGGCGTAAAATTATGCAAATGCGTGACTCTGTGACGCAGTGTGATGTCAGGAAGTCACAGAATTGAAGGCGGGACGACTGTCGAGGCGTTTCAGGAGCAGTGTTTTCATTGGGAGAGAGGCTCTGTTGATGTGGGCTTTGACCTTTTTAACTTTCAAGAACATAAATAAAACACAGACGGAAAGGAAACAAATAAAAAGGCGTAATAATTCTCCTGTGTTCTCGGCCGCTGTACTTTGGCGATCACTACTTCTTAGATTCTTAGATTCTTAATTCTGAACGAATTATGAGCGTACATCATAGTTCCATTCCATTATTGGATTATTGGTGATCCCCTGACTGTTTCTAGCAGAGTCATCTGTTCAAAAATAAAAATCCAATCCTTTTGGTTTATGACCAAATATTCTCAACTCAACACTTTGTGTTTGGCGCCAATGTCACGCGAATGTTAGCGTGCCACTGCCAACACGGGGAGCTAAGACTGTGAATGTGGCACACATCATCACTCTAGCTTCGTCACTGTGAAGTTAACATTAGCATTTAGCTCAAAGCACTGACAAGTACAGTCTCAAAGAGCTGCCGGAATAACTGTAGATCATCTACAATGCACTGTTTCCCCTTCACAGATGTGTCGCTGGCATTACGCAACGCCAGTCAGGGATGCTGATGACTCACAGGAGTCCAGAAATCTCAATTTGCAGCGCGCTATAAAGTGAATGAGCGAACGAGGGAGCGGATTTTGGATAGGGCATCGTTCGCTCACTCCCCGATGCCAACTGCCATTGTGTAGACAGCTTCCTCTTCAGCTCAAATCTATTCCACACACGTTAGACCATCTGACTGAATAAACAGTCCCTCTCCCCCTCTCCCTCCCTCCCCCCCATCTCTGTCTCTCCTGCAGGTCTTTCACAAAAAAAGGGGAAGGTGTGAAAACCTGTGTACATTAGAATGATGTGCCTCCCACAGGAGCCAAAAGAAGAAGTTGGTAAAGGAAGAGTGAGGGGAGTGTGAATAGAAGACTGGCATTTTTATCATTGTTATTATGAGAAGGCCATCACAGGCCTCCCTCGCCTCCTCCATTATTCCCTGTTCAGGTAGGAATTCATTTGCTTATGCACAGACTGTTAGACTCGCTTGTACTGGCGGACCAGCAAAATGCAAAACTGCATCACCGCCTCTGGGCTCTACCCGGGCCCCAAAGCACTTGGCGAGCAGGTGGTTGTTGTATTTATGTGTGATCTTTATGTATTCTGCGCTAGTTGCTCTCCCCTCCCACCAAACGTTTGTCGGTCCCTTCCTGAGGCGAACAGACACCATATGCCCCTCGGTCGGGCTCGAGTGCTCGATTTCACTCTCGCTGTTGACCAAATCGGCAGACTACGTGCGACTCTGTGAATTCTGAAAAGTGATGGGACTAGTCCCGACCGGCCTTCTCAAACAATTACTGTATAGTCTGCTCCTGCGCTCATAAAAGCCCGTAGCTATCATCATCCTCGCCACCATCAGGTCGCCGTGAGAGAGCTGGGGTGGTAAAATAATGGCTCCCCGCTGGATCGTGTGAATCATTGCGATGGCTGCATGATAAATGCTCCACCACCCGGGCTCTGGCTCCGGTTGTAATTTCTCTCTCCAACCGGACTGGCTGCCAAATGACAACAATCCCCCTCCCTTTGCGCAGCATCCTTCCCAGGCCCCTCCCCTCCCTTCACCCCTTATAATTACTGTACTCTGCAAGTTGGGTTTCGGACCAGTCACTCTAAATCAGCCTTGAATCAGAGCGTGTTACTGTGTCCATTGTTCCTGCGTCTGAGCTCTGGCAGAGCTAGTGCAGAAAAGGGCACGGCTGTCCTGGCATTTCCTGTAATGGACTTTGTGGTTCAAAGACAGGGAAATAATAAGCAGATCTACGTGTGGGAAAAGGGCTCTTTGTGTTTGGTGGGTAGTTAAGACCGCGGACAGTCGGGGGTTAGAGTTGACAGACAACGGCGCTGCTCTTTTCACACTCCTTGACACATAATGGGACCAATTTTTCTCTCTACATCTCTCCCTAGTGGCCATGATTTGCTCATTACATTGATGGACGGGGGGACCGAGGGAGGGAGCGAGACGGGGAATGACCAGTCAGGAGACGAACAGGGCGAATCTCGCCACTTAGAATTCGCCATCACTCTCATTTCGTCGGACTTAAGCCGCTTATTGAGGTGCTCAACAACTTGCCCGCGAGATCCCTCCCTCCAAGGATGCCGAACGTTTGAAATCTTGTGGCGTTGTTTGCACGCGACGATCCTTCAGCTGACAGACCGTCTGTGCAAACCCGCGGCAGACAGTTTGGGAAAAGAGGACTAATGCACAGTTAAACACAGCCCAAATCCAGCGAGGGGATGTTTGTGTGACTGGAGGTCCCCTGGCATCGAGGGGACCGCTCCTCAATCAGGGAAATCTACATTTAATTAACACAGAATTAAAGTGCATTGTTATTTTGATTAAAGACACTGGTCCTGATTCCCCGCTCTACTCTATCGCTCCTGAATCCGGCTTAGGGTTTAATTTCATTTGGTTTACTGCGAGTGGATCAACATCCATCTGGATTGTCTGCTCAGTTGCAGGTCTCGCGTACGCTGCGAACCCAGTCGCGCTTGCTGCAATCTCTGCATGTCATTGACCTCCGCGTGGCCTATATCCTGCTATTGTAATAAGATTTGATATTTTACACACACAAAAAAAGGGCTTCTTAAAATGGACGCTTGCAGTCACGTCACTGCGGCTTAAGTTGTCGTCCATATTGTCTAACTCACCAGAGCAGAAGAGATGAATGGAGCGGGTCCAAAACCAAAATAACTCTGCAGCGCCTCGGGGAGAGTTATAATGCAGGACTTGGAACGAATTAATGCCGTCCGAAGACCAGACTTTCCAATAAAATGAATATTTGGATAGCTGGACATGGAAGATATTGTGGTGTCAGGCTGTCAGTAGCTCATGTGTGTGTGCGTGTGTGTGCGTGTGGGGTTGTGCGGGTGTTATTTGGCCGAGCCGCGACGTCGTGGTGCGTCTCCGCTCTCCGTTAAAGCTCCATCAGTCAGGATGAGCCGACAACAAACGCAGCCGAGTCGCACGGGGTTCACGCGAGGTCTCAAGACAGCATCGCTCAACTCAGCCGTCCCCCCGGCTGTCACCGCGTGGTTATAAGCACGCCAACCCGCGGTACGGAGGGAGCGGGGGAGGGCCGGTAATTAATCACCTCGTTGGAATAATCACATAATTGATTATTAACAAAACCCGAGGCGAGGGGCGAGGGGAGAGGGACGAGACGAGGGGAACGAGACTTCTGAGAGGGAGAGACGGTGGGGAGATGAATGTCGGGGGGAGTGTGAGTAGTCGGGTGAGGGGTTCGCTCTGGCAGGTAGCTTTGACGAATAGCTCCGCATTGAAGTCTACCTCTTTGAGTATTAATCAACACAATCATGTCTGGGGAAGAGGGATGGAAGAGGTGGACAGTGGGAGGCGACTGCGCTCCGAACAGGCCGGGGCGAAGGCTGAGGAAGTTGCTATGAAAACGCAATTAAAAATTAGCATACGGAAGGCCCCGATACATTGCGTAACGAGCGGCGGGTATATGCGAGCGAAATGCCCCCTTTACCCCCCGAATACAATCACAAAGATGCCCACATTCTTCGTGACATTTACGAAATATCATGCCGCAATTTTGGCCGGTCTGTTCTGACATTTTATTCCCTGTGAGGAAGATACCGATGTCGCCGCGGAATTCATTCATTGCCCGTTCCCGCTATTGACACTTTTTCCCTTAAGCTGCTGTGTGACTGTGAGCTGTCAGAGGGTCTTTTTTGGACCTTTGGCTTACATAGTTCTGCCTGGAAGGCTTGATCTCTTCCCCCCTTTCCTTGTCACAGCCCGCAATCAGCCATAAGCCCTTTTGTGTTCTCCACTCTGAGCTAAGCCTGTTATCCTGTGCAACTCCTTTACACGAGATCACTACTACATCCCCCCGTCTCTGCCGTTCACCTCTCACACCTTCCCATTTGTTCCCCGCCTCTGTCCGTCCCCTTCTCTTTGTTTTTACGCACACGGACACCGGAGGTCATAATTCTGTGGGATGGATTAGCGAGGACAACTTTATATTTGTTAAGTCTCGTTCCTGGGTGTCGCCTCTTCCCCATCGAGGGCTTACAAACACAGACACGCGGCTCCGCCCAACCCCTTTCCCCCCTGCTGAACACATGCCATATTTCCCCTTCGTCCCTCCTCCTGCACACACCTGCAACACTCTCTCTCTCTCCCTCGCACACACTCGCCGATGTTGTTTGGATTCATCATAATAGCGAAAAACACCCCCCCTCCCGCCCGGTGCTGCAAGGCGCCAGTTCACTGGTGCATTGCAAACTCCTGCATGTCCTCCTAAACTGCAGCCTCCACGAGTCCCCCAGGATCCGCTCCTCACATTCATAACACTCCGCTCCAATGCCAGGTGGCTGTCTCCGCGAGTCCTCCTCGCCATAAATCAGACTGTCTTTGAGTTGATCAATAACAAGTCAATTAGCAGGCGCTGAGAGATGAGGGTCTCAGGGGGTCACTGCTTGTTTGTCAGGCAGACATCTGCAGCCCCCGTCCCTGTCTGCCGCGGAGCTAGGTGTGTCGTTTACCTTGGAAACACGCGGCTTGCTGGCTATCATAAATCTAAATATCAACTATAAATAGGCCGCGCACATCTTGTTACAATCCATCATTTGCTCGTTCTTGGATGTGTAATGTATCAAGCATTGTGTGCTTCAAATCTCCCGGCTGTGTCTGACGGATTCGAATAGGCCTCGGAAAAAGAGCACTTCCTCTCAAAAAAACCTTATAAAAACCTTTAATATTGTTGTCTAAGGGTCACACTTGACCATATGCACCAAATTTAAGCCTGCGAAGCCTGCCAGTATTCATCCCGCTCCCCTGTTAAGCTGACAAGAGTGGGAGAGACCCAACTGTTGTTTGGTGCCCACTGACTGTGTATCTAATGACTTGGCTGGCAACTCCAACGCAACAGCAACAGGCTCCTGCGGCGAATACACCAGATTAATCCCCTGGATGATTACAAACAAGAACGATCTTGGGCAAATACTCCCCGCACCTACTGCGACATTACATCAAATGATGCTGTCTAATTAAAACTCATTCTGGATGGTGACAGTAGAAAGACAGCATTCGGAGGAATGAATAGACCGCGCCGTCGTTGTATGGTGTGAAGAACTGTCGCACAGTGCAGGCAACAATATGCACTAACCCTTGGAACGGAATATACATATAATACACAGTACACAATACACAGTGACATATTTTCTCTGCGTTGTTTGACTCATGCAGCCACGGTTCACGTCGCAGCCGTGGCCTTTGCTCTCCACTTGTAAGTTGCCTTACGTTGCTTCCGAACACTCACTTGTCAAAGTGGTAATTGCCAGATGAACGCTGAAAGTCTCACAGCTAACACTGCTAATTGTGTATTCAACCTATAATGACTCACTCGCGTCGCTGCCTTTGTCATTTTTTCATTCACAGCAGCCGCCACCTGAGTTCCTGGTGCATCGCTCACAAACACTGAAAAGATGATGTGAAGTGGCGAGGGCGGCGGCGGTGGGGGAGGACGTCTCAATCATACAGTAATTAGAGTGACAGTCGTTTTGTCATTATCATCGACACAATTCCTATTGTTTTCTTTATTTTTGTTCACTGATTTCTGCCCTTTGAAATTCTGGACTCTGTGTCCTTTCTGTCTCATATATCATTTATTGTCCCGTTCAAATCCTTTCACGAGCACTCTCAAATATCTCCACCTTGTCCCCACGTATCATGAATTCTCACGTCAACAACTCAATTGGTCTAATTAATTCATAACCTTCTCTTTCTCTGTGCCTTTTCGAAGGAGCACTTTGTAAGATAGGGCCAGAATTTTTGTTTAAAACACTTGAAGTCATCTACGTACAGCCCTACGTTGCGGCAGGGCAAGTCCACGCAAAGCCTCAGACGTAAAACGAGCACATTTAAAAGTTTTAAAATTCTCAAAGCTCAGTAGATGATGATTTTCCAGGATGCTACAATAATTAAATAATAGTGGTTTTATCAAAAACCTTTACAGCTTTCTTGCAAAGTGCTTCTATTGGTTTAAATGTCACTCTACCTGTGAGTCACCAGGCAGAAAAGCAAAACATCCTAACAGCATTAACTCTCAGATACGCCTTAAATTGGTGCAATAAGTAAAATCTCTTGACAATACTAAAAAAATTATGAATTAAAACCATCAACAAAATCTGAAGAATTAGCAGTTTGGATGTTATGATGGATACGTATTGTTACAGAGACGTCTACTGATGTTAGCATGCTAAACAGCTAGCCCCGCCCATCCTGGCTCATAATGCAACTTTGTACCAGCAAATAGTCAGACAGCCTCCCGCAGTTTCAGCTGGCGATTATATCCTGGCTGTTAGTGGAATAATTGAATGAAATAATCTAACAAAATGTCAAGAAAAGATGATCGTCATTGCTGCATTGACTCATAAAACACACTTCATTCAAACTCGACATACGCTAAATAAAACTCAACAATTCGACCTCCGTGATCTAATTAGCTAATGGTAGCTACAACCAATAATAGCTATGAAAGAGCAGAACAGCAAAGAAGTTATCATGTCATCTTCTGTGTTTTGACAAAAACAAAAATACTGAAAGACACTTACAGTTAACAGGATGTTTTTTTTAACACCATCCCCAAATGTTGTCGTGAGTGATTTTTGAAACTTTTGACAGTCTGGCAAACAAATTCACAAACATCATCGTCAGTTTTAACAAGTCGCTCTTGCAGCGACTCGTTGATCGGCTCCAGTATTCACAACCCATTTACCAGAATAATTATTGGCAATGTGGCTTTCTACCAACCACAAATATGCTGGAACTTCATTTCATTTGTCTGTATTCCAACTCTCTGTTTCTGTGGTTTCAGCTTTCAGTTGGTGTGACAACCATGTGGTTAGGGTCTGATTAGCTTCAGGCACAAATACCACTTGGGTTAGGGTTAGGAAGAGATCATGTAATGCTTTTCTGTCACTACAAACATGCCTGGAAATCGTCCCGATGTCTCATTAAAAATATGGTTAAGTGTCTGCAAATGTTGAAAAACTGTCTCAAACAGAGCCGTCCTGGCCAGCTCTCATTTCACCACCACCCTGACACGAGAGTCGGCTCATATACATGTAATGTGAATGTGATATGTCACACAATTGCACGTAGATGTGTTGGTATGATAATGTAAATATAACACATACAGATTGAAACATATCTGTTTTGTAGAAATGTAGATATTTTGTTTCTGAGGCTGGCTGTATGCTGTCTAGAACTAAAACTATATATATATATATATTTAATTGATCAATTCCCCTTCCAGTCATGACTTTCGGTGATCAGACTTTAAATCTTTGTTTGCAGTTGATGCATAAACAGAATCAAAATGAAAAGATGTTTTTGTCTACCATAAGTTTGGTCTTAATCTTCAATGTCACTACATTATAAACACATTTATAATACAATGTTTGACAGACTTCTAATTTGTCTCTGGGGCATGAAATGCGTTTATTCTCTGATCCGTTGTGTCTCGACAGTATCTGTCTTTTTGTCAGAGAGAGGGGGGGCCACCTGGATGAGGTGAGCCGGCAGATGGATATGAGAGAGGGGAGATAAAGGTGACACTATAGAAGTGTTTCCAGCTGGGGATCAGTGTGCTGTGGTGAAGAGTTGCTTGTTTGGGGTCTGCTGTTGGATTCAGTACACACACACACACACACACACACACACACACACACACACACACACACATATACACATGTTTGCAACTGTGCTTTGGGGTTGACCTTGTTTTTTTTTTTTTTTTGTAATCAGCTGCCTGTGTCAGGTGTCAGGAGTTGACTGTTGGGATGAAGGGTATAAATACAAGACACAAGGAGACAGGCAGGAGCGATTCCCACTGTATGGAGCTACAGCTAATGGCAACAGATGCTCAGAGCTGTGACATATACAGTATATGTGGTGTGTAAGGGCCCGGCTCCAAGGCTCCCCTTGTGCTCCCATGCGAAGAGGACCCCCCCGGGGGAGCTGACGCCAGCTGACACTGAAAAAACAAGGTAAGAGCCCAGCTGACACGCATGCACACAGGCTCAGCTGTTTGTCTCAAAGGAGAGTTGGGCATGTGAAGAGCACGGAGAGCCAGGGAATGAGGGAAGACTGCCAGACTCGAGCCTCCCGGGGAGAAAACGTAGTGAAAGATGGATAGACGGAAGGTGCGAGAGCGTGCGCACTATAGGTGTGCAATGGTAAGATTGTTTTCGCTGCTTTATTGTCTGAGCTGGTAATGGAACCTAGATAGCATGGGAGGAGATGAAATAAGGTCAGTCAGTGCGGCAGTATCATTGATCTTACCTGTGCTGTAACACAGGAGCACTTGGCTGCTGAGATGCAACTCCTGCGCCGAGCAACGTCGTGTCTGGAATAATTCTTTATGATCTTTATTCAGCGTGATGGTTTCTTGTTTTCTTCTCCCACTTGTTTGGTCAATATCTATGTATTATGAAATAAGTTTCCCCGTGTCTCCGATTTCTTTCCCCCCGCATTTAAAATGCCAGTCGGAGGCTCCCGGGGCTCCAATTCTCTCTCCCAGCCAAGAAAATGACTAATATAAATGATTGACAGCCTTGCAGGGATAAGGTTGCCCGTTTAGCAAACTCGCTGTGTCAAAGAAAAAAAAAAAAAAAGTCACAATGGCTCCCCTGAGCGATGGTATTGGAGATGAGAGAAATGAAGATTTTGGCGCCGTATCGATCCCCCCAATGCTTGTCTCATGCATTTTACACAAGATCTAAATGCCACTTATGGTATAATACAGCGCTCTGGGTCGGGGCTCACCGCCTCCTGTTCGGGGGGATTTCAGGATACTCGGTGTATAAATTCAACAGGAATCAAGTAAAGCTGTTAGTCCGTGTCGCGGGCTCAATGCTGAGGGGGCACCTGGGGGATATCTGAGCATTTTGAACCTTCGAATGTTCTCTCTGCATCCATCAATGTGCCTCTCATGGACAGCTGGAAATTATTATTATTCTTGTCTCTCCTCTCCTCTCCTCTCCTCTCCTCTCCTCTCCAGGGTGTGAGCTCCGAGTTGCATCATGGCGGAGGAGAGCCCGGAGACAGATGACCTCAGATCCACCATGCCGGCTGAGCTCCACCACCCCCACTCCCAGTACTCTCAGTGGAAGTTCAAACTGTTTAGGGTGAAGTCCATGGAGAAGGCACCTCTGCCCAGTGAGACGCAGCCTGAGAGTGGAGCCTTGTTAGGGATCTCACCTCCCGCGGCTCCTGATGTAGCGTTAGGCGATGGCGTGGGTCCAGGGAGCGTTATGAAATTGTGCCTCGGGGGAAAGAGCAAGGAAAATGTGGAGGGCCCGGGCCGGAGGGTGGATATCAAGCTGCAGGAAATGGAGACCCACATGAACCACCTCAGGTGATCAAGTCGCACTATGAAATATAAACCTCACTGTATTGTAGGCATTTGATCCTAACGTTGTCTTCCGCTGTAAAGGTGCTTGTGCCGTCTCTGCGGGATGGTGCTGAGAAAGGTCAAAGGTCCGGTGCACGTCGTCCACGGAGATCTGGACGAGGCGAGCAGGGTCGCCCTACGCAAAATGGGCTGCAGGTTTACAAGCTGGCCGGAGGTCATCCTCAAGGTCTTCAAAGTGGACGTGACCGAGGACACAGAAGCTCTCCACCCTCTGTCCTTCTGCCATCGCTGCTGGATGGTTGCCATACGAGGAGGGGGCGTCTGCAGCTTCTCCAGAACACGAGTCCCCGAGTGGAAACCCCACTCCGCCCTCTGCCACCTCTGCTACCCCAGAAAGTCCTCCTTCCAGCGGAGCGGGAGGAAGAGGCGGAGAGCCCTCCACCGAGCGCAGAGCCTGGCGAAGCGGACCAGGTACCGTACTTAACATATTATCCATCACTTTTTTGTGGATTATATTTTATTATTATGTACCTGGCTCGGGTGGCCTCTTTATCTTTTAAGATTTGTTTGGGTCTAGCGCTACACAGACACATCATTTACTCACCAACTTCTTTACAGGTGGGACTACGGTGACAGCATTGGTGAAAGGAGAGCTCTGAGGCGCCCTGTGATCAGGACCTGGAGGAAACCCAGCACCCAGCGAGAGCAGTGGGTGAGGAACATCACCCACTGCCAGAAAGACCACCTGAGCGTCAAGCAGATCTCCGAGAAGCTTCCCGTCGACTTCCTCTTCTCTTTCACCTGCCTGGTTTGTGACCACCTGCTCTCCGATCCAGTCCAGTCCCCCTGTGGGCACCTCTTCTGCCGGAGCTGTTTCATAAAATACAGCTACGTCCTCGGACCTCACTGCCCGGCCTGCAACTTGCGCTGCACCGCTGATGATCTCACCACGCCTGCCAAACCCTTCCTGTCTGCCCTCCAATCCCTGCCTCTGCTCTGCCCCAGGAGTGGCTGCGACAAGCAGGTGAGGCTCGACTCCTTCAAAGATCATTGTCTGGACCACGACGTGGACGAACAGGACGCGTACAAGCAGTCATCGGAACTCGACAGCTACTTGCTCACCAACAAAGGAGGGAGGCCCCGTCAGCACTTGCTGTCTCTAACCCGGCGCGCCCAGAAGCACCGCCTGAAGGACCTGAAGAACCAGGTGAAGGTGTTCGCGGACAAAGAGGAAGGCGGCGACCTGAAGTCCGTGTGTATGACCCTGTTTCTGCTCGCGCTGCGATCTGGGAATGAACACCGGCAGGCGGATGAGCTAGAGGCCATCATGCGAGGTAAGAGGATATTACAGAGCTTTTGTTCAAGCGCCTGAACCCTCCGCAGCCAAGAAAGAGGGACACAAACATCTGAAAATGATGATAGTGTTTGCTCATTAATATTTCCGCCCCAGCTCTGAGGAATGCAGTCGTCTCATAAATAACAATGAGTTGAAAAGTTCACCATTGAGGAGAGAGCGAATGAAAGTTTTTTTCTGCCGTTCTGATTGAAAAGCATTTCATTATTGTCCATCTCTGTTTATTGAGCCGCCGCTGTTACGCGCCCGTGCCCGTCTCTGCCTCTCTCCCACTCTCACTCTCAGTCTGCTTGCCTGTCAGTCCCTCAGTCTCACACTCCCTTTAATGCACAATAACAACTCTTGTGGAGGGGCTGTTAGAATCAAAACAACATCAGCAGCTCTTGTATCTGCAAATTACACAGACAGCACCATCCTCCTCTCTGGGGAATAGAAGCCAGCTGGTGTCTGTTTTCATCTGCAGCCAATACATCACTTTTGCCAGCTACACTGATTCGCCCTCCGTCCCCTTATAACATTTGGAAATTAGGAAATATTGGATTTGGTAATCATGGGGCTTGTGGGCTTTTGACAATGAAACATCCACATTTGGGTGTTAAATTTCAGATCACCTCTGTCTTATAGTGTAAGTGACTCCAAATGTGGGATATCAAATGAGGAAGCGTTACATGCCGCAGTTCCTTTTCAGAGCACTAGGAATGGGCCTTCACAGTTTGGGTGTTAAATAATTCCCTTCACGTCTCAGTCCGTTTTTATTCCTGCCCTTTTGTTGTTTTGATTTTGCATCTTTCTGAAACTTTCCCCCTTTTTCATTCTCTCTCCGTCTCTCTGCAGGCAGAGGCTCTGGGTTGCATCCTGCTGTGTGCCTGGCCATTCGGGTCAACACTTTCCTGAGCTGCAGCCAGTATCACAAGATGTACCGGACTGTCAAAGCCACCAGCGGCCGACAAATTTTCCAGCCCCTGCACACGCTGCGGGCTGCGGAAAAGGAGCTCCTCCCCGGCTTTCACCAGTTTGAATGGCAGCCAGCTCTCAAGAATGTGTCGACGTCTTGCGACGTTGGCATTATTAATGGGCTCTCTGGATGGGCCTCCTCGGTGGATGAGACCCCGGCTGACACCATCACTCGGCGCTTTCGCTATGATGTGGCACTGGTGTCAGCATTAAAGGATCTGGAGGAGGACATCATGGACGGGCTGAGAGAGAATGGGATGGAAGACAGCGCTTGCACCTCGGGCTTCAGAGTCATGATCAAGGAGTCGTGTGACGGCATGGGCGATGTCAGCGAGAAGCACGGCGGAGGACCGGCTGTTCCTGAGAAGGCTGTGCGCTTCTCTTTCACCATTATGTCTGTCTCTGTCCTGGCAGACGGCGAGGAGAAAGAGGTCGCTATCTTCACGGAGCCAAAGCCGAACTCAGAGCTGTCCTGTAAGCCCCTCTGCCTGATGTTTGTGGATGAGTCAGACCACGAGACGCTCACAGCCATCCTGTGGCCTGTAGTGGCAGAGCGTAAAGCAATGAAGGAGAGCAGGCTGATCCTGTCCATCGGCGGACTCGCTCGCTCCTTCCGCTTCCACTTCAGAGGCACCGGATACGATGAGAAGATGGTGCGGGAGATGGAGGGCCTCGAGGCCTCGGGGTCCACCTACGTCTGCACGCTTTGTGACTCCAGTCGGGCGGAGGCCTCTGAAAACATGGTACTGCACTCCGTCACGCGCAATCACGACGAGAACCTGGAACGCTACGAAATCTGGAGGACCAACCCCTTTTCTGAGTCCGTCGATGAGCTGCGCGACAGAGTCAAAGGGGTGTCGGCCAAGCCCTTCATGGAGACCCATCCCACGCTGGATGCGCTGCACTGTGACATCGGCAACGCCACCGAGTTCTACAAAATCTTCCAGGATGAGATCGGGGAGGTGTTCCAGAGGGCCAACCCCAGCCGGGAGGAACGGCGCAGCTGGAGGGCAGCCCTCGATAAACAGCTGAGGAAGAAAATGAAGCTTAAACCGGTCATGAGGATGAATGGGAACTACGCCCGCAAGCTAATGACCGAGGAGGCCGTGGAGGTGGTGTGTGAGCTGGTGCCCTCGGAGGAGAGGAGGGAGGCCC
Organism: Sparus aurata; assembly: GCF_900880675.1. Classification (NCBI taxonomy): domain Eukaryota; kingdom Metazoa; phylum Chordata; class Actinopteri; order Spariformes; family Sparidae; genus Sparus; species Sparus aurata. The sequence continues at coordinate 6,722,585 of NC_044194.1, read as the reverse complement.
TGAGGGAGCTCATGAGGCTCTACCTCCAGATGAAGCCCGTGTGGCGAGCCAGCTGCCCGGCCAAAGAGTGCCCCGACCAGCTGTGCCGCTACAGCTTCAACTCCCAGCGCTTCGCTGAACTCCTCTCCTCCACCTTCAAATACAGGTACAACGGAAAGATAACCAACTACCTGCACAAAACCCTGGCCCACGTCCCCGAAATCATCGAGAGAGACGGATCCATCGGAGCCTGGGCCAGCGAGGGGAACGAGTCGGCGAACAAGCTGTTCAGGCGTTTCCGAAAGATGAACGCACGTCAGTCGAAGGCCTTTGAGCTGGAGGACGTGCTGAAACACCACTGGCTCTACACGTCCAAGTCCCTGCAGAAGTTCATGGAGGCTCACAAAGACTCTGCGAAAGCCCTGCAAGCTACCATCGAACCAGTAGAGACCCCGGATGACGAGGACATGACTCTGGACGATAACGAGTTTTGATTTGTCTTTCAATGTGAACGTTAACATTTTATTGATTTCAGGATAGTTGTATTATATTTTTAATTGCCTTGTTCAGTAATATGGACTTCATTTACCTCTGTGATCGATAGTGAGAATATAAAAAGGGACCGGAGCCAACCTCATATTAATTTGCAAATTTAAACTTCATCATCATCATTTAGTGCCTTTTTTAAAGCCAATTTCCCGCTTCGGGACATATTTTATTTCTGCGTTACTTCCAAATTTGGAGGAAAAAATGTTCTCACACCACGTTTTTTTTCAAATGTGTTTTGCTTGTATTAGCTTGTTGTTCTCGACATAAACATTTGCCTCGCCCTGCTTTGCTAGCTGTTCAATTTCCTGTGCAGAGACAGGACAGCAGTGGAACATAGAGGTAACACACGCAGGTTTCTTTACTCTTGCCTTAAGCAGGGCAGTTCCTTTTTTTATCACCGCCGTCTGTGAAATATGGCGCAGTTTATTGTATTGCGAGGCCATGACACATTTATGAATTTATATAGAGAGGATATTTATGGAAACAGATGAAAGCGCTGTAAGTCATGGAGGGAAATTGTGTTAAAAAGACCACATTTGTGGCCACTGTATTAATATATCATTTGAGCTGGAGCAAAATGCAATCACAGGGACCCAAATGTTCTTTGTTTCATGAGTGCCCTCTGAAAAAGATTACTTTAGTGCTTTATCTTGGGGATCCCTGAGGGGCAGGATAGATGCCAGGTCACTTTGAACCAATTTTTATCTCTTTTAGTTTTTGCACGGCGGAGAATAGATGATGCCTATTCGAACTCGGCACATAAAATAAAGCATATACTGACCTTCCTGTTGATATCATAAAAATACAGTATGGTCCATTACGACGCCTAATACCCCATAGACTCTCTAGCGGGCAGGGATTTGTCTTAAGTTCCGTATATAACCTGCCTCTTTTCCCCTCCGCTGATATTTCTCCGTCGCCCCGGCTGACAGAGGAGAGGGATGAGCCGCAGCCGAGAGAGACCTGATGTAAACTGATTTGTCGGCAACTTTATTTGTTTGATTGATTGATTATATTTTCCCTCTCTGCCCTCGCAGTTTTCGAATTGTGACAGGCAATTTTGTTTTCTTACTTGATTGAATGTTTGATTTTGCTTCACCGTCACGAGTTTAACCACATGACAGCTACGAGATATTCACATTCCATTTGATGGTTGTCACCGTCCCCGCAGCGGCATCGTGTTTTAGAAGTGCATCACACTGAAACACGCCTCATATTTGTTTTTTTTTGTTGCCGTAATGAATTGCATTTCCAAAGTTACGGATGATGGATGATTCACTGAATCCTGCTTGTTCACTTTTTCACCGTGTATTTCCTCATTTTTTTTGTTTCCATATCACACTAAATATCAAGTAAACTGTTTACTGGGGTGACAGAGGACTTTTACAAGTACAGTATTTCACTGAAGTTCCACTACTTTTTATTTTGTCTATTGGTTTTTAAATGCTGTACATTATTCAGATACTTCTGCTGTATTTTTTTTTTTTTTTTTTACTGAAACTGACAATTTACCATCGTTTTGATGATGATGTTTTGATAAGTTTGGAGGAGGGAGGTTGTACTGTTGTTCTCGTTCCAAAGAATGAATAAAATCAAATTCAGACTTGATGTCTCGGTTTGTTTACAACATGTTTTTATCAAAGTTTATGTTTAATGTACCATCAGGAGCACAGAGCTCAGGTAACTTGGTCCTGAATGACAGCACTAGGAAATGCTTATTTTCACGGCCCTCCTAAAATACAAAAACAACACTGAACATATGTACATATTTTCATTTATTACATATAAAGATTTCAAAAGCTCTTTATGAAGATGCAACCATGAAGACATTTAGGTTAACCATTCAATCAGGCAACATTATTTAATGTAATTACAGATTTAACCAACTACAGATTTATTTATATTGCATTATCATTGAAATTAACACCTTTATTGGTTAATATACACGTATAACGAGATTCAGTGTGGTAGACCAAAGCCACAAGAAGGGATAAATACAAAATGCAAATATAAAATTTGACCATTAAAAAAATTGTAAGTATGAAATGTAAACATGATGCACAGAAAATATCAAATAGGTGTATGTAAAGTATATATATGGAGTAACAGTTAAGTCATTAACAGAAAGATGTTGCTCGTATTTTGAGACATGAGCAGCAACTTCTGCATGATATGCAATTAGATCACGTATCATATCATGTACAGTATGTATAATATGATGAGATATGATTAGATGTTCCCTCTTGGGAGAGATTCACAGGTAACGCAGCAGTGCAGAGGGAAATTAGTAGCAAAGAATAAAATAACAATTTGAATGAACTATACAATAAAAACTATTAGAATGAAAATAAACAAACTATAGACAGTAACTGTCCCCGTGTGTACATGACGTGTGCAATATATAATAAATGTGAAATAAACGTGACTGTGCAAATGTGCAGGGTTCAAAATAAGCTGATAAATAACAACAACAGAACAAAAAACAATCAGTCTTTAAGTGACAGTGAAGTGTATGGTTGAGTTCTTAATCAGTGGAGAAAGGAGGTGTTGGGTGGTGCTGGTGGTGGTGTTGTGTAGTCTGATTGCTGATGTTATGAAAGAGCCCCTCAAGTGCTTTGAGGCACATGGTTATATCATTTACACACTCAAAACACAATTAGCCACACACAGTGACTTGAATTTCTTTAATTGAATGTGATTTCCCATCTAATTATATGAAATAAGATCAATGTAAAGAGTCACCTTTCACACACATTTTCTCTTCTTGGATTAAATATGTATGAATTAAAAAAACTACATGTGTTTTATTACAAGAGACAGAATATCCAACTGACATGTTTTTTCTTTTATTTATAATACCTGCATGATTAACACTTTATGTCCATCCAGAGAGCTCCTTAACTTTATACGTGTTAATAGAATTAACATATGAAGTTGATATATAATCCTACATTTACTCAGACAAGGTATTATCATGTAATTATATATATTTTTCCACACAGAACAATGTATATTAAATGTGACACTTAACACTGAACTTATGTACACGTAATGAAAATATCTGAAGTAAAAACATACCAGGTATCATTTATGATTTATGATTTATTTATTTCTAAAAAAAAACGATTTATGTATATTTATGCTTTGGAAGCCAATGTTTATTTAACCCTGTAATTTAAATGTGGTCCCTGATGGAATACAAAATATCTGCAAATTGACAAACAGCTGATAAAAATGCAACCTAGAAACACTAGAAAAAAGGTAGAAAACGATTTATTTTCTTCTGTCAAATAAAAGCAAAATTGTAAAAACACACTCAGAATAAGCAGGCAAAGAGTCAGAAAAGACATCATTTGAAGAAAGGCTGTTTTATTGTTGATTTCATTCAGCTCAGTTCAGAATATCAAGTATTTTTCGGCAACAATTCATTTACTGGGCATAAACAAGCGGCCTCTTTAATTTTACATTGCATTTTTAACACTTGCCATTTTTCAGTAATAGACATTTTTATTGTAGAAATGATTACAAAGTAAATCCCGCTGCACTTGACGGAATCCAAAATCACGATTAATAATCAACACAAGTTGCAGTGAAAATCTACAGCTTTTGGACATGAAACACCACATTTTATGCTCTTTGCTCAATCTTACAGATCAGCATATTAAGTATTCTTCATCAATCTATTCTTCAAGACGACCATCAACACACATCATCATTGAACCTAGATTCACTCAAAAAGCCTCCTGAAAAAGCTTTTTTTGGACGGGGATATCTTGATTGTTGGGGTCTTCCTGTCTTTCACTTTCATGGGGGTGCGCTTCAGAGGCGCGATCTGTCGAGGCGGGGTCATCTCCTGGTACGGAAGGCCTCCGTGGTCCTGGCAAAAGTACTTTTTGCTGCCCTGAGAGAGCCTCACCAGCAAGGTCTCGGACAGCTCCATGCACTGGGCGTGGACCCAGTGTCCCTCCTCTCCTCTGGAGCAGAAGATCATGGCGGGCCGGTAGAGCTCAGTAGAGTAGTACGGCTCCCAGGTGTTGGGGTCCAGCTGACAGCCCAGGCAGCATTTGATCCAGTAGCCTGTTTGGGATTCGTCCTCCTCATCGTCCTCGTTGTAAGTGTCCAGTTCTCCATCGCTGCTGTCCTCCAGCTCATGTGGCTCACGGCCGAAGTAGAGCTCCTCGGAGTCTTCAAGAGGAGTGGAGTCGTCGTAATCTGTGGACTCCTGGCTGCACGCCTGGGTTCCTTCTTCCTCTCTGCCTTCTCCCTCTGTCTGAAAGTTCACCTGGTAGAAGTAATGCATATCTTGTTGGGACGGCCTTCCCTCAGTAGGTACACCAAGCAGGACGCTTCCCTCCCCGGAACTGCCGCCAAACCAAGTGCGGCTATGGATGATGTCTGGGATCCAGTTGGGTGGCTCCAAGTGCTCAAAGTGGATCCCTTTCTCATCCAGAATCACCGTGCTGCACTCCATCCTCTTCTGAGAGTCTGACTTATACCCGCCCAAGATGATATATCTGTGAGCGGGACCTGTACGGGTGATTATGGCACTAGAGATGGATATGCCGGTGTCTAGAGTCTCGCAAGAAAGCAGCGGGCTGCCTTGCAGAAGCTCGACACGCAGGCGAAAGAGTCGAGGAGGGCGGGAGTCAGAGGCCAGCGAGTGACCCCCGATGAAGTAGACACAGTCTTCTCTGGCCAGGGCCACATGGAAAGACTGTCCGTCGCAGAGCTCAGGTAAAGTGTGCGCAGAGGAGCAACCGAACTCCAGGTCAAACAGGAGCACCTGAGGGGGACAGTCGACGACGCAGTTCCAGGTCTCTGTGGTCCGCTCTCCGGCTGGCATGTAGGATCGACCCCCGAACAACACGCAAGCCGTCTTCCCTCGGCTTTGAACCATGCTCATCGTGTGGCCGTATCTGGCCCCGGGCACTTCTCCCACCAGCTCTTTCTCTTTGCAGCACAGGGTCAGTTTACGATTGCAGCCACGGCTATCCACGGTCAGCAGATACAGGCTCGACGAGATCTCGTTATTTGGCGTGCGGCCACCGTGGATGAGATAACTCTCGGGAAGGCCATCATAGGGGTCGAGGCGGCAAATGGCCGGGCAGCGTAACGGAGGGAGGTAGCATGAGTCATTGGAGAAGGAGATGGCCCTCAGCTTCATCTCACCACGTTTTAGCCGGACCCCAAACACGCCCGTTGGACACGAGCGCTTGGGCCAGCCCTTCTGGCCAAACAGGAGAACCTCACCATCCAGCTGCAGCAGAGAGCAGCCGGGCTGGAGGAGGCTCGCACAGTTCACTGGAGTTATTGGTTGCAGGGTCATTTTTTCCGGCAGGTGCCTGTTTCAAAACAACACACCAAGACAATATGTTAGTCAGCTGTTGATTGTTTTCATTCGGGGGGTCGGGGTTTAACATTTCTACTTCCTGTTGACGACGGTAACAGCTGGAGGAGCATGATCATAACATGCACTGTAGAAACTCCTCAGAGTTCTGACAGATAGCGTAACCAATGGCAACCAATATTTAGGACATTTCATCTGGAAAACATCTGGATCAATCGCCCCACTGTTGCTCGGCTCAGTCATTGAATTAAAAGCCACATTTCATGTTGACTGGTTTTGGATTATTTTTGTCTTATCTGATCTATGAGTGGTACTTGTAATTTTTCTTTATGTTGAAGTAAATCATTTGGTCACCTGTGCTTAGGTGCCTTATCGATGCAGTTTTACTTACTTCCTGAATTAAATAGTAATGATATAGACGTATTAAATACAAATGGAATAATGATAATAATAGTAAAGGAATAACAAAAATAAAAAATAAAAAATATACTACTACTAAGACAGCAACAACAACAATAACTAGTAGAATGACTACAACCAGGACTGCTTAATGTCATTATTTGATTTAAAATAAAATCGTAGAATGTAACAATTATGGAATCAGTGTATTTGAGGGGCGGGGGCGAATAAAATTAAATAAAAACTGCATTTTATCATGTTTTCATGGTGGGACATCAACCCCCCTGCGTCCCCCCCCTGAGTCCACCAGTGTAATGTAAACTGGACCATTCATTTAGCCACGATGCTGCGTGTTTGGGAACGCGAGCACACATCACTGACACACCCACTGACGGTAAAAGGGTTGTAACTTACCACTACTAATTACAACCCAGTCGGGGGGAAAAACTACCTCCTCATGGTCTCACTGTATTATTTTTTTGCTCAACCTCATATTTAGACTTCCACTCTCAGAATCACGACCTTAAAGGCTGCACTCAAACGCAGCACGAGACACTTACAAACACTTCACTGAGCTGCTTCACTGACTCAGCCACTTTCTGGGAATGTTTACGAGGTGACAGACAGACCGCGGCGCCGTTTTTCCTGGAAAATGCGATATGTTTGTTCTGTCGGCGCCGTTATGAAATGATTGGACAATAGCACAGCGTGAACATTGTGAGTTCTGTATTGATAACGTGGCTCCGGCTTTGAAAAGGAGGTCGCAGCAAAACAAAATTAGCGATGTCCGCTTTCCAATTACATGATTGTATTATCTAATTTAGAGTTTATTCTGAGTCAGGATGACGACACAATGTCATTTTATTTAGGCTTTAACAGCAACAGAAATATTAAATACGGTTGTGGAAAGTATGAGTCACTTCGGCACAGACAGCATCTGACAATATTTTACACACAGCAGGAGGATTATGCATAGGCTCTACTCGTCATCGTAGAGGAACTGCAGCATATTGTCAATTAATAAAGGCTTATAACTTTTAAAATAATATTTTTGTTTGCTTACCTCGCGGCCAGGAACGAGATGCGGTGCTTGGGCTCGCTTTGGAGTGAATCTTACAACCACTAAATGAACCCAAATCGCTCTTTATGTCGCTGAACTTCGACAAAGGCAGACGGCCACAGAGTTTGTGAAGCTTCGTTGACTCACAAACACTTCCAGATCTTGAGGTTAACAGTCTGTGACTGCTGCTCACTGGCAGGTGTGCTGCCTGAATGCATTTACTGAGCCGCTTCATTGATGCCACTGGGTATCAGCTACACAACAAGGCTATTGTGAGATTCTCGTCTGTTGAACAGTCCAAACTTTTGGCTTCAGAAATTCAACAAGATGCAGGACCTTTTTTTTTCTTTCGGTCCAGCGATTGAATAGGTTTGAATGTGAAATCCAAGAGCGAAAGGGAAACACTGCCTCTCTCTGCTTTATCAGATCGACTTTATTAAGAGATCGCATTTTTACAGTCGATGAATAAATGTGTTATACACATCCACAACTGGCCTCAGTGAAGTGATACAGTCAAATGAATAATTCAGAGTGATGTTCCTATCAGTCCAGATAAAACCACGGGGGGGGGGGGGGGGGACATGACCTACATTTTGAGGGAAAATGCTTGAGGACAAAATGTTTGGAATTTGCCAAAGATAGTACTATTCGTTCTTTTAATTGCCCAACAATTCAAACCTCTGACGTAATTGTGTTGTCGAGAGGGGAGAAGTTATCTTAACAGTTGTAGTAACTGATGCAGATGCAAACGGACTTAAAGGGTAAGTTCACAAATGTTACTCATTAAGGTGTTTTGCAGGGCTTGGAGGAGTACTACTGCATATGTGAAAAAATGTAGTATAAAACCTGTTGTCGCTCCAGAGGAAACTAAATATAAACTGATTACCTACAGCGATGTCACTCTGTAGCTAAGTTGCATTGTGGGTAATGAAGGCAGCAGGTATTGCACACCTGTAACACTCTTGGACTGATTACGGACGGTTTTAAAACATCTGAAATCGACGCAGCATATCACACATTTGATATTCCAGACATTCTTCTACCTTTTCAGAACCTGGCGCCTACATTACCCACGATGCAACTTAGCTACTGAGTGACATCACTGGGGGCATTTTATTACACTACATCAAGCTTCCTCTTGCTTTTACACAACTTTTTTTCACATATGCAGTCGCACTCGCCAAGACCTTCAAGCACCCTTTACTGTGTAAAATTGGTGTTAGTTACCCTTTAAGGTTTATTTATATTCTTCCAACATTAATTTCAGAAAATTGTATGACTGTGAAATACCTTAAAATCTCATAAGTGATGAACGGTGGTTTCTAAAATACATTTGTTCTAGTTTATTCGGCAAAGCGAGGGCTCCTAATTCTCCAATCTCTTCTTTAATTACGAGGCGGTTATATTATTATCTCCCACTGGTATACAGAAAAGTTGAGGGCAATCCCTTGAAATATAAAAAAAGAAATATTTATTCAAGCACTGGAGCGCTTCCTTCCGAGCGTGGCTCCATAAGTATGTCTGTTTTGTTCACGTGTAATATTTACTTTTCTGCGGCTTAGAGTCACATTCTCATCTTCGCCACTGCAGCCTTAACTAAAAGCTTTGTTTTTGCATCTGATGTGTTCTGCCATTCCCCTTATTTTTTGCCTTCACATTAAGCCTTTTTCCTTCTCATTTCCCCTCACGGTTTGACTTATTTTTGGCGTCGGAAATGATCTGATCCTTTACACGCTTGTCAGTCTGCTCGTATAGCTCGCTGAAAAAAAAAAAGCCCTATACACATCTCAACAAATATGGCTATTAGTTGCAGCAGGGCCTTATCCATAAAGACTTTCCTTCAGCAGTGAGTGACATGCTGTTCCAGGAGCATGAGTCATTAATTCACACACCTAAATGCATTATCATACTATGAAGCCGTTTTCACGAGGGGATGGTAAAATAAATGAGGACGAACACCTCATTCTGAACACATTCTCGCGGCCTGAAACACCTTTGTATACTGCTCTGTTTTTTTAAAGATGTGACCTACTGTAGGTAAAAGCACGTCGCCCTATGTGAGTGACACACACACACACACACACACACACAGGCCTAAACACCTAGAGAAAATCAGGCGCTGGAAGCAGATGTCTACCAGCTCATTAGCATAATGTTTTTGTGCACTGAGCGGCAGAGAGAAAACTTGAGGAGTGTGCAAAACAAAGGCAGAAACCACAAGTGCCTGGAAGACCGTTACAGCTTGAAAACACAAAACAGCATGCAGAGCACCTGTGTGTCTAAACTGATGCTTACAGGGCTGAGTGGAAGTGAAAGGAATTTACTCTTGTTACTAGCGAGGATATAACGCATGAATTCAGATGTCAGTGGGATATGCAGAGTGGGTTTTTCTTCCCTTTATGTTTTTTTGTTGTTGCGAGCACTGTTCCAGTGCGCACAAATTCAGCCTTTTGAAAGACATAAACCTTTCTAGTCACCTCAAGGTATCCGCACAAAAGCGCCGTTGAAGAAGTGCTGCCTTCTATACTGTATGTAGCCGCAGCTGGCATGGTGCAGAGAGTGAGTAGGAGGCACAGCAGTGCGTGGCAGACCCCAGGCCATGCAAGGATTTGTACATAATTGATAGAACAAAGTAATTAGAATCTATGGTAGCACCTGTTTCTGTCCCCTGTAATGTATCACTACCTGACTGCTACTACCCCGAAGCGTGCTTTTGACGGATGACGCGGTGACAGCTCTGATGTTCTGACGATCACTGTGCAGTGGTGTTTATCACTATTTAATGCTACGGTAATTGCTCCCCTCGTGGTGATCGGTGCTGAGCGCCGGTGGGGCACTTCCACCTCACTCTGGCTAATATCGCTGCGGTACGGTGGTTAGCATCTGGTGAGAGGTGATCTGTAATACCACGACACAGGGTTTTTTTTTTTTTTTTTTTTACACTCAGAATAACAGTTTTCACACTTCAACACTCCACTCTGTCTGAATCCCCAAACTGTCTCCTAAAAATTATGCGCACAATGCTGCTAATCGGCATCAGCAAATTCATAAGTGTGGCCGCAACGCTCCCAAGTTTATACTGTTTGTTAACATAAAAGGGAAACTATATTATTTAATGTGTCTACAAACAGCTCTGCACACTACAGTACTGTTCAACTGGGATTTTTTCCCCCCATTACAAAATTTGCTCCCGGAAAACTGCAACTTGTGTTAATCAGGATTTCTGTGGTCATGTTGAATGAATTCAAAGCGCTTGGTTTTGGTCAAAGCTGCACTAATCGATACCAATCAATGACCACCTGTTGAATTAATACTCCAAACTAACTATAACTCAAAACAGAGGGCAGCGTATCACAGGAGTAGTTGCTAACTGCTGCTAACTGTAGCATCCGTTAGCTTGTTAGCTCGGTTGGATGTTGAGCCAGCAGTCCAAACTGAGAGTTTGTGAAACCGAGGGATCGTTGGAGTTTACACTGATAGCACGGCAGCTTCAGGCTGAGACGGGTTGGGGCTGGCTAGTTAGCATGCTAACATTAGTATATATCAAATGCAACACAATACAAATAGTCGCGCAACGCCAGAACTTTTAGTTTGTTGTTTTGTTGTTCAGCCTGTAGGTTTTAAGGCAAATAGACGTCATGTTTGATGCTAAATCTAAAAAGTAAAGCAAATCATCATGTTAAAGATATATTAAGTAACACTTCACATGAACTAGACCTTTGTTATATATCCATGTATGTTTTGTTATTACGTATATTTCTGAATTGGCAATGGCGGCTGTTTAACAATGAAGACAACAACTCCCATGATCCCACGCTGGTTCTCGACATTGTTACGAATGAGAGGCGGAAATGAAGAACTGCACATTAAAACGTTAGGATAGTGTAGGTACACAACTCAACAAAATGCTTAACACAGTTCTAGCTGTTCTTAACCATTAACCACCTGAAGTGTTACATATGATATCAGTTCACTCTTCGCTCTTGTCAGCCTCGTCGCAGCAGGCAGCAGTTTTCTGTGAAAAAGCTCTAAATGACACGTCGAGCACCGAACAACAGACAGACGAGGTTAGAAACCAGCGAGGGACGACAGTGGAGCGTTCGGCTTTGTAAAAAAACAACTGGTGTTTCCCCAAAAATGTTTTGTTGAGTCCACAAAGAAACAAAAGAGTGAATATTTGACTGGAAACACAACTCTAATTAAATGCTAATGTGGCTCTATGTTTGCTGGATCTGTTAATCAGTAATCCTTTTGGGATGAACTCCCAGCTGACTTGAAGCGTGAGACGGGATGTATCAGCTTTTTCGACAAGTACAGCGAATCCTGAGTGTCTTACTAGCTTTCGGCAAACGTTACGGAGGAGGATAAATAAACCCTGATCCCTGTCTTCAAAGTCCCGTGCCTTATAATTGTCGTACATATATATAAACCCACAAACAGCTGTCATATTATCCTATCTGACTTCTTAAACTGGAAAAAGCTCTGCCAATTAACGTAATCCAGGTAGAATATGTTTCCTCAAAAACACACGTGGCAAAGCGTATCACTAGAACATAAAGGAATTTTTCTAAGAAATCGGGTAGTTTAATCCACAGTGCCCCTGCCATGCTCCGTGTTCCTTTGTTCCAAATCCCTCCTCTTCTTTCACCGTGTTCCTATTGTTCTTGGATTCCCTGCTCCACTAAATGTGTTTCGCCTCTTTTGTCCTCTCCCTGTGTAGGTGAGCGGCGCAGGGTTTGGTTGCCTCGGCACGTGGGCAGGATGCCAGGAGTGCGGGCTGCCTCAGATACCCTGGCACCGGACCAGATGCCGGGTGGAAACCCTGGAGTCTTTCTACAGCTCCTCCGAGCCCTCCCAGGTCTACTTCATTTAACCGTCTTCAGGTTGCAGTGTCACAGTTCGCGGGCTGTGACTGTTGCATGTTGAACAGGCAACCTAAAGCCATGTTTTCGGCTGATAAGCTCGGATCTGCCGTCACCCTGCCCCTCCTGTCTCCCACCAGGGAATACGGTGAATAGACACATGGCCGCGGCCCTGCGACTTAACTCCTTCCCGAGGGAGATGGAGGGATGGGGAGACGGGAGGAGGAACAGAGTGGTCGGAGCGCGGAGGGAGCGACATGTGACGGCGGCAGGACAGCTCGGTGGCTGGATCTCGCCTGTGCACCAGGTCGAGGTCAGCGGCTTGTTGATCCACCGCAGCGGCCGGGAGGCTTTGATAGATTGAAGCAAGAAAACCTGCAGCGCCGTTGAACAACCCCCTCCTCCCTCTCACCTGTCTCGGCGCTTTCCTCCTTTATCTCTGTCTGTCTCCTCCAGTTTATCTCCGCAGGCCTCCCCACATTGCAGCGAGTCTTGATTTTCTTTAAGCAAATGGCCGCACTGTTTCAGCGCAGGGGAGTTTACTTCAGATGTGTACACTGAAGCATGAACAGGACCTCAGGCAATGCCAGCTATTGATTTTGCCATGATTCTGATTAGAGGGCTCCCTGTTGCAATCGATACCATACATCAGTGAACTGCGCGGTGAAACTGATGGTCCCAGATAGGATCCCATATTTGGCTTCCAATTAATCACGCTGTTGATTATTTTTTAAGATTAAAAGGCAGTTGAGTGAGCACAAGATCCGTTAGCATAAAAAACAGTTCGGCATGAGGGGCTCCCGACTGTCCGGACATATCGGACACCGAGCGCAACAACTACAGTCAATAACGCTGCCCGATCATCATGATTACATTTTATGGTCTGCTCCACACTGTACACTGTACGGTAAGAATATGATGAAAGATATTCCTCTCATACAGCTCTCTCTCACCCAGAGCCTTATCTTATTGTAATGAATGGTGGCCATGCTGGTTTGACAGGTAGCAGCTGAGGGAATTAATGCTGCAGCGCCGGAGGCGAGGCTTGAGGTCCTGATTATGCACCAGATATTATTTACAGGGTATAATAGAGCTGCTGTTTATTAAGTGAATAATTTCAATGTAATTCAGGGACATTCTGCGTTTGTAGGATGTGATAAGATGAATTTTCTTTCACGCAGCATCCGTATAGAGCCTTTGAAAGCAGCGGAATAAAACGCGTTCATCTGTTTGCAAATGCATGATCGGATATCGCCTCGTCGGCGTTCCTGGAGCATCATAAGTAGTCTTCCAGGGCCGCCGCTGAATCTGACCAATGGCATTTTTGTAATGAAATAGCTCTGCGTCGAGAGTGAAAGACCGGAAGAATGCGCACATGAGAGACGTTATCCTTTGCAATACGTGGCTAATGTTGTCCATGCTTTCATTATGCTACCTAATCTAGCATTTCTGTTTCCTAAATATAAACAAATATTTTCGTTAACTAAACTTAAGTTAAGAATAACGACTAAACTGAAAAAAAGGGATGTGTGCTTCCATTAGTCAATGAAACGTGCCAATTTGTGCCAAGCCATGCCCGAGATGGACCCCCCGTGGAGACCGGCAACATGCCTAAAGCGGTTGTTTGCATTTACATTACATTTTAAGGCACCGTCTGCTTCAGTTGATTAGGAGAATACTGAAACACTGTCCTTATGTGAAGCTCCAGATATGCTTTGTGCACTATGAAACTAATTCTGACCTGGCTGAGCGAGTAATGACAATGACGTTCATTTCATTTTTGGGTGAACTTGTCCTTTAATCCTGAACGTAAACGAGTCCTTTCAGCCTCAGCTCTGTACTGGCTAATGTTTGCATGCTAACATGCTGAACTCAGATGGTGGCTCTGGAAAATATAACACCGGCTGATCGTCTGCATGTTAGCATTGTCATTCCAAGCATGCTAACATTAGCATTCAGCTCAAAGCACCGGCGTGCCTGGGTAAAGCTAAACAGAAGTGACAGTGTGGCTTTAGACTCTCAGTCTCAGTTTAGACAATGAGTTCAGTTCTGTGGATGAAAGAGTTTCACTTCAGGCGTCCAACACTTATCGTAAGTAACTTAAGTATTAGTAAGGTGAGTATTAAACCTGTACATCAGCCAGACTTTGATTAATTTTCTGTTTCCATCCAAACTTTCTCCCTGTCTTATCAGAGATTACGGGAGGTGCCGTTTGAGAAGAGCGTAATGATATTCTTGTTTGAAAATAAGGTTGTTAAATTGCGCGAATGGATCTTCATTAATATCAATTTATCCTATTCTTTCTGATTATGCTGGAATTAGAGAGGCAGAGTTTTGCCGCGCCGTATTGACACGAGGCGGCGAGACGGCCGCGGTGCTATTTCACGGAGAATGGTTCTTTTAATCGAGGCCCTGATTACACTCACTCACTTTTTTTTTTTTAACAATTTGCTCAAAAAAAAAGGAATGGAAAACTCAATGAAAGTAAAATATTTCTCAATTCATGAAAGCACTTGCAACAATTCCTCGATGAGCCCTGGAGAGGCGCCGCCAAACCTCTCATTTAGGAGGCTATAAATACTATTAGATGCATATAATGTGCGTCATTAAGGAAGTAATTTCCTTTTAAATAGTCTGTATTCCATTTTTGTAAAAAAAAAAAATGCATAATCAACATGCAGATTGCTTCGCCGTCCTGCTGTCAGCATTGAAGGTACAGCTCCACCTATTTCTTATTCTCGGCGCACCTTCCGTATCAAAGCTGTCACCTTGATCGCCGGCCTGAAAGCCTGGCAATAATCTTTTTTTTTTGTGAGTGTGCTAAGCTCATACATGTTCCGGGTAATACAAAGACCCGCTCAATGAACAGCACCTGTGTGATTTGATGCTGACTATTTGACACAGCGGTAGAGGCGGGCGAAAGGATGGTGGAGTGGCGGGGGTCGCCCGTGTAATCTCCGCCAAATGGCACAGAAGTGATTTGGCTGTTGACTCTCTGTTGCCACTCGGAGATGCTGACATAATGGAATGGCTCACTGTGAACTCCCACCTTGATTAGCATGTGTAATTATAAATATGCTGCGGTAAGCGTAAAAAATCGGAGTGAAAGGAGGCGTTCTGGAAAGTGGCTGTGTCTCGTTGACACGGGGCGGCCTGTAATTGCCTCTAGCGCGCAATCAATGACTGCTCAGCATTCGGCGTTCGGATGAATCAGCCTGTCTGGATTGTTTGGGGAGATTAAGGCCAAGTTTTTTGGGTTGCAGGTTTTTTTTTTTTCAAATAGCTAATAACCTGTAATTACACCTGAACAATTCCTCAAGCCGAGCACGCGGTCTCACGCGTTTTTTTAAAAAAAAAGCCACAAATGCATCTCGTTGACATCGAGACGGCAACAAATAAATGTAATTCCGAGCCAAGTCCCTGGAATAAAATGATTGTATCATGCCGACATTTCACTGCGTGTCACAGTACGTTTTACGTAACGTGGATATGAGCCGGCTTTTATGTCGGGAGGGGGTGATGGTGGTGGTATAACAGCTGGGCGAGACAACAACCGCATATTTTGAGGCAGGCCTCAGGATATTTTCTCTTGACGAACACTTGATAGTTTAACGTTATGTCGGGACAGTTTCCAGCTGCGTTTGTGGCAACGCAACTGGATATTTTTGATGACATGTCAGGCCATTTTAAAGCCGTCTCTCCACAAACGAAACCCAAATGTTTTGGACTATATGTGGAAACGATTTCCAGCTGTTTGTGCCAATAAAACTGGATATTTTTAACAAGACGCCAGGACGCCGAAACTTGATGTTGCCCTAACCCTAACAGAGTGGATTATACGCCTAAACTAAAAAACTAACTCTGGCTACATCGTCCCCGTAAATGGCTGGCGCTGACGGACGTGTGGATGTGTGGGTACGCGGGTGACGTGTCGAGAATAAAAATGAGCTTCAAAAGCAATGATGTTCTGTTTAGTGTGACACGGCAGACGACAAGCGGTGCCGAGCGAGGGGAGGGGGCGCCTCTCGATACTCAGAACACATAGATTAGCGTGTCAGAGTTTGCTCGGCGTGACACCTTTCCTTCCTCCCTGACACCGTTAATTCCAACAATTCCCCCTCCCCCCTGTCAATTTACCACCTGCCCATCTGTGTTTGTGGGTGTCAGACATGTAGCGTGTAGCTACCTGCGGACCAAAACATGTCAAGAGCTGATTGTCTAGTCTGGCTCGTGGAACAGCTTAAATGATTAAAATTACAGTGCGCTCCAGAGGGGCTTATGTGGCGTGCATGCCTGAAAAGGGTCTGTGATGTTCAGGATGTGTTGAGGTACTTTACTGTGGGTGTGATGAGCGCTCGGGCTTTTAGTTATTTGGGACGGATGAGCCGGGAAAAAGTGATGGAAGGCTGCGAGGTTTTTAAAGAGCCGCAGAAACTCAATGACGACGAGCGGCAGTCATTGTGTCGCCTTGCGCCCGCGTTTCATCTCTGTTGCTGTCTGCGGCGGCTCTGTGCATGCGGCAGCCCGGAAGCCATTTTTAAGGCAGACAGCTCATCAACTGGAGTGACATGGGAGACTAACAATACACTTCATACTTCAAGGTAAAAAAAAAAAAAAGAAGGTGAATATATACTCTGAGCTTTATCGTGGCATATTCCACCCGCACGTCATCGATCAATCCGAGTCGCCCTTGCTCGCGCCAGGCGTCCCGCGGCGCTGCGTTTCCCGGGTCCTCCTTCCGGCGAGCGGCCCCTGGTCCACCTCCACCTCTGCGGGCTCCGTCGCAAACGCCTCGCAGGGTGACCATACTTCTCCAGCTCCTTGTATCTGACTCTCTGCGACTCTCTTTCTTTCTCCCCTTCTCCCTGGACCTTTGCGGTGCATTACTGCAGCGGCTTAAACCTAACCGCCGGTCAATCTATTGATCCACTTTAAAAGAAAAACTCAGAGCGAAAAAAGGCCAACGCTGGAGAGGTGTTTTTTTTTCCTTCTCTCGCTTAAAAAGTTTCTCAGCAATAGCTTCTTCAAGAGCTAAACAAACAGCCACCTACGCCAGCGTTCGCCCAACAAATGTCCAAGCGCGTGATTACAATCACTGCGAACGGTGGTGTTGAACACCTGCCGTCAGACGTTTAAGTTGTCAGTGCTCGCGCGGCGCACTTGCTTGTTCGCTTATTTAACGACTTCGTTAGCAGGAAGTGGCTGTATTTAATACGTCGTGCTGATTATGTTGAGACGTTACGCAGCTCAAGTGCCTCTTAAATTGCCACCATCACCTCCGACTGCCTGTAAAAATGAAGTGCTTTCAAACAAAGACACAAGAGGAGCCTTCTTTGCCCCCTTTCTCTTTTTTCCAGAGCAAAACAGCAAGTCGAGGCGCCACTGGCACGGGTTTAATTAATCTCTGACTGAACGTTTTACTTCATGTTGCAGTCGTGTAAGAGCTACGTCTCAGCAGCAGTGTGTGTTTGTGTGTGGAGGGCGGGGTGGTGGGGGGGGGGATCTCAGCAGCCTAATTAATGGCCACAAACCAGTCAAAAAAAAAAAAAAAAAAAAAAAGAGAGAGAGGAAAAAAGGGGGCTGGCTGTTTAATTATGATCAACATCATGTCTCTGATTGCCAAACCAAGGAGGAGGAAGGGTTAGCAGGCAAACAGGAGGAGGAGAGTGTCAATATTTAATAGTGTTAGCTACTTCAAATTGATTGAAATTCCCTTTTATGAACGCAGGGGAGTACATAATCGTATAGCCTCGCCCGTCTCTGACAGATGCCTTCTGCTCTGCACTCTCAGCCTGTCTTGGCCTTCACAGTTGCTGTGATGATTTTTGTCCGCCTGCTGCTGGTATCAGGGCTCCCCCCCCCCCCCCCCCCCATGTCTTCTTGCTTTTCTGTATGTTGCACGGTTCCTGACCCTCTCTTAGCTCTCTTGGGTCCGTTATCTGCCGGTGGATTCCACTGACAGAGAGGTGATTACAGCCGGCCCAGGCCTTTTAATACAGATTAGACGTCATCTTCGACGCCTTTCGTATACCTGCCATCGCGCCATCCCTCAAGTTATTGTCCGGGGGCCCCGTTTTTTCCTTGAGCTGTTGATATGGCCGGCTGCACGCTGCTGTAATGCCATCTGTATTCTGTGCACTTTGCCATGGCGAGTATCAGTATTTGACACGACTAATAAGGCCTTTCATTTTGATGGAGTTCTCTCTCAGCGCGGCCGCGCCGGCTGAAGGCCCGGTGTTTTCTCTGAGTGAGACGGAGCTGTTTGCTCGGGCTGTGGGTGGAGCCGGGAGACAGATTGCGTCAAGCAAAAGTGTTGTGTTCGGCAGCCGCTGCTAGCACCCTCCGCCACTTTCCATTCTCACAGCTTACAAAAAAAAAACAAAAAAAAAAAACAACGCGCCGCTTTTCAACGTCCACCGGCTGAGAATTTTCAGAAGGTGAAATAATTACTTTGCAAAGAATTATCACTGCCGTGCGCGATTTCCCGGCGATACAATTCAATTACATTGACAAGCAACCCTTTCAGAAACAACTGGAGCCTGATTTTAATTGAACAGCGAGTCAGCTCTCATTTCCACTAATTTGATTGTCACACTTTTGAATTGCGTTTGATGATCGCACAAAACAAAGCCGATGAGATAATCATTTGCATTGTGATGCTGCACTTACTCCAATCTTAAGGAATACAGCAGATTTGCCATGCAGGTAAGAGAAGCTGTCATTCCGGATCAGGCGGAGCCAGTGGAGCGTCCAACGCGAGGACGGGGGAAAGCTGGAAAGGGACTTAATGGTTTTTGTCTATCCACATCTCACCAAGTGCCTGTCTGAATGCAATTAGGTGTCCCTCCGATGGCAGCGTTCATTACAATGTCAACGCAGCCCGGGTGACTCGAGGTGAAAGCATTTACATTTCTGTGCACACGTTTTTTACCCCTAATGCTTTCATGTGTCCTGTCAGGAGAGGAAGGAAAAACAGGATGACTTGTCCTTTGGTTTGTCATTCAGTTCTGTTCCGGTTGTTGGTGTCCTACCGGGAAGGTTAGGATGATGTTGCATTGACTCACCTGCCTCTGTCACCTGACGCAGCTCTAAGTGACCCTCGCCGCCGGGGGCCCCGAGGACAGAGACAGAATGTCACAGCACGACTGGTGGCAATAATGAAAGCTGGCAGCCTCAAAAGCCTGTGTCGAAAAGACGAGATTATGAGGACAAGACCGGCAAAATACAACGTCTGTCTGTTGTCATTGCCGCACCTGACTTTGATGTCCACATAATGTTTATTGGGAAAAGGCAAAACATTTGCCTTTTTTAAGTGCATCCAGCGGAATATGACATTGGGTATGTGGCCAACCCAAAGCATCCGTATGTGACGACCCGAGAATGAGATTCAATATCCATTATCGTTGTCTGGAATTGTTGACTTCAGCGCTAAATTAGTCCAAGTAGCAACAAAATGTGTATTCGCATATTGATTCATGTTGATGAATTATCTTTTTTTTTTTTTTTTTACATAGTTTGTTAGAAGTTAGCTACTGAAGCTAAAGGGATGTGCGACAGTGTTGGACTAGTTCTCAGTTAAGTCAAATGTTCTCAAAAGGAGCAAGTTAAAAATTGTTTCTTTAGTCATAGACGGATAAATCAAAATCCAAATGTGCTTATAATCAAATTATAACATTCCTTGCAGTTCCGTCCAGTCAGGTCCAGATTAGGTCTCAACGGTTTTCCAGGAAACTGGATTGTCAGCTAACCAATGAAAACCCACAAAGGTTAGTTTTTGATTGCTTGTAAAACTGAACTTGAATGTGTTTTGTGCCAGACAGTCAGGAGGATTACTGATATTCATGAACAAATGTTCAAAGACGTCGTTGCCAATATTTTAGCCGGCTGATCCTGCTTGTTGCAGGACCTCCACCTGGACTCTAGTTTCTTGTAGACTGATGGACATCACACACAAAACCGAAAGCTGACGTGATGTTTGACCAGTGAACTGAACCAACATTTTGTGATGCTTTCATTTTCGTACCTTCACTGGGTAGCTGTTGAACTTTGTTCACCGTCACCATAACCATAGCTGGTGGAGTCCAAATGGAGGAAGCGAACGTTGCCTCGGTAGTGTGGTCTTATTTAATCTCCCCTGCTGGATCATAAGCTGCTCCACAAAGAGTAATCATTTCAGACAGGACTCGACGATACAGATACGAGCGAACATGCTCGCTGACTGACATTTCCGAGCAGTTAGACAGGATCTCAGCTCCTTTTTCATAAAAAACGCGAGCTGCGTAGACCTTGTAGACGCCTGAATCTCTTTTGCTGTTCGACTTGTCAGACGCTCGCTCTGCGCAACAAGAAAAAGTAACAAGTAGGATTTTTTATTTTTTTTTTTTACCTCCACTGATGTGAAATTGAAATTTGGAATTACAAGAAAAGTGCACATCCTGTTCAGACTGTCCTTCAACACTTCCCATAGGTGAAAGACGGACGCGGATAGACGGCTGCTTCGAATAACAATTCGAGAGACGTGCAGACACTTTGTGTGAGCAGCCTTTTCTTGCCAAATGTTGCACCTTTTTGGTGAATTAATTGCTTTTTGGTCATTCAATCTAGGTCTTAAGAGTCCTTTGATGACTAAGGACTTAAGTGTGTGCAGGAGGGAAAAGGAGTGTGTGTTTGTTGTGTGTGTGTGGGTGTTTTTGGGGGGGCGGTATTAGCTGGGTGCAATCGTCAACATTTCAGTGTGTGTGTGGCTCGGCGGGTGAACGTGCAGCACTGTGATTAATTTCACGTCGCAGCAGTCTGTGTCTCCGTCCCCCCCCTTTTCTGTAGAAACAAATGGCTCACAAACGCCGGCTAACAGTATGTCGGTTAATTTAATTTGGCTTCAATTTGTGTGTAATCGCCTCCTTAACGCCGCGACTTTGCAGCGAGGTTTTTTTTTGTCCCGTCGCGGCGCTTACAATAGGTTGCGAGCGGCTCTCTGCTGTGTGTCATCTTCACTCTCCGGCGCCGTTCTCTCGTGTACCAGGAAGTGTTTTTGCTTGTACAGTTTGCCGAGTGGAGAAGAGAGAGAGAGAGAGGGGGAGGGGGGGGGGGGGAGAATAAATGAAGTGTTTGTGCTAGAAAGAGAAACTAAGCGTGCGTGACAGGATTTGGCTTGAGTTCACACTGCAGAAAATCAGAACACATTTTCCCGGCACGCGTGTTTGGTTTGCCTCACTTTTGAAACATAAAGAAAGAGCGCGCTCACATTTGCGTACCCGTTCCGAAGCCGGGCGCGTTGAACGTCTCGCTCTTGTCACCTCGCGTTTAATTGGCCGGACGGCGCGGCGGGGGGCGGGGCCTAAAAAGAGGACTGAGACCTTTTCAGGGGTCATGTTAAACTTTCAGAGCAAAAAGACGGAGGAAATAAAAAAACCATATTTCTTTGGCAGCGTTTCGTATGAAGGACTGAGGATGTTATTCATGTGTGACTCACATCTGGATGGCGCAAAGACCCTCTCCATGTCTGACAGTATGAATTCATGCTGCCTTTGTTTGTATTCAGATCGGCACGGGGAGAAGGATGCCGCCGATTTCCTGTTGAACATACAAGATAGTCGGAGTTGATTAAAGCCCAGCGTCGCGCTGACGTGCGTTACCATTGCTCCCGTTTGTTTTTTCTTTCTCTTTTTGTTTGCTCGGGGCGAGAAAGTGACTCTGCGCGGATAAATAGGCTCCAGTGCTGCAGGAGTCCTGCGGCACTGGAGCACAGACTCATTCTCCCCCCCCCCAGGTGGTGCCGCCGCCGCCTGTGGTGGCAGTGAAGCAAGGGCCGTGACCACAGCCTTTCAGTTGGTGCTACCCCAACAGGAGAGATGAGGATTGAGATAAAAGGGCACCCCCAGCTCCTGTCTGCACCCCCCCCCCCCCCCCCCCTGCTGTTTGCAGGTGCGCTGTTAGTGGGGCACCAACAGTAACACCCAGGTGATAAGGCTGAGAGGGAGCAAATCAAACAGAAGAGAGACACGGGGGGGCCTCCATCTGGCACAGCTGTTCGTAGTTTAGCACTCTTTGTTTCTTTACCGAACCAGATTAGATCAATATGTTAACGGTGTATATCTGCCGTCTAATCAAAGTGGCCCAAACCTCGGACGCCTTAAACGCGAGAGACGTGGCAAACATGATCTAATATGACGTCGGATAAAGCCCAGGAGATGCAGCGCACGGATAAAACAAAATGAGCTTCCTCGCTGTTGTTAATTTCCTGGCAATACTGCAGCGTTTGGATATATAATTAGCGCCATTTTTCCGTGACAGCCTGAAATATTTTTTTCCGAAAAAAGCAGCTAAATTCTCACAAACGCTGAGGAGCACCGGGGCCTCGGTCTGCCTCACTGCTATGTCTACCACCCCGTTTCCACAGGCAGAGGGGCCATTTAGCTAGTTAAGCTCGATGTACTGCCAAGCAGACAGCAGCTGGAGAGCATGCAGCTGAAATTGTACAGGCATCATTTGGCACGGGCGGGACATTCACAACAAAATAACTCCCGAGCTTGGCCAGATGGGTAATTGATGAGGATCATAGAAATAGGTAAGAAAAGCGACGCCTCCGATAACACCAAGAACCCCAACGCGTGCACTTAGGACAGAGACGGGCGGCTGCAAGTTACGAGTGTTATTTCAGGCTTGGATGGAGAGGAGAATAATTTGTCCATTTCATGGGCAGATGGAAACCAGAGTGACAGATGATTCACTTTACTTCATCTCCTCTTTGCTGTTATCTGCCTAATCCCATCCCAGATTCTTCGGTGATGTCTGTAATAACGCAGGCAAACGAGTACAAATGATGAGCGGTGCCGCCGCGCGCTCGTGTTCAGCTCATTCACTGAGGGGGGGGGAAAAAAATGAGCAAAACCACAGTGAAAAATACTCCAAAACACCCAAATCTGACCCGGGTGAAGGAGCATTGTGATCAAAACATACACAGATACCACAAGTGCTCTTGTAGCAGGTTGTAACGTTGCATAATTGTATTGTTATTGTATTGCCGGTGGTGTATTAAAGGTTATTACACCTTAATGTACTCTAAGGACAGCTTGTTTACTCAGTTATTTATGTATTTCAGATAACCTTGAATGTGCAGGGGGCGCCAGTTTACCAATGTCTCGTATTTGATATGGTCGTTAAATCTTCATATTTATAAAAAGTAAGCGGCTCCTTCAGCTTTGAAATGTGCGTAATGGAGTTAAAAGTCAAGCGCTGGCACAAAAGCACAGCACGGAAACACTTGTATGGCTCAAGTGCCTCGGAATTGAACCCAAAGCACACTAATCAAGTGTATTAGCTTTCCACCAGAGGGGATGCACATAATTAATTAGAGGTTTACATTATTTCCGCCTTCAGAAATGATCTGCTGCCGTCCACGGAGAATAAATTAACGCCCGTGCAAAAAAAAAAAACAACAAAAAAAAAAACAGCACTCATATCTTAAACCGTTGTAAGGACAAGGATTTTCAAAAGTGTTGACGAAAGGAAGTTTCAGGTCTGATGTGCACATTAAAAGACTAATATCTGCTGAGCACAGACACACAGAAACCACGTCTTTAAAAAAAAAAAAAAGAAGAAAAAAGGAAGACCAGCTTTATTCCCCTCTTTGGACCAATCACAAATCCTTCTGCTTTTCAGGATCTGGCTCACTCTGTTTACAGCCTTGAGCTCCAGCTTACATTAGTAAACACGCTGCTCATATATCTGGGTCCCAGTCGTCTTCCCCCGTCGGAAGCCAAAAAATATTTTATAGCCGATGATCTTTTTTAATAGACCCCAGGGCGATGTGTCGGATGTGAAACGATGGAAGAGATCACAGGAGTCATCATGTGGGACTTCTTCTCTCTCTCTCTCTCTCTCTCCGCTGATGAAAGAGCAGATTTTGGTGCTTTGTGCAGAGAGAGAGAGAGACGGACTACTTTCAGGTACCAGCAGCCAGACAAAAGCATCTCACGGTGTCATTTGTAAC
Organism: Sparus aurata; assembly: GCF_900880675.1. NCBI lineage: Eukaryota > Metazoa > Chordata > Actinopteri > Spariformes > Sparidae > Sparus > Sparus aurata. The sequence continues at coordinate 6,698,397 of NC_044194.1, read as the reverse complement.
ACTACAGCAGAGGAAGTTTTCCCCTGCCCTGATTTAAGATAGGGGTAGAAAAAAAAAAAAAAAAAAAAGAATGGGGGGCATTAATATTTAATTATTTTGCCCCTGCCCAATATGTCTCCATGAACCTGCTCGCACCCGGGGTATAATCAGTGAAGGTGGTGGGAATTTGTTTGGCAGGAAGGTCAGTACATCGCTCCTCCTGTGGGTGTCACTGTTACCACACCCGAGCCGCTGAGAGCCTCGCCCGACGCTCCCACACTGCACTAATGAGTTATGGTGGCGGCTGCACACACACACACACACACACACACACACACACACACAAAAAAGGAAAAAAAAAAGCACCACATTTCTGCAACGCTGAACACAAACTCAGACACACGGCCTGGACACACGTACATGCTTTCCCCCCCCTATACTGCGTGCGAGCACACACACACACTCCCGGCACAGTGAGGAACCGAGGCTCCGCGCTCCGACGTATGAGAGAACTTCAGGCTTTAAGCTTTCACTTCTTAGACAAACACAGGAAGACAAGCCGAGCGATTTGGTCTGAAACTAGCCGCGGTGGTAAAGCACGTTTCACAGCTTTGAAGATTGCCCAGAAGAGCCCCGCTGGTGTAAGTGAGCTTTTGCATCATTGCCATAATGGACCTCTGAGGCCCGTCGTGTTTCTCAAAAGCTTCAGATGAATGGACTTCGGTGATTCATGGATGCTCTCGTTTGATACGTGTGTGGACATGGGAGGTTTGCGTAACTTGATTTCCTTCTTTCCACCAGATCTCCCTCGAATCACATTTCATATCTCGCGGAGGCAGGCGGCTCTGATTTATGTCGGGACGTAATGACGCGGCCATAAAAACACACGACAGTGCGCCATCGTGTCGGTGTTTGTATACACAGAGAGACAGGGAGAGAGAGAGAGAGAGAGAGAGGGAGAGGTGGTTCAGTATGCAGGCTTTGGATGTCTGGAGCTATATTTTTTCGGGAAATATCTCCACTGTCCCTTTGTGGCAGACAGTCACCTTGCCAGCGCTCAGGACGGCACCACCTGTCAGGGGCTCGCCTTGGGCCCCAGACAGAGCCCTCTGCGGTCGAGACTGGATTTTGCGGCGGATCAGTGGGATTTACAGGGACAAACAGTCTGCCACTGTATACTTCCATGTATGCGGCAAAAAACAACAAAAAAAAAACTCAATTTGGTTGTACAGCTCCTCATCTCCTGTATACCTGCTTGAATCCTGACGGGGACAGGGAGGGACAGCTGGGGGAGAGAAAGCGACAGAAGCCGGGTGTTTCAACTTCAGCTCGGCAGCGGGAGTGGTTTTATTCAGCACTTTCTAGGAGGCGAAAAAAAACATGTAAAAAAAAAAAAACTGTTTCTTACTCCTCCTAGATGATTTATAAGACAGGATTTTAATGAGATATGAGCTGCTTGATTTTTTTTTTTTTTATCGCAGCGTGTATCATGTCTAATGAACTTGACCTTTACACTGGAAGAATAAGGTTCGGTCATTAACGTGGATCAGAGGAGATCAGGCGGCGGTCGTTGCGATGACACATGACACAACCTTTTCTTGACCTTGTGCAGCCGTGCATGACTGTGTTTTTCAGGATTAGGGCACTTGATATCTGGAGAGTGAAGCGAAGCTGTAATCAGTGTCTGCATCAATCTTTTTCCACCAGCAGCCGTGCTATTAGCGCCATGAGGCTGTTGCCTGGGAGAGTGGAACTTCTACCTAAATGCTAACACGCTGACGGCGACAAAGCTAACATGCTGATGTTTAGCAGGCGTGTTTACTATCTTAGTTTAGCATGGTAGCTCACTTAAAAATGGGCCAATTAGCATGGGACGCAAATGACAGCTGACAGATGTGTGTTAGTTAGTGAGCCGACGCTGTGGACAAATAGATGGCTTAAGATGTGAAGTTAAGGGATCACCCAAGTTATTATAATTCAACCTAAGGGGAGACAACGCCAGATGAAAATGCAGAGAATCACGAGTGGATGGATGCGATTTTATTGACAATCTATGCGGCAAACCCAGAAATTAGCATCGCCCCGTTTCCCCTCGGCAAAAAGCCTGTAGGACTTTTCAGCTGGATTTTAGATCATTGCAGAAAATAGTGGTGAGCAAATATTAATGACACTTGAACGCCACTTTTATGGTTTCTGGAGCAGCAGAAGTACAAGCTAACGTTAGGCTACAAACTAGCATGCACAACAGTTGCACATGACTTCATCTTCACCACCACTAAGCTTCTCACTCGCCGGCGGCGTATTGAACACAATTTATTTTGATTGTATTATTCTACAAATTGGAACATTTTAGGCAAAATAGTCAGCGAACAACCACCGTTTTTTCATTTGGCCACTATGTCACACAGCTAAACATGAAAATCTCTTGAGCTTGTGTTGGCGTCTAACCGGAATCCCTTTAACTTCAAGATGAAATAGGAAGCGCCAAACTAGCAAGTCACTTCCGGGTGTAAGAAATAATTCCACAGTGCTTTGTAGAGGTCTGGACTGAGGATGCCAATGTTTAACCGAAAATATCTTAACCGCCCAGAATATTTTTGGTCGGTTATGCATTAAGGTCTAAAGATTAATTTGCACACACATTTTGCTATCACCAATGTATAACCTACAGTGACTAAACACTGAGCAGAACAGTGACGTGCTTAAAAGTCAAGATAACACGCAGACAAGCTAACGTTAGCACTGTTAGCCACTGCTGGACAACTCCCACAAACAATTTGTTAACTTTACAACCAGCTGCGACTTCATCATTGCCGACTAATGGATGCCGTCCCTCTGGTGTTCTCCTCTCTCCAGCGCTGACACAGAGACGAAACAAAATGTAAAAATTAGTGCAGTTGTTCAACGCCGGTGCGCTCCTCGTTTGGAAGCCTCGCCGGGGGCTGACACGGTGCGGCGGAGTCAATGGAGCGCTTGATTGAATGGAAAGCGCCTCTTGTACTCCGCGTCACTTAGCATTGTTTATCTTAATACTAATTGGTTAGTTACCACTCAATTGGTGTTGGTTTATCGAAAAAGCAGCAACGCACTGAAACTGACGTCCCTACTCTGCACCGAGGGGCGAACCCACCGACCGCTCAGCACTGCGAATCCCCCAGAGCCGTACAAAACACTGATGTGTTTAATTAATTTTAAAAAATGCGAGCGAATGGAATATGAATGCAAGTGATGACTCATTGTAAAGCAGCATTGCTAAACTGCGCACGTTCACTTTTGAATATATATATATATATATTTTTTTTTACAAGCCTCTCATGCAACACGATGTCATGACAGTTTTATTATAGTCATTACGGTAACCAACGCTGTTGATCAGGCAATGTCTTATTTGCCCCACACTGATTTATTGAACTGTTTACATTTTGAAGAGATAAGTGACAGACGGAGGGAGAGTGACACTGGAGGTGTGTGCAGCAGCTTACGTATAAACACGTGTGTGTGTGTGTGTGTGTGTGTGTGTGTGTGTGTGTGTGTGTGCAGGAAGCCCTTGTAATCCCACCAAGGGCTTCCACACACCGTGCGACCTACTCTCAGTTAAGATAACAGTGCTGTTTGGAGGCTATGGGATAGAAAAGGCTGCGGTGGAAGTGAAATCCGAGATTTTCTGATCGCAATTAAGTGAAAGTGAACTGTGACAGGTCCGCACAGTCAAACAAATGATGAATTACACATTGCTGCTCTAATCCGGATGCCAGTCACATCTTTTTTTTTTTTTTTTTTTCCAAGTACATAATCTGTTCATATTGTTACCTCCCCGGCAGCATCCAGTAACTATCCCTGTTGCTATTGTGCCACCGTGAGATAAGACCCATATAGAAACCCAGATTGAATGTTACAGGAAAAAGGGGTGAGAGCGGGTAATATACTGCCGTAATAAAGTCGACAGCTCCCATTAGAGGATTGAATTAGGCTCACAAAGCAACTTCTGGCTCGCTGTAACCGCCTCCCTCACACCCACGTTAAAACCAGAACCAGAAACACGGTTACATTTGAGACCGGCACGAAGACAGACGCCGTGTAAACACACGTTTAACCAGAAATCTCATAATGATTCTAACAAGAGTAAGCTAAAGGGAAGGGCGCGCGGCAGCTGCTTTTCATGGCTCAGCGTGGGAAGCTCAAATATCGTACTGATGTGTTCCAGGTTGCAAGTTGTCAAATACAGGAATCTGACAAATGTGTTAATATTTCACCGCCTCAAGTATTTGATACTCCGTTAGCTTCCCATCCGCTAACCTTAGCATTCAGTCACTTCCTAGCTGATTACTGTTTCACTGTGTTACAAAATAATAAGGCAGGAAAGGTGTTAAGTTAATTCTAAAATATCAGCGCACATGTTTTGACACTTTTACTTCCTCTCGAATTTAAACACACTGGATGTAATCAAACGCACTGTTAGCGAGGACGTGGTAGATTGCTAACGTTAGCTAAGGCCAAATATGGTATTTTACTTTGAAAAATGGCCCAAAGGTACCTCCGGATTTTAACTTCCCATCATCTTTTCAGCTGTTGATCAACTGGGCAGCAGTGAAATAATATCTGAAATCTTTCCCGATTATAGGGGTGAGCGAGTACTCTGCAAAACCGTGTACAAGCGATGAACTTTTTGACGTCCGATTATCATCCAAATTAAACGTGTCAAAATAAGAGCATGGGTACCCGAAACCAAACCCATTGGGTCCGGGAGTCTGAGTACATGTGTAGCCATAGATATAAACTCTATGTAGGCCTATATATTTTTCCATGTGTAGAATACCACCTTGCCGCGGTCATCTACACATCAACAACTCAGTGAAAGGGGAACACAACCGGGTCGACCAACTCGACCTCGTGTCGGGCTCGGTTACTGCTCTCTCGGACTCTAATCAATATCCACACTCATGATGAAGGACGATCCTCATTGCTGGTAGCTGACTGAAGTTTATCCATTCAAGTTGAGAGGGTTCGCTTCCTCTTGTGATCAAACGCTGGTCTGAAGCTCGACTCTGAGACTGTTCCGTAAAGAACTCGTGATAAATATTGTACAGCTTTTGGCAACAGAATCCGTTTTAGCCTTGAATTAGCAACTTCCGATTAAAGGAGCCACCCACTTCTGGTTGAAGTCTCACACGCTGCTGTACACGTACGGATAATTCATTCAGTTGTTTTGACAGACACAGGTACAGATAACCATGCGCTACTCTTCGATGTAGCTTCATCGCGCGGTAACAACATTTTCGGTTCACCTCCCGCTCTGCAGCTTGTTGGACACCGCATGTCTCCTATTGATTTTTTATTTTTTTCCCCCATGACTCTCAGCCATTTCTACAGTCATTCAGGGGAAATTAAATAACCGACTGAAAGTGTGACAGGAATGTTTCCCTGTTCAATAACATAAGACATCCGGCAAACCTGCTGCAATACAAAACAGCCCGGCGCCCTTAAAATTCAGCGATTCAGCACCGTCTCCTTCCTCACAGGGGAGTCGGTCTAATGTGACACCGCTGTGTGTTTGTAACATGTTTCCTCTCACAAGTGGGGGCCGACTTGTCAGCCTTAATCTCTGGCCCCTCTCCCTGGTGGCTCTCTGCGGGCTCGGGACAATCAGCACTTGTGTCTGTCTGAGAAAAATGTGGTGCGAGGGATCTTTGACATGATGCTGAGGCTCCTCCAGGTCCGCTCATCCCTCTCTTCCCTGGAGGAGGCCCCATGCGGGCGCAGCGCAGGGCACAATGGGAGGGAATGTACGGTGCGTTTGGAGGTCAAGCATCTCCCTTCATTTATAATAACCGTCTGGCGTCTGGGCACCTCGAACTTTATAATATTTATGAAGCCTGTATCTGTTGCAGACAGGGTATAAAATGCAATAAATGCTACTATATTTCCTCTGGACTAATTAGGCCCGGAGTCATGGCTATCAGTGTGACCCTGGCGAATGAGACTTCCAGGGCTGGCCAGCGGGCTGAAGACAAAAGGAAATTGTGACATGCATAGCTCCCTGCATAATGGGACGCCCCCCCCCCCCCTCCCCTTCCCAAGCACAAGCTTCGTGGTGGCTCACAGAGAATGTGCAAAAAAAAGCAATTTTGTGTTTGGTTTACGATTGGAGTGTAAGGGGCTGAGCGATATGTATCACCGGAGAAACATTTTGCGCTTTGAAACCTCATAGCTGCGGCAGCTGACAGGAAATGAGACGGGGTTTTTCATTTCCCCGTCGCTATCTTCACCCACAAACTAAATAAGGACCCCCTTTGCTACCGGGGGCCTCGATTACATCCACCTACTTTTCACATTGCAAAAAAAAAAGAAGAAAAAAGAAAAAGGGAAGACGGCAGTTCTGTAATCAGGAATGTAATCTACATCATGAATTTCATATTCGTGGTAAATGCTAAAAAGCAACAGGGTCAAGAGGGACGGGGGGGGGGGGGGGGGGGGGAGAAAAAAAAAAAAGAGCTGGTAAGATAATTGATTTCACTTTCTGGACAGTCTTGGTGCCGGTGGGAAGTGAGAAGGATGGAGTGATTGACGCGTCGGTAAGCTGCGAAGATGCTCGCTGAATGATGGATAGATGTCATCGCCAGCGTAACAAGCAAAGCTGTCTGATTTTATCACCTTATTATGTTGTGGTGGCTGGCAGAGGGGCAAATTGCACATCTCTCGTCCTCGAGTCATTTCCCGCTTCCTCTGCTTGCACCTACCGCCATCTTCCCTCTTCCTTCTTTTTACAATCAACGCACGCATGTGTTTATCTGTAAACGTCATTCGTCACATTTCTTTTTCGCGTACGAGCCGATACCTGTGAGGGGTCGTCCTTCACACTGAAACCTGCACCTGTTATGGGCTGTGCAGTCACTTTATATTTACTCCTCCTTTTTCCTTCCCCGTTTTTTCCCCCCCCCCCCCCCCGCCGGCTTTTACCTCCACTCGTGATAACTGCAGAATTCCTCTCCCAGGACGCCTCCCGCATGCCCTCTCCCATTTGTCTCTCTGATTAATATAAAACCTGCTCCCACTTGCACCTGCTATTTCAGTGAAAAAACTAAAAACAATTGGTGGCTATTTGATTGGCCTTGGCCTTTGCGGATGCTGGGGGGAATTGAGGAGGGGGGAAAAAAGCAAATGCATTTGATCTATTCATCCATCCGCATGGAAATCAATGGGCTCTGTCTCTCAGACACACCCCCACTGTCCACGCATCGCTTTTTGCTTTTTTCCTACCACAGGAATTCTGCCCACTGCAAGTGTAAAGTGGACACCGGCGGGGGACGTCGTGTCCCACTGTTGCGGTTAAACACTGTCATCCGCGTATATTCAAATGATATGATAACACATTTAAAGATAAAAAAAAGACTATCGTTCCTCAGAAAACCCCTGGCCTCAGAAATGTCGCTGCGAAACAAGATTAGAGCAATTTGTGTACGAGGAGGACGGACTGAGATGTAGATTGGCAGCTGTGAAGTTTTACAGAGCTTATTCAGGTGTACAGTACGGTCGTCACGACGGCACCGCATGCCTTTGTCCCTCTCCAAATGAGACTGGTGGCTTTGCCCCGGGCTTTATTGGCTGCTTGTTAACCTTTTAGATGGCTATGAAAAGGTTACTCTGCTCATTGTTTTTCTGCGGCCTGATTTATGTTTACTCTCCTGTATGTTTATTTGCAGAGGCGAAGCAGGTGCACTTAACATGCAATCTGCTTGTGCTACGAGACCCCCGGAGAAGGTGACTGTCGTCCCCTCTGAGGAAACGACGCTGTTATATGACTCAGCAGTATATTTTGTGGGCGATATCGCGAAAAATATAGCAGTGTGACGGGGGAGTTGTGAGCGCCAGTATTGTGGAAAACCATGCAGAAAAGTAAACCCAGCTGATATTCAGAAATTGTGCATTCAAACGAGCCGTTAGGGGTTCTGTAAAGTTGTCAGACGCGCCCCCAGCACGGCCGTGGTGGCGAAGACACCGGCAGAACTGGTGCTGAATCAGAGTTCCTTCTCAGGCCTGTGAGAGCTGACCAATAAGAATCACCTGGGCTTTTTCAGGAAGGGGGGGCCTTAAAGAGACAGGAGCGTTCAGATGGAGGGTGAATGAAAGTATATATGAATTATAGGCTGTGGAGGGACTAAAACTTGTTACTACTCATTAATTACTTATTACTCAGATATTAGTTACTGTAGTGAGAATGCAAAACACACTGATAAATGGAAAAACCAGCAAGAGAAAGGTAGATTTTAAAAGGGTCCAACCAAATAGATCGACATCGTGTGTGTGGGAGAACTGTGTGCTACGTTCCATGAGCTCACTTTGCCTTTTGGTCTCATAAATATCTATATAAACAACCGTTAAATGCTAAAATCTAATCTAAATGTTCCTCAGTTAAAACACTGCACACTGCTGCGGGTGTGCTTTGTGCTAACGTAGCCGCTAAACAGGAGTTCTTCTGTTTACTGTGAGCGCAGCCCGCGGTCGTCATCGCTAATTGCGGCCAATGACGTCCACGTTATCATGATGTACATAAACATCGAACTAGGCTATTGATAGTACCGCTTTCGAGGCATGTTATATGTGAAGAACTGGCGACTAGCTCATTTAAAGGTTAAAGCAATATATCTGCTTTAGCAAAACATCCAGTCAGGCATATTAGCGGCGTGCTACAGATGCAGGCACCTTCGTTTTCTTTCCTTTTCTAATATACATGCATATTGCTTTCTGTATGTTTGGGAAATTTAATATAACACAAATTGCCTCTAGAATAAATTACGAAACCTCGTTTTGACAACCGGGCTAATGAGTGGCTTTGGATTCCTTCTGCAAAATATTTCCTCAAAGCTACTTCAATAAACATTTTTTAGATTAATAATCAAATGAATTTATGTAAAAAAAATGAGCTGCTTGTTTTTTTTTTTCGCAGTCCCCCGTCAGCACTATGTTTCAGATCTGCTTTTTTGTTTTTGTGCTGTTGCGTTTTTCAGCTCATTGTTCTGCTTTGCAACTTTAACATTTCGCTTCACTTTGCTCTCATTAGTGTCTCGTGCGGTGGACAGCTCCCTCTAAACCCCGCTGCATGCTCCCGGATGGCAGACAGACAAAGATAGCAGCTAGCTAGAAAGTGATGTATCTAGATGCTGAGTCGCCAGATATTTCCCTGAAGAGTTGGGGAAGACAAAAACAAGCGATAAGAAGCATATAAGCATGTAAACAAGGTGATATACAGTACGGGCCGGTGGAATAAAGTTGGAACTGGATGACATCAAACCGGCAGTTTCCTGATTTGTTCCCTTCTTGGCGATAACTCCCAAATGTTGCCTGCCAAATATTAAAGCGTTAGTGGTTAGATGTGCACTGTATCTTGTGGTTTTTAAAAAGGGCTGTCGTTACTTCAGGCTGTGCTTGGAAATTTCAAACTGTCCTAACCACTCCAGAGTCATTTCACTTATCTCTGAATGAGGTTATCGCCGAAAAAGCTCCGAAGACCTCCTGCGAGTGAGCTGCTGCAGTGCAGTCTGAAAGTCCCAGTGTTTGGTAGCCTACAGTCTTTCCACAGGTGCGCATATCCACATGTAAAAAAAAATAGAAAAATAAAAATGAGTTCAGACTTGCCCCGATTAGTTGTGCGGATGTGTCATTAAAGATACTTTTTTTTAAATTTCCAACCTAATTTATGTGGCGCCTTCGGGGACAGTCGATGTGACGGTCACCTTTTTCGGCCCCGGCGTGCGACATAAAGGGTGTAGAGAAAAAAGCCGAGCGTTGGCACCGGGGCACATTTTGAAGGGAGAGAGGGACGCGGAGTGAAATGCTGATTGAAAAGAGGAGAAAATCAATCAAGCGAGCCCCGTCTGATTGACAGCTTGCCAAGGTGTTTTCTGTGGAGGTGTCAAGAACAGCACAATTGCTCTCTCTCTCTCTCTCTCTCTCCCCCCCTCTCCCGTCCCCGCTCTCTCTTTCTCTTACTCTTTCTCTCTCTCTCTCTCCGTCTCATCCATCACTTGCCTCTTCACCCATCATCACACTGTCGTCTCCTCCTAAATGTCTCACCAAACTCCCCCAATATCTCTCTCACTTTTCACTCCATTGTTCCTCCTCTTCAACTATCCCTCGCACGCCCTCCCACTTTCTCTTCCCAGCCTCTTTTTTTTTTCTTTCGCGCAGAGATGCATTCATTGCCAGCCATTTAAGGGCTACAGACTGACACTCCTTTAATCTTGTTGTTCTGTAACCTTCAGAGGGAACGAAAAGAGCTGCTTCACTTGTGCTACCTTTAAACAACTCCCCCCCCACCCCCCCATCAAAAAAACCCCATCCTTTATCCCCACAATTTCTCATTACTCAACTCCAGTGAGGTGGTGGCTGTTTTCTTGTTATTTGTTTTCATTATGCCCTCAAATGCATTACAGTGGCAGGGTGGACAAAAAAACAGAGCGGAGGGAAAAGGCAATCGGCCACCCCGAGTAGCTGCAACGCGGAGTCCCAGCACGCCGCCGGGGAGAGGGCGCGGGTATCTGAAATACGAGGGGTGTGGCCGCAATTCACAGAAACATGTCCAGAAAGTAATTCTATCACTAATGGCGGCGAAAAAAAAGAAAAAGAAAGAAAGAAAGAAAGCGAACTCGTTTTCCTCGTATGATCTCGGCTCATTCGTCTCCTTAAAGGGCAAAGTGTTCAGTTTCAATCACTTCTAACATTTCACTCGGAACTTTGTGAGCGATCGTCCGAACTCTCCGTCTTTGTGAAAAGGTGGCGGGGAATCAAGGCTCGGGCGCCGCATCACAATTTCATATCACCGAGGTGGAGCCGTGTTTGCCGTTTGATAACGCCCTGCGACATCAGCGACGCGTTCTGTTTGCCGATGATAAAGGACGGATCCCGCTCCAGGTGCTTTTTTTTTTTGTTTGTATTCTATTTGTATATGTTATTTGTGTTTTGGCTGTGATAACAGGTTACCTTATTTCACACAGGAGAAAACAATCCCACACAAAATTGCACGAGTACAAAATCATCTCGGTATTGAAAAGCAAGTGTTTTTTTTTTGGGGAGATGGATGCTGCTTGGTGTTCTTATTTTTTGTCAGTGGAAGAAGAAAGAAAGAAACTTCTACAGAGTCAGAGTTTGGTTTTGTTTTATTTTGTAGTTTTTATCCTCATGTGTCTTGTTTTATTTTCCAACTTCCTGTCTTTGTCTGTTTACATTTTCTGTCTTCACCCGTGTTCCAATTATCCATGAGCCCTTGTGTATTTGACTCTGTGTTTTTCTTAGACTTTCCTCGGCCTGCCCTTTTGGATTTTGGACTTATAGCTCGCTTTCTGTTCTTTCACCTTCCTGCCTCTGTGTGTAAAGTAAACTGTAAATGTAACCAGTGAGGTGCACGAGCAGCTCGGTGAGGCTGTACAGAGGCTGAGAAAAGCAATGAACTGAGATAAATGCTAGCATTAACAGCCAAAGCTTACAACTGCAATACATGCATGCTAACATGCTAATCAGCACTGGATGAAAAGTAAAAGCGTCGCCATCAAAGTTAGGAATGTCAACAGAGTCCATCCAACAGATTCCCTGGGCGTAAGTGGTCAACCAGCAGCTGCTCTGTAAACCTACTGTTCGTGTTGATCTCGTCCATATTTCAACCAGTAACACAATTTCTCCAACCTAAAGCATACATCTACCAAAGAGCAGGATGAAGCTACAAACATCTTTCTCTGAAATCTGAGTTCCTCTGTTCTTTAAATCTAAATCCCCTCCGCCTGTCCCAATTTCCCTCCCTATTTGCGCTGTAAGAAAGCAGTTCCCCGGCTCAAACATTGCAATTTAACATAATCCAGACAGCAATTACGTTTCTACTATCTCCAGAGGTATGCGGAAAGGCAAATTTAGGCTAAATAAAGCACTTTTGTCGGAGACAGCTTTGCACTGCCGCTGCAATTCACAGACGTTGGACTTTTGAAAAAAAGGCTTTTCAAGTAATATCATTCAAGAGCTATGTGCTATTGTGCGCTAATTTAGTGTATGGAACAAAGGAGATTGCGGGGGACGTGTACATTTTGCGGTTTGTCATCACCTTTCTTTTATTTCGTACCGCACATTCTTACACATTTCTCTTTTCACACCTGAGCTGAATGGTGATTTCAAACCTGTCTGAGCTCCATGGAGATATAAACATATTTATTTTTACCTGATGGAATGATTTGCCCACAATGTTCCAGCCATAATCCATTTTAAATCCATTTTAGCTGCCTGCAACTGCTGTAAAACCCAGTGTAATATTACTTATGCACAGTACTGTGACTGCATGTTTTTCCCCTCATAGTTTTTTCCTCAGTCCTTGAAAATGTGTTGAAGGTACGGCTGAGCAGTTGCTTTGTGTCAGCCGCCTCCATAAGAGCCTGCACCGGTGCGATGGGATGGGAATCTGGGAATCAAGCCCTGTTGAAATGACTTGTCAGTCAGTCCACACTTCTGTATTAAAAGTGCAGTGAAGACATATTGACTCAGCCATCCCTAAGTGCCCTTGCTGGCTGGCTGCTAGACAGAGGGAGACTTGATGCTAATTATAATGGGAAGACAAAGTCTCCCCAGCGGGCAAGTAAAGAGAAATATAGTAGGATCACCAAAATGATGAATCATGTCTTTTAGTTCCGCAGCTACAAGGAGTTCATTATTTTATCACTCACTGCTCTCAGCATGCAGTCATTTGGAACTACAATGATGAATTGTGTTTGTTAAACAATACCAACTGGAGCAAAGTTTTTTTTCCGCGGGGCAGAGGACAGAGTGTGTTTCTTCTTAATGATGACACCGGACCTTGTGACGCACCAGAGCAGAATGTTGCATCAGAGTAAAGGCAGAACATTTGAATTTAAATTGCCGACGTGCTTTAGACCTAAAGATTAAAGAGGTAGTATCAGGGTTCGTACACATTTTTCAAGGTCAAATTCAAGCACTTTTCAAGCACTTTTAAGGGTAATTTTCAAGATTTTCCAGCACCTTATTGCTGGGGTAAAGTACTTATCTACAGGAATATATATACTCATGATTTTATTCTTCACTTTTTTATCACAATTATGTATATGTTATGCTGTAAACATCTAAAATTATGTTTCATAACAGCAAAAACTTCAGAACTTAATTATCTGGTCTGATCCCAATTTTGTGAAAGACACAGAGTTATAATGTCAAGCACTTTCAAGCACTTAAACTAAAATCTAAGCACTTTTCAGACCTTGAAAACACAACATTGAAATTCAAGCACTTTCAAGGATTTCAAGCACCCGTACGAACCCTGCAGTATGTATGTCGTTTAGAAAAATGTGCTTAAACTTTAACTTTAAAACGACAACATTCAGGTTTGATGCCTTCTCTTTTCCACTTGTAGTTCTTCTTCTTTTTACTTCATACAACGTTGATGCGAGAGTATTTTGTTTCGTTTTATTCACTAACACTGGAGGATGATAATTAATGTCTGCTCAAACAATAACACCCATAATCCTCAATATCCCATATTAAAGAGGACTTACACAGATTGGGAAATATGCGTTTTCACTTAGTCATTACTTCTTCCATGAGGATCATAGCCAGGAGGTGGTTATCCTAAAACCAACACGTTCTCACTCTCAACTCGTCAAATTTGGCTGCTCGGATCAAAACTAATGATGCTCTACTAGCTCCTCTAGCATCAGTTTGCACATGTGGCTCTCTGCGGTCAATACACGACTGATACATCACATAAAACATCTGGTTTGACTTTCAACTCTAACGTATGTGACATCAGCACGTCATTTACGTACATTAACCCTGTAACACCCCTTGTTGTGAAATTACAGCGTTACCTTTAGCCATCCTAAAAAACAAAATATATGATCTTATTTTTTTTTTATCATTGGGTCCTGTTGTTCAGTCTCACGATGCTATTGGATGGTACGTTTGTTTATAAGTCCCGCGTAATGGCCATGAACTCACACAACCTCCTCAAGGTTTCCCTCGAACATCATCTCTTTTGTTTCTTTGGACTGGATTCATCAGATTCAAGTAAGTAAAATGTCTTTTACATATTTTTTTTGTTGTTATTACAATGTCTAGAAGATGTACATATGTAGTTATTGTGGAATAGATTCAGCACATTTCATTTAGAGCTTGTTGTGTATTTGCTGCAACTCTACAACGCTGGGTGAGTGTGGTAGTCAAAATAGCAGGCTTGTTGCAGTGGGCACAAACAGGTTGTATTCCCTCCACTACACTGCCTGAAACAGAGTGTTTTCTTTGCACATGGACAGTATACATACTACACTTGTGTTTTGTTTTGGTCAAATTTGACTGATTTAAAAGTTTTATCTCTAAAAAATGTAGTTAATTTGATCAGGCTGACCTAAAATTCCACGACTTTGTCCGCAAAGAGGATATCAACAGACAATTCATTTCTGGGAAAGGTAAAAATGTTCCTGAATGTGGGGTATGCATGTTTTCCTTTTAGTATGATAATTAGAGAACAAGCAGTTTTGTCATGTCAGGGCAGTACTGTGTGTCTAAATGGCCAGAGGGAAATGCCTGCAGGTGGTACCAGAAGAGCACAACTCTGTGGATGAGATGATGATGATTCCTTTCGAGGGGAAATTCAGCAGCATTAAGCAATACATGCGAGGCAAGCCAAACCCATGGGGATTCAAAGTGTGGGTGAGAACTGAAATCTCTGGCATGATTACTTAGGGGCCAAATCTGAACTTGGATTGTCGGGTGATGTTGTGATGAAGCTTGCTTCCACACTTCCAGAAGGTCAGAACTACAACATTTATGCAGACAACTACTTCACCTGTGTTCCATTATTAGTGAAGCTCCTCGATCAGGTAATTGATGACGTGGGAACAGCCAGGCAGGTGCGCCTGCCCAACTGTAACCTTGAAGATGAGAAGAGCTTGAAGAAAAAGCAGAGAGGTAGCTATGACGTCAGAGTGGAGGGGAATCACAACATCTGTGCTGTCCAATGGCATGACAGCAGGGCCGTCACACTTGATTCAATGCTGGGACAAAGCCAACAGAAACTACACTGAAGTTGAGGGGCCATACGTTGTTGGTGCCTACAACAAGTCCATGGGAGGTGAGGTGTGGATTTGTTGGACTCATTTACAGCCAAATATAAGTTCCCCATCAAATCCCGTCGCCGGTAAATGTACATCTTCTGGCACACCATCATCCTCGCTGTGGTCAATGCCTGGCTCCTCTACAAGCGGGACTGCAAAGCTCTCAAGGTGTCTAGCAAAGAGACAATGAACAGGAGACAGTTTCGGGCACAGCTAGCATCCTCTCTCATCCTGGTGAACACAACACTCCAAACTGCAAAGAGAGGACGACCATCTTCAGGCAAAGGGAGCCCAGCAACGCAGACAGCGACATCAGGAAGCCCTCTGAATGCTCAGAAGAGACCATCCAAGAGAGGAAAAGAACTGTTTTTGGGACCTTGACTACCAATGAAAGTCAGTCATGAAAAGGAAAGAAGGAATGAGGAAGTTGCAAGAAAAAGCAAGAGTTTTATCCTGCTTAATTGTTTTATTTTTAAATAAATGTCTTCATAAAAATATGACTAAGGTGTGAATATTATTAATGTCAAAATGTTAAAGTTATTAAGGTCAAAGCTGCCACACGTCAGCTACAGTCAAGAACGGCAAGAATATCTGGAGGGAAAGAAATTCCCCAGACTTCCTTAAGAAATCGCTCAATTCTTTGTGAGTTGTTGAGTTTTATAAAAGTTTTACAAATCCTGAATTTTTCGGGCCTTGTTAGTTCGGCCAGTGTTAGACATTAAGTTCTTTCCCTCTTTGTGTAAAAAAAACCCAACATCGTGTCCATTTTTCCCAGCAATACAGGGGATGAAAATCCTCATAGTTTATTAAAAAGTCAGAGCATTTGATTTATTGATCGCTGTCGAGATCTTTAGAAATCTACTAGAAATACCACAAAAAAAGCTTCTAAAACATCTCACCAAGGCTAACTTTAGTTTATCCTTTCATCGAACTCTCAGCAGGCCGGCAGATAAGTAAAATGTCAGACCATTCCTTCAAAAGCATCGTATCTATGATGAGCCTATTTAATCATTATAGCACTGCTCTGTTTTGATGACTTTATCAGAACTATGGAGTGTAAACTTTATCCTAGAGGGACCACACTTTCCACCTCAGTGGCTCGGCTGCCTTCTGATAATTACATCTTGAAATTGTGTTTATAAGAAACAAATGTCACAGGCGTCTAGAGGTAGATCGGGAGGACGGCAGCTCGCCTCGTACGGTACCGAGGGACGCTTCAGTAAGTCAGTCACAGGAATCTGAAGATGTCCCCAACAAATATGACTTGTAATCACTCTATCTGATTTGGTGGGGCAGAAAATGAGAGCGAGATGTCTGATTTGTAAGCTGTCGAATCGAGCATTACCTCGCTATCCATCCGCTGTTAAATAAATGTCACATTCACGTTATCACTGCAAAATCTTACTTGCAAAAAAAAAAACCCCCAAAAAACCTTTAGTGCAACATGATTGAATGGATAATTGTTCCAACTACATATCAGTTTGCTAATTATCTTAAAAAAATGTACCATGTTCCCCACGAGCTGCTTTTATTAAAAAAAAAAAAAAAAAAAGAAAAAAAAAGGCAAACTGAATAAATGTAAGATAGAAAAGTTTCAGCACAGATGAGGAATATTTAGCAGACAAGAAATGGGGAAAAACTTGAAGACGGCTGTCGCATCAGATAAAAAGTAACTGGAATGAAAGACGAGAGAAAAAAAAGAATAATCGATGAAAAAGCAAGGGAGTAGAAGGAGGAGATACTTGTGATGTGAAGGCAGGGGAGAGGGAAATCAATAAGACCGGTCTTCTGATTAGAGACTCCCAACTTAAATGTGATAGTACAGTCCTCCTGAGGATTGTAGTGTCTCAGTGATAGTCTGCGGCTGCGACAGATGAGTTGAATCATCAGATCCTCTCCGGTCTGATCATCTCCGCGGTCCAATATGGTTCCATTTGCAGAGACGTTTGCCGGCCGAAGCCCGGCCGGGGCCGAGCGCAGTAAGCAATTCTTCGGTGAGAGAGTGGTAGTCATTCAATGTAGTATGACGCAGGGGTGAGTGGAGGGAAAAAAAAAGAAGGTATGATTTGAGTTGAGACGGTAAGATTAGAAGAAAAGTGTCGGGGGTGAGTAGAGGTGAAGGAGCCAGGGGCAGCGATGAGAGCCCAGGTGAAGGCGAAGAAAGGTGCAGAAAGAAGAAAGGAAGAAAGATGTAATAGAAATGAAAGGGGCACTCCTGCTGTTGATAATTGGAGTAGTGATGTGCCAACACAGTCTGAGAGGTTTTCCACCTGAGGGTACTATACCACAGGGGCCCAGACACTGAAACCACATTACAGCCCTCGTGTGCGCACTAGCCTGTTTCTTCCTCTGGCTGGAGCTCGAGAAGGAGGAGAGAGCAGAGCTGAATACTTGAAAGAAAAATGCACTTTTTGGGTCTTTTCTGTCCATTTTCCGGAGGACGCTCACACTCCTGCAGTCCGCTATGGAACAGGGCTGAAGGTTGTTTTTGTTGTTTTTTTTTATGGCACAAGCCGACTGAGTTTGAGATATCACCCGTGTGGCTGATTCCAGAACCGCTTGACAAATGAATGCTTTTAAAACTATGTTTCAGATTCAAAATCAGATGTAAGACAAGGAATGCTGTACAGGAAAACATCATTACCTTAAAGATGAAATACAGTATTCTGGTTGAAAACATTCACAACAGTTTTGACGTTATGATGTCTATGTGCTATGTTACAAAGCATGCTAACCAACTAGCTTGGCCTTTCCTGGTCCAAAGCTCCCATTCTAAGGGAGTAAACACCGACACCTCCCCGGTGCTGCCCGGCTAACTGAGCTAACTAGCTAACACCAGCCACAGTTGGCAGCTGTTAGTGGTTACTCTGGTAATATGCAGCCCCCTATTTGTTTTGACACTGATTGAATATGATGACTGGACGTTACAGCGACTCACTATCACCTCCTGAGGTACAAAGTGGTATTACGAGAGAGGACAGGCTAGCTGACTAGCATGCTAACGTCCGCAGATATCTTCAAATTACATTTATGATAGCTTCTCTAACCATGACCACGGTTGTTGTCTAGCCTTGAGTTCATTTTGTACATACATTGCGTTTAAAACTCAAGTATATATTGAGCAAACCACGACAACAGAAGTTCCCAAAACCAATATTTTTCCAATAGTGACTTGTAACAGTTTTTAGAGACAAAGAAACATTGTCATGCAGGGACGTCAGTCAGTCTCGAGGGCGAAAAAACAAACAATGTGGTTTGCTGTTTAATTCGGAGGACACACACGCACACACACACACACTGTAAGTATCTGAGAGGCGCTGAACAATGCCGCGGATCTGTTGTGTGTAGCGCACAACAGGTTTTGGTCAGACCCCCGTGTTCCGTTGAAAAATGTCCCCAAGTCTTATTTATCGTTGTGTGACTCACTGTCAATCCCGGGCCCATAATTTTCCGATCTTATTGTCAGCAATTATGTTACACGTGATGACAGCGAACATTCACAACATCGCATGCAAGTGGGCACGAAGTGACATCCGTATAATTAACCTATTGTTGTCCGTCTGTGGGAGGCACAAATGGTGTCGGCGTTACGTAAGTCCGCGGCGTTCCATAGGAGTCACAGATTAACTGATGGTATGTGCAATCCAGACACACACTGACGGAGGGAAAAAAAAAAACGGGATGTTGTGTAATCAAATTATCCGGCACATGCTGATTGTTTTTCTGCCTTTCAACCCTGGTGTGAATCTATATATTTATCCTTGCTGCCCTCGCCACACTTTTCTGTAAGTGTACAGGGGTGAGAATAAACAAAAGAGTCACAGGTGGATGCAGGGAATACCGAACTATTAAAAATGAAATGCCGTTCTCGCGGGCCGACACAGAGCTGTGAGTAAAGCTCCACCGCATACCCGTGAATATACTGTATGCTGTATATCTCTTCCAATGTGAGAGCATTTCACCATCGTTCCATGTATCCATAACTCAGAGGTTATATCAGTATCGACGATGTGTCCGTACGTATTCGTCTCGCGCTCACTTATGTTTTAGTGCCGCTTGTTGAGAACGAGTGAAATCTTAACTTCTAGCTTCTGTCCCCGCTGTGTATTTACTCCACGGAGTTGTTTACAACCTCCTATAGTGAATTACATCGTTTTTTGGTTTTTTTTATGCCTCTCATCCAGTGTTTCGAGATTTGTTGAAGCACCCAAGGCTACATGTCCCATTTTCTCTTGGAATTACCCCTTTTCTCAAGCAGCTGTTTTCATTGGTTTCGGTCCCGATTGGTACATTTCTGCTCTGGAAACCTGTGGCTGAAAGCTTTGGGACCAATTGTAATCCCTCGAGGGTCTCAGGGAAACTCTTACAGCTAATAGTTTCGCATGGGTCTACAATATTTGACTCGGGTTCTCTGAGCGCGTTCAGTAAAAATAAATAGAGACGGGGAGGCGAGGTTTTAGGGCTCGTTCGGACTTTTTCTCCGGCTTTCTCATGTGTCTTACGTGGACCTCGCGTCTGAGAGCGAACACTAACTTTAGTTTTGTCTTACACATTACAATCCGAGGTCTCCACAGAGTCCATTTTAGTCTGCTGGCCTAGTTTCTCTCTCTCTCTGTCTCTCTCTCACCCCCCCCATCTTTTCCCCTTGAAGGTAACAGAATGTAAATCAAACAAAACAGCAGAGGATGCCAAACACATTACACATAGTTCCCTGGGGAGAACACACAATGTTCAAATATCTCTGCTTGATTTGTGTGAGAATCAAACAGTTACATTACTGCTTTCCGGGCAGACCTTCAATAGCCAAAGGCCAGAAAAGGAGCAATATTTTGCTGTAATTACTGCATACCTGCGGTGAAGAGTTACCAGGAACTCATTTATACACTGCCTTTAGATTCGTGCTCGGACTCAGTCGAGTATGAATCTCCGTTTCCAACAGCAGAGAGACTGTAGCTAAGTAACTTTGCAGATTTCGTGCTGCATCAGAGCCAAGGTAGCGCATGTTTTAATGAATTTATTTCAATTTTCACCATTGGATTAAACAAAAACACTGATTTGAATCATTAAAAAGAAAATGCTGAAAATCAGATCTGAGAAATTAAATTGTGGCCACAATGTAGCTGTAACGTGCGCACAAAATACCAATTCGTGGCCACAAAGTACTAATTTGAAGTAGGTATAATGTGCGCACGAAATGCTAATTAATAATATTATCATCATTCCTGGACAGCTGGGTAAGCAAATCGAGCGCGAAGGCTTCAGCACCTGCACACACAAATTAGTTTGCATATTAGCACGACAAAAGAACGTGTAGTAAGTGTAGGATGATGATAAAAAGCTTGTAAGTCGGGTGAAATGTCAGCAGATTGGCTGCCCGCTGTAACAAAGTATCAAACATAGGCCTAATTAAATAACTGGCTAAATACGGGATAACAAGATATTGACTTAAACCGAATAAAAAAAGACGCTCACCTTAAGGACCTCGTGTAGGCTATTGCAGTTTCTAGAGAAAATGCGCTTGATTTGCTTACCCAGCTGTCCAAAATGACAAATGAACAAAGGCAAAGTGTGAGTATATGTGATTTTAAGTAATATTTTCCTCAGCTTTTTACAACGCTGTTCGACTGTGCTCTTCCGTTCGATCCGTAAAAATGCTCCCGTGAAGGACGTGTGAGCAGTGCCGGCCCAAGCCTTTTGGGGGCCCTAAGCAGAATTTGATTTGGGGCCCCCCTCCCACCACCGCGGAGTCACCTGTGCTTAACATTTATTGACACAAATATAATGTTACTTTATAAATTGTGACATACAGTGACAGATTATTAACTACACCCCCCCTTATTTGTATGAAAGTGGGTGCAAATGGGGGAAGGGGGGGTGTGGGGGGTCCTCCCCCAGTAAATGTTGAAGTTGGTAGATGTGATTTCCCGTATTCTGGTGCCTTTTTGGGATGGCCAGCTGGAGATTCATTCAGATTCAGAGCCTTTTGCTTTTGGACTTATTGAGGCAGTGACTTCACGCAACGACTTGGGCTTCAGGGCCCCTTCACCTCTTGGGTCATTCAGGTTCATTCAGAGGAACCCTGATCCAAAATCCATCCTTGCTTTGTCTATGCACGGTGTCTGGTTAATGCCTTGACTCAAATGCTGGCAGACACAGCAGTTGTAGGCAGGTATATTGATCATAAAATCAGAATCATCTTGTCTTGAATTAGTCATTGCTTCATGTTACTTGTCTTCTTTAACATGAATATAAACAATATATATTTTTTTTCTTGGGGCCCCAAGTGGCCGCTTAGTTTGCTTATGCCTCGGGCCGTCTCTGCGTGTGATCAATGAATCAATCAAATCAACTTTCAGCTTATATAATGCAGCACACATCAGGATTCAGTCAGGAAGAGCCTTCGACCAAAAGAGACAATCAAACTTTTAGTTTAGTTTATTAGGATCTCCATTAACAAGAGCACTGCAGATGCTATATTTCCTGAGGCTTTATAAAGTGACAGTGCAATACAACTTACACATTAACACAGACTGCTTCATTACGTCCAGTGCACCCACTGAATACAGCCTAAAACTCTATACATGCTGTACTGAATATATAATGTGACCTGCTTACAGGCAAACAGAAACCAAATTTACAGTTTGGTGTATGTGGTTCAGGACAGGAACACACATAAGCACAGTGACTCACACACTCTTATATAATGTGTATAAATGCTCAACTCCAAATCACCCCAAACAGCCGGATAATAACCAGATAATAAAGTCTATGATGTTAGTCTGCTTGCTCTAAAAAAAAAATAAATAGCAGATCCCTTCTTCCCTCTGCACGGTTGCACATAATTTGTATGTGTTGTGTACCTTTGCTGGAGTGATACCTGTATGATGCACATGCTTCCCGCTCAACACCAAACCAAATAACATGAGAAGTGCACCTGTAGAAGAGCAAACCTCCACATATTCCCCCCTGAGAGGTGACGAGAGGACACGGAAAGATTTCGAACCTCTGATGAATTCATCTTCGTCATTCTTTTCCAAGTAGACTCTCCGTCCACCTTTTCATGCCGCTCGTTCAGCCCTTCAGCGTTACGGGGGGGGTAATTCACTGACTGTCATCTCTTTGCCTCTGTAATGCCTCATCAACAGCCATGTTTGGCCCCCCAAATGAAGTCAGAATTGAAAAAGAATCACCGAGTGACTCCTCTCACTCCTTTGAAATGAGGATTTTTTTAAAGGATAAGCGGCCTAAACCCGGCTCTTTGTTATCGCGGCGAGAGGCGGAGCGGTGAAACGAAGTGCACTAACAACTCTGAGACTGTCCACAGGGCTGATCCATCCCTGAATCACTGACATTAAGATCACACTGGGGGACATAATGTAATTTACCTGCCTCATCAGCTAATGCAGCACAAATCCATTTTCGCCCAAACAGGAAGGGCCACATACATTACCTTGATGACCGTGCAGAGTCAAGGGGGGACGACTAATGAGACTAAATGTAATTACCGTCCACCTCCGATTTGAAAACAAAATAAACCCTCCCGCACTCCCATTTGGGGCCCCGAGCGCGGGGACGAGAATAAACCTTCCTGCCGTCACCGCTCAGTGCTACAATTGGCTTTCCTGCCACTATTTAGATCGCCGTTCGGGGGGCTCTTTATTACGATTCCCATTAGCTGATGGCTCGGCCACCGTAGTCTTCCTGACATCTATGAACTGATTAAAAAAAAAAAGAAAAAGAGAGGCAGAGAATCACAGGAGGTGTTGAGTTATTGACATTCTAACAGTATCCCACAGAAACTTTCCACTCGGTTTTCTGAACTGCTTAGTCAGAAGACATCTGAACTAAATAAGATAAACGCCCCCGCCTCTCGCCCGACCTCCTCCCACCCCCCCCGTCAGCCCGTTTCGCCGGAAAAACAATGCATTTCACTTTCTGAAGAGCAGAAGGAAAAAAAAAACGCCTGTGTTGTCTCTAACTCTTTCTCTCACACAAGGTGACTTCCACACTTCTGCAGGATTATATTAATGTGCCGTGAAGGTTAAAGTGGCGAGGTGTTACATGAGTGTGCTCTACTCTGTTTTTTTTTTCCTTTTGGCGAAAATAGGTGTCCTAAAGTAAACCTGTCGTCCCGTCAGCAGCTTTTGAGCGGCGCGGCGTGACGCCAAAATGCGACGCGTGCGAAGGCGAAGATGACAAAACTTAAAAGATATGAAAGCCGTTAAGCAAGGAGTTTAACATCGTGAAGGAAGCGACACGCGAAAAACCTGCTCTCAGTCCCGAGTCGCAAGACAGGAGTCTTAATTTCCAGGGGAGACGAGTTCGCCCCTCGAGCTTTTCACTGATAGTGTTTATCCCGAGTGCGATTTATTTATTTTTATTTATTGCTGTTATCCACCGTTTAACGCATCGAGGAGGAGAAAGTGGAGTCGATGATCGTGTGGGGGTATGAATAATTAACAGGAAGTAAACAAATAAAATAACAACATCAACATCAACAACAAAAAAAAAGAAGAATCTTATCGTATCCAACAGCTGCGTTGATACCCAGACACCCCCACACCCTTGCCTGGTACAGAAAAAAAAAACCCTGTCCGTGCAGTTAAGCAGCTTATAAATATTTGTAATTAAAATCGGAGGGGGAAGGCAGGCGGAGTGGCATCTTTATCACCGGAGACACTGCTGCTGCAGGTGTCTTTGATGCCCAGAAAAGGCGTTTTTTTTGATCTGACAGTGCCGGAGCGCCGAGACGCCAGTCGGCTTGTCCCGCCCGGCGGCTCCCTCCCCGCTCCCGCCTCACCTCGCATGTTCAAGAGTTCATTACCCATTTGTTTTGCATTTTCATCTATTTCCACCAGACCTTTGAAAATCTCGTCAGACCCGAACCTTTTAATTATTCATCGACACTTAAAAAAAAAAAAAGCACTCCTCCTTTTTTAAGGACATGACAAAACTTCGATTTTTGCAGATGTGGGCACAAAACTGTGTCCAGCTTTATATATTTGCACCCATTTATGACACGAGGCATAATTGGGTTTTAAAAGCAGCAGCCATCAATATTCTTTATTTAATTGTTGGGTTAAAAGACGATGGGCACGCTTGTAGTGATAAAGACGCAGAAAATGATCGGCGTGTTTTCCAGCTCGCTGTTCTGGTTTTACGCCAACTCCCCGATTTCGAGACGTCTCACCGCTCTCATCGGCGATGTTTTCAAGGTTTTCAGGGAGAAAGCTCTGGAAACCTGCTGCACGCTAACAGCCTCGGTAAACAAGTGTTGAGCTTCTTAAGAGCCAGAATCCCCTCAAGAGTCGACGGAGGCCAAACTCGACCCAATCAGGATATTCGGTTTCTTTGGGTGGCCCAAAACGTGACTACACATCAGTGTTAATGCTGCTTATGTGTCTGCTGAATGTGTAAAAAGGCAGCTGTTCCTGCTTATTTGTGCCATAACAACTTTTTTTTTTTTTAAAAGCGATCTCAGCTTTCGAGAACAAAAAAAAAAAAAAATCAATTATTGCTGCTTCGAGCGCAGTGCTGCAATTTTGATGAACCGAGATGGCCCATTAAATGAGAAGTGCTGCTACGCCGCAAAATGCTCGAGCGGCTTTTGGATTATTTCAGTATTTTTTTTTTCTTCCAGCATTTAAAATGCGACATCGTACGCCAGCGGTGCGAAACGGCACAGCCAGCTCTCGAGAAACAATCCTGGCGAGGAGTCTTTTCTCATCCCCTGATAACGGTTGTTGTGTCGCTCCACATAACGGGGAGGTTTTTTCATTGACGAGCGCGGGAACACACGGGGAAGATAAATGGAGGAGAGTGGAGGGGAGCAGGAGGTTGTGGTTGAGCTGATGGTTGGTGATCAAAAGCCATACTTTTTTCTTTTTTCTCGTTCTCTCAGTTTAACCCTTTGTGTCGTGCGTGACCTTCATATCCAGTTTTTTTTTTCCCACTACGCCTGTCGGTTTGTTGATATTCTGACTCTGGGGTTCAAACTAAATATTTTCGCTTGATGACACTTTATGTACAGGGTTCGTACACATTTTTCAAGGTCAAATTCAAGCACTTTTCAAGCACTTTTAAGGGTCATTTTTAAGATTTTCCAGGACCTTATTGCTGGGGTAAAATACGTATCTACAGGAATATATAAACTCATTATTTTTTCTTCACTTTTTATCACAATTATGTACACTGTATTATGCTGTAAACTAAAATGATGTTTCATAATAGCAAAAACTTCAGAAATTATCCAGTCTGATCCCAATTTTGTGAAAGACAGTTATAATGTCAAGCACTTTCAAGCACTTTAACTAAAATCCAAGCACTTTTCAGACCTTGAAAACACAACATTGAAATTCAAGTACTTTCAAGGATTTCAAGCACCCGTACGAACCCTGTATGTACGTTAATCCTCCCGGCAGCTTGTGTAGGCTGAAGAGGTTAATATCATGCAGATTTTTTATGCAACCTAGGCATAATTATGTCATATTTATTATCATGTGGTCTCTGATAATTTATGAGTGGGAAAAGAAGTGAACGGCAGGTCTCGTGCACCCCTTTGTTGTCACCGTAACAAAACAAAACAAGTGGTAACGCTTGAGTAATTAAAAAAAAGGTCAACCAAAACGTGTTTTCCTCAGAAATCTAAGAGAAATATTAAGGGAATATAAATATTGAATATTGTATGCGCATTGTTGTCTTTAGGTAACCGCACCACTTTAGTATTAATGACAACAGTGCCACCGGTGGTTCACACAGAGTTCGACTGCCTGAGCGCAGTGTTCCCCACGCGGTTCCCTTTGAACTGAACGCGACCTGCTCCCTACAGTTTGGACTCTCTCCTAACATGGCTTAAAACCCTGCGCAGTCCACTTTGCAGGGAATTACAAGGCAACTGGAGCGCACCTACTAATAATCACGCTCGATCCTGAGTGAGCAGCACAAACAAAAGTGTTCACCAGCTCCCTTCCTCATTCTCTGACGCATCACCCGTGTTTTCCCTGGGAGTCACAGCAAAGAGGGGGTTAAGGGGATGACGCCAGTGAAAGGTGACCAAAATGATAGATTCGTCTGGGTTCAAATATGAGCGTAAACATTTGGAAACATCGCATTCAGACCGTTTTCAAGATACTGAACTGACAACCAAAGGCACTGTTGGGAAATCAGCACAGGGGGATGGCTGTTGCAAGTTTGTTTGAGCTAAATTTTGCAACCAAAACAGAGAAAAGAGGGAGTGCGAGAGAGGGATGGAGAGAGATGGAGGACACGTAAATACCACCGCCCCAGAGGATAGTGGAGGATGGCGCTCCTCCAGCATTTCACCTGCTACGACCATCTTTGAAATCAGCGAGTCATGCCTCGGCCAGGCCGACCGTTCCCACGTCTGGACACAACAACAGAGTCCAGCTTCTGTTTATGTCTCTCGCTTGGCTGGATATTTTCTCCCTGATAGTGCAGAAGAAGCCCAATTTATATAGGGGTTATAGAGTGTGAGCGACAAACACAGAGCAACACTTTCACATCAGATGGATATATAGCAGACGCTGCAAAAAAAAAAAAAATAAATAAATAAAAAAGTGTTGTGCATTTGAACATATGCTCATCAGTGGTAATTGATCAAGGAAGCTCGCTGTGGACGAGATGACTGGATACGCGTTTCACTGCCAGCACGATGCGTTACGCCCGTAGGCGCGCCCGCTCCGCGTTTGAAACACTGCCGTCAACAGGAAAGCCTCGCTGCTTGTCAGCCATGATTAATGCGAAGTCCCTCAAAAACAGGGGAAATGCATCAGAGAAACTTCCAGCGAGAAAGGTTACCGAAAAAAAAAAACACGATTGCAGTGGATGAGGACGTTGCTGGATTCCGTACAGTTTTTTTCCCCCCCATCTGTCCCCCGATCATCCCAGATGCTTTGTCTCGCAAGAATTATGAGACCTTTCTCTCATGAGGAAATTGCTTTTACAGCAACCTCATCCCGCTCTTCAGGCTTCTTAGCAGCCATCCAGAATGTGTGTGCGTGCGTGTGTGTGTGCGTGCGTGCGAGCTATAGGAGTGCTGACACAACTGAATATAGTGCCACTCTTCCTGGACCTAACACAAGGTGATAGCGCGTCCTGTCACACATTCCTTCTCGTCTAATTTGTTTGTGTCATCCCTCGCGCACCTGCTCGTGTCATTTCACGTTGGAGATTGAAGCGTAAGAGGCAGCCGGTTTATTTTTCATCTTATCTGATAAGGTTGTTATTAACACTGGCGCTGCCCGCATTGTTTGGCTGTGTCACCGGCGTGATTGATATTGTGTCGGGGGCGACGGGGGGGGAAAGTTTCCCGGCGCCAAATGAATGGGCGACTCCCAAAATAAAAGGAAATGGAAGATGAAAATCAGGAGCTATTATGATGGGGAACATTAGCAGAACAGCACAGGGCTGCCGTCTGTCTGTGAAGTGACCTTTCCGGAAAAATGTGGTTAGTGTCTATCATTAACCCCCATCTCTCTCTCTCTCTCTCTCCCCCCCTCAGGTCTCCCCATCCCTCCGTCTTATTCCCTCCTTTTTTTTTTTTTTTTGCGGATGAGATTATTATTTTTTTTTCATTTTTCACTGAAGCGTAAATTCGGCGGTGCAGTGTTTTTTATGTGAGCAACTCAGGGGTATGACCCTTAGGGGGAAGATTGAAAGACACTTGTCTGAAAGAGACATAAAATCAAATAAAGACCTGAGCTGACTGTGAGCCCGGGGAGCGAGCCGGGAGCTCGGGAGACCTGCGTGAACTGGAGAGCGGCAAAAGCAACGAGCAACAGTAAATATCTCAGCGTGACAGAGAAGAAAGAGAGCAGTCAGGCGCAAAGTGCTGGCACATATTATTTTTTTTTTTAAATATACACGTTTCCTGTTCTGACAAAGGAGCTTATTCGTGGTTCATAAGTTCAGCGTTAAAATGATCATCCTTGAGAGAGCAGTCAAATGTATCTCACACTGCATCCCGACGTCAGACTCAAAATAAACATGAGATCTCTGCCGTTTCGTGTAGTTTCCTTCCTTGTCACGGCCTGATGGATTTATTAACCGCAATGCAACTCGAGGCAACGGAATGATGCAGTCTCCGCGTTAGAAGCCCATCAATATATGACCTTCACAGCAAATAATGTTATTGTAGTTATAACCGGAATTGTAATAATGATATTGTAGACTACTTTAATGACTGTAAGTAAAATGGTCAGAGCAATTTTAATTTAGCCCCTGATAAGCTATTAAGCAGAATATACTATCAAGGGCTTTTATTGTGAAAGGTTCGTGCAGTACACTAAAACAGAGATTAGTCTTTATGTGCTACAGTTATACGTATCAATATAAAAGTGGAGTAGTTTTGGGCCTGTACTGTGACCAAATCAATGTACGAACCCTGCACATGAAGCTCAGGAGGTAGTGCAGGTCGTCTAGTAATCAGAAGGTCGCTGGTTCGAATCCCCGGCTGCATGCTGAAGTGTCCTTGAGCAAGATGCTGAACATTAAATTGCTCCTGATTGGCACCTTGCATGGCAGCCATCAAAATCACTGTCGCTGTAGAAATGCAAGTCCAGTTACCACAAAACCGTGTTTGGATGTTCAATGTTCTTCAGCTCCCTTCACGTCTGTGCTGCAGCTCCGGCTGGATAAACCTGACAAGTTTTTACGGTGTAATGACGGTAGCAGCTAATGCAGCCTTAAGCCACCGGCCTCAAGCAGAGGTGCAGAGGTGAGGAGCAGGTGAGACAGACTCCATCCTTTCTAACTCAACACCCCCACACTGTCTTTTTTTTTTTTTTCGTCCTCAGATCCAACTGATGTCGACTCAAGTGACATCACCTGAGACACGTTGTCACACCTTGTGCAGCTCCCTTTGGGCGTACAAAAAACGTTCTATACAATCGGTTTTCCACACATGCAGTACGCTGTAAACAAAGTCTGACTCAAGATTTTCAGTTTATGAAGCCACATTTTACTACAGTGCTTACTGCCAACATTTTCCGAACAATTTTGTTGCATTCTGTTTTATTCAACGACAAATTATGGAGCTTATTATTAAAACACTCACACTGGACATCGCCAGACAGCCAGGAATTCAATATTTACGTGACAACTTTAAAGCTGGACTCATCGATAACCACCCTTATTAAAAGCATTTGATTGGTTTAGCTGAAACACGAGTTGACTTTTATTTTGGAGCAGGCTTGGAATGTGTTCATCGTGGTGTCCGGGTACCTGATCGCTGTTTGCTAACATGTTTGCTGTGTCAGCTTAATAAGGTGTCGTTATCAGTTGTGTTCATGGATGGTTTCTGCTGCCACCGGCTGCCCAAATAACCCAAGAAACGAGCACAAAATGGCGCGTCGTCTCCTTGAATGTATTTCCTATTTCCTATCGTGTGAATGCGGGTAGTGAACGAATCAGTTCGAACGAACGAGTCTTTAACGCGAACGAACTGACCTGATTCCCCGTTTCACTTCTCTCTCGTTCGTTCGTTTGTTCTCACAGACCAGTCGCTGTGTTGTTCACTGTTCAGTTATCAGAGTGGTGAGGAGGACTGAGAGCCAGCCAATAGTATGCTGGGTCTAGGACACTGTCGTCGAATTTTAGCCAATGAGAACCGTTTACATAAAAAGAAAAAAAACATTTCATTTCGTTCGTAGCTCTCGTTCTCGTTCGGTTATGATTCCTCTCCTGTCATTCTCGTTCAGTTAGTCACTCGTTCTTGGCTAGCCGGCTTTAGCTGTTAGCTGCTAACTGTCGTGTTGTCTAAAAGTACACATAATCATGTAGTTGCAGCTATGTATTTGTCATGAACAGCTTGTTATGTTGACCGTTAGCATGATCGTTTGAGAATGAGGAGCTGAGAACTGTGCATTACAATCACCGCCGTTGTACCGGAAGTGCGACTGAACGAACGAACGAACGAACGAACTACATGAACGAGTCATCCTGCCGAACTGACCGACGGGAACTGAATCTCGACATCGAACGATGAAATCCACCTCTAAATGCGGGTACACGTGGCCACCTGTGAAGGGAAGTCCTGGTCCTGCTGCAGCGAGACGGAGAGAGAGAGAGAGCGAGCACACAGAGTGGACCACAGGCAGAGCTATCGATCGGCCTCGTCAAGCTCCGGGGATATAGATGAGTTACAAAACCCCCATTAATTACAAATCACTTCTGCCACCAAAGTCTATTAGAGCGAAAAAGTGGCAAAAAAGTCTGTATCAAACAAACAAAAAAAAAAGTGATGGGGCGTGCACATTTCTTATCCAGACACGTCTTCTGTGTGGCAGTCCTGCTTACGCCGCCCTTCATCTCCAGAGGGTTTTTTTTTAAGGCGTTTTTATTTATTTATTTATTTTTTGCAAGTCATGTTTAATTAAAGCTGTTTTGTTCCTCTGTGATTATTTGGCGCCGGGGCTGATCGGTAATTAGATGTGCGGGCGAATTAATGCAGATGCATGTTTTATCCATATTCAATAAGCATGTTCCACTTGCCTTGTCACCGAGCACATAATCAATGGCGCCGGACGCATGATGAATTATGGCCCATAATGGCGCATATATTCAGCATGTGTTGAGCCATATGCGGCGTGCGTGCGAAGCGGCGGGGCGCTGCGATACAGTCGTGAGCAGGTGCAGGGTTTACGATGATCCACAGGCAGGTTCACAGACGGTCCCTGTCAGAGCCACTTGAGAGAGTCCCTGCTGTCTCAGACAGGTTGCAGCAGAGCCGTGCTTTGCATTAAAATTGCAGGCGACGCTCTCTTCGAAGCGCGCACGGTCTCACCACTGCACTCTTTCTTTCCACAAGGTAAAATAAAAGTGCTCTCATAACTTAAACTGCATACAGTCTCGCCGCCTTATTTCCTCCAGGTCGCGGCCGCTCTGCGCGTTCTCGGTGCGCCCTGCCTCCGTTTCCCCCCCAGTGCGGCTCTGCACCTGTCTCTGATCCTACGCTGCTTTTTTGTTGTTGTTGTTGTTGTTGCTTTTTTCAGTATTTTTTTGGGAAAAGAGACCGCTGTCTGTGATTAATGTTCGGTGTGTAGCTGTGTATGTAAGCAATCACAGTTCATCCGTGAAGCCCCCTCTTCCTGGGTTCTGACAGGCATGCCCGGGCACGCAGGGCTCTGCGGTGTCTTCCTACTCTATAAAAGCTGATTTTCAAATACAGCCATTTCAGAGGAGATGCACCGCAGTGGCATGAAGCAAGCAGGCTAAACAGATCAACAGCTCTCTCTTTCTCTCTCTCTCTCTGCCTTGCACTCTCTGAGCTGCCTCTTACTCCCCCCCCCCCTGTTTTATTGTGACAAGACACAGCAAGTCATGGCTTGAATACCAACGCGATAATTTCTTGACAGTCCCCCTTTATTTGTCTGCTATCGCCCTGATAAGATGATTTTCACTCTCCGGGTTTGTTTTGTCTTGGCAGAGATGGCCTGGATGAGTAAGCTCATCCCATCTCTCGCGTTCTGTCTCTCCATCAGTTGTGGTTTCTCCCGTATTTCCCCCCCTCTGCACACAAACACACACACACACACACTGCCATGTGCACGAGAGAGAGAGAGAGAGAGACAGAGTCGGAGAGCGTAAGATGATTACGGGAAGATGCCACGCAGAGGGGAAATGTGTCCAGCCGAGCTCACACAGGAGGAAGTTCGAGGAAATAATGACATGTGAATGATTGGATGCTTTCCGTTGCCTCATCACGTAATAAAATAGAGTAAAAAGTCTCTGTTTCCATTTACTCTAATTTCCCTTCGTTTTCTTTCCGATAAACACAGCCCTGAGGGACGTCCGGAGGCCATTATTTTGCTGCCGTCTAGTGTCATCACCTGCGCGCGACGTGAAAACGGTAATTAAAAGCGCCGCAGACACGCCGGCTACCGTCGGGATCTGCGCGCAAAGTTAACATGCTTGGAGAGCGTTCGGGTAGCAAAAACTCAAAGATGACTCACAGCGAGATTTAACAGGGTCAGGTAATAATTCCGCGAGTAAGCTCGTATCCAAATTACGGCCACGTTGCGACGCCGAAGCCCCGGCGTGGTCACGGCAACGTGTGGTGAGCTGAGTCAGAACACCAGGTTAGCAGCGGCTTGAAACGGGATACGTTTTGCCCCGATGAGCCCGCACAATAGTCCATTCAATTACCGTGGGTCGCAAAACAAAAGGGGCTACCAGAGAAGTTTGAAAGCCACTCTGCTGGGGTGGATAGAAATCTGGAGCACACTTGATGACAGTGCCAGACACATTACACGCAGGGCTGCAGAATAGGACCGGGACCGGATATTTTGGCACACGAGCCGGCACTCAGAACAAAGCCTGTCTGTCCACAGAACTGCGCTCTCTCTCTCTCTTTCTCTCCCCCACAACCATCCCCCCTCGCGTCTCCTCCCAGAGCTGGAACAGGAGTTAATTGTTCTTGTGATGGTGTCAGGTGGCGGGATTGATCAACGTTAAAGGATCATTCCCTGCGACATCACCTCTGGATAGGGAGCGAGGACGAACTGTGTGGGGGAAAAAAAAAAAAAAGGTACTCTGTTTACACGACATCTGACAAGGTGAAAGGACGCCCTTCGATCGCTTTTGCTCCGTCGGAATCGCAAAATCGATGGCTCGTATACGCGTCAACCCCTCCTATCGGGGTAAGCGGATCAAGCGGCCCGCCACTTCACGGCGCACTCGACTCCCTTTGGTTTCCCATCTGATGAGATTACGCCCTAACAAGGCTTCCAGTACAGCGTTAATGTTCATCGGCGACGCAGAACAACACATAGTGGGGATAAATTCTGTGGGAAATTATAACGGTAGTAAGAAATATTTTCAGTTAATAAATAAATACAAAGTGTGATTGTTTTTTTTCTGATTTCACAACACTGACATTGCTATTAATTCTCATTTGTACTGGTACTTGCATTGGACAAAATGCGGCGGCTTTACAACCAGCTAAACTTGTTCTTGTTTTGATAGAACCACCAATACGTTTCAATATTTCAAACGGAACAGCAGGATGTTCCTGTCGCTCATTATTTAATTCATACCCTGAGCTGGGGGGTACGATTCAGCTCTGATTCTCCTGATTATTCCCTGTGTTGTGCAAAGTTACACCTCGTCATTCTGCACCTGTCCGCCATCGCCTATTCACGAAATCTGCCCGCCGAAACGGATGTGTTTGGAACCGACTGTAGTTGCAGCGAAAGGGAGCCGCGCGACGGCGCGGTGTGTGCAGTATTAAGTGTGCGGCTGTGTAGACGCTTGTAACGGACAGCTTGTTTTCCCTCTCATCTCCAAGTGACACTTCAGAGAGTTGAGTTTAACTGAACATGTTTGCCTGCATTTGTGATACTCTAGTGCTGCTGCCTGAAGTCTCTACAGCGAAGGTGGCGAGTAAAAATGTCATAAAAACAGGGACGATGATCCAAAATGCAAAATGTGAAAAGCTCCCAGAAGAAGAAGAAGAAGAAGAAGAAGAAGAGATAAATACTGTGTTTATGTAGAGTATTATAAGCAACACGTGAAGCACACGTATAATGACATCCTCCACTGGTGCGCAATCTGAGGCAAAGTTTACAGATGTTGCCATCTGTTGTGTTTCACCCTGTTGTCTCGCGAGTGCGGAGACCGGAGAGGAAAAAAAAAAAACGCCGCATTAAGTATTAAATTTAGACATGTTCCGCGTTGATTGGAACGCTGCGGATCTCTCAGAACAGGTGGCGGGAATAATTCAGCGATGTAAAGAAATTATGTATGTGATGTGCTGGATGCACTGTGCTATCTATACACAGGTGAAGGAAGGTATCAGTTTAGAAACGATTTTGCATCCGCCCATTTAAATGCACGCGCCGTCTCGCAGCACAGGCTTCAGATGAAGCGACAGCAATCACAATGCAGACGCCCGCCTGTCCCTCTCACTGCATTTAATGAACCATTGAAAAAAGAAAAAAAAAAGAAACATTGAATATTGCAGACCACCCACAGTCGGTTATGTGTGATGAAAATGTTTTAGTTCAGCAGGATTTTCCGTCCTCGTCCTGTTCTGGTGCGATAAACCCAATGACAGACCGGTGCGGCAAATCAACGAACCCTCTCCATGTAAATGCTGTCTTGACCTGTGTAATAACACTGCAGCTTTCGCTCGATGGCCAGAAGGAATATCGACTACGAGACCCCAATCCTCCTCTCTCTCTCTCTCTATCTCTCCCCCCCCACCCCAAAACACAATGGAGTGAACAATACCGCAGAGCGAGACCTGGCATTGCAGAAAGAACGCCTGGCATTCCTCGTTCATCATGTTGATTGGAGAGATCAATTCACATTTGTGCTTTCCTTGGCTTCCCCCCCCCCCCGCAGGCATATTTCAGGGCCGTGTGGCAAGCCGTCAAGTTTACCCGTCTGCCTTAATGCAGACACTGAAATCTCCCGGTCGGCGGTGCTAACACAAGGAGGCTGTTGTATTATTGCAGCTAAAATTTTTTAGAAACCATAAAAAAAAAAGGGACATCATCAGAGCCTGAGTGAGTCCAAAACCTGAGCCGCAGTACCTGTCAGACCTTGCAGAGGGCAGTGTAGCTCTATGAAACAACCCCGGCGCCACCAATGGGGAGAAAAGATTGGTTTCTCTGAATTCTATCCCTCATTAGGTTCCATGCAGTGCCTGAATTACTTGCTGCATCCATCCATTAAAGTCCCTCTTTCTGTATACCGCTCGCATTAAACACAGGTACGCTGCCTCGCCGGGGATGAATGCAGGGTGAAGTCTGACCTCATTTCCAGTTTCCATTTTGCCATGCCTCAATTTTTGCAGAGGCATCCCGGCATTTGTTTTTTTCCCCCGTGTGTGATTGAAATGCCGTATCCATATAGTCCCAAAAAGTTCTTGTCTAACAAAACAACAACAACCCCCCCAAAAAAACAAAAAAACAATGAGAACCTGACAGACTGGACGCGGGGCATTCTTTGTATGCTTTCAGCGGCTCTATTTGTGTTCACACCGCATTGTTGGGACCGCGGGCACATTCAGAACGACGCTGGCAAAATCGGGGGGCGATGCTTTCGGAATCCAAATCTCCGGATATTCGCCTGCTAATGTTATGACAGCTTGTTAACTTATTCATTCTGCGGGAGGCTATGGAAGCTGACAGAGCGAGCTCAAGTTCATGTCTCCAGGCTACTACCCTTGTCCACTTGGCTCCCTGCTTTGTCGAGGAGATTTAATTCGTCGTGATGAGCAATCATCTGCGGGGTTGAAGTGCAACAAGTGCGCTGACCTTTTCCGCTGGCCTTTGCCACTGAGCTGTCTTTAACCCCTGACCTCGCGCTCAACCCCTGTGTGATGGTCCCACTTTGTCGGATGATGCAGCGTTCAGTTCTTCTTTATTTGGATGTTATTTCTCTTTGGCGAACAGGCAAATCTCACCTTAAAAGTCCTCACAGTAAGAGAATTAAAAGGCAAACCACTTCTTCTGCACGGGCGGAAGAAAAAGAGCGAACCAGACGGCGGCCGAGAGAGAAATTGAGCAGGTTCCCATATATACGGCACCATAAGCATCTCCATCTCCATGCATTTGGGCGTCTTCCGTCTCCTTCTCGTTGAGTGCTTCAGATAACAGCTGGGCTCCTCCATAAAGTAAACTCCAGCTGATGTATTGAGATTTTAATTGTAGCGAGTTATTTAGCTGGCAGTCCTCCTTCAGGAGAGGGAACAAAAGGCCTGCCTGTCGTCCCTCTTCGCCTCCCTCGCAGTTGATAATCAATTGAGGGACAGAGCTGCCAGCTATTGACTGAGGAGAGATGAATGACACTGCTCCCAGAGGGTCCATTTGAATTTTGACAGGCAGGATTCAGAAGTCCTAGCCCTCCTTTGATGGTGCCAGGAAGAAGGCTTTTCACTGACACACTCAAGGTAATACCAAGTGCTGATACAGGGCTCTGAGAGGACTGAAATACATCAAGCTGCAGACTGCTGGAGATCATGTGCAGGCAGTTTAAATCACTGCACGCTACATTCATCGAATGCGACTTATGCGGCCGTATTGTATCCTTTCTGCAAGGGGGGGCTGGATCGATTATGAATTGAACTCGCAGTCGCGCAACGGCACGCACGTCAAAACAGGGAGAAGTGACTCTCACCTGGCCACCGGTGGGATGCAAACACATCCCCCCCATGCGGCTGTCATCCTCCCCTCTCCCCCGCGTGCCTGTGCTCCCACCTCTCCTCTCATGTGACGATGCGAGTCAGCTTCAAACGTCTTCTGCCTTCAACACACAACACACACACACACAAGCCTTTTTCTTCCCTTTTTAACGCAGCTTGACCTTCGTCAGAATCAGGATGAAAGCTTTTCAAAGCGCATGTTTCTGCATAGGCCGCGCAACGTTTGTGTTAATAAACGGCATTGTCTGGACCCGCGCGTTTGCGTATCGGCTTCTATCGGCAGCCCTCGCTCCCTTGTGTGCCTGATGTTCTGTGTTGGCTCTCAAGTGTGGATCTTGTTAATGCTGCAGCAAGCTGGAGACTGGCAGATACACCTGCTTGTCATGGATGATCACCCTATTCTGGGCAAACAAACTAAGCTGCCTGTAGACCCAGTAGTCAAGCAATATTACATATTAATAAGACTCTACAGCATGGAATCCCAGTTGGGATTAAAAAGATTTTTTTTTTTTTCCCTTACTGCATTTTCCCTTGCTAAGTACACAGCAGGAGACTGTCTGTCAAGTTCAAATCACAGACTTAAAAATATGCTGGTATATACCTACTTATCCCTGCCTCTGCAGCTTAATCTATCTGTATCTTTCAGTGGCTGTTATGTGCTTTGTACTGTATATTACATTTAACGACACGTGAGTGTTGCTCGAGTACGTTGATGTCGAGCAATTCAGCAGATTTATCACCTCTCTTTTGACATCGGGCAGATATGGAGCCACTTTGGCGTCGGTCTGGAGGTGTGGCCTAACATTTTCCCCGCTTTAAGCTCTGTTTTGGTCTCCACCAACTCCAGAGGGAAATATCTGGCTCTTTAGCCGCTATTCACCAGCTTAACGCCCTGTCGATTGAACTGAAACAGTAGAATTACGACCCATACGATGAATGTTTATAATAATCTCTGTAGAGACTATAGAGGGGAGCTGCAGAGCGACGTGATAATTATATGTTGACACCTTTCACATTATAAGTAGTCACTTCATCTATTGTTGATATAGAAATATGATTTGCTGCATAAAGGTTAGGAAAAGATTGTGGTTATGGCAAATCAGTTGTATTGGTGAAGTACGGTCAGGACACCACTCGATAGCCACGCCCTAAAGCTGATTTTACTCTAAATGGGAATGTAATTTACAAAATAAACATCATGCTATATTGAAAAACGATTAAGGCCATTAACTTATTAGGAAACGACTTTACTAAGAGAAGGAAATCAAGTGAGAAGAGGGGCCATTTTGTCATAAGCGTACATATAATTAGACTTAATTTTTAAATCACTTTTCAGACCCAGAAGCTTTGTGAAGATTGTGTTAACATTATCAAGTTCATATTTTCGCAAACCACTGGAATGTACACGTTTAACAAGTCACGTGTACAATATAGACTTTTCAACAATATGTATCATATCATGTTCACGTTATATGTCGGTGGTGGTGGTAAAGTTAGGTAATCTCTTGCCATGTTTGAATGTGGAAACAAAATCTAAGGTGCACAAAATCTAAACTTGAGGCATATAGAACTATCAACTTACTTACTAACTCAACCTTAATTACTTCTAACTTCTGTGAATGTAACCAGGGAAAAGATGTCCGAGCTCTGAGGTTTCTTGGTGACCTTCATTGAACTACACCAAGTTGAAAGCAACACATCCTCCCATCGGAGATCCTGCTGATCCTAATGGGATGTCTGCACCCAAGAGATGATCCCGAAAGAAAATACGCTGGAGTTTAATTACCGAGGGAGTCGATGAACAAATTTAATTAAGCATAAACAACAAGCAGCCGCGCTGTTGTCCTCTTCGCCCCACATCTGATATGGACTTGGCAAAAGAAACACTTACTGTTTTTGCGGGGTAACCTTAAATCACTCGCTATTTGCCAGATGGCTGCAGCCGCCTACGAGAAGTAATTAGTTTAAATACTCCTCTTAGTTGAAATGGATTCCTGTAGTTTCAGTATGGCGCCCTACCCTCCCGGAGAGAAGTAACGTTTAACGTGTCGAATCAAAGTGCGCTATACCAAGAGCATCCGACCCTGAATGGAGTGCGCACCTTTCGGTTTCACTTGAATGCCTCACGCTGGGTCTGCATCTAGAGTATCTGTTATTGAACGTAAATAGAAAGCAGGAGGAGGAGGAGGCGTGGAGAGAAAGCGGGAGAAAGAGGTCAGACTTATATGTATATGTCCTTCTAACGTATCTGTACAAAGGGTCAATGTCAGAAAGACACACACAATGAGACCAAACGCGTTTTCACAATCGGGAGGTGGGTTCATTCAGCGCCGTCGTGACACGACGATGTGCGCTGCTGAAAATGAATTACAGACAGAACCTTTATACTCAGCTTTTCAACCTCGCCACGGGAATGGTGTTCAAAGTCCTTAAAGATGACACACACACACACACAGACATGCTCTTAGGCTAAATCAACTAAACACCTAAGACGGTGTGTACCTGACAAGGATTTCTCTTTCCCATGTTTACAATCTGATCACCCGGCCTTCCCTCTGTGCGCTGCTGCACCATTAACATGACACTAGTTTCTTGACAAAGAGGGGAAAAATAAATAAATACTAACACGATCCCAGAAAGGTAATCACATTTCTCATATCAGAACTGCAGGTTCTTTATCTTTGACAGCTATCAGGTGTGCGTAGCTTGATAGCTACACCTTGCTCTCTTGACTTGAGAACATAATTTATGGATTCATGATTAGCATTCGTGATTTATGATTTATCGGCTGATTAGCGTGAAAAATCCTTTAGTGCGGGAAAGAGCAGCGGAAGGCAGACGGGGAGGATCACAGCGACGGCATGAAGTTTACTCGAGTACTGGCTCAAAATCAGTCGTACTTTGTTTCAGAGTACACTGATGAGATGTGTAAAAGACGTACGTTCTGTCAAAATAAACAAAACTAGAAGTGACATGGTCTTTATCAGACAGTGAACATATTTAGACACTGGTTTATTCATTTAGTTTTTTTGAAAAGAATTCGGTTTAAGAAGAAAGATTTCAACATTAATACTCTGTTACCCATTTCCTCCCTCCCTCCAAACATAACAGCTGATGTTTAACCCACACCAGACACAGAGGGAGGCGATGTTAGCCGAGATGCCTCGAGGAGGAAGGATGACTTACCGTCAGCTGACAACAGCTGTGAGGTAGAGGGAAGAGGGAGAAGAGGAAGAGGGGCACGGAGAAAACAGAAAATAGGATGAGCCACGGCAACGGAAGGAAAGGAGGAGGAGGACGTGATGGCCTCAGAGAATGGCCGGTATCGACCCTGATGTGTGATATATATGGCGCCGATCAAACAATTGGATGAGGTGGTGGGATGAATACGTTTTTTTTTTTTTTTTTTGGTGGTTCTTTAAGGGCCTGAAGGCATGAGCTGGGCGGATGTGAAGCCAAGTGTGGTGTTAAAACCCAGCTGTGTTGAGTCTGAGTGTCCGTACCCCCAGTCAGTAATAACAGTTTGTCATTTAGTTAAGGCTGGTGAGGAAGTGACACACACACACACACACACACACACACCCTTGCCTGGGTAATAGTGCTTATCCAGCATATGTAATTGCGAGCTTCAACCAAATTTCTCCAGGTGATCGTAATTGGTTTTGTCACTTGTGAGCGATAGCTGACTAATGCTCTCCCGTCAGCGCTGACAGTGTCACTCTCACCTGCTCCGAGACGCGTTGCTGTGCTTAGCGTCGCAGAAACAACACTCAGAAGGCAGAGATACCAAAGCTAAAGGTCTCCCATGTATTTTCAAAGGAAACAATATCTTAGTATGCATATTTTTCCCTGAAGCGATGTGTGTCCTCTCCTTGTTGTTTTTGTGACAGTTTGTGAAAATGTGAGAGGCGTAATCATGCTGCAGTGTGCTATTTTTTTTCAAGGTTGAGTGAGTAAGAATTCAGTGCTGCTGCCAGACACTTTAGTTCCAAATCCCCGAAACTCAGTCAAACTAAACCATTTCGGATATACAAGGTCTACAGTCCTTTTTACAGCCAATGCGCTGCCCTCTCTTTTTTTTTTTATCTCTAATGCAAGAGGCAAATAGCCATTAATCATTGCCCAGAGTATCTTCCTGCAATGCATTATAGTGAATTTGCTGCAGAGAGCATGCATGCATGAAATGGCTTTTAAGCGCACAGTATGTCATGTTACAGTATGTCGGGCGAACACGTGTTGAAACGTAGATTTAGACACGCAGGCAGCTGGACTAACTGACGTGAAAAGAGAAAAACATCATGTACCACAGTATATCCAAGGAATCAAAACAAATGGCAACAAATCAAAAGAGCCAGAAATAAAGATATGAGGGTATGTCGAGCGCGGGAATGGTCGCAGCGGTCCATTACTGCACACAGCCCAAGACGCTAATTTTTGTCATGATCCATTTCAAGGGAAATAATTACGCGGCTAATGCAATTTAATCTCTGCCCTTGCGTCCTCCTCTGAGAAGGAGGCACATGCCAGCCAACACGAAGTTGGAGCTGTTGCCTCATTACATGCATAGCGCGTCACGTTAATTGGGTTAGAGGAACAGGAACAGGGAGCTGAACCTCAAAGCAAAGAATTTGGAGAATATTTTATATCAAAAGCAGCCGGGATCGCTGGTGGAATACTTTTAAAGAAGAAAACATCTTGTTCTGAGTGCTCCTGAGCTGTGGTGAGCACCCTTCGCTGTCATGCTCCCATGAGGATGAACCCAAACGACTTCTGTGATCCCTGACTTTTTGCTGCAGCCCCCACGAGGTTGGCATGTTTGGCACTATAAGATGGATTGGTACAAATAT
This sequence comes from Sparus aurata, assembly GCF_900880675.1. NCBI lineage: Eukaryota > Metazoa > Chordata > Actinopteri > Spariformes > Sparidae > Sparus > Sparus aurata. Next base: position 6,657,307 of record NC_044194.1, on the reverse strand, counting down.
CCATGGGCAGCCCGTTCTCACCCCCAGCATGTCAAATACAGTGGCTTGATCAGTGGCCCATTACTTTAAACTACAACACTGTGGGTTCCCCTCGAGTGTTATAGTCACTGCCGGACTTCTAGCTTGACAACCTGAGTTCAAGGCCACTGTGTAAAAAAACAGTAAAAGCTGACTCGTTTTTAGCTTGCATGCGTTTCTTTAAAGGTGAGGTATGTAAGAATTTTAGTTGAAAAACAAAAGTTATCGATAGAACGTGAAGAACAGTTTGATGTTATGATGTATGATGTTGTTACAGAGACCCTCTGACGTCAGCATGCTAACCACCACGACCAGGACTGTGCAACACGAATACTCTCCTGGTCCCGTCCTAGTCTGCATCGCTAGCTACATGGCTAACTGAGCTAACTGGCTAACGGCAGCTACAGTTACTCTGGTAGGTGGCCGATTCATACAAATTGCACCTTTAAACGCAAAACATGATCGTTTCCTAAACCGAATCAAGTAGTTTTTGTGCCAAAACAAAACTGCACCCTTTTCACAACGATAACACAATGTCGACCCTGACGTTGCATATTTATTGCTGCTCACTTGATCGCAGTGTTAAACTGATGCTACAGGGGTAAGTAAAGTTTTGTAGTTTGAAGCTATGAGCCATCGAGCTTCTAAGGTTGACGAGTTCAGAGTGAGAACGTGTCATTCACGGTTTCCAGACAGTGTATCGCAAAGAATTTAAGGAGTCGTTATTACCACCATGAGGTTCAGTTTTATGGTTTTGAGCCAAACGTCTCCAACCGACAACTAGTGGATTATTTTACTAAGTCATACTTCAGTAAAAGTAAAGACACAATATCCAAATATTATTTTGGTAAAAGTGCAACTCACACATGTAAATGCCACTTGAGAAAAAAATCTTAAAGTATTCAGTATTAAATGCATGCAAGTATCAAAAGTAATAGGTGTAACATAGGTATATACACTGCATACTACAGGTCGACTTATATTCATTTTCAGCATTTTTCTGATAGTGTTTTTGTCTGATTGCCAACAAAGTAAATCCATTTAAAAATGTGCTAATGATGCAGCATGTAATCTGCAAAGTAACTAGCAGCCTAGCATCAAATAAATGCAATAGAGTAAAAAGTAAAGTATTTGTCTCTAAAATGTATAAAATATGGGAAAACTCAAGTAAAAGTACCTTCAAAGTGTATTTAAGTATACTACTTACAACTACTTAGTTCCTTAACCTTTTTATCGTTGGGTCAAAGACTTTCATGGTCCAGTTCTTTGGAAAGCTAACGACAGTCCCCTCAGCACCAGTTGTACGATGTGTTTGGTGCTTAATAGCAGATGCCAAACTGAGCTGAACGCTGCTCAACATCTTACTGGTGGACATTGGTATTGTAATTTAGCCGTAGTGAGCGTGTTAGCGTGCTGCTGATGAGACACCGACGGTGTTTACGCAGAGTCACAAACTTCCCATTTTTAGATTTGAGCCTCCCGTAGCTGAAGCAACACTCTGTGCTGATCTTCACTTCCTGACTCTTAATGTGTGGGTATGATTCACTCGTCTCTTTGAAATGTATTTACTTCCAAGGCTCGGTCTGTTTATCCATCCCTTCATACTCGCTGCCATTTATCCATTTCAGCCTCTGATCAAAAGTGCTTCCTTTTTTTGGCTCTAATATCACCCTCTAACCCCGCCATGGAAAATGAATACCATTATGCATCTTTGGAATATCATGGGTAATTGCTTTTTTGAAAGCTGCCCCTATTTTCTTTCTGTTGTTGATAAACATGTAATGGGCTTATTTTTTTTTATTTTTTTTTTCTTATAATCACGTGCCCTAAGCTGGGTGACCTTCATCTGTAGCTTTGCATAGCTGACTACAGAGGGCAGCGAGATCCCTGTGGACCCCCCTTTAGGCCTTGAGAGTGCCAGCTGCACACTGGCAAAGCAAAGAGCTCCACCGAATCAGGCTTAGCAGGAAACAGAGCTGTGCAGATCGGGCAGATGTATCAGTTTGTGGCATTGTCTGCTCTGCCGTTTGCGTTCGTGCATGCACGTACGTACCAAGAAGACGGTGGTTAGGTTGGATAGGGGCAGCCAGCGTTGCCAGGTTGCTAATGTTATTCCCATCCCAATTTGCTACTTCCGCACGTTCATTACAACCGCAATTATACCGCCGGTGTGTATAGGAAGCATGGGTAAATGAATTAGGCGGGAGCGTGCTTTTTTCGAGTGGGAGTGGATGCGGGAAAGAGGAGCAGTTGCTAAACCTTTTAATGAGGGAGAAATTTCGCTGAAGACAGGGCTCCGTTAATGGAATTTGAACTTGATTATAGGATAGCAGGCGCACATTCGGTCGAGTCCTTGTCCTCCGAATCCCCGGTCTATTTACAGTATTTATAATTAAGGCGTTGGCAGTGTTACCGCTACCATCTGTAGGAGCTCCAGTTTCATTATCTGACATACCGAATGATACTAATCCTTTAAACTGTAGCGCAGGCAATTTGTTCGGGAGAGGACCCAATCCAGGAGCTGCTCAGGACGGCTCGCTCTACACCTGTTGAGCCCGAAAGTGGAGAGCTTTTAAAAGTTAAAGGGAGATATAGAGAGATAGAGAGAGGCTTTTTGATTGAAATGATCCCAACTGGGAGAGGAGGCTCTTATGTGGAAGTTAATCAGCCACATGGGTGGGAGGAAAAGCAATTAATGACCTTTTTTGTTTTGAAGCTAAAAGTTAAAGCGAGGTCAAAAGTTGCCGCGTTATCGGAGTTAATTTATTTTGTCGATGGAGAGCCTCTGTGCTTTTTTTTTTATTTCAGCCGAGCGGAGTCATCAGTCAACGGATGCGTTCCAACCACACGGAGCGATTTTAAATTCAGCCTCGGTCTTGCTTTATTGAGCTCGTACAGTTTGAGTTTGTTCTGATAACAGATGTGTGCTATACGACGAAACCTCGCTAAACAAGTTAGCGCATCGCCGCAAACCGTCACCACCGCTTTATAGAACAGTCTCAGATTGTTTTTTCGGGTCTGTCTCGATGCAGTACTCCGGTGCCGTACGGAACTTCTGGAGAGTTTCTTGCTCTCTCGCCGGCTGTGAAGTGAGCTCCTCCTAACACGCTGCGAGAGAGAGACAAGAGACCAATCGGCTGACCATCATCTGCGGAGAGAATGCATTCTGAAGTTCAGTCAAAGTCATTCTGAAGCCGCAGCGGTCTGATTTACCCAAATCGAGTGGGTATTTTGTTATGTTACGGCCATTATAGTATGAAATTCCCCCTCTGTGCTTCCACAGACAGTGTTTCTTTTGCTGAACCGCAGCAGAACTGCAAACTTGATTTCTTTTGCTGCAACACAGCACCAGCCACAAGGGCGTCACTTTGTGTTGGAAAGAACGCACACACACACACACAAACGCCTCCAAGATTGATGTCGCTTGAATGTTAATAAGATTTAACAATTTCATAGTTTCTCATGAGCAGCAACAGAACCTAGAACCCACCGGTTCTGGGTCAGGTCTGGAATAAAACCGTTTCGCTGTAAATGGCTACAAATGTGCAGGTTTTAGTCCTGCATTTTTTTTTTTTTTTTATTGATTTAATTAAACACAAAGCCGAGGTTCGGGAATCCCATTGAACACATTTAAACAGTTGCCTCATCCTCTTATCCACATTAATGAGGTTTTGCTTTTATGAGTTCTCTGAAAGCCCGTGGCTGCGGACGGAGAAACAGACCGAGCAATACTCCCGACTATTTAATATTATCTCTGTTGCGTGTTTGTGCGATTTGTAAGTGTGCATTTATCAAAGGTTATCTCCTCTTTTTTTTCCTCCCCGTGACCAGCGCAGCAAGATAAATTTAGGAGAAAGGGGGGGGGGGCGAGTGAAATCCTATTAGCAGAATTAATTGTGAGTTTTTCTGTAGGAGGACGACCGAGTGCCTGACAAAAACTCTGTGTGTGAGTTGAGTTAGAGGCAGAGAGAGAGAGAGAGAGAGGGAGGTGATGGTGTGAATGCTGACTGCTGTCGTATTGTAAGTGTCAATTTCCATGTTTTCCCGCAGCTGGTTCCCTTCCAGCAGAGCTATAGTGTCTCTGTCAGGATGAAATGGACTGTCACAAGCTGTTCACTGAGTCCTCACAGGTTAATTTGGGTCCAGCACAATGTCTGGGGCCATCGTACGTGAGGATGCACACACTCATAAGGATGCTCCAATAGGGGAGGGGTAGCAGCATATTTCCCATTTCGGCATGTACAGGTGGATGAACACACCACTTTTTTTTTTTTTTTTTCATGCATTCGAAATAGAGTGCGCTAAAAAGGTGCCGCTCGTATCACTCAGATATCCCTGAATGTGCCGGGAGTTATTGTGCAAGCGCGGCGTTCATTTGTGTATTGATTTATTTCCATAACAAGCGCCTTATCTACATTAATTTCCCCACCGCTGTCAATGAACAGGAACGTTTGCTTTAGCATGCGCTGTAACAGCCTCCGGAATGTGTGTGATTAATGCACGCCACTTAGCTCGGGCGCATCCACGCTCGCTAGGCATGTTTTTTTGAGAGGTACAATCACATCATTCAGATTCGCGTCTGCCCAGGTGAACGCTCGCCATAACAATAATAGGTGCTTTGGGACCGCAGCGATCCATTTGAGCCCGGGTTGAAAGGTTCCATAATAAATACAGACCTGGGAAAGTTGGCAGTCTAACAAACTGGGTGTGGTGGCGGCGGCGGCGGTGCAGCAGACAACGGGGGTGGAAAGAAGCACTTTTCCTACAGTACGAGTTTGATGGCATGCATCATTGAAGATGACAAAATGTAAAAATTGTTTAGAGGACCTCATTAAATATGTATGAAACTGGGTTTTTCAAGGAGGACATAGACAGGGGAATCCATCATCTCATTGTGAAATGCAGAAATACTATTAAAGTATGAATATTTAGCATCGTTTTTGCCCCGCCACTGTGCCGAGTGCTACAGACAAGAGAACACTGAAAGCATGATTTTAATATTACATGTGACTTCCAAGCGATGTTATTTTTCTTCCTTTTGGTTTGGAATGCATTAATTATAAGCGCCGCGGCCTGATCTGAGGCGTCGCGCCGGAGGCGGCGTCTCGCGGTGCCAAATGGCTTCTAGATTAATAGATTGTCACAATACCTTCGGTCGTGGTGCGAACACTTGGAGATACTGTGCGAGCGCTCGTCAAACAAACGCGAGCAAATTGACATTGGAACAGACTGGAAACAATAGTGTTTACAAGTGCTCAATTAGAGAGATTAGTCAACCTCTCCAAGGTCACCAAAACAAAGGCACGTTCGCGTCGAATAATCCCTCTAAGTCAACTATTAATTACTTCATGAATGTCTGAGGACCAAAGGGCATTGTCGCGGGCCACGGCTCATGGAAATGTCAAAAGGGTTGCAGCGAAATTTTTACCAAACCCGACTCTCTGATCCTTCACGAGTCAAGACTCCGAAACCACATCCTGTTGCACCACATCGTCGTTTACTCTGCCTCCTAATTAAGACGATTTTCTCTTCATGTATTTGTTGGTTAAACTGTAAAATGGTGTTCTTTACCAATCAAAGCTGCGCTACAATCACTCACGTCCGGCCTTGGAGTCACTTCTTTACAGCGGCAAGTATACATCACCTGGCTCAGTGATGCCGTGGTGGAGCGCAGCTATACTACCTCTCTGTTGTGAGCCCGCCAGCACGCTGTGTTGCTGTGAGCGGGGAGCCCACACCGCTGCGCAGCCTGGCTGTCTTTGGGTTATGTGAGCAGGTATGGGGGCGTATTTACAGAGAAGAGAGAGAAAATGAGAGATAGGAGCCACAGCCAGAGAGCTGTCCCTGAGTGATGCTGCTCTGCTCCCAGCAGCACCCTGTCAACTCCAAATGAGAAATTTCAGACATCCAGTGAGGTAGCTCTTGAAAGTGGAAATGTTTTCCCACCACTGCTGTGTCCTCTTTTTTTTTTTTTTTGGACAATAACTTTAAAAGTTAGTTGGCTGACCTTCAAAGCCGAGGAGAGATAATGGATTCCATTCATCTCAAGGCGCATGTGTTAAGTTGATTGGTAGATGAAACAGTGTGAAAATGCATGCTGTTTCAAGATGAAATAGGCCAAGTTGGCAACCTGTCGTTTGACTTATGTGCTTTTTGCTTTGAACTGTGGCCCGTTTCTCTTTTAAGGAATGATAACTAACATTTGCTAATGTGTGAGGATACATGTGGGTACATCATGGATCATGGTTCAGGCGTGTGTGAGTTAATGATGTGATCACAGAGAATACCAAAGCCTCTCTGTTGATGTCGGCTTTTTTGTCAAAGTAGACCTCAAAGCTCGACCGTGTTCGCGTCGCACTGTACGCCTGTGTGAGTAGCCTCTTACAGACCGGCCATTGGCTGCTCGAGCAGTGCGCGGCGGCTGCTGCTGCTGCTGCCCTGTTTACATGGAGTCTGCCTTTGATAATTATCAGTGATAATGATGATGGGATTTTCCTTTAATTCTGCTGAAAAAGCGTGAAAGCGGTAGATGGATGGAGGCAAAGAAAGAAAAAAAAGAAACTGCCCTTCACCTCCATGTCTGTATTTGTCTTTTCTACAAATACAGACATTAAAACTGTTGTGAAACACTGGTATGATGTCGATGTGATCACGTTTTCGCAGTATAGATATAGATGATGCACCGCTGCAGCCGCGTAAGAAGACTCACGCAGCCGGTGTAGCCAGCTTTTTAGTCACGGTTCATTGTCAAAGGGCTTCACAACATAAGTAAGGCGATCGAAAGACATTAGAAATGCAAAGGATGAAAAAGAGAACAGCCCCCGACCCTCAGCGGACAGTATTACAGAGAGAATGTGAAAAGCATTTGGAGACACTGAAAATGAAATATTTGGAGAATGATCACTGAGCACGTGCAGACAAAGATTTAGTACAACAACATTTTTACAAAAATGCACAGAACAACTGTCATCTTCAAGATCATACAGCAACAATACAACATCTTTCACCTGAGACAAGCATGGAAGAGTTTACAGCCACAGCGCTGGATTAAAATAAGCAAGTAAAGGACCCAGAGAATCACTCAGACAGGCACCACCAGGATGAACAGGTGCACGTGGAGCAGGAAAACGGACCACCGAAGCTAAATTCCCATCAGCAAGAACAGGAACAGCGAAAACTAATTAGTCCAGCGCTGCACCGTGATGCTGAGTCACTCCTGGTAATTGCACAAATCGTGGGTAGCCGAAAAAATGTGTTAAGAAACATGATTTTTCTCCACCTGATGTTGTCTTAGAGTGGTGGGAGACTGAAAGGGAAGCTTCTGGAGTTCGGAAGCATCATGACACGTAGCTTTCGGACTTTTAGTGTTGGAAAATGAGGGGACCAGAGTAAGAAGAAGGCATTATGAGGTTCATTTTATATTTGTATCAGCCTATTTGTGTTTTCAGAATGTTTGAATATCTAAAAAAGGCAATTCCGGGCTTCCCAACCCCAAAAAAAACAACACATAAAGTAAATTCCCAGTGACTTTGTGGTCTCCTGTTCAAAACCAGATGCCAGAATAATTGCTTGAAATGTTCGTTTATACAAAACCAGGCTGAAACTTTACATTTCATGGCAACTTTATGCTGGTTACGCTTAGATTTTTCTATGTTATATCGGTTAGGTTGAGGCGCAAAATCTACTCAGCTAGGTCGAGGAAAAGATCAAGTTTTATCTTAAAATATATGTATTTTTTTTAACCCGTACACATCTGGAGACACACGTTTAAAGACAGTCTCCTCTGCAACTCCACCACCAAATGTAACACTCATGATGAGAATATGTAACGCGAGCATGATGACACGTTTTCATAGAAATGTCAAACTGGTACGTAGCCAACCATACGTATTAACGTGAACAAATCACTGTTTTGCAGAAGCCACCAACATCTTCTCCTGCCCCGAACGAATACTCTGTCTGCTGTACACGCCTTTGGTACTAAATGCCTCTTTGATTTGCAGCTAGAGAACCCACACTTAAACCACACCGTAATGTAATTAAAATGATCTGTTACTCCTACTTCATCTTGGCTGCATTTCCCTGCAACGATCGTTTTTAGAGATTAGAGTCTACATTACATAACAGTTCCTTCACTTCATCACATATAAACAATCCGATGATTAAAAGGAGAGCCCTCTTGTTGTGTGTATGTCTTCTCTCTCTGGTTGTTTTTTTTTGCAATGTATATTCTGAACTGCTCAGCAGACCATCCTCCCTGAGGGGGCTCAGCTGTCCAAATGATCTGCGACCATTAAAACAAAAACAGTGACTGAAGTCCTGACTTGGCTTTTTTCAAGTCAGATGGTCTTTCATGCCTGGGGCTTGCTGTTGAGACAGGTGTTGGATATGGAAATGATTCAGCCAGGTGCTGTATTGTGGATGCTTTGAACTCCAGAATGTATTGAGTGTGGTGTCCAGTAGGTCAGGACCGGACTGTGAGCGGGTGTACACTCCGACTACCAACATCTGCAGTTACCAGCTGTCAACCATCGCCCGGTACTCCAACACTCATGGTGTAGGCTCTCAGCTGTGTGCAAAGGAGGGCAGGCTGCATGTATTGCAAACTAATTACTTCTCTAATGCATATTTGAAAATGGTAAATGTGACATTATGTTCAAGCTATTTGTCGGAGCTCTGGCAAACATACCACGGATGCTGTGCTTGTCAGGGTTCGAACATGTTATGCCGCTGACAAATTAGAGAAATTGTCATGAGAGTGATGCTTCCATGGTGAGGGCTAAAACTGTATTTTAATACGTTAATCTACCGAAGACATCTTTTGTACTGAGAGGTGCCTAATTAAACAATAATAAACACACATTTGCAACTGTCACGCAGAAAGGAGCTCAGCAAACTCATGAAATTTACCACTTTGCAAATAACACAGTCAGGATAACATCTTAGATTAAACAATAAAGAACGAAAAGTAACACAAATGACAGATTTCAGTTCGTTTTTTTAATTTGTGTACGAACGTATGATCTCTTTAACCCGGTGTTACAACCAGGTCCTAGGGGAAATGTAGGCACAACATGTAAATTACAACTACAATTAAATAACTTACCATCTCCCAAGCACCACAGCAGCAAAGTCTTTTATAGGTTTTTATTTGAAGACACGTCTAGTCGAGAAACACGTTGCAGTCGGGCTTGAAAGTGGAGAGGCAGGAACCAATCCCTGCTCCCTGGACAACCTTCACTCATCCAGCCAATTAACCAATCACACGCACACACTCTCTCAGGTAACACAGAGGGACATGACAACACATACAGTAGAATTCTTTCTATGACCTCTGATGTCGTAACACCCCGTTAGATTTTAACGTAATTACGGACCATGGATGGGAATAATTGTGCGATGGCCTTCAAGTGGTCACAGACAAACTAAACGAAAGAACTGAGAGACTCTTAATTATCTCACACAATGTTTCCTCGTTGTTTGGCAAAGACACAACGCCGCAATCACTGGTGAAACTGAATGTGCCGGGCTCGTTATGCAGACGCGGAAAAATTAACATCCCGCCTTCCAATTAGAGTGAGAAATTTGATAAAAGGACTTCTTCTGGCAACGAGTTAATTAGTTGATCTCACTCAGGAGACCTCGCACCCCTGGGTGAAATTACCATGTGCCATTAATTTACATTATGATTGAGATTAAATACATATTTCATAAAAAAAAAAAAACCCACAATACAGTGGATGCACTTTCAAAAACTAATATTCTAGCATGTATAACTAACGCTGTTCGTTTTGAAGGGAGGGAATGAACAAACATAGGCGGTAAGCTCCTGTGTGTTTACCATCGCTTTGTGCAATGTCTGCATTCATCTACCTGGTGCGGTGTGTGCAAACAATGGAGAGCCTGGGAAGGATTTCATATGCTATTGAAAAGATACCTGGGAGGCGTGCTATTGTAGGACTTCAGTAACTCTAGCTGGGCAATTCTCCACCTCGGTATGCTCTGAAATGAGATCAATAGCATTTAAACCCACGGCTGCTGGGATTGGAGGACTCTCGGAGTGAAATGTCATGCATCTATAGTCCCTTTTATTAAATTCTGCATTAATGGATGGTGTTCGACCAGCGTTTTTTTTTTTTTTTCTCCACATGGCCGGGCCATTGTCTGTGCTGCAATCACAGCACACGTCTTTAAAATTCACGTCGCCAAAGCAACTGCAATGGATTTTGCACGCCACAGAAACACAAAATAGAAATCAGAAAGAATTGATGGTGATAAATAACATACAAATACAAAATAAAGCAAATATGGACCCAGGTAAGGGCCAAATATACTGAAAGCATGCGAAGCGCCTGTTTCGAAGACCACCTATTGTTTTAAATGGATGAACGTGCAAAATCATTTCAAGGCGTACTTCCACCACGTTTCGATTTGGAGCCTCAAGGAGAACCGGCGACAAGGCACGGCTCATGGATTTGTATAGGGATCTATGGGCCGGTTTAGAGAGAGGTAAAAGGAGTATAAAAGTAAGGATTTTTATATAAATACATTTAGAAAATTATTGCGACTGTTTTAGCAGAGTTTGGTCCAAAAGTGTGAATTTTAGAGGCGGAAAGTGGAGATTAACCTGCTGCTCTGATGGTTTTTATCAGCGCTGTACAAAAGTGCGAAAACTGGTGTTAAACTGGTGTTTTTGCCAATTATAGAAAAGTGAAATCATTTTCACCCTTCAGACAAAAGATGGACAATTATCTGTAGACAATATGCTAAGAATGACGTTTGATTTAACTCTGCTTATAACTCCAGTTATATAACATGCAAAGATTACACATGGATCTCAGAGGCTCAGACCCTTTGGCTGAAGTTTTTAAAAAAATGTTTTTAATAAAGATGCTTCCATAACCCACAGTGTTAAAAATAGAAGTTCAGAACTGAATTTGCAGAATTAATAAATGGTGAGGCTCTCGGCCAGGTCAGCTGTTGACCTCCAGACAGTGCAGCTTATTCCACAATTCCCCGAACTCCTAATTATCTCTTAACATGGAGCTATATTTTATTAGTTTCAACTTGGTATTATTGGGTGTCACTAATTTGTTTGAGGTTTTTATGATATTAAACACAATCATTATAACTAAACATTTCACAGATAGCAAAAACACTTATGTGCACTCATGAAACTGAACATTTGAAAAAGCCTGAGACTGTCTGCAGGTCCTCAAAAACTAATAGCGATGATGCTACATTTCTGCAAATTGCCTGCCTGACTGTTGACTCATGCTCGTCTTTAGATGTGGTTCTGTACCTGTTTTCAGCAAGGCGTCCACAGATGTGAGGTTACTGCTCACTGCAGGCATCGGTTCGGGCAGTTCTCCGTCGAGACAGGCAGATTGTTTGTGGCAAATTGATTTTTGACAAGGCAACTCTAAAACATGGTTGAAAACTTTCACACGGATTACCTGATACAAAAGTGAAACCTGAGCTGGGTCTCTAGCCAGGTCTGTGAATTCACATTTCTTGACTTCAATAAAACATGAAAAGTACAACTCTTATTGTGATATTTTAATAATTCAGTGACACGTGGGGGAAAGAAAAGGTATGGAAGTCGTAGTTATGGACCACTGTGTAGTGAGTCCAGCTTCCATGCAGTGGATGGGAGTGTATGCTATCTTGAAGAGCCTTTAAAAAAGAAGAAAAGAAAAATGTCACAATCTTTCCCTGACTTTGAATATTTTAAAATGTGTGACCTGAACTATTCATCAACCCATCTAGTGTTGTGCGTGCTCGCACATTACAAGAGCTAGCTAAAAGTTGAGTTCACTTAGATTTAAAATGAACTACAGGATGGTTGTAGTTCACAATTTTGAATTCAAGATCACAGTGGAAGTTTACAGTCACAGTGTCAACCTGTTACCACCCAACCTCATCGTCTGGTGTCATACACTATAATCAAAACAGGTTGTTTACGATATTAAATATCACTGCATGTTGTTTATAGACTGACCATCTACCTCATCACGTCACTTTCTCCTGTGCTGCTCATAACTCCAACGACTGCTAGAGGCTTTGTCTCTGGAACATTAACATATGCTTTTTAAGTGCACTTGCTGAATCGATGCTGTTTGGAGGACAATCTCCCTTAATCATAGCTTAGCCCCAACCACATGGCAGACATGGGTAGAAAGCAAAACACACTTTAAAAGTTGGCATCTAGACGATGAAGCGCCTCGACCCCATCAAACCATTTCTGCTTGTGGCGGCCTCAGACCTCTTGATAGCTTGAACGAGGAGGACTGCCCACAGACTTGCCCTTTTGAGGACCTCTTCTTATTATTTTCAACTGCAAGACCACACAGACAACACCTTTAAAGAGAATAAGTGTTTTTTTTTTTGTCCCTGGAAACCTTTTGGAAAGGATGATGAATTTTTATAAAGCAAAAAAAAAACAAAACAATTCAGCGAATTTAACAAAACATTCACAAAGCCTCAGAGCAACAACTCTGCTTTTAGGAGACAATCATGCATCCAGTATTCACACTGGACACATAATCTTGACCTTTTAAGAGATCACACCTCGGAGAACACAAATAAACCACACACTGAAACAGGCTGTTTTTTCTTCTCTTTTTCGCTTTTTAATAGTCGACTGACTATTATTAGTTGACTGACTGAAATGCGGAACACTGAGTAAAATTCCTGATTTTACACTTCTTTACAGATTCAGGGCGAAGTGAAAAGCCATGGAAACTACATTTTCACAATCCAATAAGGGGGCACATTGCTGATTATCATAATGAACACTTCTTTTGGTTAATCTTGTAATGACTGAGAAATCTGCATGAATGAGACCTCGCATGAAATGTCTCTCCTTTTCTTTGTGCTGGTTGTTTTGTTATAGTTGGTCTTAGTGTAATTATTTGTTGCATATAGAAGTGGAACTACTTAATTTGAGATGGGATTTGTAAAAGTGGCAAGCTAGCTTCTTAGTCTGATAGGTTAACAAAACAAACTCACAAAAAACACATTTTATTACACCTATTCTGTTTACTAAACAGAAACATACAACCATATGCCGTTTGAACTGAAATGTTTCTGCCTCATCAACTCATCATAAAACATACATTCAAACTCGTCGTACAAGAAATAAAACTCACCAAAACAGTCCCCGCTTGTCGTTTCTTCTCATCCTAAAAGTCCTGATGGGAGTAAGTAGGAGCTGTAAATCGCCTCCATACTGCATCCTGTCTTCTAACCAGCATCCGTCGATGCTCAGACTCACTGGGAGGCCGGTGGTTTAAGCTCTGTTGGCTGTGGTGACTCTGCCCGTCATCCCAGGTTCTGTGCAGGCAGATCCCTGTCAGCTAATTGGTCCACTTAGCTCCATGGCTGAATGAGTTACTTGTTAACAGCAGCTAGTTGTCATACTGGAGCAGAAAAGTTGGACTGAGGACTCAACACCGACCAAACTAACGACTGAGCCTAAATACAAACTAAACTACTGAAGGAAAGAGTTGAAGATAGAGAAACAATGGGAACAGGGCAGGACTAACAAAGCTAATGCAGGGCAGGTGTGGAGGGACAAGTAAGCTGGGGAGCAGCACAGGAACACAAGGAGGAAACGGAGCAGAAGACACCAGAAAACACATTCAACACAAATAAAACGAATGAGGAATGGCAGCACTATGTAACTAGTTGCTACAGCCAAAAGATATCTTCAGTGAATGGTAGCAATTTCAGTAAAGTGAAAAGATGTAAGCAGTTACGCTGCCTCTATAGATTTGAAGCTACCTTCAGCTTCTGGTCGAGTCGTACAAATGACACCTTTCAAGTAAAATCACAACACAGAAAACTATTTCAGTTCGGTCTTAAGAGAGTCGCATAGATCCGTCAACAGTATATGCAAAACATTGACTCGTTTTCATGAGGCGGTGCGAATTACATCTTGTAGGTGAAACCATCATCATCACTGACACGAGCCCTGATGGTAGCCATGATAGGCAGCCAAGGTTATTTCCTCAATTGGCCAAAAAGTTGGTCTTCTAGACTTTATGCTTTCATCAATACCCGTAATGTTATGCAATGCAGAATTCACCCATCCAGTAATCTCACATCCCCTCAGGCAGTTTGTGCTATTTACCTTGAGGACATCTATTAGAATGAGCTTATCCTTATCCAGTAAACCAGCCTTTTTTTTCTTTTTGTTGTTGCTGTGAGCAAACTGCAATGCTGTGATTGGACGCTTGACTATTTTTCTTTTTGGCTTTAACAGTGAATCCATGTTCCATAAAGCTGCCTTGCATCTTGGAAAGTAGACTACAAAGAAAATGCACTTTATTTTTTTTCTGACACAAAGACACACATCACATTGCGGACTGTATTTCAACTTGTGTTTTTTCCTAATTTGTTTTGATATTGACACAATAGATGAGAAAGAGAGACAGATTGAATGGGTAAATTATTGCTATAACCCAAACCGTTAACAAACTATTAGGGATTAATCTTTTCGGTACGTGCCACCCAGAATACTCAAATTAACATATTGGGCTATTTAAGCAGCCAAAAAAAAATAAAAAAATATTCCATGGACCATTTTTATGAACTCCCCGTGTTCATGCTGTATATGAAGGTCTAGTAGCTGGACACATACCAGCATGCCTCATTAACCTTAAGCTCCTCATGTGAAACATCCCTCCCTCATGCACACGCACAAATGTGCACACCTCTTGTAAATTTCTGGGATAGTAAAAAGGGAATGAGAGCAAAGAGCAAAGGAGAGGGAGTAAAAGAAGACTGAGTAGGCTATTACAGAGGAAAGAGTGTATCCCCCGGAGGAGGCGCGGGCTGAGATGGCGTAAATGAGGGAAGCGTGGCGGCCATTCCTGTAGCCTCATTACAGTAATGGAGACCCATCCGTTCTGTCAAGGCCTCCAGAAAATCTTCTGTGACACGACTGCCTTCCATTTTGGTGCTTTTCCACATCAACACGACAGAGGAGTGGGAGAAAGATAAAGCAGAAGGCGCTTGCTGCTGGGTTTCATGTTGCACGAGAAGATTTGTGCATTTGGAAGTCTATTAAGGTCTTGATTACGGTGTCGCATTCCCCGCCAGAGTCTGTAATGTTGTGTTGTGGTTGACTTTGTGGCCTTGGTGGGAGAACTGCAATACCGGTAAAGATGGGTCTCTGTGGTAAAGAGGCTGGGGCAGAACCTACACAGACCATCTGTTGGTAGTGGGAACTGTAAAACGTGAGGAGGAGGAGCAGTTTGCAGGGAGGTGTATGGATACCTGTAAATATATAATGTAAGGCTACTTTCTGTATCTTTTTATTTGACAAATATATCTATATTCAAATTTCTATCAAAAGTGAAGTTAGAAATCGTATCAACTTCATGTTCGTTTTTGGGGAACACTGACAAGACCAAAAAACTGATATGTGTCACGACATGTTGGAACATCGCCCGCTGCGTTTGTGTCTACCAAAGCAGGTCTTTTAAGCCAATAAACAATCTTTTCCTCACCCTAACCAGTGTGGGTATTTAATTTGCCTAAACCTAACCAGACCATAACAACACACTCAGTTAAAAATTGAACCTAAACAAACGCAACGTTGCAACGCCAAACAAACTTTTATTGCCATCATTTATTCTGGCAATTACGTTAATATCTTTGTAACAAAATGAAAGAAGAGATTTATCTAAATGGCAGAAATGAGCCTTAACAGCCCACTGGGCGATTATGCATAATAATAAAACTTAAAATAACAAAAACAAACATTTGACAAAAATCTGGTGTCTGAACACATTGTACAACCAAAGATCGCCTGCTATACAATAAAGAAAAAGCCTGAACTTGATTATTAGGAGCCAAGATCAGAAGTTAGAGGATAAGGAGCTCCTTATTCCTGTGATCTAACAATTTACACGTCGATGCACAGATGTTACTGTAGATACGTGGTCTGTCTTATTTCTCTCTCTCTCTCTGTACATATGCAGAGGCCATAACCCATAAATACATACAGACAAGTCCTTTAATAAGCTGTTTGTATGTGAATCACTTAATAATAACATCAGAAGAACCACAGTGTCACTAAATCACGTTTCTGAGGCTGCTCAACGAGGTCGTTATGCATGGCCGCCACACACGGCTGTGGCTATTTATAGCATGTAACAGTGTAATTTATTCATCCGTTAATTAATTGCACGTGCACCTGCAAACTATCAGCAGCAATTAAACTGTGTCTTAATCATCATCATCATCATCATCATCATCATCATCACCACCACCACTGTGGAAAGGTAATCAGTATCGATTTAGGTTCAAGCACAACAACATTTACAGAAAACGATCAATCGAAAATAAAACACGAACAGGAAAATGCACACGAGGAATAATTACATATTTGAGTTTAAAACAGACTGCAAGAACAAGCCAATCTTTCATAACTATCTGTTCAAGCATGGTAAATTGCAGTTGCATGTTTCTACATTCGGCCACTGAGTTCTTGGATGAAGTCTGACCGACAGGGATCCAGAAACTCACCTGGTGCGGCGTCGAGGTCGAGCACCTTTTTGCCACGCGGTGGTTTGGAGCGCTTCGGCTGAGCGGCATCTGTATTGTCAGGCAGCATCCCGTGTCTTTCTCAAGGCTTGTAAGCAAATGATTGCTGTGCTGTCTGGATAACTTTTTCATCGCTCCCTCACAACCAAGGACAAGTTGTACGGGCCCTCGGGGGAGTGCATATCACCAGTGCACATAAGACCCAGAAGCTACCTGCAAAAAAAAGTTGTTTCCTGCAGCAGCGAGAGGGGAAAAGAAAAAAAGAAAAAGGATGTGTGTGCGATCTTCAGAGGACCACGGATCGCACTTACTCAGTTTCTTTGATGATAAATGCAGCTTTCTCCACTCGGTCTTCGAGCGCCGCAGTTTGTGTTACCTCGTACATTTCTCACAAAATTAGCCATGAATATAAGACTGAAAATGAATGTAGCCGATCGGTGTGTGTTGGAATTTGTTTTTATTATTGCCTTTATTACTGCTCACTTATCTACCATTCGATAAATTAAATATTTCATCCGAGTGCCACTGGGGATGTTCCGTTTCATTTCTGGACAGAGCAAGGACACCAACTCCCGCTGAAGTTCTCTCCATCTGATAAATCCGAAGCCTTTGATAACACTTTTTCGCCCTGGACCAATGTATTTATAAATAACACATTATATCAGCGTGGAGAAAACGTGAAGCTCGCAGGCTGATTGCATCCCCTCCCAGCCGGTCCTCCGTTCTCCACCCAACACCTCTCCCCGAGTCCTCCACGCTTGCCGTAACCATTTCCATACTGCGTTCACATTCCTTACAGCGTGGCATTATCATCAATAGTCATTTAGGAGAGGGCCGCTTTCCACACCAACGGATGCAATGAAGATTCATAGCCACCATTTCAAAAGAGTTGGGGGGAGGGGGGGGGGATATATACAGAATGAGGGAGAGATGGAAATTGTGCACATACACCACTGGCTTTTGGGTTACTACTGTTTGGCCTTGCATGTCCAGTGAGGTGGATGGGGAAGGCGATGGATGACAAATGCTCAGAACTGTAAATGAGTATCTAGTAATCTCTGGAAGACAGGAAGCAGCGAGCGAATAGCAAGGCTGTGCTGTAAATTCCAATGTGTCCCGTGAACGGCGATGTGAGCTACACCCCGCCGCCCTTGTGCTGTCCAATTTAGGACTTCATGTACACAGTTTTACAATAATTACGTCGGCAGATTTACCGCTTTAAATTCATGATAGTCTTTTAAAAACAATTCGGCGAAAGGTGATTTACATGGCTCGAATAAAAAAACCGCCGCCGCCGCACTTTATTAGCTGTGGCCTTTATTGCGCGGAATTCAACTCTGTCCTTGTCGAACTTTTTAATGTTTGATTCGCAATAAAAATAGAGAAACTTGCAAAAGGAGTCTTAAACACGTTGCATGGCTTGCAAAAGTGACATGATGCTATTCCAGCGCCATGTAACGATGCAACAAGAGCTGAAGCTAAACCCTACCGGTCCCTGGATGAACTTCAGCATCCTCACAAGTTGCTATGAAGGTTTACAGGACCATTAAATTCAAGGAGCAGCACTGTTTTTGTATCAGGGGTTAGGCGGGATTGGTTCTACGTAGCCCTGGACTGTCGTAGGCATGAGTCGTAAAACCAGAACAGTTTTGCACTTCTGGTTCCCGTTGCCCCTAACTCAGTGGGTTTTCAGATAAATGCATGCAAAACCCCACACATGAATTATAAAGTGTTTCCATGTCTCGAATGGCGGCTGATCACAAGCGAACATATGTCGGTGGCTGCTAACTGAGACTGCAGAGACGTCATTGGGGACATTAAACGTCACCATGCCAACACGGAGACTCATCTACCCACAAGTCAGTCTCTACCGGCCCGTCTTACTTTCAAACTTTTTCAATTCTAACTTTACAACTGGGCTATCGAACAATTTATGGTATAATAAAGTGTAAATACCATAGTGTCATAAACTTGTGTTTGCCAATGAGCTTATTTTCTGCAAACTATCCAAACGAAAAAATCCCATAAACTGTTTTAAAGAGGACGAGGGTGATGCTAACTTTGGGTTAGCTTACAAAAAAAAAAAAAAACCCCTTCCCTGCAGCACTCTATACAGAAATATAAGGAAAAGACTATTTTGATCTCACTAATGCTGTTCAAATGTTTACTGAAGAAATATTTTAGTTTTTATGTTTTTGATTATTTTATTTTTATGTTCTGTATCGTCATCGTATCGTATAAACTGAGCGGTGGTTGAAAGAGTCTTGTGCTGGCTAGAAATGCAGTGGATGTGTCGCTCCTGATCGGGGCTTTTCAACATCTCATCACCTACAGAATAATGTCGTTAGCGAGATATATGCTAACTGGTGGCCTGGGAAGGAATGCCAAATTACTACTTAGCACCTTAGCTAGGCATGCTAGCGTTAGCAGCTTATATTTGACAAAAAACACATTTCTCTCACTTGTGCTTCTGTCGTTAGGGTTTTGGAGAGGTGATGGAATAGACTCTCTGCCGAACATCTCACCTTTGTAACATTTTTAACAGTTGCTAACCTTTGACTGAACGGTGAGTTGCCTGTACAATAGAAATTTGATACAGAACACGATATCGGCGCTTGCCAGTTTGTACAAATCATTTCTCAGAGCTTAAAATCCAATATTTAATTCCTGACCCTAACCCTTAATTTTACACCCGCCACATTAATTGATAACATTTGCAACACCTGGCGACTGCTGAATGTCGGAGGTGACGGCGCCTTTTTATCTTACCGGCAAGTTTAACATTTTAAAAAACATTTCCGACTGGACCGTGCTCTTTGCAAAATGTCATATAAGTTTATGGGCAGATTAGTGTCAGGGTGCCCTGTGTGTGTGGGAGGAAGAGAGAGCGAGAGACAGACCGAACGAGGCACACATCTATACGCGGATAAATAAAAGAGAGACTGTGTGAGTTTTATTATCGTACGCGCATGAGTGTTTGGGGAAATGAATTATGCCCAGCTTTCAACAGATGTTTTACGGCGTGGTGCTGCGTGAGTGCACTGGACTGAGAAGTGCTTTGTCATCCCGTATTTTTCCATAAATGCTAATATGAGGCCCAGAAACTTCTTTTCACTTCATGCCATCCTTTTGAGGAAACTCCATTAGGGCCCGGAGGGGTTCGGCGGGGAGAAGATGGAGTGACGGAGACCTCCAAGAACAAAAAAAAAGTGTTGAAACCCTTTTCATACTGTCGAGTACAGTGTGGGTAGATCTACTGGTTTGAAAGGGTGGTTACATCTTCTCCACTTCGTAAATGGACACGGACGAAGGAAGCATTTGCAGGCTCCCTGATGCTTCCTGCCTCGAGAAGCAAAAAAGAGAAGAGAAGAGTGAATAATCAAATGCTAAAGAGGTAATTTACTCGGGTAATGACCTTTCTCTGGTGCTGATGATTAAGGATGAGGCATGGTGATAGGCCCTGATAAGGGAAATGTGAGCGTGATTCTATGACTATGCATATCGAGGGAGAAGCACGACCACCTCAACCATCACCGCGGGTTTGAGAGCAGAGGACTGGCGCTGGATATCCGCCTCACGTTCTCTTCCCTTCGGCGCTAATTTATGGTCATTTTTGTTGCGCGGCTGGCTTAGCATGCAGATGTAAAGATCCTCTGTAACAAGCCTGCTCCAGCCCTCTAATAAATCTATTAGCGGGCTGAACACTGTATAATGGCTTCAATTGGTGCTTTGGCTCTATGAGGTGTTGCATATCAAAGTGTTAGCTGCGGAAAATAAACCGACAGCCGGCTTCCAGCGGCGACAGAGGTGGATCTGTGGAAATTGAAGCATTGTGCAATGTCCCCGTAATCATGCACTTAATCCGTCTGACAAGAATGGCACACCTTTGTGGGCAGCTGTGTCAACGGCCATTCAATGTTACAATCCAGAGCGGTCTTAATGGATTCATAAAAGTGGCCTTTTGTAACGTATGCATGTCAGAACAGATCATAGAACAATGTGAGTTTTAAAGTGAAACTCCCGCCAGAAAGCAACTGAGGCTTTATTTGTGATGGAATATGAGTCAAACCTTCGTGTAAAAGCATAATTAGGACAAAAGAGGCATTTTTAAGATTTACCGTAGTTTCGTTTTCGGGCACTCCACTGAAAATTAGCTTGCCCGAAAACGAAACTACGGTAAATCTTAAAAGTGCCTCTTTTGTCCTAATTATGCTTTTACACGACGTTTTTTTGCTTTCTGGTTAGAGTTTCACTTTAAGCTTGGAAACTGGAGATGTGGTGTTGCAACAACGGTGGACTTTTATGGTTGCTGGGGTACAAAGAAACACAGCCAAAGTGCCCTTTTGGATGCCTTTGTTTTAGGTAAGTCATGATAAAGTGCCCTCTAGGGGGCCTTTCCAGTGGACAGAATGTGGTGAGGTGGCCTCTCTTCAGTATGAATATATGACAACCCTCTGTGCGCTGGTGCCCCACCACATACAGCTGGTGCCCTTTTTAATTTCCACCCCTGCTCCTCAAACATCCCGAGTCCGCCACCGTGTTGCAGCATTTCCATCTGGACCAACACAGCATCCTGCTCATCTGTGCAGCGCCGATACCATTCACCGCTCCACTGAGGGACTGGCAGGCTTCAACCTTTGACCGACCTGATTTGATTTTGTCAAATGTGTTCCCTCGGCCCTGCCGAGACCGGGCCAGCTGCTCGTCTTCTCCCCTGCTCCTGCTCATCATGTCTGAGTCAGTGAATAAGAGACGGAGAATGCGGGAGACCGGCGTGAGAATAAAGGGAGTCGGGGGGGGTTGGTGGTTGAGTAGACCGAATCTAGTCTATCACAGGGGCCCCATCTGAGAGAGATGGTTTTATCATCCCTGGCATCTCTGCGTGTGGCTGCAAATCTGGTGTAACTTTCCCCAGCCTCTCCCCCTGCGCTCCCACTCATTCTCTATCACTTTGTTTTCTCTGTCTCTCCCCTCTGCTGGTGCCCGTTCTGCCAAATCCTTGGGCAGTTTGGCTGGAATATCAATGAATCAGTCTCTATTAAGCGCTCATATATACGAGGCTGTAAGCGAAGCGAAACCACGGCGCTTGATGAGACTGATGTGGGTGAGCAGCGGTGCCTCTGGTAAGGCGCTCGCCTCTCTCCGGCGGAGATCAGCATGAGCCACTCTGGAGAGTTGGAGCTCCGACTTCATTTAGCGCCGCGCAATAATTAAGAACAGCAAATTCTCAGCATGGTTCTGGGGTTTTTTTTATTTATTTTTTTGTTCATGGGAGAGATAGCCAAAGAAAAATGGAGGTGATGAGGAGGAAATGGTGGTTCTCTCCAGGTTGGGGGGGGCAAAGGAAGGAAGTGAGAGAGGGAGAGGAAGAAGGGCCGAGGGGAAAGGAGGTGGATGGGAGGCGGGCTGGAGTCAGTGAAGTCCAGCAACACAGCCTGTGGGACTGGAACACCTCTGTGCAGCATCACATCCCATTTCACACTGAATTCTTTTCGCGGCTGCCATATATAAAACTGACATTCAGTACGATGTGTATTCGTGCTGCCTGGAGGGGAAAAACACCTCAAAGATCTCGAGCATAAAGTTTTAATATTTTGAGAAAAAAGGTAATAAAACATTTAAAATAAAAGCTCCTTTTTTTTTTTTCATTAAAGACACCGTAATGTAAGTTATTCATGACATAATAACGCTAGTAAAATACCAAAAAAGTACTGAATATTTCAAGGGCGACTTATAGTCCGTGTGAGACTTGTGGGTGTATATAAATAAGTAAGTAAGAGCAGCCTGTCAGTGAACACGGGCGTAAGGAAATTTGCAGTCATACTTTATTAAGCTTGGGTTGCCCCGAGCAACAACAGTATATGATCTGACATCAAAATAATTGGGCTTCGGAATTTCCAAATAGTTGCATCCACCGCTGACCGATTAATCTGAATTATATTAATCGAGGATGAGTGGCTTGATATCTGCTTTGGACCGGCATGAGGGCGTCTGCTCCACTATCTGTCATAATAAATCAAACTAATTATGTGATTTCTGAGCGGCAGAATTCAGCTCGTTGTAAACACGGTTTCCTCCAGACGGCTGTGTCGAAAAAAAGTCCAGGGAGAAAGTTAATGGCAACAACAACAAAAAAAAAAGGGATCGAAGCCCAGAGATTATAAACGTGTGAGTGGCATCCTGAAGGTAAGAGAGGTGAGCGTGTTACTGGTTCAACACTGGTGAGGTCAGAAGTAACACCGAGGTGCCGTTGAGCGAGGCTCTTAACCAGTCCTGTGGCATTGTGTGATGGTGTGATGTGATCAGAGCGTTTCTAGACTCCGATCACACATTCACTAGAGTGAAACGCCCCTGAAGAAATTCAAGCTTCAACTAATCTTTTGTCGTAAGTATTTGACTGTTATATTCCTCAACTTTAATGACCCTTTACTCAAAATATGATTGTTTTGTTTTCATGCCTTACTAGAGGAAAATTTTACTGCTCAAAGCTTGCTCCTTTATGGCCGTGGAGCCGTAAAGGAGCTCAGTAAGAGTTCTCATTTCAGTCTCGTTGTAGTCTTTTTTGATCTCAAACACTTCTCATTTGTTTCTCCTAAAATTCCTTAGGAGCAACAGGTGAGACTTGAGACTTTACCGCTTAAACCTTGCTCCTTTCCAGCACTGGGGAGACATTCTGAAACTTCATTGAGAGCTCGATGAGATCTCCTTTGAAACTTACAGGGAGCCCAAGTTGAGATTTTCTGCACCTGTTTCCCAGGAGAAACCATTGAGAAACAGGAGAAATCAGCCACAGCCTCACTTTGGTCTCACATAGATCTCGTAGTTGTCTAGGAGAAATGAATGAGACACTACTGAGATCTCTTTTCCAATTTTCGTTTCCTCTGGGTTGTTAAAGCAATATTATGTAGTAATTTGTATTTTGCGCGATTTGAGATCGCCCACAGTTTGCGAGTGCAAGCAAAACTCAGCACGCCGTAACTGCATCACGTCTAATAAACTCCTGTCTTGAAGTCAACGTGCACTTTCACTGGTCACTGAAATATACATTTTCAAATCTGATTAAAAAAAATGTAATTAATAAAGAATTAAGCCTCCTGTATGTATGTTTTAGACCCAGCAGATTTGGCCACATTTTCAGAAGTTATGAAAGTTATGAAGATAAATTCATTATCGAACCAAACTTCACTGTCCCCTAGAAAATGTGTGCTTTTCTAGAAAACACAGTTCTGTGTGATTTTTGTTCATTTTCGTAACCATAGCAACGTAGTAGCAGTGCATGCTGGGAGACGGACAGGAAGTGAATTCACCACGCGGCCATCAGATGCAGTTGTGTGAGCACAAGTTAGTTAGCAGGCTATTCTTCCTCCCTCTTTGCTGAGGCAGCGTCTGTGAGTATTAATCATCCAGTAACATAAAGATATAAAGCGATTTGAGTCTATGTGAATATTGAGACTGCTAAGATGCTGATTGTGTTGCAAAGCTAAGCTAGCTCTGTATTTTGCTGCCGCTGGGATAGCTAAGCCAGGCTGTGTACCAGATACTGCTGTGATGTTCGGATACATTTTGTTGTATTGTGTTATTAGTTTCACAAGATTCCAGTAAACTTCATGGAAAGTAATCATCTGTGTGTTTAAACTGAAATGGAAACTTAGCCCATGACATTCATGAATGTGATTTTATGACAGGGTAGCACTTGTTCCACTCGTTCCAGCACAGAAAGCAGGAGTTGTAGAAATCACTGGAACTGAGGACTGCTGTGATACACATGTTCTTCACGAGTGGATGTAAACATTTGACTTCTGAGCTGCTAAAAAGTTGATAAAAGTAAAATAACTCGTTGCCCCTGTGACTGTTCCCATGATTCTCTTCACTTCAGGCAGGAGCAGCTTCTTTCCTTGTCAGCGTCAACCACGCGGGAACACGGCGACCTCCCTCGAAAGGCGTCGTTTGTCTTTGAGGAACACTGCTTTGCTTCGACAAGTTGAGCCTGGCTGCTTGTGCTAACCTGCTGGTGAATGAACGTCAAGGCGAAGGTACAACGGGTGTCCTCCACGGGTCCTCTTCTGCTCGTCACATTACGGCACCCGCTCGTCTGCTGCAGCTCCTCCCGCCGGCTGCATTCGGTTCGTGTTAATTGCGAAGTCGTGTCTTGTAGCGTCTGATCTCATTTCATTTGTTGCACAAATTAGTATCCGAGGTCTCAGGACATGTCACTATTTTCATTAAGGCGGGAGCAGAGGCCAATGTGGTCCATAACAATGTGGTAGAGGAGCATGTTATTGTATTTTGTAGGCCTGTTGAACCCTTTGTAGAGCACTCATGTGCCAGAGGGAGTCACACCCCAGGCTCATTTTAACATTATCCTACTACACTCGCAATATTCTCCTCATATTAGCCATGTTCACTTATTGTTTGTTTTCCAGATTCCTGACAACAGAAGTTGTGAATAATCCACTTTTAAGCAAATACAACTGTGTTTTTCATTTCGCAGCATTGAAGTTTGTGATGCGTGTATTCGGGCCCCGCTCAAGCAAAAAGCTCTCAGGCTGTCAGCCCGCAGAATTAACGCCAAAGGTATTAATAGACGAAGTTAGAGCACGTTTAAGGAACATTTTTATTAATCTGCATAAGACTTACTGCGCGAGGACTCAAGGCTGCTCGTGCGGCCTCTAAATCTCTTGGCGGCGGTGAGGGCGGGTGGCTGGAGGATCACAGATTTATCGATTGGCTGCTGTAGAGATGCACCTTCCCATATCCATATAAGCTGGAATATTATTGAGGGCCATTAATCATCCTGACAGGAACAAATTGCAGCCGGGCATCCTTTACTTACAACTGAGAAAGAGAAAGAAATCGCTCTGGGCGGGGGTCTGAGGGGACTATTGCGTGCGTCCGAAACATCCGAAACGTGCTGCCGGGGCACCGCGTGGAATCTGACGTGACACGGTGTCAGCTCTCTTTGACATCACGGTGCTTCAAATTTTAATCTGAACCCCCCCCCCCATTCGATCAACTACACCGCTGTCAGCTGTCTGTTGATGAGATCAAACGTAATTTATAATAAATAAATGCCCGTCATCATTAATTTGCCTGGAATAATCCGGGTTTTTATTTTGGGAAAAAAAAAAAAAAAAAAGAAAAACCTCCCTGAAAACATCGCTTTGCAACTCCTTTAAGAAATAACACTAAGACAAAACTTTGGAGCATATTTATGCACGGCGCCGTGCGGCAACATCTTTTGAGGTGTTGTCAGTATTGCTAAGCTTAAAAAACTCTTAACTTTTTTTTTCCCCCCCCCCCCTCTCTCCTCTCTGTAGAACACACAGCGGATGATTTGTGTTGTTTTGCCAGCAGCACACTCTGCTCCAGATTTTTTTTATTTTTTTTTTATTTGCCTGCGCCGTGATAGAAACTACAGCGCGCTACACCGATTCTTTTGTTGTACATTAAATTGAATTTTTCCCCCCCCCCCCCCCCGCTTGTTCAATCGACTCTTCTGACATTTAACATTTGTTTTTGATCTCGCGGCAGACTCCCGCACTTGTTTACGCGCCCGCTCGCTGATTTCTCCGAGAGATATGGATCACGGAAGGTGTCTCGTCAGCGTTTTTGGAAGCGTCCTCCGCCCTCGTTCTTCAAGCCAGTTTACCCCACCCTCACGTTTCTTTTTCCTCGCAAATGCTAGTTACTGAAGGCCCTGTGCGTCATTCCTGTATCTCTTCCCCCCCCCTCTCGTCTTCGAGAGGTACTGTCCAGCGTGTGATAATTTTATGCAGGGTAAACACAGAGTTTGGGCTATATATGTGAGGAAATTGGTGTGAAATCAACATATCTGCGAACACGACTCCCCCGGAGCCTTTCTGTGATCAATTATTTATGTACTGTGGAGAGCCAAGAAACTATATTTAAAGATCAACTTCTCTGCAATCCCAGTTATTTTATCTTTAAAAGGAAATGGGGTGTATTGAGTATTTATGTTGATGCCCGGGATGAATGTCAAACCAGAGATGAAAAGTATATAATAAAAAAAAAAAAAAAGGAAAAAGAAGCCTGAGAGAGTTGTTGGGGATGCGAGTTAATGTAGTGCCGTGCTGACGGAGCATGTTGGGTGTGCGTGTGTGCTCCTGCTGCTGAACTCGTCTTCTGCCTCCTGTCATTCAGCTGCTGCCGTTGGACCCCGGTAATCTAAAGGGATCCATCCGCGGCTCTGGAAGCCAATCAAGGATCTCCATAACTCGATTAGAGCAACCTTGCAACCAATAGTAATAAATTAGAGAAAGTGCAGATGCAGCTCTTCGCGCTGCGTGTTTACTGTATGTGAAACTGATAAAACAGCCTACAGCAGAAGATGCAGAGCCATTTGGCGTGAGTTTGGGCTTTCTGTGGTGATTTTGAAAGTCTTTCTTTGAGGTTAACGACTTCCGCGACTTGGAAAAAAAAAAACGTGTTGATGGATCGGCTCTGTTAGCAATCCAGGGAATGTATGTAAAAAAAAAATCATCCTGGAAAGCCTCTCCCAGTCCAGCCCAAAGTTAACTCAAAGCTGTTGTTGAAAGTTGGAGTGCAGACTTTGGCGTCGGCTCCTTTTAGAAAAAGGTCGTACGCTGGATTTTGGGTCCCAAAGCTGTCAGAAGCTCTGCAGATGATGTATAACCGCCTCTATCAGCTGGAAAACACAACATACATACAGCCTTACATGGTCCAAGTTCACATTAGATAACAGAATCACTGAAAAATACCACTTTTTTTCCGGGGAAATATTGAGGCACCTGGTAAAAAAAAACACCATTTTGGGATCCAAAAAAAAAAAAAACCCTGCCTGAGATTAACAAGGGAAAAAACTCATCGTAGTTCTTTACTTACACAAACTTTATGCTTATAAAATAGTCAAACAAGTGCTGAGTTGGAAACACAGCCTATTCATAGACCAGTACTCATAAATAAAAAATAAAAAATGTGTATAAGTAAAAATTCAGGGCTTTAAAAACTGATTTAAACTATATACAACTGGAACTGAAATCTGATTGGCTACATGACTCATCAGTCATCTGGATGCAGGTGTGTACGTGACTCAGGAGAGAGGAGGAGGAAGGGTCAGCTGTCTGCACAATCACTCATTTGGCTGTTGTAGGCTCTACGGCAGGCACAGAGGCTCAAATCTGCTCTAATGAACTGTAGTAGTTTAGTTTCAGATACTTTAAGGGTGAGTCTGGAAAACTTCCCACTTGCCGGTTTGTCTGCCGATCGTACCTCACTGATTCATCTTGTGATCGTTTCCCGTGAATCAAAGCTTCCTCACAGTGTAGGCCGCACAGCTTAACATTAAACACGCGAGACGTCTGTTGGAATGTGTACGAGGAACATGAATTCAGGGCGGTACAAAGGATTCTGTCATTGTTTCTTCTGGAGTATACAGAATATTTTGATAATACATAAACACCCCGCCTACACTGAGCCACCTGCTTGTGTGTTGTCGGCGTTAATCCACGGGCTCTTCCTCTTATTTCTCCCATTTGTCTAATATTTTAAAACTAATCACGGGCGGCTCTGGTGCCATGTTTCTTAATTCATTCGCTGGACTTGTGCTCGCTGGCAAAATTCATTTATGGCATACTTTCCACAGCCTGCTGAAAACTTCTCCATTTGCTCTTATGTAAGCCTGCAGTGTGTGTGTGTGTGTGTGTGTGTTTCAGATGACAGCATGATAGACAATACAGGCAAACTGAAAAGACAGAATAAGACAGGTGTGTGTGTGTGTGTGTGTGTGTGTGTGTCACTCAGAGGATAAAAATAATGTGCAAATTGCAGAAGAAAATGCTTTAAGGTATTGCTCCCCTCTGTAGATAAACCAGTTGCACTTTTGAACGACAAGACACGCAGTGTGTGTCGTGAACACTGGGGGATATATGATGTAATATATTAAAAGACTAGAGCCCCACAGAGTGACATACATGTCTGATGTGAAGCTGGAGGATAAAAACAATACAGAAATGCAAGTGTGTTTGCTTTCCCAGGGACGGCTGCCAGAGTACAGTACTCAGGGTTTTAATTGAAATTCCCCGCCGGCTATATCCAATACGAACGCGGCCAACTAACATGGTGACCAATATGAACCTGCTTAATATCTCATAGTGTTGCCCCTTGTGAGAATGTTGGCATGCTGATGTAAGCATTTAACTCCAGGTAGAAAAAAAGAAAAGAAAGTAAGCCGTACTCAGCAGAACAGCTGAACATAACTATAACTCCAGATGAGTTTAATTACAGAATCACATGTGAAAAAAAAGAAAATTAACCAGATGTTATGTTGTTGTTTCAGTGCCCGACTTCCTGTCTGCTTCATGCTGAATTGGCTGAATTGACATGCTGTGCTCTGGCATCCAGTAGAAATAGAAGCCTTGCCTATCTGCAGCTGAAGGCGGCCGGAGCTGCTATGGAGTAGATACGCAATGGAAAGGAGCCAGTGGAAGTACCTATAAGCTTCGCCGTCGTGGCGGAGATGAACCTGGTGGAATTTGAGGGCAAGTCTTCAGCAGTGATGGCAGCGAGAGTCTCTGTATCTGGAAACGGTTTGGCTCTAACATTAGAAAATATGAAATTTTAAACTCTTACCACTGAAAAATCCACTATTGCTTATGCTCTAGGCCAGTGGAAAAAATACATTATTTTATTTCTGTTATATTGACGATCACACACAAAACGGATTCTCTTTTAACATCATCCGTCTGTTCCTCTTGGCGCGCCTGACACGTACCTGTTTCAGTCACGGACCGGTATACCCTAAAAAATCATGCTAGCTGATGTTAGTGTAAAACAAACGTCTTCGGAGAGCGACTTTGCAAAGAAAAAAAGAAAAGGCCCAAAGATGAGACGGAAGAAGAGGGAGATGGACGACTGTATTGAAGTTGGCTGTTAAAGTGGCTGAACTGCAGCTGCGGGGACGGTGAGTGAACACCTGCTATAATTTTATTACCGCGGAATCACACGCGCACATTTTGAGTGTTGTTTTGCAAAGCCGACCAATACACTTGTGTTTTAAAGTGGAAATAGACAACTTTTCAACTTTCCTCCCTCCTACAGTAACATTTCCCCATCTTATGACTTATGGATGTTAGCAACACGGCTACTGCTAGCAGCCTGACGACTGTCCAAAGCAAAAAAAAAAAAAAAACTAACTCAACCCAATTGACCAAGAAACCCTGATCTCAGTTTTAATAAGTATGCAGGTTTTGTTACTTTCTCATCTGGTGGAGACAATGTTGGTTTTCAGTCATTTCAAATCCCGCTGATGAGATGAAACACGTATCAACCATGGCAACAGATTCTGACACCAGCGCTCTCCATCACCTGTTCACTCTTGTTACACCTCAGCTTCGCACTTCTCTCATCCTCTTCTTTCTTCTTTCCATACCTGTTTCAGCTCTTCCACGGGTACCTGAGGATAGCGATCTGGGAAATCAATGCCTCGACCTGGAAATTGCTGACTCGCATTCTTTGTGCTGTAATACAACCTTTTAAAGCATTTTTTAATATATATATTTTATAAATTGCATACCCCAGTATAAAGTGTATTATTTTTATGAGATCTACCTGTAATCAAAACATATTTTCCACTGCATGAAGCCATTTGTAAACACAATTAGGGACATTTATCCTTGATTAGGGTCCAGCTGACTGGCACTGAATGGCACGTGTCCACAAGGACATTGACATCCATTACAGGAAATTATGAGCCGCTGGGGAGTTTGAGGACGTTAACGCCTGGCTGCTTGTTTCCTCCACATAAGACCTCACATTTGCATTTCTATCCCATTTAAATAATTGCATTTCCTTACACTCACACTGAAGCCTTTTTTATTTTTTTTTATTTGATAGCTTTAGATTAGCCTCAATCGGAAAAAAGATAATTATTCCCTTTGGTTAGGTGTCTCATTTGGGCTCTCTTCTGTGATAAGATTTGTTTAAGGGCTTTTTTTTTTCTCCCCTCCTCCTTCCCGTAACCCTAATGCACCGCCTTTCATCCTCCATTTTCCTCCCATTCTCTGTCTACAGGTTCTTTTTTTTTTGTGTTTTTTTTTTTTTTTTACCTTGAGTGTTGTACCTGCCCATCTCAGCCCGAAGGCGAGACAAGACTGAGAACGCCGAAGTGAAAGTGGAAAAAAAAAAAGACGAAAGATAGGCAGAGGTGGTGTCAGCAGAGAGACGGCGCTGACACTCTAAGGGAAGAGTGAATAATTGAAACAGCCTCCAAAGGAAAGTGTCTAGATTTGATGGTTGGGCTGTCAGCATACAGTGAGGTAGGGACACGATGCCAAGCAACTTTACAAGCTGTTGAGGGGGTCCCTCTTCAATGAGATGGTAATAACCAGTCCTCCTAAGCCCCCCGCTCGCAGTCGCTACGTGAGAAAAGATAGTTTGGAGGAGAATGTCTTTGTTCCGGGGGGCTTTTTATTAAACTACACGCGGCTCTGTCGCCGTGATGGGCCTGTGATTAAAGGACGCGCCGCAACCCCGCACCTCAACTTCTGACAGATTCTTACAGCCGAGCGGGGAGAGGTCTGGCTGATATTTGTTTGCGCTTCGGTACATTAGTGCGGTGTACTGTATATATTCACAGCGGTGC
Source organism: Sparus aurata (assembly GCF_900880675.1). NCBI lineage: Eukaryota > Metazoa > Chordata > Actinopteri > Spariformes > Sparidae > Sparus > Sparus aurata. The sequence continues at coordinate 6,626,115 of NC_044194.1, read as the reverse complement.
GTGTAAGTAATAAATCAAAAAAGCACAGTGGTAAACAGCGTCTGGTGGCTTCAGGGTGTCGGCAGCAACGGCAAGTTGCGAAGTGCCGAGGGGATTCTATTCTATGTTTGAGGAGAATGGCACTCCATGTTTGATGTTGAAATATCTAAAGAGATTTGTAGTTTTTGGCCACCGTGCTCTGTTTTTTGCTATGGTATTGTGAAAGTGCAGTTTGATCACAATTAAAAGATCGTTTGGCAGCAGTGAGGTCTTGTACGAGGCAAATTTTGTCTTTTGAGAGAGTAGGATGAGATGGAGATGGAGTCGCCAACAGAGAAAAGGATGTTCAGCTGCTTAGCTCCGCTGGAAACATTACTATACGGTATTATCAGTGAACAATGCATTGACCTGTTACGATAATCGAGCAACATTCACGTATTTGTTTTAAAGTGCAGAGTTTTTCCACAGAAAATGAGGTAAACCTGTTGAACACAACTTAACATTCACCATATTTGTGTTAAAGTTTTGCCTGTTTGTCGATTAAACAATTCCTGGACGGATGATTGAGTGTAAGATTAACTGAAATGAAATGACACTGGTCCAGTCTGAAACCAGTGCTGGTTACCAGACATTTTGGGCGCCATCAAGTCCCAACCGAGGAGGAACATTCAGACAGTTTCACTCATCATTTTGAAAATCTGGCTGGATGGATAATGCCGTAAGCTGTGCGTTATTAGAAAAGAAGCTTTGTTCAATCTCGGTTTTGTTTGAAGCCGTCGCCGCCAGATTCTGTACCAAACTGGTCTCTCCGCGCCAACGACTGAAGTTTCTCCATGTCGCTTAAACTTGATCAATTTCTGTGGTAACAGATTTTGAACTCATCCTTAACACAACAGAGCTATAGTTTAGGAAAAGTCGAACAAATAGCAGAGCAACTTCATCGACTCGATGAGATCCACTGTCACTGAAACACTAAAAACTGGAATCCCCTTGTCGTGGTTGTGTGCAGTACGAGGTTACTGTAATCACAATACTTTTTTCAGTAACGAGTAGTGTAAGGCATTACTGTTCTGAATGAAGTAATCACATTGCAGTTCGCCAAGCTCGTCGATAATGGAACAGTGATTGGTTGGGGTTTGGCACGAGGTGTCTTTCACCATCACCGATTGGTTAGTCGCCACCCGCAAGGCGATGGGATAACAATGGGAGTGTCAACAACAAGAGCAGAACATGCTGCTGCATGCGACTTGCCTGAAGTCCCCCCGCTGCGTAAAGCCACTTTTGACGGTTTGAGATACAAACATTACTTTGAATTTGTTGAAGGTAAGGAAAATAACTTGACTGTAAGGTGCACACTTTGCCCGTGTTGGAAACTTCTCTCCACAGCTGCTAACACTACCTCAAACTTACTGAAGCACCTGGAAGCACCTACAGAGACAGCACGCACACACACACAAAGCTTGTTGCTAAGGAACCGTGAAGCAACATGACTGTAACGAGTAATGTAACTAATTACTTTCTTCAGGGAGTAATCATTTAATGTAAGGCATTACTGTTTTTGAGAGTAATGTGTAATGTGTAATATTACTTTTTTGAGTATGAGCCCCAACACTGGTTGAATGCCTCTGCACACCAGTCAAGTTGTTATTCCTTACACACGTGTCTAATAGGATGAAATGGCCACCAAATTCTAATCACGTCATCTTTGAGTCGTGGTGGACATGGCTGGTGTGGACGGCACAGAGTCGTAAAAATCAGTTTTCATTTAGTGGAAATAAATCGTCAGGACTGTAAATGGTTAAATATCTTCATTACATTATCTGGCGCTTTACGAGATTTTTGCTGCTCATTAACCCAATCACAGACCGACACGCCCACACACTGATGGCAGTGAGCTGCCACACGAGGTGCTATCCTGAGGATTGGGAGCAATTCAGAGCTCTGTGCCCAAGGACACTTGGACATGTGGAGAAGAGTGGGGAGGGATCAACCTCCTGAGGCGACTGTGGTCTTTATTGTGATTATTTAAAAGGCTTTCGGACATCTGATTAATGCAGTCTTTAAAGATACGCTGTAGGTGAACAGCAACGTGGCTTAAGTACAGGATGTATATCATGTAGGAAAGCTGATATTGTCCTCTTGTGCTCATTGCAGTAACATAATCATTATTGTAGAATGAAATGACATAACATGGATCCCAGGGTGAAACGTTACACCTCCCCAAAACTTGACGTTCCCAGCACAGAATATTCTGGACAACCCTCTGCTTGCAGTTATATTTATTTGTCTCCAGTCAGCTCAGTGGTCTGTCGCTTGTGGTTAGAGTTGACGAGGTCCCGCTGCCACCAGGTAGCCATAATAGTGTGTGTGTGTGTGTGTGTGTGTGTGTGTGTGACACAAGCAGCAGAGGTCGTCTGGAGCTGAGGACTTCAGCGGTGCAGAATGGGCTGAAGGGAAGGAACAAGTTCTCTCTCAGCATGGCACCACATTAACCTCACATCCTTCAAACATTAACATCCACCCGTAATGTTCTCCCTTCCTTTCTTCAAGACCTTTTTAAGCAATTTAGCCTTTAATCATCTACACTGCTGTACAAAAATGATGAATCCCCACGGGCAGATCAAGCTGAGAGGAGAGAGTGAGAGAGAGAACATATTCCTCGGCAGTTTGAAAAACAAAAAGGCTGGAGCGCGTTTAAATCCGTCTATTATTAGGAGTAATTTAGGTTGTTAAAACAGATTGCTGTTGTCGAGAGGTTACACCTTTGCATTCAGATTAGTACATCATAGCATCACACACACACACACACCACGCACACAAACTGGCTGCAATTAGATAAAACTGTACACGAGCCAGACTTTCACGTTGGCCCGCTTTGAGTCGAAAATTGGGTATTTTTTGTTGTCAGGAATCATGTTTCATGTGCGGTGCGCCGAACAATGCTCGCCTTCTTTTAAATCAAAACCACACACTGAGAGTTACGTATAAAGTATAGAACATGGAGACGTTCTCGGTAACATGGAAACTGCAATACAATACAGACTGTACAATGCCACAGAATGCGGCAGCGACGGCTCAGCTGCCAGTTTCTGATAAAAACATCTTTTCATCATGAAGGTTGTGAAGTTCAGCTTTTGTTGAAAGTGTTTTTGGAGTTATGTTCCATTTTAAAGGGAGAATGAGGAGGATTTTCCTAAAAATCCTGGCGTCTGAACCTTTAGAGCTGTGTCCTTCGACGCGTATTTTTATTTTGCTGTTTCAGGACATTTGTGTTTGTCGGTCATTAAAGGAGAACTTCGGTCGATTTAAACATGCAGCTTCATTGCTCAAGCTACCCTTGACTTGGGAGTACCGAGGACGCGAACAAATTTGGTCCAGCCATTACAGAGCTCCGTGAACGGAGACTTAGCATTGAACGCTAACAGCATGGGGTCAGAACTTTACACTGTGTTTTAAGCATCTTAACATGCTCCACATCTCACACCAGAAGTTATGCAACATCAGCAGACACCTTAGCACACAGCACTGTAGCGTGTATGACTCAAAATGAATAAAAAAGTAGTTAAAACAGTGTGTTTGTGCAAGCAGCTACTTACCTGTTTGTTGACATCCGTGTGTTCCAGTAGCTAGACCAAACTAGTCAATCCGTCGAGCGTGCACTTACTCCCTCACTGGCGGAGACGGAAACGTATTCCAGCATTTTCGTGTTTCTGTTCATAATGTACATGTCCATGTTACAACCTGTCATGAGCCATGAGCCTTACAATAGCCTGTTAAGCCTGTTAAGTGCACACTCGGTGGATACGCTAGTTTGGTCTAGCTACCGGAACACACAGATGTCAACAAACAGGTAAGTAGCTCCTTGCACAAACACACTGTTTTAACTACTTTTTTATTCAGTTTGAGTCATACACGCTACAGTGCTGTGTGCTAAGGTGTCTGCTGATGTTGCATAACTTCTGGTGTGAGATGTGGAGCATGTTAAGATGCTTAAAACACAGCGTGAAGTTCTGACCCCATGCAGTTAGCGTTCAATGCTAAGTCTCCGTTCACGGAGCTCTGTAATGGCTGGACCAAATTTGTTTGCGTCTTCGGTACTCGCAAGTCAAGGGTAGCTTGAGCAATGAAGCTGCATGTTTAAATCGACCGAAGTTCTCCTTTAAGTGGACTACCTCTGGAAAACCGAATTATGTTTCTTGAGAGGTAACGAACGGACTAGCTACTGTATGCTACGAGAAAAGAACAGCAATTGAGCTGCGTACTAACAAAATTCATGATTACTGCCCAAAATGTTAATGCAAGCATGCATGCGTTGAGCAGGTACATTATCGTTCATCTTATCATCTAAGGTTAGCATGGTACAGCTAACACAGATATTATAACACATCTTACTCACCTCGTTTCCAAAATGACACAGCCTTTTATGGAATTAGATTTGTGCCAAAAGAAACAAACAAAACTTCTTGAATGTCAAACAAAAACAGGAATTTGAGAGAACATAAAACTCATTACAAAAATAAAACTTAGAACTTGCAATCTAATAATTTGTCAAATAGTGTAAAATATTGGTCTTTTACTCTTCTAATAATGCATTATTTCGTTTGCGGTTCCCTCTGCTGGTCTCTCTCCGCTCAGACTTTTGCGCTGACTCTCAGCTTTGCGGTCTCTCTGCAGTTCTGTCTCGTTTGAGCTCCCTGACTTTTTGTTTGCAGTTTTGGCACAAACCTCTCGGGTGGGCGGGCCTTTTCAGCAGAGCGTCCCCATTGGCTTATTAGATTTTGACTGACACAGCTCAGAACCTATGTGTAGGTAGCTAGCACGCTAAACGACCCCGGCTTTAAAACGGAGAGAAGAAGAAGATGACGACGACGACAATGAAGATCAACAGTAACAACCCACAACAAGAAAAACGAATGAAATGTAAGTAGTTATGACATACATATATTGTTCTTCATTGTCGTTGTCGTCGTCTCTTCTTCTCTCCGTTTTAAAGCCGGGGTCATTTAGCGCGCTAGCTATCTACACATAGGTACTGAGCTGTGTCAGTCAAAATCTAATAAGCCAATGGGGACGCTCTGCTGAAAAGGCCCGCCCACCCGAGAGGTTTGTGCCAAAACCTGTTTTTGTTTGACATTTAAGAAGTTTTGTTTGTTTCTTTTGGCACAAATCTTATTCCATAGCCTTTTGTATGAGACCGTGGAAGCAAAATGACTTGGTTTGATTAAGGTTTGGGTTAAGTTATGCATGTTAAGGTAAGGGTTACTGACATGTTAAATAACCTGAAATAAGTCAATGCCTACTTTTGGTTTCACACAGGTCAAAGTGTGTGACGAGTGTGTTTGGGCCATCCATCTGCCCCAACCTTGTCGGACATTTGTTGCTCTTTATACGACATCAACTGACTTCCTCCTTTGCTCCCGTCATAATCACTATGACCAGCAGAGGCGGCTGCCTCATAATAAACAAAAGGTCTTAATAAGCTGTTTGGACAACCATTTTGTCGTGAGGATGCGCACTTGACGAGTAAAAGGGGGTCTGTGGAATTTCTGTGCTGTGCTGGAAACGGGTCTTTAGATTATCTTAGCGGACTCCGTTTCTTCTTCTTCTTCGGTCTGTTGCAGAAATTACGACCTGAATCCCTCATAAAGACATCCACAGTGCAGCAGCCTTAAACAACTTACACATAATCGACCACAGCCAGAGGAGACGGGGAAGGTCTCATTTTTCATGTCACGTTACAAAGCGCTCGTATATGCTAAACAAAAAAAGTGATCAATACATGTAAACAAGCTGCAAACTGTTGCATGGAGCGCCTTTAAAACAGGGGATCTGCAGTTTTTACAGTTCAATTTGTGTTTCTCGCAACAACCCGCTCAAAGACTGTAGTGGAAGTTTCAGAATAATTCCAGACAATTTGTTACATAATCACGTAGGTTTGTTATTATTTAATCAGTGGATTGAATCAGGGCATCTGGATGGACTCGATCTTTACAATGGTACCCGCTCCATGTTTCTGCTCCGGCGTGGTTGGATGGTACATTCTGTTTCTTGTCAAGATGAACCCTTCAGGTGCTCCGCCGGGTTCTGCCCTTCTCCTTTTGTAAGTGGTTGATCACAGAGGGCGCATCCTCTACACCGGTGTGCTCGAGTGCTTGTGCAAAAGTCTGCTCAGGTAATTACAGCATCTGTTAAGAGCTTTGCTGATTGTTTTTCATCTCCACATGGTCACCACTCCAGAAAACCAATTACCCAGGGGAATACTAAATCACCAAGACCGATTTGTTATTCTATCGCGAAAAGCGGGGAGAAAAAAAAAAAAAAAGAAGCCTCGATAAGTGTGGGAATTTGTTCACATGCAGGTAAAACACATCAACAGAGAAGAATACAAGGAAGAGCTCGACGCAAACGGAAGCGAAAGGAGGAACAATTTAAAAAAAAAAACGAAAACAAGAATACATAAAACAATTAGGACAAAAGAAGAAGAGAAGCTGATCAAAACCACAACTGGACTCTATCAGGTGGCAATGAATCACCAAGAACCGGCCACATCACACACACACACACACACACACTCACAGTTGTTTCTTCTTCTTCTTCTTCTTCTTCTTCAAAGGACATGACTCACATTTTGGGCAATCAGTGCTGAGCTGTTTTATTCATAGTACTATTAGATGAGGCAACGCAACTGGAAAAATAACCCAAAGTAGGCCATGCTAGTAGACCCAGTTTCTTTTGAAAACACCACACACATGCTACTGCTATTTCCAGGCTGAGGCTTGCGTGTGCGCGGTTGACTCAGATGCATGAAACGTACAGTTATGCGTCACTCGGAGCCCCGTGGTCGCTCGCGTTAAGCAGATGCCCGTGTTGTCGTACGCTCCGGGCTGTTGTCCTCCTCTAAAGTGTTTTCAAAATGTCAGCAGTTGCACGGGACTCATCGCTTCGGTGAATGTGACTCGGTTGAACGCCGGATTGTTTAGATGGATAAATGGTGCGATTCACATTAACTTTTGATTAATTGTTCTCATTTGTTGTGCCGACACGACGCCGTTCCTCCTCCCCTGACCTCAATCTTCCGCGTCCTTTGTAACCACCGTGATGACTTTGAGTTCTATTTTCTCCTCTCTGGCTCTTCTTCTTTTTTTGCTCCCACTTCAGTGCTTTTGCGAAAAACCTATAAGCCGATTTAAGTTTCCGTTTAAAAAAAAAAAAAAAAAAAAAAAACACACATTCACAATGAGAGAAGTGAAAAGCTTTATTCTCCTGGAACTGCGCCGGATTGCCTTTATAGCAGCGCCTGAACTCTTTTTATTTCGGCAGTCCTTTAAACTACCGTGTCTAATTGCGATGGCATTTTTAATTAAAAGTCAAGGATATGTGGTTGTTTGTGAAGGGAGACTAATCTGCTCTTGCCTCCACCTCTCCCAGTGCTAGATATCTTCCATCTATCTGCCTAATGAGAAAATAGAGGAAGCCGGTGCAGGACTTGTTGATATTTGCCTTTTCGCCGGGTAGATTTCTGTGAATTTACGATTAGCGACCGAGCCTCGGAGCATGCCGCGCTGTAGCTCAGAGACCTTATGGATTACTAAAGATAACAATGAGCAATTTTTTCCCCTCAAGCTTCCAATGTATAAAGTCACTGGATCCTGTAAGTGCTGCTGCATGCGCAACTCAGTATTGTATGTATCTTTTAGTGCATTTGAATGTATTTGTTCCATATTTATTCTAGTGATATTTTGCAGAAACGGGAGTTTGATTTATGTGTTGCGAATAGTAAAAAGCAGCGCAAGTATGAGCCGCTTTTTATTTACACGTTTCTCTTTTACTCATCTGCTGCCAGGTGAGTAGCCTTTTCTGGAGCAGGAGGGTGGCATTGTGAACAGGGAGACAATTATTCAAACCGAGGACAAAGGTTCAAGCCCTTCTGTTGGCAAGCATCCGTCTTACTGCAAAAAAAAAGCAAAAAAAAAAGCCGAATCCCTGCCAGTTGGTACCTGAGTTTCAGCTCTGACCTCCCTGCGAGAGGACAAGCAGAGTACACGCACAATGATCAATGAAAGATCCGATTATTATTTAATTTCTGCTATTGGAAGTCAAGGTTTGTCACCTTGAGTTTGTGTTTGCTTTTTTTTTTTTTTTCTTTTAATCCTTGTGGGATTTTCGTAATGTCACCCGAACAAAACTTTGATTTATCTCCCTCTGAGGGTTTCGCGGTTTAAAGCGGAAATAAATTCAGTTTAAAAAACATCTGAGCGAGTGCGGAGGCCGAAAATATATGAATGCCTTTGAAAAGAAGAAAAAACAACAACAACAATGCGAGTCGACTGAAGGCCATTACAGAATATGCGAAGGGAACCACAAACCAGTGGAAAATGAATTCTGAAACTTCTTTAAGTGTGCTCTAAATATTTATGAAACCTGGGACGTACTTCTGCACAAAGAAGTGGCCGTACTTTCCAAAGAACTGAAAAAAACAACTCAGAACTTGTAGATGGATCCGATCATTGAATGTGAAAACATCGTGTTTGTCATGCAGTGGTCAAGTTTTGGGGAAGTTTATCTTCCAGAACATTTCGTCTCTCAGACTAGTGGAGAGAAAATGTCCAAAATACACATTTTACTTTTTTTTTTATTTCCCTTCAGACTTGTGTTCTGGGAGTTCAGCCAAATTTTGCCATTTAAAACATTGAATATCTAACATAAAAATAATTCTTAAAGTAATCAATTGGGGAAGTTCCATGGTCATATCTATTCATTAGAATCATCATCACCAGTATTTGTGTAAGAATGGGATTTTATAATAAATTCTTTCAGGGTCGTTTTTCCTAAAAATAATTCTGTCCATTTTGGTTGCAGAAACACCGAACTTTCAATTCTTTAAAACTATATTCTGAAGGTTTTTTTTTTACATGGCGTGGGTGAAATCGTCATGAATCATTCATAGCCTGATTAATAAAACATTTAATTCCTAAAAACATAGCGAAATCAAATTTGTTTTTAAAATGGCTGTTTTTCAATATTTCTGATTTATGAAATGATAAAAAGATAAAGGCAATATTCCCTCTTTGCAATCCTTTGATGTCAAGAATGACAGTTTGCACAATGTTTTAGCCAACATTTAAATCTGTTCCTTTGCATATTTAAACATCTGAAAACAAAACAAAACAAAAAAAAAATCAACATAAACCAATTTGGGAAGTTTCCAGCTGATATTGATCCGTGAGCTGTTGGTTTAAACTGTTTAAATAGGTTCTACGGACACTTAAGCATAAAGCAAACACAATTGAACTGTGGAGGTTTTAAGGCAAGAGCAAACATCATTTCTGAATCATGTGCGACTGCGACTGTTTGTCACCATGACTGGGGTGGTAGCAGAGGTCCTCGCTGCACCCCCCGCCCCGCCCCTCGCCTCCACATTAAAAGGCCTCGACGGGGATGCGGGGCCACAGCTGGGACTCAGCAGAGAGGAGAGATTAACATTGTGCTCCACCATTCTGCTCCATGGAGAGGGCCCTGTGCCAGACCTTACAGCTGAGGAGGCATAGCCATGCCTGTGGGCCAGCTAACCCCAGAGGTGGCCCACAACCGCAGCAAAAATCCAATTGATTCCAGCTCACGCGGCCAACAGCCAGCTACAGACCCCAGTGAGCTCCACAATGGCAGCCTTCTTGACACCTGAGGGATAATGTCACCTGAAATTCTGCGGAGCACGGAGGAGACAGCAGGTTCAGAAAAAAAAAAAAAAAACTCCACGAAAAGTGATGTTTTTTTCTTGGTACACTATTTCAAGAACCACTGACGTGTTTGTGATGGACAATTCGTAGCACAAAAGTCAGTTTCCGAGTAGAGGGCTTTGATCTAGATGAAATCAAAGACAGTGGATGCCCTCGTCACACAACACAGAGCCTCACCGATCATATGTAGCATTATCCGGAACAGAACGCAACATCCCTGACATACAAAAAAGATGCCAGTGCCAGGGGAGGACTGTAAACTGGCATTATGTGTAGTGAAGAGGAGGAAGGCTGGCGGAGAGTGACTACTGTGGCTATTCATCAGCTACAGTAGCAGCAGCTCCAGGGATGTAGCGCCACGGTTGCCCGTCAGCCAGCTGTTGAGCTATAAATGGCAGCAGGCATCATACACATAAATTCTCTGTTCTAACGCCACAGTTGCATAGCACCGAGATGTCTGTTCGGAACGGACATGTGAGGTTTGCGTCACAGAACGTATTGCAGTGAATAAGACATATAATTATGAAGTGTTTGCATGTAAACGCCCACCGCCAGTTTTCACATACGGTATCCAAGAAGCCTCAAGCGTGTTGATCTGCCAACAGGTGTTACGAAGTGACAAACATGGCAAACTTTTTGTATTAAACAACATGTATGTTAGGTGTAGAAATGTATTACAATTGTGCATTTTCTTGTCGTGCTTAATTAAAAAAAATACTTTCAAATGTACTTCTAAAAATGTACTTTAAAATAGACGTCATTAAGTTCAATTTTAAGGCACTAAAAATAAAAAAAAAACCCACAACATTCCAACCAGTGTACCAGTGTATTGATAACGTACCTCAAGAGGAAATATCGCGATATATCGTAGTATCGTTATTTTGGTACACCCCTAATCGGCAGGAGGCAATTTGAGAGGGGATGCCATCCCCCTTGTTAGCAAAATTACCAAAAAGCATCCCCCATGCTAACCTGCCATCACTGTGTTACTGTGTTACACATCACAAGCGGCCGTGATCAGCTCCGGCGTACAGTGAAGTCAATCCGTGCACTGCTTGCTTTGGGTTCCGGCTGCCTGGTCTATTTTTTACGGAAGCCGCAACAAGCTGCACAGAGCAGATTGTGCCGGCAGGAAGTCAGAGTAACAGGAATGGCATAGAGCGTCCGCTACATTTTCAAAATAAAACACCCTGTGCAGACTCCCAATTGTATAAAAACGAAAAAATTAGTGTTTTAGTGTTTTTAGTGTGTCAATTCAGAACATGTTGGCTATGTTATATTGGCAATTGTAATTTTTGTGCTGGTTTATAGTTTAACCATTAGTGAGGTAGCTGCATAGAGTTTAAAGGTGTGTTTACTCATTATTTTAATACAGTTATAAGAAGACAATGGTAGGGAGAGAAGGAGGATAACTGGATAAAATGGAATTGTAGAATTAGAAATGTCATAGTTATGGTTCAGGCGTCCTGCAACAATGTCCTTTGGGTGGGAGGTGTACATAGGTGTGTTGGGGCAGGGTGGTACTTCCATTGGGCCATCCTCACTGTTAAAAACATGTATCGGGGGTCAGTCAAGATGAACCAAATATAAGAAAAACCAAAAGAAAACCTACAGCTGTCGGGCTATTTGCAACACAGTAGATGACTGGTGACCTTTGTGGTCACTCAACTGGGCGGAAGAATAAACACAATTTCCCTGAACTAGAATGAAATGGGGCAGCAGAGAAATCTCAACGGGGGGCCTGAACCAGACTGGAGGTTCTGGCTGGTATCTCTATCAGGATGAGTTCTGCAGTATTCCCCACCCCTCTTAAGCCTTCATGAAAGGGCGTCGTCGCACCCTGATTGGCTGTGAGGGGAATGCCCCGAGCTACTTCCACTCATTAATCAGGAGTCAGGTGATCTGAGTCCACTGCATCAGTCCAGAGGGATTCTGAAATTCAGCCCAGAGCACACACAAGAAAACTTGAGAACATTAAGAAAGAAAGAAAGAAATCTATTGTGTAAATAAAAGAGAACTAGTGTTTTTTAAAACTTACTGTATACACTACACACAAAATATAAAGATCATCGGAAGTAGAAAAGCTACAAATCAAGCGAAAGACGATCTGATGACTCAGTGAACGCCTGCGCCCACTGACAGAACATACGTAAGTGGAAGTTTCATTTCAGTTTCTGACAGATGGCTGAACACATGCAGCGGAAAAAAAAAAAAAAACTGGAGCTTATACAGCTTATACATTTGATGATTTTAATTACCAGAAGTAGCCCTGCAAAGTGCCTTCATATGTCTGCATCATCGCCACTCAAGGCATTATCCATGATGGAGAGATGTAATCTTTAAATTAATCTGTAAAGATGTAGGCATCATGCTGTATTGGGCGGGGGGTGGGGGGGTTTAAATGTATATCATTAAAAATATGGCTACGGAGCTTTACTACATGCCGCCCGGCCCTTTCTCTCTCCCTCCTCACGTTATGTCTGCCTCATAAGTTTATTCTATTGATAACTAAAAGCACCGTTTTGCAACATCATCACTATTAGCCTGTGCCTGCACATAACAATAAAAATATAGAAAATACTCAGCTCTCCACAGGCATTACATGGAAACAATTTTGTCAAATAACTAATGAGACACTTAAAACATTTGCTGGTTCCGGCCTTGAAACAGTAAAGATTTGCAGTTTTCTTTGATTGCACTAAAAACTAATTAATCTTTGGGTTTTTTTGACTGTTGTCACCTTGGATTCTGGCAACCGGGTGACGGTGACATTTTTCTCATTTCTAACGCTTTAAAGACTGTAAGATTACGTGAAAGGATAATTTGCAGATGACTTGCAAACGTGAACGCTTGTGTCGTGTCTTGGAGCACATTCATTGGAGTCATTCCGGAGAATCAACATGGTGTTTGGCAGCTGAAGACTTAAAAGGAGGCTGCCGCAGTTACCTGGGAAAAAATAAAAAATAAAAGTCTCCTGTGGTTAAGTGGTCATGTAGTTCAGGCTTCGCTTTGAGAGCGGTGGAGTCTTAGAAGGTCTTGGGCGATGTCTCAGACTCTGACATCAAAGATAAGGGTGACGGTGGGGCAGTGGGAGGGGCTAACATCTGGTCTGATGGTCGTTCAGTAAATAAACCTGCCCGACGTTACAACATGTAAGACTAGCTCCTGTCTCGAAAAAACAGTAACAGAAAATTGTCTCTTTTTTTACTGCACACACGACAAAAAAAAGTCATTATCCCAGTTAAAGGCACAGCCTTAGGTTAAGAGCAGGACTTGTGCGGTGGGGATTATTTGGTTCATCAAGTCAGAAAATGGTGGAAGTTTCCAGCCAAAGCCCCTCAAGTGGCAGAGTCCACATCCAAAACTGGTTATGTTCCCTCTTCGACCTTCATGACTTTTAATTCAGCTCCATTACGTACGCCGTGCCATCACAGCAGCGTGGTGTGTGTGTGTGTTGTCCGGCACGTGCTCCACCGCGCACAAATCAGCGGCAATGTTACAGAACACACTGTGTGTCTCTCTGAGTGTGTGTTTGTGTGTGACTCTGCCTGTAGGGGGTGTAGGGTATGATTCGGGGGTTTGGGGGCGACATAGGGCAGCAGAGACCGTCCTTGCCTGGACCTCCAACAGCCTATGGACGGTTGTCGCATTGAGCGAGCGGGAGGCGGGTGGTGTAAATTCTCCCAGCTCTTCCAGGCATCTGAGTCCACTCGCTGGGCCTCTTTGGCAAGGAGAGAGGGACCAGGTGTCGGCTCTCCCACAAAGGGCTTTGATGCCAGAGTGCAGCGAGATGTCTGATTTGGAAAGAGCCCCTTCTGCATGACTGTGTGTGTGTGTGTGTGTGTGTGCGTGCGCTCTTCAAGCAGCTCCTAATGTTCAAGTGCAACTTAAGTCATTTAGTAACATCTTGTCAAGGCCGTCTTAAAGATGTTAATCTAATTGGTTCGGAGATTTATCTGACACATCGCATCGTGTCAAAAAGGGCCACTTTAATACACTTAAATCAGCTGATAATATTCATGATCTGATTCACCGAACGAAGAAGGTGTCCTCTGAGCCTTTTGTTGAAAATGTGTTAACAGTCCTGACTCTGTTGGGGGAAAGAAGGAGAGCCCGGCTCGCTGGGGAATTCCTGGTGCCGTCAGACTTTATAACACACGCTCCATAACACTCAGGTAATGCTCTTTGAATTAGTATTACTGTTAGAACTGCACCTTATCCCCTCTCACGTTATGTTCCTCTTACCTTTTCTCTGTCTACCTCAGTATTTTATTTTATTCTATTTTACTTTACTACATCTTATTTTATTTTATAGCTACTTAAGCATTTTATAGTATGTAGTATTTTATTGTTTCTACATTTGCCCTTGTATTTTGATTGTACTTGTATTTGAATGTACCCGCTGGTATATTAACCTCTATGACCTGTATAAAAACCTATAATTTTTCCCTCTAATAAATCTATCTATCTATCTATCTATCTGTCTATCTATCTATCTGTCTATCTAACTTATTCATCAACATTTTATTCTGTTAATCTAAAGAAAAGGGTAAATAAGTCTGTCACAATATCCCTGAGACATTTTTTTCTGAATGGATGCATTCACTGTGCTACCCGTGCTACAGGTGTACCAACGGTCAAAAGTAGCTGATCTTTATTATATTGTTATACAATGACTCTTGAATTTGAAGGTCTAATGGGATGGAAATTATTTTATAATGTCTGCCTCGGCAGCATAAATTCATATGGTTAACTGACAAGTGGAGGGCCAAGTGGGTTTGACAGCGTTTGGCTGGCTTATGGCCATATTTATCTCCACTCCTATCAATTTTGTCGAAGCGTCAGTAATGGTCCATTCATCATGGTGCATCCGAATGTCTTCAAGGTGATCTGTAGCAGTCGACTTAATACGTTTCAGAAGGTTGTGGTTTCTGCTTATTCCGCTGGGTAAGAAATAAATCCTTTTTCAGTGTTGGCTCACTGAAGGAAGCAACATTTTTTTTTATCATGCAAAGGCCAAGGGCCATTAAGGATGTGTGCACTTAGTAGTACATCAAAGCTCAGATAGCAGTGTTTGACGGGCACTCCCTCATTGCCCTAACATGGTCGACAGACTCACTCCCCAGAAAGCGAGGGAACGCCTCGCATGTCAATGAGGCTGTTTCTGTCACAGGTCAACACGATGCTGCTGAGTTCGTAATGAGGAGAAAGGTGCATCCCTTATTTGGGAATTTCGGATTGTGCTGTCAGCACCTAGGCCACGTCGCCCTTGAAAGAGCCCCTCTCATTACGGATGGTCAGGATGCAGGAGAAACACGTTGAAAATTAAATATGCTTATTAAAGGTGATGGATAAATGGATTATGTTTTAATTGGTCTGTTATTATGAGTGGTTGATTGGATTGTCCTTCGCAGGCTATTGATCTTGGGGCTGAGGTTGATTAAGAAGAAGTCAGGGGGATGAGTGAACTGCAATGTGCAGGGAGAATATATATTATATATCCAGGACAAAGTGAAGCCCTGAAGATCAGATGGGGATAAGCATCTAAGTCGTTCTTGTAAAGTAAAGAGGGCACTTCAGTGTCAAAAGCAAAAGTACTCTCTCAGAAAACAACTTCTGCCAGAGGTGTCGGTGTTCTTGCTTTACTATGTGGTAATTTAATTAAGGCTGCGCTAAATATCATCTCAGCATTTACATCATGATGTGCGGCATGTGCAAAGGTCACATTGCAAGATGTCAAGCGAGGCAAACTCACTCAAACATGTCACTCTACAATGTTTTGCTGCGTGATACAAAAGGAAACCTGTAATAGTTTGTGACACGCTGTAATTTAGTCTGATTGAGGGGTTCTTGGATCGGCTCGCTACATGCAGGCCCCTGTAGTCGTCTGCAGTAAACTGAAAATGGCTGAAACTGAATGTTTGATAAACTCATCGAGCCCAGCACTTCACCAGAGGTCTGCGCTGCGATGCAGGATTTTGGGGTAAGCGAGGTGGCTTCGGGGCCATTATCAGTTAAAACCAGAGACGGAGTAAAGCCTTGTTCTGAAATAACTGCTTTGAATGATGTTTTTATACTCTTTTTTATTTGTTCCCAAATCCGTTTGACACTGAGGGGGTTGCAGCTAAAAGAGCAAGGTTGAAATTGTCTTCCACGGCGTGAGAAAACACCCGATCAACATTTCAATTTCATGAAATGCACAATTGAAACTATTGTCAGACCTATACGTGCCCCAACGATGAGACAGCGATGTTGTATTTACACATTTGCACAGTCAGTGACTTTCTGTCAGCTGTCCTTCCTGCATGTGGCACCTGCAGTTTTTACCTGGTTCATTTGTCTGATGTCGTAGTTTCCTCTGCGTTATAAAATATTCCATGTTGCCGATTGGTCATATGCAAATAAACAGGCTCATGGCTACATTTCGAAAACTTAGGCCGACTTTTCGAGTTAATAACCGGCTTCGTGTGACCGCTTAGCATGATCGCGATTGTCAGGGTTAGCAAAAGCCAGATAACACAAACATATCCTGGGTGTGTTAACTCGCTTCGCGGTACAGGCCTCAGGGCAGGTGGCAAACTTTTTCGAGTGTGCGTATCACCCGCCCGTGAAAAATGCACGCGACGTGGCCACTGTCACAGATAACGTTGCCTGGAAGGAAAAAGGGGCAGGCGCTCACATACGCAAGGTGGATCCCGTTATCAGTTGCGCCTCATCCAGGTGGGAAAAAAGTTACCTTCATCGTCTTCTTCGTCCGTCCATTAGTCTAACACACACAGTGGGTTTAAGAGTGTTGCCGTCCTCAGCCGTGCGCTGAGGTCTGTTACTCTTCCTCCGCGTCATATTCGATGTTTCTGTGGTGTTTCCAGAGTGCTTCACCTCCACTGCATCGCCCTCGTCAGCCAGCCATGTTCCCCGCTGTTCTTCCCAGCTCCTCTTTTGCTTCTCTGACTCATTATCCCCTCCGATGTTTCCACCTGCACCCCATCCCCCCTCATTAAGTTCAGTTTGTATTTAAGTCCAGTCTGTTGTTCGGTCTTTCTCGGGTCATCTGTTCTGTTTGCCTCTTGCTGGAGTATATTTTGAAGAAGTCGTATCGATTTGCCTGCCCGATTTGATCCGCGCTTGACAGAAATACAGTAATGCGTACGGTACATATACAGCACGCACATGCTTACATGAATTGAAAAACTAAATCTGTCAGGTAACTGCTGACGACAGCCATCAGATAAATGTAGGAAATTAGTACTTCAACCTACTTACTTTGCCTTAGTGACCGCGATTAAAAAGACAAACAATCTAGTACTGATACGATCCGACCTTTCGTCTTGTCTCCACCAATAAAGAATAAACAGTATCATGCGCCGGACGAATTGGTACACGCGGCTCTGAAGGCAAAGGTGACATCTCACTATGACTTGAGGGTAAAGGTGTCTCTACACACATTGCCAGCATGACTCACATTTCCTGCCTCCCTGAGCACAGTCTGTCGAGGTCACACACCCGCAGAAAAAAAACCCCCTCATTGAATCAAACCCAACGACGATGACCCGTGTGATGCTGAAACCCACGCAGACAACAGGAGCAGAGGGCTTTTCCTCAGTTTTGTGCTCTGGGCGCCGTATTTCCTGACAAAACAGACCCTTGGATGTATGGGATTGCTTTGACCTCTGCCTTTTATCGAACATCACATGTTGCTCCGCAGCGAAAAACTCACCATTTCTCCGTCTTTGTTTGTTCACCACTGCAGGTCCAAAGGAGGCAAAATCATGATGTTGAGATCTGTGTGTTTCACCTGGTGTCCGCCTGTTAATCTAAACATGTATCTGCAGACCTTTTACAATCATATGGATGCTGGTATAATGTGTAGTTACTTTACTTTATAATGTATTATTGATACTACCTCTGGTCAGAGCCGCAGCGAAACTGTTCCGCCTCTGCGGTGCATGATTCCCGCACTGAAAGGTGTTAACGTGGCTTTTGTTTGAATAAAATGCACTTCTCCATGGACAACATAAAAAAAACAACCCTACAAATCATCACCCTCACAGGAACTTTCATCCATAAATGACATTGTTAAGCTGTTGCAGAAAAACAACGGCATCTCTATAGGTCAGAAGATAATAGTCCAGACTGTTGAATGAAATTATTTATTGGACGTTTGAACTGTTGTTTCAACGCACTGGTTCCATTTCTACCACTTTGTAAAGCAATAAAACACTCCATGCAGACTGCATCGGTTGTGCTGACGATGCCTTTTAGTTATCCTCAAATCACCCTCAAACAGCCACAATCTCAGTGTTGCTGCCAAAATGCAGGCGGCAGGATACATGTAGCTTAACCTAAAAACAGAAATATCCACTTCAAATTCCCAAACTGCTCGTCTCTTCAACAGAGTCCTGGGCTGCAGGTAGAGCTCTTGTCATGCTAAAAGGCATTTTACACCAGCTCAACTGAGATGAGAGCACCGAATATGGTTTACTCAATGATGCATGTTTATTAGAACTGGATTTTAGGGAGAGATCCCGGCCCGGGCTGAAGGCACAGTATCAGGGCTGAACCGGGCATATTTTAATGGATCAATATTGGTTTGAAGAAAGCAGATCAAGATCCTGTCCTTCCTTTTTAATGAATGTTGTTGTGTTTTACTGGGCAATACAGTGCAAGGAGTTCTGACACTGAGGTTCCACAATATGCATAATTTTATATCAGATCATCTGTCACTATTTACACTTAAAATAACAGCTTCAACATCATTTTGATGGTACAGTGTCCTGTAATGGGGTGATCGCTGTCTCTGTCTCTGCCACTTCAACCCCATCACTTGTATCTGAGTTACGTAACTTCAGTGAGAGGGTAGGGTCACAGTGTTACATACATAATGTAACGTAATGATTTTTGTTTTGTACTGCTCCTATATTATGTCTGACAAACAACTGTGGGGGGCGCCAAATAAAAAGCAGCTAAAGCAGTAAAATATGAAATCTCACAGGACCAAGACTTGAACCCTGTGGAACTCCATATAATGTCTTGTACTATTTAAACATTAGTTGCCCAAAAAAGACAAAAAGTTATTCACCTGTTACTGATTGCACATTGTGCTCCAGTCCAATTTACTGACTCGATCCAACAGTATTTTGTGATATTTGTGATTGGAAAAACTTTGTCTAATGACTTCCGGCAGAACGTGCAAACTTAAATAAGAGCAGCTGGGATCAGAGGGACGATGTCATGGGGAGATTATGATCTCTTGTTAATCGTAACAGAAGGTATTCTGTGTAGTCCTTAATTAAGACTTGTTTCACAGCGTAATTCACAGAAGCTAAAGACAACAAGAAAAAGGAGTCGGTAGCATTTATAATGACTGCTGGGAGAAGGTATTTGACTTCCACTTTATGTATAAGTTGTGTGTGTCCGACTTGCTGAGTGATCAAGTTTCAATTCCCCGAGTGACTTTCATCGCTCTAGGCTGTCTCTTCAATGTGAAAAATTATTAATGGGAGTGGACTGCCAAATCTCCTTTAAAGAAAAAAAAAAAAACCCCAGCAATAACAAAGTGAGCTGTGGGCAGCAAACACCGCACAGCAGTTCCTGGAATTGTTTGCTCTGTTTGCACATGACTTGAAATTTTACCAGACACTTTCTCAAAGGAACAGGTTTACAGCAATGTTCCTGCCAAGGTGAAGGACACACACAAAGAACGTCGAAGCAGAGTGAGATGACGGAACGGGGGAGGACGGAGAGCATGGAGGAGGCCATAAAACAAATCTTGCTCATTACATTGTTGCTTCCCCTCACTATAAACACAGGATTGCCATTGAGGGAACTCTTATAATTTTATTTGAGGAAGAAGAACTGCATTGGATGGGGGGAATAAAGCAGCGGAAATAGTTAAAAGCGCCTTTATCGTTCCTGTTTTCTCCGAGCCACATGGGGAAAGACGGCACTAAATGTCACCACAGAGAAGTTCACTTTGAATTGTATGTGTGAGTCTGCTTATTAATCAGTTTATTGGTTCTGCATTTCACATCAATTTGGAAGCCAACTTTTCCGTAAAACAAGCAATTCTCAGGGTGTAGGTAGAGTGACATGAAAGTTGCGGCCAAAAGTGAAGTGATTGTAAAGAAAAAACAGTCTGACTCGCTCTTTCTCTGTATATTTTTCAGCCGCAACAGCGACATGATGATAACAAATTCTGAACTGTGTCCACGACTGACAAAAGCCTGCACTACCATCATCTCTGCTGTTGACAAGGTGCCGCGGCTCTCGACCTGGAGTCAGCTGTGGCCTCTGAATTAATCATCTGAGCTCCTAACGTGGGTTTACTCCGGGCCACAGTAGTAAGTTGGCTCGAGGCTCACCTTCGGTACTGACTGTTCTAGTTGAACAGAGTTGAGATAATGGCAGTTAAACTACAACAAAAGTTCTAGTTGCGCATGGGCAACTACTTTTGTAACTTGTGAAACATAGCTCGTGACAATTTTGGTTTTCATTTGGTCAAATATGATATGCACAACACAGACAATCATGTGTCCCTCCAGTATGCAGTCTACTTGGATCGCCATTCATACTCTTTCCCCTCTCGCACTTGGTCCACTAGCCTCAAATTGTAGGGGTGGGCGGATCGATCCAAATATCGATAGTATCAATACCAAGGTGAGTATTGGTATCGGATCGATACTAGCGATACTAGCGTGATGAGATCGATGTTTTTGTTGTAGTTTCTCTTTTATAAATTCAGCAAGTCAAACTCAACTCAAAAATATATACTTATATTAAGATATATAACCTCAAGAATATAATAACCCTTTTGTGTATCTGTTGAAGGAACATTAGTATTCCTATTTAGGCTACATGCAGGTTAAAGACTTAATATGTTAAATGTAATTTTCTTATTTGGCAAAAATCTTTGTCCTGTGTTTATCGTTATTATAATCATGATCAACTTATTAAAGGCAAAAGTACAAAATCATTAATTGATCAGGAAATTTCAAGTAAAAAGTATCATTATCGGTATCGGTATTGGTATCGGCAAAACTGGCCCTGTATTTACTTGGTATCGGATCGATACCAAAATTTGCAGTATTGCCCACCCCTATCAAAATTGTCTTGATGTAACCAGCAGGACCTGTTTGCGTGAATGCAAATGTCAGAATCAGTTAAACATGCCAGCTCGAGCCCAAGAATTCACAGCGTTCATTGGCCCAACCCTGATAGCTGCATCGCGCTCTTCGCTGCTCGCCTTTTATATTACTTTCCATTCTTTTGTTGTAATTGCGACATCTTCTTATACATGTTGTATTGAAGTCAAAGCAAAAAAAAACACTCTTCATTATGGGGTTTTTCCAATAATTGTGTATAAAATATATAAATGATACATTATTATAAATGAAAGGAGTTTAATAAAGGTTACACCAAATTCTCTGAATGCCACGCAGCTCGCTGAAGACGGATCTCTTTTCAAGGCACTTTATAATGATGACTGTATTTAACTTTAAACCCTTCTGCCAATAATTCTCCACAAATCCATACATGCCATCAATGCAGCATTGGTCTGTAGGGGGTTTTGAAGTCAGTGTTGCTTGGGGATATGCAGCAGAAATTGCCCTTTGGCAAATCTAGGCTGACTGCTTTGACAAGGCGATGTTACCACCACCGCTTTCCTCCTGCTCACAGCTTTTAATTCCACTGAAGGGAAACAGTGTCGCCTGAACAGCTTGATTTGTCAAGTAGCACAACAGAGACACAAGGCGGCGGTCAGTCTCTCAGCTCGACTCTGCTGCTCCTTCCTTTTTTTCTTTTGTTTGCACACGCCGACTAAAAGACAAAAGATAATGGGTATTGACATCCTTTGTGGATTGCCTCAATTTCATTGCCAAGAAAAATGGAAACAAATTGTGCCGGATTGTAAAAAAAAAAAAAAAAAAAAATGGCTGGAGAAAAAAACAAAGGTTGCATAGTTCCATTTAGAGATGATGGAGAGGAGAATCTCCCTGAATGCTCCCTGCAGAGCCGTGTGCCGAGGCTGTATACCAGAATAACCTCCTGCCCGGTGCTCTGCTGACTATTTCATTTACAGACAGGAGGTCACAAGGGGGACATAGTTTGGCCTCTGCAAGAATTCATTACTCCAACCCCATTACCTTGAATAGGAAATGAAGTCCCCCGGAAAAAAAAAAGAAAAAAAAAAAGGTGGAATTAAAAGAGCTGAGGCAAATGTGCCGGCTTCAAAAACATGATCGCATTTGGGCCGCCACAGGTTAACTCTTAACATTTTCCAAGAGGCGGCCGCGGCATCAAGGCGTGCTCGATGCCAATCTGTGAGGAGGCACAATGTGTACCTTATGATGTGAGTGACTGGGGAAATTGGAATCTTTATCTCTCCCTCTCTACAACTCTCTCTCTCTCTCTCTCTCTCTCACCGACTGCCAGGAACAAACATGTCTGAGTTTGTTAATTAGACACAGAGAGAAAGACAGAGAGAGGGACTGTTTATCATGGTACGGATCCATCTTTTGGCAGTCTGGCCGGGAGTTTAAACTGTTATCTTCCTTTATGAAGGAAGATATCGTAAGATTATGATCTTAGGGATCCAGTCCTGCCAGAATAATATTGCCAGGGTGTTAAAAAAAAAAAAAAAAAAGAAAAGGAAAAGAAAAGAAAAAGCCAATGCCAGTACTCCAGAGAGCGTAGTTCAACTTGATAATTTTAACTCAACTTCATGGGTTACTTTAAACTGGTAATTTGGTGTAAATCAAATGGTATTGCCATCAGAGTTTGTCACCAAGACATTTTTTCCAATGAGTAAAACCTGTAGGTTATTCTTTGCTCTTCTTTAAATAAGTATATACTTTAGTTCTGGTATAATTGATGCTATAGCAGCATCTATGCTAATCTCTCTAGTGGCCACCATTGTTGTTTTTTAAACCAACAGTCTTCTCTCGCTGGTTCCCACACCTGTAGCTGCCTGTAGTTCCTCGTAGGACACTGATCGGTTCGGGAACCGTTGCACATCCAAGCAGACTAAACATACTCGGTCTTGTTGTGTTCACAGACAGAAAAAACTAAAAAGACAGTCTGTTGGTTTGTTTTGTGACTTTTTCTTGATTATGAACTGTTTGGCTACCTTTTACAGCCAATCACTCCTTGTCATTTTAAATACAAACCAAGATACTGCATTTTGATAGCGAGCTTAAGAGTTGATGGCAGGCTGACTTTTTTTACACTTGCAGCGGACCAGGCTCGTATCTGCTTCAAGTCTTTATGCTAAGCTTAGCTAATCGCCTCCTGGCTCCAGTTCAAAGCCTTAACTCATTGTAAGAAAGTGAATTAAAAGGCCCCATTAAGATGAACCTCTCCTTTTAAATACACATGAATGGGCCACAGTGTTGCATTAGTGACTTAGTTTTTTCATTAGAACGAACACAGGCACTGCACTGTATCTTGCATGCTGTAAAGACTCACTGGCACATTACGTATGAGTATGTATTAATGCAAAATTGTCCCAAATAAATGTGTTTAAAAGGAATATTTGCAAGGCTACAGTGGCCAGCTGATTAAGGAACTGTCCTCTCCCTTCTTAAATCTCTAAATGGACCTTTGTGACCCATTTTTTTAAGATTAATGTCTTGTTCTGAGTATCAACGCATCATTGGCTTTGGTCTTTTCACGACATTCATTGCGTAACCTTTTCAGAATCAGAATCGCTTGAACTGCCGAGTAAGTTCACACGCGAGGAATTTTACAGTGTAAATACCGATTTTTGAGTTGGTGAAAACGGTCCAGATTTACCCAGTGGTGCAAAAAGTTTGACCTGGATTGTTCAAGGTCGTAGCAGATACTCATGATGCACAATAAGAGCGTCCGGTGTGGTGACTACTTTCCTGCGGTCGTTAAATAGTATGATCATCATATAAGAGGCTGTGCAATACACATGATAACATACTCTCCAACAATATCTCAACTGCGTCTAATTCCGTGCATCTCCGGATCAAACAGTCCTGAAAGTAGCATGTGCTGATTAGCAACCATTACGTTACGTTTAATTTGGCTCTCCTTCTTTTAACCCCACCCCAATTTGTTCTCTCTCTCTCTCTCTCTCTCTCTCTCGTTCCCTCTCTCCCCATCTCTCCCCGTCCCCACCCTACTCCCTGTGCTCCGGGGGTGGGAGTACGGGGTAGATGGGTGCATTAATAATGCAGTGCTGCCTGGAAACCAAACACGCTGCAGCGGAGTGCTGTGTAGAATTCTAAAGAGGTATTTGTTTGTACGCCGATGCCACCCTCCTCCCCCCCCCCCCCCGCACCTCTTCGCAGCCCTCTCATCTCGTCTCTACTCTCCCCCCCCCCCCAACACACAAACACACACCCGCCCACCTCAACATCCATCCAGCATCAGTGTACGGATCCGTGCGTCTCCCCCTTTACAGATGTCTACTGTACGTACTGTGAGAGGGCTCGGGGAACAGCCGCCCTCTTGAGTTATTGCTGTAATCAAGACGATGCTCTAAGTGCATCCTCTGAATTGGCTTCTTTACTACTCATACTTTTCTTTCAGAGAGCGATGCAACAAGGACGATGTTGTGGCTCTGAAGATGAACCCCGCAATGAAAGACTTCTGTTGTGCACTCGACGATGGACGGCATAAAATGTCACGAGAGAGACGGAGAGGCGCGCAAAATGGGTGAAAAACACAGACATGGCGCTTCGATGCAAGTTTGAGTCAAGCTGTCAGTCCGGATTAGCTGCGACTGCGCCTCTACTGTACTGTTACTTGCGAGTGTGTCTGTAATCAGAAGTTAGAGGTTCAAAGGTGTTCAGGTGCATCGAGTTAAATTGCGCGTGTAATCTTGTTTAATTCTCGGATCTTAGACCTTTTGCGGGTAGACGAAATAACTCGCATGGTGTTAAACACAATCGTGAACACAAAGTCAAAAACTCTGTGCCAGAAGTCTTCGTTCCTCATTTATTCTGGTGGGTCCCCCACACATCATGTTGTGCGTCTCTGCCAATAATGTCGGCGCTGTTGAGTTATCAGGGCACATACAGTATTTAACATAAACAGGTTTTCAGCACGGAGCGAGGTGTGATGTCTACTTCAAACTGTCCTTTGATCGCGTGCTAGTGCCGCGATGAGAAGCCTGTATGTTCCATCAGAGGGGACAAATTCCTCCTGGTTGTGAAAAGCTTTAGTGGTAGAAATATCGTCACTGTTTGATTATATGAGACCGGGCACCAGAACTGAAGAGAGCAAGAGGGCGACTCAGTCGGGGCTCAGGATCCTCAACGGACACCTGGTTGGAAGTATAGAAACTGAAGAGGGCGTTGATGGAGGTAAACTAAGGGTGTACTTACACTAGACAGTCTGTACCGTGCCCGAGCACGTCTGACCCCTGGAGTCCAGTTTGTTTGACGAGTGTGAGCGCTCAGTACCGTGCTCAAGGACAGAACACTTCCTCAGCCACAAAAAAGTCAGTAAAGTCATTTTCTCTGTCTTGTTCTCCATTGTGATGCAAACGCAATCTACATCCGACAAACCGTCACGGAAACCTGGGATTTATATTCATGTTGTGTTGCACTCATGACTCCATCATGCTGAGTTAAAACATTTGAAAGTTTTAAACGTGATGTTGTCTTAAATGGATTAATACAATTAAACTATAAAGGGCAGGTCATTAAAGTGGCTGTTCAAATTCAAATTGTGCATATCCTTTTCGGGTACTCGCCTGCCATCGATCTAGTAATGTAAGACCACTTAAAGGATACATGCACACTGCATACTTCGTCACCTTGTACTATCTGAAGGTAAATACACACATATACAATTAAATACACCACTGAGTAGTTTTAAATGAGTATAATAACATTGCAATAAACCATTATGTTCTGAGAGGAGCGGAATATTACAGACAAATGTACTGCGTCTGAAACTGTGGTCCAATAAATGTATCAGAAGTTCATCAAAATGTAATATTTATTTAGGAGCGGGACTCAATCTCAGTTGTTCTGCTTGACAACACATCTTACAGTCCATTGTAATGAGGCGCTGTTGCTTAAATCCGACTTGCTCTCTTCTTCACCTCCCTCGAGTGCCGGCTGGAAATACAAACACAATTCAATTACTAATCTCCTATTGACTTTGCTGTGCAGACTGGGTTTCCAACTGGGGTTTGCAACTACCAGTTGCTGTCAATTTGATTAATGCACACAATGCTGTGAGATATTCTTGCTCTAATGTTTTTGTTGCTGGGTGCCCTTTGCCCCTCAGCTTTAGTACTTCTGCACTCGCTGTTGATTTGCATATTCATTAGTTTGAGCTCTGCACCTGCTGCCACCCACAGATGAAGCTGAGCAGATTAGCGGTGCGTGACGCCCAAATTTTCCACAGTCGATTTGGACTGACTTTTACTGTGGGAATCATTGAAATTGACTCCTGGAAAGCTACGAATTAACCACTGGAACCTGTTGTATTGTCAGCACTCAAGGGACTAATAAAGACTTCTGAAAATGTTGCAGGCCCTGAAACGTTTTGCACACACTTTATGTCACGTGCCTAAAAATTCAAACCTTAAAAATAGCGTTAACAAAAAATAACCTTTTTTATCGGGTTACTCTCTTGTCTCTTGTACTTGCATGGAGACGTCCACGCCTACGTTTGCTCTACAGATTGTCCCACGGCAGCTGGATCAATGTATTCCTTGATTCCGCAATCAATGCTGTTAAAACACCCGTGCGCGTTACCGAAACACCTGTACGCACTGCTTTGCCTGCAAAGCCCGCACTCTGACAAGCAGCCAACAAGCAGACAACTAGTCAGACAAGCCAGCTCCTCTTTCTTTCCTCAAAGCACTTCGACTCTCCGGCAGTTTTGTGACCTTCACTCTCTCGATCGGCACTCCCCCGCTGCTCCTCCATGACAACTTGATGCGTCTGTAGACGGCGTCAAGTGTTTCTCTCTGCTACGCAACCGTTGTGCACTAAAGACTCAAATCGATGATGTCATTAGGTGACACTTCTCAGAATTGATCCTCCCACAATTAATTAATGATTGACCGCGTGGGCTCGTTCTACTTTAAAATCAAACGCGCAACTCACTGATGTGAATCGGAAGATGCGCGTTCCCTAGTAAAATCACCATACCTGCTATCGTACCCTCCAGCAGCTCTTCCATTATTCACTGTCTGTAGCCCAATCCGCTGGTTGATTCATGCGTTGTGCTCTCCGGCGACGCCGCCATTACCACAGAGGCGTAGTCGAACCGAACACAGATTTACTGACAGTAAAAGCGCGGCTGGATTGATCGAGGCAGGCGTCGCCCCCGCTGACGGATGAGGGATGCTCGTGCGAATGCGGACGCTTTTCAGGGAGGCTAATCCGACATTGTGTGCTGTCATTTATGAGAAAACTCCCCGGAACTGAGCTTCATGTCAGTGGTTTGGATCACAAGAATAGGCAAATGATTTTCAGAACAAGTTTTTCATCCTTACATTATCTGCACTGTAGCCAAAAGCACTGCTTCCTACTACAATGGATGACAAGGAGGAGGAAAAGACAATGGGATACTAAATAAAATGTTAGAGGAATCTGTCTGGAGTGGGAGAGTACTGCTCCGATGTGTTTTTGGATCCTGCGTTCTGTAATGTGATGTAATTGTAAGGATCCTGTTGCAAATCAACTTCACTTTTCTTGGTTGGTCCAAAAGATTTCAAAGATGAAAAATGTCACCAGGAGTCTTCAAGGCTGAGTGCAGCAGGACTTCATTTGCCGGCAGAAAAAGAACGAGGTCAGACACAGACAAAACCCGTGAAAAAAACGAACTGACCCGAAGTTCAAAGCATTGAGCATTCTCCTTTAAACCCCCCAAAAAACTGGGAGTGTTTTCCCAGGCTTCATGGTGTCAATGTTCTGCACCTGCTCGTAGCTATGGCGTACGTGACTCCAGCATCTTCCACTCCGTGCAGAGCTCTTCGCCTCTTCAGGTGCTTTTCCTCTATCTACATCATTAGCTCTTAAGACACTCTGGCCTTCAGGCTTTGTGATAACCCAGTCCCCTTCTTGATGTATCCCATTACGCCTGATCACTCTCGGCACTGCATTTTTAAAGAACAATAAAAGTGTTGTGTATTTGGTTCACACTTCCCATCATCACACTACAGCAGCTTTAATCAGTAGACGCACATTCAATCAGATGGTGCCGAGTAGTACGTTTCAGCATCTCCTTCGCACTTGATTACCCTTCACTTCTTACTTTTATGATTGTAACAGTTATCGTCAGGCATCGTTAGTCACTATCTACAAACTATGGTGAAACTCAGTTCAAAAGTTTACATTTATTGAACCCAGAAAGACCAAACAAGCCCGACAGAACTAGCAGCGACAAAGGCTGACAGTTGCATCACCTCTGGTTTTCTGGTGAAGCTCGCTGGCGCCGCTTGTTCTGCGCCTGCGTGAGAGGAGATAACTGCGTACAACCAGGTGGAGGTGGTCTGCACCCATAATTGGAAATTGGAAGACTCCGGCCTGTGGATATACAAACTGTAGTTACACTAAAGCAGCATATTTCAACACTACTGTCACTAATTCAATCAATATCGCAGATAGCTCTGGCGAACATGGCGAAAATAAGTCAAACCAAGCCAAGGAGGTGAAATAATGGATACTACAGCAACGGGGTCGAGGGACTTCCCCTTTTCTTTTCTGTTTCTCATCTTGTGCGATGATTTGCTCGGCTGAACAGCCAATCACAATGACTGCCATCACCAGCAGGCTCCACTGCTGAAACAGAACGCCCAGTCGGTGCAAAAGACTTGGAGACTGATCGTCTGCCTGGCGCTGCCTTATCATTTTCCAACGCTTTATAAAAGGTCCAATATGTTAGGATTCCCAACTCGTCAAGTACCGACACTTTGGGATGGCGGCAACCGGACCTACAATCTCGAAGCATCAGTTTTTGACAAGTTGGGAATGAGGTCCAAAAAATTTGACATTTTTAAGTCCTTTTATATAATTAGTGTGTCAATTTTGACCAGTTTAAATGTTCTTACTCTGTACCGTGTTATTATTACAGAGTGTATTTAGGATTCTTTCAAGAAAGGAAGCTTGCATCGAGAAGTTGTCCTCAAGTTGATGAAACAAGGCCCTGTGTTGGGCAGCTGGACAACATCCATAAATATCTCATAATAAGCCAGCGGGCCTGCATGTCATTAGGGAAGTGGGTGTCCACTGGGAGCCTGAAGGACTTGAGCTCAGAGATGTCCTGGCAGAAAGTTCAGACTGAGTCAGACGGCCTCTGTAAGGAAGACTGATCACCTGCATCTGCAGGACTTTAACTGAACAGGCAGATGCACGGTCTTTTCCTCCATCCAGGACTGCTTCCAAGACAGCACCAAATCCAAACATATCGATCGACAGGGTTACATGGCCTGTATAGTCCTAAATCTGTAAACGGACCATCACTCACTGTACGGTTGTTGGCTGCAGCGGCGGCACTGACTGACACGTATTTTCTTGTGTTTGTTTTTGAGCAGGAATCCACGATGAAGTTCAGGTAAATCATTTAGTCAGCGGTGCAAAAAAAAAAAAAAAAAAGAAGACCACACTCAAACACCGTGAAGCCACATAAAGTGTAATTAAAACAGGGCAGAACTGAATCCCTCACAAACTGAGTGTACTGTGACCTTGACTTAACTTGCGAGATGATTGAATTAATTTGTTTTGACACAAAACAGTAAGCACACACCGCGACGGCTTCACAAAGAGCATTAACCACACTGAAAGGAAGCCATTGTTGTGGTTGCTTAGAGATTCATTGCTGTTTAATAAAGCAGCATGAAACCAGCTGATGTGTCTCTCGTATATATGTATCATTTAGAGGGTTTCTTTTTGTAATAAAGACAAACGATGGCTGCATTTGTACGCTCTTTTAGCGTCTCGAAATTAATCAGTTCATTACTCAGGCCTGCATGGGCTCCCATTACTGAATATGTATCGCTTCTTTTAATGTACTAAAGTGATATGGCACCTTATAAAACCACTTTAAAGGCAAGAGTGTGTCCGGATGATGCATTGAGGACTTCTTTTAGCCCGTGTGTTTGTTAAAAAGCAGACAACAAGCGCGTGGTCACATTTACTAAATCAGCTCTCCCTCGGGGACAAAGCCGTAAAGTCGTCCCTTCCTTTATTTTCTTATTCAATTTAAGATTTCACACCGTTCACAATAAATGTCTTCCAAGAGTAATGTTCTTTTAAAGTGTTTGTACATTACACATTATAATGAATTCATTTGGCATAAATACTTGTCTGAAATTAATTTCACAGACGCTGTTGTGGCGAGAGGACGAATACATTGTTGTAAGTACTATTATCTTTAATGAATTGAGGTATCTCGCTCTCTCAGCTTGCCACCGGGCCCGTTTTAAAGAGAGGGACCGCGTTCGCACAGCGTGTTGTTTTTGCCTAAGTCACATATGCGCTAATATGTAACATCAATTATTGGACTTTAAGCCTCGCGCAAGAAGATGAATTCTAATCCGCTCCGAATCAGCAGGTGTAGAACTTGATAATTACGAGAAAAAAAAAAACCCACATTCATCCTTCTTTTGCTTTTAATATTTATAGATTATACAACGCGCGGCGCTCATTTGCATCCAAAGCGAGCGGTGTATATATTGGAGGTCGTGCCCATCTTCGCGAGATCAGAGTAAATGTTTGACTGTCGAGTGTGGAAAGTTAATTAAAATTTTTTAAAAGGGTGCTACGATTGTCTTGCGGTTAAATATTCAGCGATAATGAAGGGTGTATTGACGGCGCGCGAGATGCGGCGTGCGTCACGTGGCCCCATTCAAACGCGGGTAAACAACTATAATGGGCCAGTGTGCTTTGAATGTATTCCTCTCCAAACATTCTTAATGCAAATGTAAGTGCGTGCGACGGTGTGTGTACGTTCACACGGTTCACATTTACGTGCGCCTCTTTGTTTAAAACCAGAAGGAATGGTTTGCTTTTGCCCGCTCGGAGCACACTGAGTGGGATTCAGGTTGATTGGGCGACACTGCCGTCCTTAACATTTTATTATTGTCACTGTGGAGCCTCACAGCTGGTTTTCCCATTGACACACGGGGGCGAGTACAAATGGGCAACACACTGGAAATCAAATGATTCCAAATGACAACAGCGTTCGTTATCCGCACACACACATCGCCCGCGTAGGTCTGGCATGTGTTTCTGCGCGCCCGTCTTTCAAATAAGAATGGCGAGCGTGCTTAAATGAATCTATTCATGTACACAAGAAAAGGAAAAGCAGGTTTCTGCCCTCCGTCGCTGCTTTTACATGTGTTCCTATTAAAGGAGCTTTCAGCTGCGCGCGAGAGAGTAAAAAGGAAAAAAATGGACGTTTTTTTTTTTTTGCTTTGGCTGGGATAAATGCCGCATGAACACATGTTATGGTTTGGTCTCAACCCCCCGTAAAAAAAACATCAGATCTGCTCATAAGCAGTGGACTTACCCAAGAATTTGACTTTAAAAAAATTTAAAAAATGGCTCGTTTAAATGAGAGGTAAGGATGTGAACAGTGGAACGATCCCGTGGCCTCACTCCAGCGCTCTTCTGTATTCGCGACGCAGCGCCGGCCATCCCAAAATAAATGTCAGGGCCAGTGTGAGGAATTCTTAAGTCCTGTCACATATTGATCTCTGTCTAATAGAGTTTTAAACAGGGATCCGCGGCTTCCAGCCGTGCCCCCGCTATCAGGCATGTTACCTTTTGTGCTGAGGACATCAAACGTTCACATCATGCCATTTTTTTTTTTTCCTCATTTAATAGCGGGTACCTCCTCCCAATGAGAAGTCTTGCAGACTCAAACCTGTTGGTAATGACGGCAGATATCGGCCAGCTGCGAGATTACCCCGGTGAGAGTTTCACCCTTATTCGTAAGATACAGTAAAACACACGCACGTTTCAGGTCGTGTTTGCGGGTTTCCGAACGGGTGTTGACTCAAGGCTGACTCGACTGTTTGGGACCGTAATGGATGGATGTGGTCCGGCAGCTGATTTGAGTCACCCATCCGTTTTGTGTGCATTCTGCTATGTGATTGTTTGTGTAATATCTTCCTCCAGGGGCAGGGTGACACTATCAAACATCTGCTAATCTGAGTGTGGCCATGAAATGAAGCCGCGTGAAGTATTGTCAACAATTACTCCCCCCACCCCCCCACCGCTTCTTCCTCTGAGCAGCCTCCCACACAAGCACAGACATGGAGGACTTCACTGCCTTTAAATCAAAGCAAGGTCTGGAAAATTGTGCATCCTCTTTTATATACAGCAGCGACATTACTGATGCCAAGTGGACCGTCCCTGACTGTACGCCGTAAATCTCTCCCGTTATTACTTTTCTGTAATCAGTCTGTCAGCGCGGCTCTTTTGTGATGTTTATTTCCACAGAAGCCCCCGGTGGACTTCTAACCTTTTAGCGGTCTTTTAATATGCCAGCTCTGCCCCAGCTCCTGGCAAGCTGAGTGACAGTCCTGTTTCCACCGGTGAGACTTTATAATTTGACGAAGAAAATACCCCTCCTCCCTCCCGAACCGAATCCTCCAACATTTTTTTCTCTGTCACATACAGTAAAAGCCTTCTGCTGAAATGTAGGGATTCTATTATACACCAATCTCAGGACTCATAGACCGGAAATGCGGGGCGAAGAAGACGGCTCAGCCTGTGTCGGATTTCTGTCGTTTATGGTCGGATGCGAAAGGTGTCGCTCGAAATGGCCGAACTTCGGAAAACTATCGCGCCAGCTTTCAGCGTTTTTGCCTCTTTCAGCTGAAGTTTCGGTCTTGCTGCGTGGCTCAGCAACGCAACTTTGATACGCCTCATCGAGAGCTGGTGTTTATTAGCTAGAGAAGCTAGATGAACCGACTGAACAGCAATAATAGATAAGCTTGTGTGAGAAAAGGTTTTTAAATATCCAGGAGCTTTATTTTTCTCGAGTGTTGGTGGAGAAAAACCAGCGAAAGAAGAGATGAATATCAGACTTCTGATTTGATTGTTTGTTCATACTTTGCATTCCCCTACATATCATCTGATGTACTTGGAGTAGTTTGAGCTAATATTTAGTTTGATACCTTAATGTCATCATGGTGTATTTATGATTGCATTGATTAGCCTCTCCCAGGGGCGGTTCTGGGGGGGGGGGCCAACAGGGGCCAGTACCCCCGTAACTCTGAGTCTGGACCCCCTGTGGCCCCCCTGACAGGGAGTCTGCATCAATAATACAATGACAGATTTCTTGCACTGATTTTTTACTGAAGGGAAAGGTGGAAATAAAGTGTCTCAGCAGTTTACTACCCAATCAAAGTTGTTGAAATTATAAATATTGTTTGAAGTCCCATTTATCCCTTATCTGAATGAGGGATTTGTCTTTTCCCGGGTTGTATGTACCCCCTAACAAAAAAGCCGGCCCCAACCTGGCCCCCCTATTAAAACTGGTCTAGAAGATGTTTGGGGATAGTGTAACCATCCCGTGTGTTACTCGCTCACTGCCACAGGTTAAATCTTACTCATCAGCGCTCTCACAAGGCCCTTACACATGAATGCAACTTTGCAAAATCATACTATAAAATCATACTATATATCAATACATACATTCAGACCAGGACAACAAAGAAATATACATTTTTTACTGTCGCAGTGTTTTAATTGCTCCTCCTGCAAGACAAAAATAGACCGTAAGACATCATCATACCAGCGTTTTACCTGTTTTAAGGTCTGTGATAGATGACCTCTCACACTTCTTTCCTTGCATTTCCAAAGACACACGTGGTGGCGGGTGTGTTTCATACACTGGATACTCTTTTGCATATTCATAATACTTCATATTCATCTCATGAAGTCTTAAGTGTACGCTCGCAGATACCCCAAATACAGGTATTAAGCACGAATTCAGCTTCACCAAAGATGTAAATGTTGTGTCAGCCGTTTGCATGGCACACGCACACACACACATACTGTTTCGCAAATCCTCAAGCCTTTCCTCTCATTCAAACTGCTGTGCTTGCCAGGACATGATTACTTTTAGAAGTGAAAGTTCTCTCATTAGAGCGCTTTTCATGGTCATGTGGCGCCTGTGAAACACTCAACAACATACAGGCTGGCGGCTCATCACAGGGACTGGTGGAGCTCTATATGTCGCTCCTATAGACTATTTCCTCTCTCAGTGGGTGACCTGCCTCCAGAACTGCAGTATGAGCCGGCAGAAGCCACAGAGTTTCTCACCCTGTCACGGTGTACAGTACACTACATATTTCCCTTCACATTATTTCCAAGCACAACATGCCGCTCGCACCGTTCGAAGGATGCCGCCTAAGAATACTTTCCTTTTAAGGCAAACTCCGACTGTCTTCACTTCACATCGCAGGCGCAGCTTTTTTAGACAGAAAAAAAAAAGAAGAAAAAAATCCATCCTTCACTGTAAAAAGTGTTTAAGGCTGGATTAAAGGGTGGATTAAAGTGTTTAATACAGCTACCGGTGGTGTACCTTGAATTTTCTTGGCCCCATTTTTCAGGGGATATGCGGCATTTTTTTTTTAATTCTCACAGATAAGGAGCCAAAAATAGATGAGGTGACATGATTTAGTGATGTGTACTGAAGAGTTATGAAATACAGTTATTTTATGGGAAAAAATGTTCACCTTAAAACTCCGACGGTGCACGTGTCGTGTGGTGTCAGCCCCTTTAGAATCACAGAGCAAAGCAGTCTTTGTGCTTTGCACCAACATGAAATAATCATTCCAGCAGGAATCAATCGTAGAATAAGGAGAGACGTCAGTTTCTTCAACAGCGGCGACCTCGAGAGCTCCCGTGTGATGCAGCCATTGACCGTATTCACAGGGCGGCTATTTTCCTCTGCCTTCATGGTCAGCTCCGATGCTTTGATCCGTCGTAACAAACTGTTAGCATTTCACGTCGATGGAGGTTCTCAGTCATTCAGGTCATGGTAGATCGAGGTGCTGTATCATAGGCAACTTGACTTGTTTTCAGTATCTTGAAGACGTTTCACCTCTCGCATCCAAGAACCGAAGAAGCCTCTTGGATGAGAGGTGAAACGTCTTCAAGAACCTGAAACGAGTCCAGTGGCCTACGACACAGAACCTTGATTGTTAGCACTTCAGTTTCACGTCTTGGAGACATTTATCTAAGGCCGACACACAGTGGATCCTGGCTAATCACACAGTAACGTTAGCTAGGGAGTGGTCGAATGCTTTTCGTCGGCTACCGTGTTATCAATGCATGCATGCAGTTTTACCACGAAATACATCCCGACGTTCCTTCAGATTGTCACTATCCATCATCTTTTCGGCTGCGGATCGATCAGGAAGCGGTGAAACGATCCCGACTGGTCAGACCCCTCTCCATTTATACACATTACAACCACGAACACGGCGGCACAGTGTCGTCCCACATCCCAGCTTCCACACCCCCTCAAATCAAATTAAAACACTTAATCACAATAAACTCCTTGAATGCGGTGATTATCACCAGCTGATGATACTGTACGGGCTACGTGCCCTGTGCGCCTTCTCCTCTGCAGATGTGTGCCATTTGCAGCCACTGAGCTTTCATACATTACCTGTCATATTTGCATTTTTATGGGGGGCAGCTGCAATATTTATTTATTTATTTATTTTTTTTCCCCGCAGATATTTTGGCTGCTGTGGGTTGTATTTTCCGGGAGGAGAAAGGGGGAAGTGGAAAAAGAAGTGAAATAAAAAGATAAAAAAGAGGATCTGAACGGAAACAACAGCACTCAATAAAAGAAACACTTTTGAGGTTTGCCTCCTCATTTGCAGCTTGCTTCATTGAAACCTCGCGAGTAAGAGACTTGAAATAATGCGACCTCGTGGAGAATTAAATGGAACGTCCCAGCCTATTTTTTTTTTATCTCCCCGGGAAAAACGCGCAAACATCCCGCCCTTTGTAGTCCAAACACATTTGCCGTTCCTCTTTCAAAGTTTCCCCCTTTTTTCTCCTTTCACATGTTTAATTTTACTGTCAGTCTCCTTCACTTCGCCTCGCCACTCCTTACGACTCGCCACAAAGCTTATCTCCCCTCTCCTCTCCCTCAAAGCGCCTTCTATATCATCCTGCCCTTATTCTTCCCCTTCCTTTTTTT
The DNA here is from genome assembly GCF_900880675.1 of Sparus aurata. Classification (NCBI taxonomy): domain Eukaryota; kingdom Metazoa; phylum Chordata; class Actinopteri; order Spariformes; family Sparidae; genus Sparus; species Sparus aurata. Next base: position 6,590,236 of record NC_044194.1, on the reverse strand, counting down.
TTCATTGAAGGTCCACAGAGTTGCTTCACTTCCCCTTCTTCCGTCATTCCCCCCCCACACTTCAGCTCTTCACTCAATCATGGAGATTGGAGTCCCCTCCTCTTGATCTCGCCCCCCCCCCCCCCCTCCTCTCTGTTCCCCCTGTCCTCTCCGGTCTCTTTGCGGGCCCTCCTTCAGCGGCTCTGTCTGGTGTGTCAGCCTGTGAAGCTTCTGCGCTACAGTACATCCTGTTGATAGGAAGCATCCTGTGCATCATCACTCCCAGCTGCCTGTGGGTTCAGCTGGCTCAGTCTGGCCCATCTGTGTGATCTTCTGCCAGATAACTGGGGTTTGGCTCCGCGTGATCCGTCCCTCTCCAAACCGCTTGCCAGGAGAAAGAGGTAGGGAGGCTGGAGAAAGAAAGGTGCAGGCTGGACAAGCGAGCTCTGCATCGAGTGCCCGGCCCGAGGGGGCTCCGCGGCGCTCATCCCGGCTCTCCCGGGATACCATACATTGCTCTTGTATGACAAAGGACGCGGGAGCCCTGTGTTTATTGAAGGATGTGTAAGGATGAGCTCCAGGTGTGACGGTGACGCAAGTATCTAATCCTGGTTGACATTTAAATGCCATGGCTACTATTGATATATGGTCTGAAGTGCCTCTGGGACATTGCTCCTATTCCAAAATGTCTGTGATATATTTCGAGGCAAAATCTAATAAAAGAAACGCGGACTAAGCAGCGGGATCTACATTTTTGTCTCGCATTCTCCGACTCTCCATTGTGATTAGAAGCGACGGTGTGAACGCGGCCCAGAGGACCTCGTTGAAGGTCAGAGCCGAGAGCGCTCAGAGGACGTATACCAGGCGGAGGTGCCGGCGTATCGCAGCCACATCCACGTTTGAGGCGCGAGCTTTTGTTCTTAAAATAGCGACGTCAGGGAGACAAACAGCTCCGACACATTTATGTGCTTAGACGCAGTATATGAAAATGTACGTGTCCGCATAGATACGGACATTTTTACTGAGTAAACAACAAAAAAAATGTATTGTTTCCGACTGAAATAGCTCCCTGTCATGCCTTCCGGAGCCTATATGTTGTTGTAATTAAAGATATAATACGTAGCAGTCCATTTAAAACGTCTTAAGGCAGAATCAGACCCGGCAGTAATTAGACCAGATCCAAAATGCAGTCGACCTCTAGTTTAACTGAAATGATTGAAAGTTATATTTTTATCTGCGGCACAGAAGATAAAACATCCTGAGACCAACAGAGTAAAGAATGAAAGATGACAGTTCCAAGAAGAAGTCATGTTGGAAGAAGTCGTTCACTTAAATACAATTTTGAATTCATTGAACTTCACGTGTTGAGGTCCGCAGAACCCGTGGCAGTTAAATGATCAGACGGAGTGTAATCTGGAAAGGCCCCAATTTGAGTCCTAAATCAGAACAAATACTTTCAGCTCAAATTCGAGTCGAGGGTCTGTGTTTATATTTTCTCTGTAGAATCACGTCCTAATTAAATCGATTTATCCAGGAAACTTTCAGCAAAATCTTGTGCCACCGGTTATGAAAAGAATATTAAGCAAGTTACGAGTGTGAAAGATTTGCAATTTGCTGACCAGTTCATCCAGACTTCGATCCTCAGAGGTCCACGGTCCAATAACACGATCCCACCTCGGCATTTTCATCCGATCGAGAAGAGTCTGCAGCAGTCAATGACAGATCGCTGCTGACACTTTTGCTACGATCTCAACTAATACCACGAAAACACAGCACTGATTGATTCCCAGCGAAACCTAATAAAGTCTCCGCTCGTGTCTTTCGGCGGTCGGACTTTATTTCATTATTCGCGGTTGGTGCGAACAAAAGACGCGGCGGTTCGGAAAACAAATTAAGAATATCTGGCCTATTAGCGTGCGGGACTTAATGCAGACTTAGAAATGAGAGAAGTTTTGCTTGTGATGATCCAGACAGCATATTCCAGAGGTCACCCATCGTGATCCTTAAGAGGATTTTAATTAAGCTGCATTAGCTCTACCGCACCAGAAATGATTGGGTCAAGAGTCTTTGATGTTTATGGTTAATGATCATGTGGGAAGCACACTTACTATAAGACTCTCCCTCAGGGGAAGTATTCAGTGGTAAGCTTTTCACAATCGCCATGAGCTGCTCTAATTTTCTAAATGAAGCTTTAGAAAACGGAGGCAAAAAGCAAAAGAAAAAAAAAAAAAAAAACATCCAATAGGTTTTTTTCGCTCACTTTTTGTGTCCGCCGCTTTCCTCACCATTGCGTTTTAATGGCTTCTACAACTTTGTACAAGATGTCACAATTTAATGGAACACGTTTGATGTCATGTAAGGGGGGTTTGGAGCCGGACTTTAATAAGGCTGTTAAGTGGTAATGAGACTGAACATTGCTCCGTGAGGCCGTGATGACTGCTTAAACGCCGTGGTTGTGAAGGCCCCCTGTTCCCCAAGGGCGGAGACACCCAATGTTAACTGGATTACACTTTCACTTCTTCTTTGAAATAAATATAATCCTCTGCCGCGGCTGCTTAATGGCCTTGTCTTTTTTGTCCTTTTTTTTCTCTTTACTCTTTACTTTCTCTTTTATACTCTTCCTCTGACTCTCACCTCGGTGTGGATGGAGGTAACAATAGAGGGAAACATGTTAGCGGCTTCAGCTGGGAGATGAATTCATTGTTCGCTCCCTTCTGGGATTTTGGAGAAATGCTCTAGACATGCGAAGCGTAGCATTTCTCCTAATCTTACAGGTATTGATTACCATTCATGACACTGTGGCTTCGATGCAGATTTATGATGAGTTTAGTGTCAGTTTAGACAAAGCATCACCCCCGAAAGTCTCGTGATTAATACCATGACAGGTCTTTCAGAATGTAAGGTGAACCTGTTACAGAAGCTGCTGTTATACAGAGACCAGATGGTACGGCTGTGAAAGCAAATTAATTACAGACCGGCCGTGGTAGCTGTCGAGCCTCCTGCGTTACGTCTGCCTCCCTCGACCCCAACTTTAATTATATCCTTTTTCCCTTTGTGTCTTGAAAAAAGAGAACCCTGCGTAAAAAAAATAAAAAATAAAGCCCAGACAGAATAGTTGGAGAGCTAAGAAGGTTGTGTGCCGGTTGATTGTCCATCCAGGCACAAATTGCCGCCCTCACTGTATTCTCAACAAACCACAGTGCTTTGAAGAGATGAAAGAAAATAACTGAAGCCATCAGTTTAGTTCCACAGACGATTGGTCCGGATTCACATTGACAGATGCAAACTCTGTGCCCTGAAAAAACTTTTGCAAAGACCCATACTTTAACAGTAAACACGGGCATGGGCAATCCATAGGATAAATAAATTCAAGCTGCAAGTTTTCTTTTGTTTTGGTTCAAATTTTAATTTTTCCCTCTTGTCACAACGCTGTGCTTCTGCTGTGGTTAGGTTTAGGCACAGGAAACACTCGGTTGTAGCGAGGAAAACATCACGGGTTTGGCTTAAAATGCATCTTTTGGTAACCACAAACTGTTCTGTACATGTCCTCCAGGTTCTGTCACCACAAATGGACTTTGGTTGCCACAAACGCGGTTGGATACGTCTCCTCAGAGATATCCAGTGGTGTCACGCTTGCAGCCCCTGCGCCTGTAACAACATGAGAGAATCCAGCATTGACAGATGAACAGGCAGCTGCTCGGTTAGTTTCAGCTGATCGCCCTGTAAGTAGATCCCTGTGCAGTTAGCAGAAAATAGCTGATCCAGGGTCAGGGTTATTTCATGTTTAATTTGGTCCGGACTTGGAAACGAGCCATTAACATTATTCATGCAAAATGTGTCAGCTCTTGTTTTCATACTCTGTTTCAGATCCGTGGAGCCGCTGGGCTACCAACTTTGTTTTATATCCAGAAATAGAAAAGGACTTGGGAAAATGGGTTAAAAATCTTCATCATTCAGAGGACAGAAGATTTCTTCGTGGACATGGTTGGAAAGTCTGAAAATTCAGAAACAATACAGTCAGAACAGAACGTTTGTAAATGACCTCCTGGGTTAATTATCCAGATTAGGATGTTTAAGACAAAGTGATGGTTGAACCCAAATGTATGCCAACACTACATGTAAGAGTTTATAGTATATTATGATATTATTCACTGCTTGGTTAGGTTTAGGCACAACAAAATACTTTTACTTGGGTTAAACGCCCCATAACGTGCTCACTTACGTTGACGATGCACCTTAACTTACCTGTGTTGTACAATTTGAAATTCTTCTTTCCCGTGTGTGACCCGTCCCTCCACCCAAAGCAACCCCAGCCTTGGTCTGTTCCACTATTTACACTACGGGTGCGCTTGCATGAAGTGATGCTAGTGGGGTGATTCCAACACCAAACTCAGAAGTGTTTGGCGTCCGACCAGGCTGCTGCATTGGACATGTTGGGAGTGAGAACGAGCTGGCCGGTAATCTGCTGTGGTCGACTGGCAAGTCTAAAATATTAGGAAACATAAAAATAAACTGGCGGTGATCCACAACACCCCGTCTGAGTCGAGGGCAGGCAATCTCACAACATGGTTTGCCTCCATTTTTTATTTCTTTTTTTGCTATTGTTTGCAAGCGTTCACTCACCTGCCTCACGAGCCAACCATCTGCACTGGGGCCATTTTTTTTTTTCTCACTGCCGTATTATTATTACATTTTCCCTCTCCCTCCTGATTGATAGCATCCCCCCTAGACACGGAAAAACAAATATAACAAGAACAATCTTGTGTTGCCCTCGCCGCACCTACAGGCAAAGGCTGCTCTGAGGCCTGACCGCATTATTCCTGCTGTTTTAAACAAAAGCCAGCGTGGCATGCAGAGAGGGGCAGCGGGGGTAACTGATGCGAAAGACACGCGCCGGCAGTAGAACGGATATTTTTAAGAGCAAATCATTTGTCACGAGACGCGAAAAAAACGACACGCACATTTAACCTTTAAAGCCAAAGAAAAATGGAATATGTTATCAAACAACTGGTTTCTGCATAACCAAATAGAACATCGCCGTGCTCCCACAGCAGTACGCACGTTATGTTTGACTGAAGGCGAGACGCTCGAAAATGAGGTGAAAATCTCAACGTATCCTGATGAAATGAAAGCCGTCAAACGCCATCTCCCCCCCCAGCCTCCTTGCGTAAAAATGAAATCAGGAGTCAAATAAATGAACTCATCACAGGGTGCAGTGAAGGAGTGGACACAACACGGCTCCTCAGCACAAGTCCCCGGCCCCTCTTGAGGGCTCTGATTTAGAGCCTGTTGTTTTTATTCCCATAAATACTCGGATGTGGGGAGGGCGGCGTGCTTTATGGGCGGGCTGCCTCTGTTTCCGCTTACCGGAGTTTACAGGAGGACGGGTGTCATATAAACATGGTAATATACCAGCCTCGCTCATAAGCGTTGGGAAGAAATACTTGAAGCTTTAATTCATTTTATCGCAGTGTTCATTTTATCGCCGTCTTTTATCATGAACAGACAGGGGCAATAATCCGCTGTGTAAATGATTGCAGGAATGTGTGGAGTGCAACAAAAAAAAAAAAAAAAAAAAAAAAGGATGAAGTGATAAGCAGATGAAGATGAGATGAGATGGAGTGGAGGGCCGGGAGAAATTTCGGAGGAATATTAGACACAAACCTGCAGCTTTGTGTTTTTTTAGCTGAATATTTGATTGTGTGCCGCTAGAAGAATATGTTGCCAAAAATAAATCTATTTCATCATTTCAGATGGACTAAAATGTCCAGTAGTGTATATTCATATGCAGCTTAAATATGAGGAGCACTTGTGAAGATGATATTTTAAACAGGTTCTCTTGAGTTATCAAAGGCAACGCCCTAAATCATGTCATCACAAACCAGCAGCCTGCAAATGGAATCCACGTTTACGAGGTTTTTCCAGTGAGGCCGTGTGTCACCGACAGCCCACAGCATCGCCACGTAAAGTGTTACGACAGGGACTCCCACCTTACAGGGGTCAGGAGCCCGCAGAGGCTGCAGGGTGAATCAGAGAGGGTTGTGAGGTGATTAAAGCAAGCAATTTGTTTTGTGGCCACTCGGGGGCAGAATTTTACAGTAAACTGAGCATGTGTGTCTGACATATTATGTCATGGTTTTGGTTTTGGTTGGTTATTTGCTCTTTTATTTTGCAGTCATACCCTCTCGACTTCCTGCTCACCTGTGTTCCCAGTGTTCTGTCTCCCTCCTGTGCTCCTCCCCGGCCTGATTCCTCCCCTGCAGTAGCTTCCCTGTCTCACGTTAGCTTTGTTAGCGCTGCCCTGTTCCCAGCGTCTTTCCACATGTACATCAACCCCTCGCTAGTTTAGTTTTTGTTTTAAGCCTGTGCCGTTCCCTCGCTCTTTGTTGGAACATCTGCTTCTGTTCTTTGTGATCCCCGTGTTCCTGACCCGATACTCATGGTCTTCTGAAATGTCCTCAGTTTTCTATTTCTCTCCATATTCCCTTGAACTTTCCTTTTTCCCATTATTTGCTCGTACCTTGGATTTGGAATTGGATTCCTATTATATGTCCTTGTTGCGAAAGGTGGACATTTTAGAACATTTTCTTTTCGTGTTTTCACGTGCGTTAGACTCGGAGCGACATTAGAATTCATTTGCCGTCGTGTTTCTGGCGATCCGTTGCACCCAACTCTCACTTCATCCGTCTCCCTCGCAAATAAACTCTGTTGAACCACGTTCAACAGCTAGATGGCGGGGTGCTGTTTGCTGCTGGCCGGGGTGTATCTTGATAAACAGCAGCCGGCTGTTTGTGCAGAAGGACGCTGATAACTAAAGTTGCTGGCCAGAAAAAACAGAAACAATTAGCCGAAAGATGCTAAACACCTACATTAGTACAGCTGAGGGGAACTGAAGAAATGGCTGATAACTCTTACGGTTAAATCTCGTACATGCGTCATGCCTCACATTCCTGGATTTCCTGATTATGCGAGATAGCGTAATACGCATCAATATACTTTGTCTCCATGTTGCTCTTGTGCTCCTGCGTGGTCAAACGGTGGTGTGAGCGTGCCCTCAGTCTACTGACATTTTAAAGGGCTCTTTAATACATTCACCCATTCACATACACATATTTTAATGCACTGATGGCATAGGCTGCGATGCAAAGTGCTGACCCGGCCCGTGATGTTTCTGCATTCAGCCACTCGCACGCCGACGGGGCGGTCATCGGGAGCAAACCCGGGGTTCACCGTATCGCTCGAGGGCCGCCACTGACCTTCTGATTGGTGGATGATCCACTCCACCTCCTGAGCCGCACTCGCTCGACAGGAAAAAACATCACAATGAAATGTCACTGTGGTCGAATGGTAAGACAGGGTCGTAAAGGTTGTGAATAACTGCATGACGCTTAATGAACTAGAAGGATTTCAGTGACGGCTTTTCCATTATTAATATTACACGCGCTGTTCGAGAGACGGTTTGCAGAGCTGCATGTATTTAAATATAAAAAAGAAAAAAGAGTATACCTGGTCAGAACAACAGGGATGCGCACCACCTAAAGTCAGCAGCGGGCGCATTCTGGATGGACGTAAAAAAATATTTAATGCTGCAGTGATGTTGTTGTTGTTTTTTTCTTCTTTTCAATAAAGATGGATGAGCGAGCATCTCATCACTCCCGGTTAGGATGTGAGGAGACGCCACTGTCCAATAAACACAGTCCGAGGGTGTGAATTACATCTGTCCTCATTGTGAGTGTCTCATTAAGCCGCGCTCTCTTGATTGAGGGATACATGGCGGCAAATTATAGGGGAGCGCTGTTTGACGAGAACGTAGCGCGCAGGACAAAAAGATAAATAATGCCAGCGACTTGAAGGTGAGGACAATCCATCAGTCCGCGGTGGAAATAAAGGCAGGTTCTTCTTTTTTTTTTGAGGAGTGTAAGACAGCCGCCGGACCAGACGGATCACACCCCCCCCCCCGGGTGACACGAGGAGTAACTTAAATGTTCAATCACAGCAGAACAACATATAGGCCTTAAGTGAGAGTTTCAAAGTCAGCGTAATGATGAGTCTCATACTGTACAGCAGGCGACAGCACGGAATATGTTGGCCTGGATGTCGCTTTTAATGTCAAACACAGTATCCTTTATCCAAAGATTCATTTCAGTTTCTCTGAAAGTGAGGAAGTGGAAACCTGACACGTTCCCTTCTCAGTGAAGTCGGTGATAACTAGCTTCGCCGGGTGATTTCTTTCCCAAATAAGCCGCGTGTCAAAACTAATGAAAGTGATTCGAGATGCCAGCGTGGCCGACCTCCCTCCAAGACGGAAGTGTCGCCCGGAGACGTCGTCGATTTAAATATAGATCATGCTGAATAACGGGCGCGGAGACCCCCCATCCGGACGACGCCGCCATTGAAGTGCCGCTCAAGAACACAACGGATGGGTGCGCGGCGTGTTATTGAAATGACGTGCAGCTTCCCCAGAGTTCATTAGTGCAGCCATTTCGGGAGAGCGGCAAACGGACCCGCACATCAGAGGCGTCGCCGCTCAGAGGCAACAGACTGCACTTAAGCCCGCTCAGTCGCTCAGCGGGAGGCGCGAAGGAAGCGGCGCTCTGTGCGGTCAAACAACAACATCAGAGACAAAGGCCCGCTCGTCGAGAGCGCGTTTTGATTCCCCGACCACTCTGCCTCTCGTTCCGTGTTTTGTTGCGTCGTCGGATGTTCCATCAAAAAGTCATTATTCGGAGATATTATCTGACGCCGCACAAACACACAACCCAATTAGCGGAGGCAGTTCTGGCATCGTTTGTCAGGCCCCTTTTCTTTTTAATTCTCTCTAAAAGGAATGTTAGAGACTACTAGCCAAATAACCTTTTGGAGACCCTGCAGGGAGAATAATGTAGTCAATATCCAATGGCACATTGCTTGTGAATGCGAGATAATGAGTATTTGGGGGGGTTCTGTTGTGTGCTCATTTACATTGTGTTCATTTGAAAGCCTGTGGCTCAAAGTGAGAAGATGGGCAGGCTCGCTTCGTAATGGGCAGCCGCCCTGCCCCTGCACTGTAATTGATCCTCATCGGAAGCCACATGAAAATTACAGTAACGAGCCGAGTGATCTGAATGTTAATTGGATTCCAGCTGGCGAACCTGCTTACCTGACAGTTCCTCTCGGAGTTTGGACAGCAGGGCGGGGTGTTCACTTCACTATCTTAAGTCTACAGACTGAGGGCGTTTTCACACCTGCCTTGTTTAGTTCGGTTGAATCGAACCCTGGAGCGTTTACCCCCTTGGTGCAGTTCGTTTGGGAAGGTGTGAACACATCAGTCGCACTCGGGTGCAGACCAAAACAACCGGACCGAGACCTTGTTGAAGAGGTGGTCTCGGTCCGGTTCCAAACAAACTCTGGTACGGTTCGTTTGTGGTGAGAACATGATCCAACCTCGATCCGACCCAACTGCAGGAAGCATCAGTGCTTAACCCCAGATTTCCACTGGATACGTGTCCGCTGCGTTACGACCCGATCAGGTGTTTGCTCCGCCGTCCGGTAACCCCCGGTTGCGTTTTGAGTCGGACACGGCGCAGTATAGTAGACAACTGGCGTCTCAAGGCAGAGGAGTTGCCGCGATAATCAAATGATCACTCGCGACCGCAGTTATAGGTCTGTGTCATAAAAACAACAACACGAAGTGTTCCCGACCGAAGGATCAGCAGAAGAGCTTGTGTTTGTCTCTTTTTTGAGATTTGGGTGCTGGTGTCAACACGAAGTGTTTTATTTTGAAAAGTAACCGGATGTCATGTTGTTGTTGTTTCAGTGCTTGACTTCCTGTCTGCTTGGTGCTAAATTCAGCTGAATTGCTGCCTCGTTTTCGAAATTTAGACCAATTAGAGAGCAGTTTCCTCACGCATCACACATTTTGGTCCACTTGTAAATGCTGCTGTGTGAACACAAACCAAACTCGAGGTAATATGCAACATTGTAACAAGTTGGTCCCTGATTCGGACCAGAGCAAACGAGCTATAGGTGTGAAAACGCCCTGACACACACCTGATGTTTCAGGGAGAATCCTACTGGAAATGCACAGCCTTCACACTGTAGTACGATGTTATCTGCTGGATGATAAAGTCGCGTTAGAGAAACGTCAGACAAAAAAACAAAAAAACGAAATTAAACCTCAGTGAAAGGTAAAAAAAAGTCAGTTTAACCATTATAACCATTTAGAGGGACGGGAACAGAGCCAAAGTCAAACAGATTTGACTCATTTCATGCTCGACTGCTGAGCCCGAGCTTCCACTTTCAAAATAAATGAGAGAAATACATATTTGAAAGAAAAAAAAAAAACATGATGTAAGGTCTCTTAAATCTGTCAGGCAGTACTGTAAATCCATTAGCTCTCCCACGAGGGAGACATCCACTGACAGTCTCCTCTTCCTCCTCGCCCTGATAGATGCCACAATTACACATTTAGCGACAAGTCAGATCACATTTGATCAAGCTGCTCTTTGCTGTCAATTTTTTAAGGCCCCGTCAGTCAGTTGAATAATGTTGAGGGAGTCGATGTTGTGATAGGACGCGCCGCTCACTTTCGCACTGTTGCAGCGTCTGCATGAATCATTTTTCCAGGGTGAAGAAGTATGACTTTTGTGGGTTTTTTTTTATACCATTGTTTTACTATTGTGTTGAAGAAGACGTGTTTGGAAAGGGATCATGGTTCATTGTGGAGTCGCATGGAGTCTACGGAGCCTTAGCTTAACGTTCATAATCAATATTACACTTGCTGTGCCATTTAGCTGCTTTGATTTATGATTTTATTCCTCTTTTTTTTTTTACCCAGGTCTGCACGGTATAGGATGCAAAAGGGCGCGATTCAACATAAACATTAGCCGCGAGAGCCAATCAGACTAATGTTCAACATGTTCCCCCCCTCCTTCCCCTCCATCCTCTGTTCCCAAACTCCCTGAAATAAAGATCCGTCTCAATCGCCCGCTGAAACACACACACAGGGACACGGCAAATGTCAGCAGTGAGTGTATTAATTACATTCCCACAATCAATAGAACACATTAAGTGAAGTCCAATACAGTATTTTTGACCCTTGCATAACCTCACAAAGATAATCCGCTTTCAAGGGGGCCAAACATCCAAAAAAAAACCCCACTCCAGCAGCGCCTTCCCCCTCGTTCTCTCTCTGTATTCTCTGCGAGGCTCCGAGTTCACTGCAGCTAAACAGTTTGACCCGTCCAGCAGGGGTCACTGTGGTCTTTAGAGAAGTCCGGCAAATCACATTCTCTAAGCTGCTGCACTTCCTCTGCTCCCGTATGACACACACACACATACACAAACACACACACACACACACACACCCACACCCTCAGTGTGGCATTACGAGACGCCCCATATGAAATTACTCATAATCCAAAAAGCTAATCTGTTTTGCACTTATTGCATATATAGCTTGATATGTAATAGTCCATGAATGAATAAGAGGCACATTTGCAGCCCCAGATATTTTCCTGTGATGGTCGGGAGGGAAGGGGGGGGGGGGGGGGGGCTTTAGGGTCGTCATAGATGGTGTTGCTGGAGTAATCTCGCTGGTGGTAATGAGTTAGTTGGAATGTGTTGAAGAGAGTAGATGCTTTCTCATGTTTTTTTTATTTTTTTATTATTATTATTTATTTTCTGGAACCAGATAGAATTGGGCTGAAAAGGACTCGACAGTCATTTCTATTTAGAAATAGTTACACCGCGCCTCACAAAGGACAAAATGCATCATTATGCATGGAATGAATGGTGGTGGTATTTTTTTCAGAGCCTAATTTTCACTCATCGTGTTTTGCCTTCAAAGCGTGTCCACGGCTCTCCTATCATCTGGAGAAAATTTGATTCAAGGTGATTTTACTTGAAGCTCGCGCGAAGGAAAAACCATTTGCGGCGAGGAGCAGGACACCTGGAATAAAACCCCATTGTGACGGCGAGATTCAAGGAGATTGTTCTCATAATAGTGTTAGATGAGTGGCAGCGTGCTATCTTTTCAAAGCTGGGACTGTTACATTATTTGATGCTTATTGATTTGAATGTGCGCGTACGCGCGTGCGTGACCGTTGGGCCAAACGCACACCTGCCTCTATGAGACGCGTGGAAAGTACCGAGTGCTTTGGTTGAGCGGCAGATTATTTCCGAGCATGTGCGATGGAGTGTTTGGTTTGGTTTTTTATGGCCAATCTGCTGCCATATGTGTCCCGCAGAACAAGGAGTTCCACAGAGAGAGGAGAGAGAAGAGAGAGCCGCAGAGTGGGAAGTGTGTCCGTGTCCTCAAATAGCTGTAGCCTCCACTGATAGCACTTATTAAAACACACAAGAACAAAAGCCTGGTGGGGGTAGCCACTTGTGTGTGTGTGTGTGTGCATGTAGATTTGTTGTGTCTGTTCATGCCTGTTTGTGTATGCGTTCAAAGACGTGCATGCATTTAATGATGGAAATATCTGCACCAGGCCTCCAGACTGACTTTTTCACTGCCGTCCTACACATTTAAAGCTGCTGTAAGTGAGTTTCCTTTTTTTATATTATATTGAAATAAGTGTAAAATAGCTCTATATTCTAACAGTAATAGTTTATAGTGATACAATAATATTTTTAATAGTAATGGTTCTAATGAGGAGGGACGCGTTATTATGGATTCCACTTTTGGTCATACAGGACCGGCCCTACTCCGCCTCTGATTGGTTGTTTTTTTTGGTTGCGTACTCCATCTCTGATTGGTTGGCTTTGTTCTCTAACTGTTTACACGAAGCCTCTTCTTTTTGCTTTTTGTGGTTTATAAGATTTAGTTTTTGCAGGTAAACACACCGATCTCTTTGGCCTCTCTCCTGGTCTGCTGCTCTTGTCTGGGTCACTCATTCAGTGTCTCTGGGCTCGTAAGTTAGGCGGATGCTGCACTGAACAGGCCCGGAGACACTGCCGCTGTGACATCCTGTCGTGGTGACGTAGCGCTTCATGTTCCTCTGGAGGGATAATCCCAGTTCTGCAGTGTTCTCAGTGTGTATAGCTGTTGCTAAATTCAGGGTTCGTACAGGTGCTTGAAATCCTTGAAAGTGCTTGAATTTCAATGTTGTGTTTTCAAGGTCTGAAAAGTGCTTGGATTTTAGGTTAAGTGCTTGACATTATAAATCTGTGTCTTTCACAAAATTGGGATCAGACAGGATAATTAATTTCTGAAGTTTTTGCTATGATGAAACATAATTTTAGATGTTTACAGCATAATACAATGTACATAATTGTGATAAAAAGTGAAGAAAAAAATCATGAGTATATATATTCCTGTAGATACGTATTTTACCCCAGCAATAAGGTGCTGGAAAATCTTGAAAATGACCCTGAAAAGTGCTTGAAAAGTGCTTGAATTTGACCTTGAAAAATGTGTACGAACCCTGTAAATTACATCTTGTCGAATTTTACCACAAACTAACCTATGACAAAAACTGCGGTGAATCCACCATCGAGAGTGAATTCACTGCTTCCTTTTGGATTCTAGGGCATCATATTTTTCACAGGTTTAGATTGGAGTAGCCAGTCAGTGATGGCAACTTTAGTAACGGCATAAGCAGACTAGCGCTGATAGATTCAGAGCTTGGAGCAGTTTGTTATTCACTGAGTGGTAATTTTACATATTCATATAAAAATCCCTTTCTTCCTAGAAGAAGCTCTCTTTTTGTTCCAAACACAGTTTCTATCATCCCCAGGACAACAAAACTGTTCATCTCAAACCCTGTTCTACACATGGGCCTGCTGCCCATGTATAAGCAACTAATAAGCAGCTAATAAAAAGTAAATTGTCTCCGTACGCACAAATGCTGGAACAAGGTCATCCTGCCCTGTCCCCAAACATCTCCAACAACAGACATTTGGCATTAACGGCCGGTCTTTTACTGGAACAGATTAGAGGCAAATGGACTTTGACTTTTGTTTTTTTTCACGGTGGGTGTTTTTGTCAAGCTGTCTGTGCCTTGGTGATCTGGGCAGTTTTTACAGAGCTGTAGATTGGGAAAACATCAGCCAACACCTCTTCGCTGATGACCTATTGTATAGGAACCTTGCCTGAGAGCCCTTTAGAGCCCTGTCAGCCTGTGCTATCAGGTAGCCCTGTCAATGAGAAAGAAGTACAGCACACAGCGATAGATCCAGCGAGAAACAGACTGCGCGGGCAGTAAGAGGGACAGGGAAAGAAGGATGGAGGAAGAGATAGAGAACATCAAACCCCACGAAAATCAATGTGGCCTGTTCTTGTCATGTTTCTCGGGCATGGGAATGATAAGTTAATTGGCTAACGATCCTCAAAACCTGAGCTTTTGCCTAATCCCCCGGTGCACTGCTGATCCCGGGTGAATTAGGCTGTGAGATTTTCAACTTGGCGGTATAAGACCGACGACTCACTCGGTAACACGAAGCTACAACACATGGGTTCAAGCTTTGACATGAGAACAGACCAGACTACATTTTGCTCATCCCCCAGAAAACCTTGCAGTACGTAAGGGAAACGTTTTGGGCCATCAACTGGACCATACCAGACTTTTTATTTTGGACCTTATATTTAACAGGCAAAACTTCAATTATGTGGTTATTAGAGAGGCATTGTATTTCAACTTTGAGTATCACTTAGAATACAATCAGGAAATCACTCTGGTGAAAACTAGTCTGATGTAGAAGAGAGTGTGTAAATTCATATTTGAATCACTAAGTAGCTCTAATTGCAATCAGATTCCAGTAATACTCTTCCAGATCCAGGTGAGCGTTCGACACACGGGAGGCCTGTATTCAATTGACCGTATTCCTGGAAATTATAACCCACTTGTCTTGATTGGTTGATCGCTTACTTTTCACTGAGGGTTACATGTTAAAGATGCCACCGTCACACCTCCTAGCATCAGGCTCTGCGGCGACGCTGACTGCTGCACTCAAGAAAAAAAAAACCTCGGTCAAGGCTTAGTTACCTCAACCTTAAAAACCGTAGCCAATCATGAAATTGAACTGCAGAGGGATCCCTTCTCTGTGGCTCTTTCTTGAGGTTTCCTCCATTTTTGTACTCTGCTGCAAGGGTTTTTTTTCTTCCCTGGGAGGTTTCCTCACTCAGACTGAGGACCTCAGGACAGATGTAAAGCTCAGCGTAGCAACGTGAACGTGATTTTGGGCGATATAACTAAAATGTACTTGACTTGAATGTTTTTTAACTTGATGCAGGTTCCCTCCAACTCAGCGCCACACGCTGCAAGATTGTTCCGATGGCTGTCAATCAACTAATAAACCAGACTTATCTCATTACGATACATGAAAGCTTTTCTTAAAGCACAAATCAAGTTTCATTGATCTTTAAAGAGCAACTAAACCCCTCAGTTTTGGATGACGTGCTCTAAGCTGGAAATTCAAAAAATGCCTTGATGATGGGCGGGGCTCCAGGAGTACTCTCCGATTCCCCCCTCCCCCCTCCCCCCTAACCGTCACCACACTACACTACCTACTCAATAATCACTATGCCTCTCTATTCGCAATTCTCTCAATCCAACCTACTCGCCACAGATTCCAGATCAGCAGGTGCTAGTTTTTATAGGAGGGGGCGGAGCTAACCGTGGTGGACCGTGACGAAAGCTGCCTCCAAAACGTCATCTGCCTCCATCTCAGCCAATAGGAAAATTCGATTGTAATAACCGGGTTTCAACCCATAGAGGGCAGTCACACTTACATTTTTACTACAAAATACGCCAAATTGAAATACTTCGACTAAAATGTCAAGAGTTGGACCAGAATCACTCAGCAACACTACTTCATACCCAAATACATTGGTTTTCAGCAGAAAAAAGTGGTTTGGGGGTTTAGTTGCTCTTTAAATAAAGTCTGCTCAGATGCCCAGCCCGCACTGACGTATAAAACAACGAACATGCTTGGACTCTCAGTTTTGCTGCACAAAATATGCAGTTGCTTTAACATTTATGTAATGTGGGCCATTCGTGAAGCTGCATCATATTGGTGCAAATTGCACCCTTTCCCCATCATCCTCCATTTATATCAGGACCGTTAAGCAGGGGAGCTCCACCGACACCTTCTATAAGCCTCGGGAACGGATCAGATTCTCTGAAGAGGTTGTATGTAGTGCAAGAGTGCAGAATATTTTCCCAGCTTACAGCCTGAGAGATACTATTGGTTCCAAAGTTATATTTACTATGGGATTTCAACCATCATGCCATGCAATCCTAAGGAAACATACCCTTCATTCACATTTAATTTGAAAGCTGTGTAGATTTCATGGGGCTTGGTATCAGGGGAAGCAGGGTGAGGAAGTGAGGAAGAGGAAGAAAAAGGGGGGAATAAACAGAATTGCTGCTCGGAGCTGCTGCTTTTATGCAAGTAAAGCTCTCCTTTCAAAGGTGGGTGAGGGGTCAGGAAATGCGGTGGAGGGGGTGGGAGAGTTCTTCGATAGAAGCTTCCTCGACCTTGCACGGGTTATAAAACCAAATGCCCCACAGCCCACGGCACAGAAACACCATAACCATCACCACCCTTTCATCCCTCTGGAGACCTTCTTTCTTACTGACCCGTTCACACGTGCATCCTTAGTCTTTTTTCTTTGGAGATTTTGTTGATTTTGTGTATTTATTTTCCAGATGGAGGGTTTTTTTTAATCACATATGGTAACAAGAAGAGTTCCAGAAGAACAATTAAGTTGATTTAAGAAGTTAAAAAAATCCCGTATCACCAAGCTAATGCTTTACTTGGTTTAGCCTTTGGTAGAAAACCAGCAGGTCATCAATCAGAGCAAAGACAAGGGGCTGTCTTCTTCCAGTGTTAGTAGGTTAATTACCCAAATATGGCAGCCAACTGTTAGAAATAGTACTCTAGAGCTCTTTAAGTATAAACCGGTCGTGTTTCAGTACTACTGTTGGTGACTGATCAAAATGTGTTAGCACTTGTGTTTACAGCAATGATACGACGTTTTTCGATGGCTAAATGTATGAATATTCATACTTTATTCATTCGACAAAGACAGTCGTAGAAGAGACTCATTTTGTGAGCTACACTGTTAATGTTGCCGTGACAAAACACGGATACCACGTGGTATTAACAGTGTTATACCATTGGCTAACAAATCTTGTTAGAAGCTGGAACCGTCAGAATTCGTACGCAGATATAAACAAAAGAAATCATTTTGGATCGGACAAACACAGTAAAATTATCGATTCGCAATCACAATAACGTTCTTGTGGAAAATAGATACTTTCATTCTGCATCTTTCTACAAGCTAAACAATGATTTGTCTACATGAAAATGGAGTCAATTCCTCTTTGCCCTTATAAGTAAGACATCAGTGTTCTTGCAGTTTTTCACCATAGAAACATCAGACTAACTACTTAAAGCAGTCAGTAGCTGCTAAGATTGTCCTTTACCCTTTAATCTTACATCTGTGGTGAATGATTCATCAGACCTTCTCATAAATGTGTATGTAATAACTTTGGAACAAGTTTCCTGCAGTAGGCAAAAGCGACTGGAAATGAAAGGCCAGAACTGGAACTGGATAAAATGTAAAAATACATAACAAACAGTGAGTTTGTGAAAGCTTTAAGGTTTTAATAGGTCAGAATAACCATATTGTAGTTATTACCCATTTACCCAACAGTAACACACCAAAAATAATTTCATATTAATAACTGATTGTCATTATCGATGACCAACAGGAGTGCATTCATCGTATACAGTGAGTTCTAGTGTAAGTGACTGCAAACTTACCTGAAACTATTTGAATTCTTCTGATTCGGGCATTTTCGTGCGTATGTCATGCACGCATTTGCACCTGATCCAGCTATGCAGTGCATGTGCACAAAGAATGCATGAACAGAAGTGATTTATTCACAGCGGTAGAGAAAGAAGTGAGACAAGGGGGGGGGGGGGGATTGACAATGTGCGTGAACTTAATACGGTATCTTTTTCTTTTAGTGCTTCCCATTTAAAGAGGTGAGCATGGAATGAGGGAGATTAGCTGCTAGGCTTGTTCTTCATATCAACCATAACCAGGATCCTGTTGACGTGGAGACGCACTCCCACACGGCATTAGCCAATCACAACACTTCAGGGCACATCTAAAGCATGAATTTTTATCAGGCCTCTAACACAAGTCCTTTGAATTGAATAGCGTTTGTCATATCACCTCACTCCATTCGATTCATCCTCACGGGGTCACGCTGTGTTCTTCAAATAACGTGTAATGGAATGTCAAACAAACTGCATTCAAAATCAAATTGACCCTCAGAGCCGATGCGACTTCGGATCTCCATCGAATGTCCCGAACTGCCGGTCCGAACTCGCCGAGCCGCTCCGACTGCTTAAGCAGCCCCAGAGCTCAGACTTATTTATTCGTCTGCTTATTTTTAGTAGGAAATAAAGCACAGATGAGGGATGCGGCGTACAATTCTCTCCAGCACCGCTAGCAGCATAATAGCTCAAAATGATGGATTCATCCGGGCAAAGCTGTGTATCTCGGTACTATGTGTGCTAACTGACTAGAGCGAGCATGTGAGCTGCACAGCATGTGTGTTTGTGATCGTGAGCGAGTGTCAGTGCGTGCACCAACACCTGCAAAAAGGAAAATGCTATCATTGTCCCCCTCCTCCTCAGGAGGCAGGTATCACATTCTTTTTGTGCTTGCAAGCAAATGGGAGCCTAAAGACCTGCTTTCAGTGCTCCAGCCTAAATTAGGCATATTTAAAGTTAAACATGGAATTCAGCACTTTACAAAATCCCCCTATTATAAACAAACATTACATGAAGGATCAGTAACACACTGTAATGTAGCAATATGCACAACAGATGTAAGTGTTTATTCATGTTTTTTAGCAGATGTAACTTAAATTAAGGTCCTTTTAATAAGCATCAGTAATAGGAAATAAGGGCCTTCTAAGTCCTTATAAGATGCTTATTACCATTATTATATGACGATATATGTGTTTAGCGATAGTATGACAAACACGTTTATTGTTAGATTACAAGACATTTATAAGCACTAAAACAGAACATAACTGTTTGTAATAGAGTGCCACAGGAATGAGTCCTAATACCAGAAAATAAGTTTGCATTTTTGCACTTCTGGTTCCCTTGTCTTCAAGTCGATTGGTTCCTAGAATGGGTTCATGTTTAAATGTCTGGTGAAAGATTGTATTGTTTATTATTGTAGGACCTAGATACATTTGAATCACAGAGCGTTAGATTCTGTAAAATGGTGCATGCTGACAAGCGGCTAAATGTTGGGGGCGTTAAACGTTCACTTTCTTACTGAGTCCTTACAGGCTTTAGTTTGAAAAGTTAGTCGGAAAATATTCTAACTCTGACCTTCCGAGTAGTTTGATACTAGTATACTGCAGTGTATAGTCATGCGGCCGCGGTGTAGTTTATTGACAGCCTTAGCATTCTTGACATTAGAGTTATTTCTGGTGATTTAATAACGCTAAATTGTCACTAAAAGGGCCTTAATATGAAGTGTAATCACAACATAGCGCATTATCACATCGGCCTCCGCCCGTACAGGGGGAGTTACAGCTGCTGATTACTACATTGTGTCTAAATGCTGCATAGGCGTATGCAAAGTGTAAGATATAGCTCGGAGCAACTGACAGCTCTTTATTAACCTCCCTGACATCTGTTCAGCAGCAGTCGCTCAGGATGTTCGTCGCGTAGGTGTGGATCCAACATGACAATCACGTCATCCTGCCAGCCATGTGACGCCCTTATTGACAGATCATGGGAAGTGAAAACACAACAGATCTGGTAACAGTGCATTGTTTGACAGAGCTGTGTGTGTGTGTGTGTGTGTGTGTGTGTGCATCAGGTTGGTAGTCACATTCTTTCTTCATACATAGCGCACGGAATAAATCATTTGGGATCGTTCCCGTGATTGATCGCACATCGCCGTTCCCGTTGTGATGCTACATAACACATCAGCTGTATGAGCGCGCCTCTCCTCAACGTAAGCTAAATGGACAAGAGGAAAGGTTGCAGCGCATTTTAATCATGGACTTTATCCGCTCGCGCAGTATACATTTACCCAGGGGGACCTGTGTCGCTTACCGCCTCCCATCATAATATAATAATAACCACAGTCTGCCTCAGATAAAGCACTGCATCTGTGAAACAGCAGGGTTACTGAGCGCACAACACAGACCACCATTACAAACGGACCGCTGCACAGTGGGGCCTATCTTGTACACCTGGGTGACCAGATAAGACCGCGAATAAGGGGGTGGGGGTCAACCCATCAACCAGTGGAAATACTGGGCAGGGTTCAGTGAATCAGGGTGGCAGTGGGGGAGTGATACAGAGCAGGCGATAGGTCTGCAGTGTGGAGATGGAGGGTAAATTAAGAAGGAACATAAAGCGTGAGTAGTGTTTTGATGTGTCCATGATCGTGATTTTTTTTTTTTTTGTTCTGTCTATAATTGTTTCTGGCTGTTAACTCCTGTGTCTTTCAAGGGTCAATAAGCTCACGCAGGCAGCGAGGGGGAAAAAAAAAAAAGAGGTGGAACGCACGGTAAATCCTCTCCCCTCTTCATCCTCTTACAAACTCCAGGTTTGCACTCGCGCTCGAAGCTTTATTCCGCGGCTCTCGCCAGTGTTTGTGGAAAGCAACTGTTTCAATTCAGCGTTGGTGGAGAAATGCTTACAGTGTCAGTGACTCTTCACACTGGAGAGCTGATATGTTCAAGGTCGCACGGAAACACAGCGGAATACTGAGGGAAGTCACGCTGCGATGGCGAAGTTACAATTAAGAAATTGTTTCAGTGTGATTTTTAGTGGCTTTTAGTGACCTCGGGGAAATTTCAGCGCCATCGTCCTTTCAGAGAATTTAAGATTTAAAAGTGTTATTATAACATTGAACCATCTCCCCCTTCAACAGCATTCACGCATCAATGCCACTGTTGTTCCAATCATCTGCCCACTCAAGTGGTAACAAGTTTTGTCGCACTGCGTATCTGCGAATCTGTGAAAGGTGCTTTTATAAATACACTGTACTTACTGGTTTATTCACTTGGCTAAAATGTTTGTGCAGCACATGGATAGAGATAGATGTACACGGAGATCGCAGCCAATTTTATGAAACACGGATACAAAACAAACAAAACAATCATTTTGGACCCCGACAACATTTCTTTGAATGACTCGAGTCGCAATCATGAATTGTCAATTCAATCAAGGACAAGAGAGACAAGAGAGTTTTCATCGTGCACCTTTCTAAAAGCTCTGTGAATGTGTCATAAAATAAATACATTTTAGTTTGACCTTTTACATGCAGCTCCTTTTCAACACATTTACAACAATAATTGATCCGCTGCAGAACTCAGGGAACTTTCTCTTTAAAAACAGACTTTGTGATGTCGGTTTTGTGCGCACACTAGTAGTCGATTTCAAATCAGATACAAATGCCATTTTCTTTGTACAGATTAACATTTTGGCAGCATTATAGATTACTTTTAAAAAAAATATATATAATGTAATTATCAGTGAATAGTAGGCAGTAAAAACAAAGGAGGAAGGATAAGGAATTAAAAAAGAATAATCTAGTACTCCCCACATTCACACATTCGAATCTAGTTGAACAAATATTGCCGTTGTATTTATTCAGTTGAGGTTACACCCCTGATTGTGATGTGAGTACATCCTGTTTGACTCCATTAACATATTCACTCACGTATTGTACTCACACTCCTGTTTTATTACATTTCTCCCGAGCTTAATTTCTTTGTTGCTACCTAGTTCATCATTACACTCTTCCCTCCTCTCGTGCCCCTCGAATTACAGTTCTTTTCCATCAATTACACCCTGCCTCCAGAATGTTGGCATATTGCTTTTACGAGCTCGTTAGGTGGACAATGTTGCACTTAGTGTCAGCTCATTATGGGGAAAATTTAGAACTGTAAACACATTGTTTGTGTGTCTAATCAGAGTCGATGGCGAGCGCGGGATGATGAGCAGATTTTCTGGATAAATGAGCAGACAGGAGGGTTGGTCAGTAATGAATCCTTTTATGGTCATGCGGGAGGAGGAGGAGGAGGAGGAGGAGGAGGAGGTGAGCGCCAAACAGTGGGGTAAGAAAACAAACCAGACACACACACACCACAAGACAGATGTGGGCTTAAAGGAGACGTATTGTGCTCATTTTCAGGTTCATAATTTTATTTTGGGTTACTGCGTCAGTTGTCTCAGGGCTGCAGCGCTGTGTTGCCCCTCTGTGTGAGATGCTCTGTTTTCGCGCCTGTCTCTTTAAGGCCCCCGCCTCCCGAATGTCTGGTTTCATCTGATTGGTCAGCTAACACGTGCCTGAGCCAGAACCGCTCACCGTGTCAACGGTCGCGTTTTTAGCTTCACTTCCACCATGAATAGAGGCATTCATCATGCAAATGTGTGACCGGTTTTCTGAGGGAGAGCGTGAACTTTGCGCTTTTTTAACTTTCAAGAGCTTTTACATACACAATTCCCTGTAGAACTGAAGAAATGGAAAAAAAAAGCACAGGAGGGCCCTTTAAACAATCAGAGGCATTTTTGAACGACTAGTAATCACATTTCATCCGACTGAAGGTGGAAGTTGCTGTAATGCAGTTGCATAACGCATTTCTGAAGATTGAAGTAACGACAGGTATTAATTTACATCCTGAGTTAGTTTCTGTGGCATTTTATAGAATTCTATGTTTGCCACTGTCTGCACACATTTTCTTAGCGTTGAAACATGCGTGTGAAAGCGAATCCTCACGCACGTGTTCGCGCACCGACACAGAACCAGAACCCTTTTACCACCCTCCATTTCTATTAATCTTCTAGACGCTTCAAACTTTCTATCTCCTTTAAACTTTGGCAACACGCTTAAACTCTCAGTCCTCGCGGGGTCCGTGCACCATTTAAAGATTGCTCCAGCTGAGTTCAATCTGTAGCCCTGTGAAGGAGCAACTGAAACACTTGTGTAACGCTTAATATGATGCATACCGGTGTTGTAAAATATTGAAGGAATCTGAAGTAGATTTTCCAACTGCTTTAATAGAGGAATCTTGGTGGAGTCCATCCCTCTGTTCTCACGGGCGCTCTTATTTCAATCAAACGAACGCAATTTGAATCAGTAATCAGGCGCGGACAGCTTTATACATCAGCCGTGCATTAGAGATATTTTTTTTTTCTTTTAGGTGCACTAGCTTATGCACGCGCTCGCGGGCTGCCGCCATGTTTTTTCCTCCTGGCTGCTTGACTGATTTGAGCGGCTGTACCTCTGTTTCAGAGGTGAGCCAGCCTTCAGATTGTGTCACTTGTCAATCAACACCAGAGACACCAGTTCCCATGGTAACGGCGGTCAGGCCAATGATTGCTCACAGCGTCTTTTTTAAAACACGGTGAAATATCAATGTCGCATATTCTCGGTTGGCTTGAAGTGGCGCCTGTTGGTCTTTCACGACGTTTTCTGACTCGTCCTGATCAGGCAGTCGAATCAATGAATAAATAAGATGAAGAAAAAAGAAAGGAATGTCAGCTTGGATTACAAGAAATCGAATGAAACCTTCATAATCATTGACACCTGAAAACAAATCAGCCTCTACGTGACACCGCGAGGATTTTTTTTTTTTTTTTTTTTTTAAAGAGCAGCCGCTCCGACAAAACGAACGGGATCGTTTTTAGCAAAAAGCCCTCGAGAAATAAACACCTGTCAATCGAAACACATCAGCGGTACCTGTTGGGGGGGAGATTATTACAGCTCCCCTGTCGGATGCCAATCTCGGAATGCCTCTCACGTCTCATCAATGATTTAGAGTGACCTGGTTCACTCGTTCTGCTCCTTTTATCTGGGATGAGATGCGACGCACGCGAAGGAGAGACGGAGTGAATCGTGTACAGTAAGCGAGGATGAGTGAAGTACTGAAGGAGACGGAGGTTATGAGGTAGTCAGTCTCCGGACTGATCTTTGTAAATGAGGAAAATAACGCTGTATTGTTTTTCTTCTTCGAGGTTCAGACACGTACCTTGGCTCTTTCTTTGTTTCTTTCTTTGTTTCTTTCTTTGTTTGTTTGTTTCTTTCTTTCTTTCTTTCTTTCTTTCTCTCTCTCACCCCCTCACTCTCACTGTCTTTCTCCCTCTCTCTCTCTCTGTATAGCTCTGCTGACAAAGAGAGAACTAAAAAAGTGCCAACCCTGTTCTCTCTAAGCTTGAACTCTGTGTGCAGGCGGAATATAGAGTTTAGCTTTTATTTTCTGTGTGACTTTTTGTTCAATGGGATTTGGAGAAGGTGACTTTTATCCCTTAGGGAAGGAAAAAAAAAAGAAAAGAAAAAAAAAAGAGAGGATGCTCTTATGCACTCACACAGAGTGCAGCAATTGGTTGACTGAGAGAAATACAAAAAAAAAGGGTGGAAAAATAAAATGAAAAGCGATTGCATAGGGACCCATTTGCTTAGTAACCGCTATCTTTCTGTTTGACTCCTGGACTGCTTACTGGGACGAAAGCAGGCACAGGATATAATGAAATACAAAGATGTATTATGGGATATAAGTAATGGAGCCATGCACCCAGATATTTCAAGGCTTACTCTCTGTGTTTAATTTCCTCTTCAGAGAATGAAATGACCCACAGTATTAACCTCCGAGGGGAGAGGGAAGATGCTTTTTGTTAAACCCTTAAAAGGGAGAATAATCATTGCAGGACTGCGCAGTCACCGAGGACGCGGCTTTGCACTGAACTCTGGGATACTCGTCCTCCATGCAGTGGTCCGGTATGAGTTCTGCACATCAAGGTGCGAGCCAAGCGCTCGCTTCTCTCCTTCTGGCAGCGCTGATCAAAACCCTCACGTCCGGCGTGTCTGACAGGAACACCGCATCCATTTCTAATGAGTCCAGTGGGGACGCCATCCTGAGAGGTTGCCTGCGAGTCTGCCCTCAGGGTCACGGCGAGATGGGGCGCGGGGATGCTTTAAAATTGTGATTAGCCCCTCGGGTCAAAGAGGGGTTGATCTGCAGTGCACCTTGAGGTTCCGGCTCAATATACTACTCCCAAGCGAGAGTCCCGTTCTCCTTCATTTCCCCTTTCCCGCCGTCCAACGTGAGCACAATCACTCTGATTTCATCTTCCTCGTTGAGCTCCCCGTACTCGTCTGCTTGGGAAGAAACTGGCATCAGATATTCACATCTGTTACTTCCGTCTGTGGTTTGGAAGTGAGGAAATCCAATAAACGCTAAATAGTCTGCTGATATTTGAATTCGAGCGAGTAACAGTGTGCATTAAACATTTCTTGATACCCACTCGATGTGAGCATTAGCTGATTTCTGGAAACCAGTTTTGCGCAGGGCGAGTAATGTGTATTTTGCCCCCCCCCATCTCTTGCAGTGCAGTCACGCTAACACACAAACACTGCGGACAGAAGCAGTTTACGCTGACCAGGAACTCAGGGAACCAGGAAAAGTCAGTTCTGTATTAAAGGAGAAATATTCTGCTCATTTTCAGGGTTCATCATTTTTTTTGGGGGGGGGTTACTACTTGAATATGTTTACATGCTTCAATGCTCGACAAACACATTTTGTTTTCTCATCCTGTCCAGTCCCGCTGCACTCTTCTCCCCCTCCCCTCTGTTTTAGCTCCTGTCTCTTTAAGGCCCCGCCGCCAGCTTCTCCCTTTGCGAAGTGGCCACCGTATAAGAGCGATAATGCACACTGAGATGTCCTTATGTAGGAGATAATGAACTCTTGTGTGGGCATCATCTGCTTCAGACTGTGATAAGACGCTCCTTTGTCCATTATTTAATGTTTTTATATAACACATGGCTCTCCTTGTGTTTTTTGTTCTTTGTTCTGATCCTTCAAAGTCTCTCCAGGCCTTTTAGGATCCCCACTCTACACTGCAAACGCCTAAGATGTTTCTCAGCAGTGAAATAATGAAGTCTTCATTAGAGATACGTGCTTACGGTATTTGCAGAAGTTCTTGGATACATATTTTGGGTACTTTTAAGGGTCACTATGTGGCATTGGAGAAGAAATTCAAGGAGATTTTGAAAGAGGTAACAATACGAACTTATAGATAACAATGTTTTTCAAAAACTGAATAAACAAGCCTCTGAGCTAGAAAGGTGGCAGGGTCCGCCACATATAAACAAAGTGAAACTGTGTTGTCCTTTAAGGTCAGTTTGTTCATTCGGTTTATTCAGTCATGAAAACAAAAAGACTTTGTAAATCAGTCAATGAAGATATTTCTCTAATGATTAAAATGTATTCCCCTAAACTACATAGTGCACCTTCAACGTATGTTTTCTGTGCCTCCAAGGTTTCCGGTTGAATTGAATTGCAGTTGAGGACGTTGCCAGTAGACGCAACACATGTGAGCAGCCGTCCTGATTCAGACTCTCTACTGGGGCGTGCAGGAGGTAAAGAGCCCTCCCTCCCCGCGTCCGCTCCGAGGAGGCCGCTCAGCCCGCTGCACTAACAACAGTCACATTGAATTACAAAGCAGCACGCTCCGTGTTAACAGATGCCTCTGATAGGTCCTTGTCAAGATTATCCATGCTGCTCCGAGGCTGACTGTGTTTTTTTTAGGGCTGGCGAGGAGTGAAGTTAACAAATGACAAAACAGGCACAGCCAATCAAGGTTCGGGCCCCCTGATAGGGCGCCGCGCAGACACGTCCTCCAGCTAGAGCCCTATGATGCATCTCCCTGACTGTTTTCTGTTAGCTCGGCTCTTTCAAGGCCATCCATTCTACCGGGCTGCCTCATGTCGCAGCAAAGTCTTCCAAGTCAGCCCCCTCCCCTGTCAGCTACCTTTTCTACTGTGCGCTGGTACGCTGTTATTGTTACATCATTTATATGAAGCTAGAGGGAAGCAGAACTTTACTTTACAATGTTAACGTTGATGTTTCACCTGTCCCCGCCACGTCACTGGAGACGTCGTCCAGGAAAGAGAGACGATCCGGTTCATTGTCCTGCGTCGGCGATTCTGTCTTGATTACACGTGAGACGACTCTCCCTGCACATGGTCGAGCACGTCTCGGATGCTGACCGGGCCACTTTCCCCTCCACAGTGATTCCTTTTTTTATTGCCCATTCACCAACCTCTGGCAATGAAGATTGCACGACTGCAAGATGGTGTGCATCCCGGCCCATTCAGCGGCTGTCAGGCCACTTTATCATTCCGAAGGTTTGGTCAAGAGTAGACTGGCGGACTCTAAATGCTTCCCTCTCTGACCAGATAACTAGACTAGAGATGGAAAAGACAGAGATTTCCGAAGACAGAGATGCTGTGTTTTGCGGAGATGAAAACCGCTCAGTGAAGACAGCGTGAGGTGAGGATGTTTTTGCGAGTATCAATATCATCCATCATCGACTTGCTTTTTTTTTTTTCCCCTCCCCGCGCTGTTCAGCTGGAGTCTCAGCATTCAGCAGCTGTTGCATCCAATCTAGGAACTCCAGTGTCCAGATCTTTTTTTTATTTCCATTCGGTCATGCAGGAGAGACGCACAGAGAAGACATGAAGACGTTGAACTCCCTCCAACAACTGAAACATGGTGTTTTAACTAAGAGAAACACATAAAGCATCGAGTGACAGTGTCCCTGCAGATCCTCAGGCTACTAAACCAGCTGGCCTTTTTATTTCTTTTAACATTTCACTCAGGTCACTTTGCCATAATCTCAAGAGGCACTAGAAGGAAGTAAACAGCTCACTTGAGATGAAGAGTAAGCACTTAAATATAGTTTAAATGGACACCCACGTAATATAGTTGCAGATGGTTTTTAACATAAATGTATATTTTCTGAGCACATTTTTGTTACCAAGTGCCTTTAAGACCCTTACTGTAAAATCGATTTATTCTCTGTGTGACCTGCAATGTGTGCATTACAGCACAAACACCTAAAACAGAGAACTGTGCACATCACCAGACGCTCTCATAGTCAAGGACAATATTTCTTCAGTCATTCTGATGAGAGATTCCAACTTAACCGTTTACAGCGACACACAAAAAAGGCGATCTGATAAAGACGTGTGTTTACATCCCCCAAGCATTTAATCAGAATATAACTCTTTCGACGTACGTAAAGCGGTTCTGTCTGCTCTGAAGCATCTGACCTGCTGGAAAACACAACAGACAAACTAACTGAGAATAGTCAGGTCATTCATACACTTACTGCATCTGCCAAAACACTTTTCACGTTCATGTTTATCGAAGATCGCTGTCAAGATCGAACTTAAAAGCCAGTATCGCTGCCGCCCTCTTGAATAGGAAGGAGCATCAGCCGGGTTTTCCCCAAACCCCGCATCCACGCCATCTTCGCTCTCCATTTAGATCATCCCATAAGTCTGTCTGGATCAAAACCACTCCTGCTGTTTTGACTTTTAGCCCTGTACACCTGCCTCAAACTTCTCCAAACAAACGGTTCCTGAGCTGGTCGATGGTTTCAGTAGATTCTGGCTTTGTTCATCTTTTCAAAAGCTTGTTTGAACCACTCGTTATTTCGAGCCTTTCAACCATCTAAAAAAAACAAACCTCCAACACCTCTTTCAAGCCCTAGCAACCCACATGAAGGCGGTTGGGTCAACGACCCACGAGTGGCCCTAACAACTCTGAAAACTCGGAGCTCACACCTGTCCTTAATGACTCTGTAAGGACAGAGTCTCCCACACAGAGTTTAAAACCCTACAACTCCCCTCGAGTTAGTTAGAACTGAAGAAGCCTCTCGGATGAGAGGAGAAATATCTTCAAGAAACTGAAAACAAGTCTAGTTGCCTACGATACAGCACCTAGTATCGCTTTTGATGTTACCCCCATGTGGGGCGAGCATGCACGGAAAGAATATATTTATTCCAACCAGGGAGAAACGATCGGAATAAGCGTTCACATGGTTAACATTTTCGTATTGATCGGAATATCAAAGGATTACAACGCCCCTCTAGATCTGATCGAAAATTCCTCCAGAATCCCTCTACATATTCCTCCAGTCTCTTCAGACTGCTGCACTGATTATCAGGTGTTTGCATGTAGATGTAGACGCTGTCATCACACTGCACCGACTTTCAAACTGCAGCATTTTAATGATGATCAAGTCGCCATCTGTTTGTTAATGCTGTGTCAAAAATAGACTTAAACTTACCGACTTATTTGACTTCTCGCTCGTCTCCATCTCTTGTTCTCAGTGCTGTAAACACGACTTGACATTCTGCCCCCCCTTGAGGAAAAACAAACAACGCATACAATGAATATGAAAGCTCCACAGCGGAAAACTGAAGCGCAGAGCTCCGAAGAACTCATCTGAAAGTCCTCGGATAAAATTGCAGACATTATAAACGATAATAACTACGGGGTTCTTGTCATTTTTAACAAGGCATTAATGAACAGATTGCAAAGCTTTCATCATGGCACCTTCGCTCAGGATACTTTTTTGCTTTCCGTGTGGCAGGTCAAATAAACCTTTCTCACTAAAAGGTGCCTTTTTCGAAACGTAATAGAAGAAGCTGCGCGTGTTTGCAGAATGTCAGCGATACTGGCAGAATAATGATGCACCAATAATGCCTAACACGAACCCTTTTTGTACACAGAAACGATCCATCTCAGTATTCCCCTGAATAAAAGAATAAGTGAGAGAATTTGAGTTGCTTATGAGATCAAAGAGCAGCAGCAAAACAAGATGCTGAAGGGAGGCATGTATGTGTGTGTGTGTGTGAGCATGTGTGTGTGTGTGTGTGTGTGCAGCGAGTCTTGGGGGGCACACAGTGTAATTTAAATGATTTGGCAGTAAGAATGATATCGCACAAATTCAAATGAAGATCACAGGCTTGTAAAGATACTTGAATTTTCACTGAAGTTCAAGAAGTTTCTGGATTTTGTTTGATGTTCAGATTTTTTATTTTTTTATTTTTTTCCGGCTCCCATAGAACTTTGCTCACTCTTTCATGCTCAAGGGACTTCGGGCCCTAAAAAAAAAATCGAGCAGTTTATCGTCTGCACCCTTCAACTTGCATTTGAATATTAAGACCGGCTTACAGAACTGTTGTTTCTTTTTCCATGGCGGCATTTTTCGGGGATGACCTAATGTTCAGATATCCAGATCTTTTCCTCATCACGTCTCACTGGACCATCTAATCTCAACAGGATGTACTGAACTTCAGATCGTGGAGACATTCACTGTTTCATTGTTACTTAAAAAAAAGTGGATCCTTCCCACGATGAATCAAAGAATGCCGTAGATTTTACGCAATGAATTGTACCAATCACAGTGTGGAAAGCATTATCTTTGGTCTGTTCATCAAAGCTGTTCCAAAAAACAAAACAAAACAACACAGAAAGCCCACAATGCTAAAACAAAGCAATGCAGACAATACATACGGTCCCGGCTGAAGTAAAAAGCCCGTATTATTACTCAGCAGGTGCAGCTGTTTCCAATCGTGCAGCTGACTCATTGAGGCTTTTATGCAAATGAAGGCAGCATTGTCTTTTCATCTCGTCCACCAGATGGAGGATCAGGTTGAAAGGAAAATAAACTTTTGCAGGTGTATTAAATTCAAAGCAGGTTTAATAAAATGCATAATGTGACGGTAAATCAAAAGCTCTGCCCGTACCTGTTTCAGAGTTTTATATTCTAAGTTACACTGATGCCTGTTTTATTATCCAAAATATAACTTTTATGTTTGGTGGTTTCAGTCGTTGGATTTATGATTTTTAATGGCACTGCTGGGAAATGTATATCCAAATAAATGTGGAGTTTTTACTCTGCAACAAATGATTATTATCGTCTGCTAAATGTTTTCTTTATCAGTCAATGAATCACTGAGTTTGTAAAATGTCAGAAAATAGTGAAAAACGCAGAATACAAGGATCTTGTGGGCAGAGTGACGGATTCAAACGGCCTGTTAGAATTGGGCTTGTGTTGCTGTGCATGATCTGAATATAAAGAGTGCTATGCTAATTAATTTTCTTCAAATGGACTAATTGATTGACCCAATCCATGCTTTGTGCCCTAGCGTGTGCGTGGCCGCCCCTACGGTTTGTTGACATGTTGCTCATTAACCCAAACCAAGGACTGTATCATAACAATGTGTGTTTACAAATTATATGTTACATTTGAGCAAAAAAAAAAATATGTGAACTAGACATTTGTTCTGCTGTTGTTGTTTTTTTTGTTTTTTTTTGCAAGAATTCACACACACGTACATGACATATTGATATAAAGCCTATCGCTTTATATCAATATGTCATTTACGTGGGTGTCTAATTTAAATCATTATTAACTGGTTAATTTCTCAGAAGTGCTCAGTATTGTTTGATTATTCCTGCCTTTTTGGTTCAGTGGCAGAGTTGAGGATGAGTTAACGTTGATATTTTGAAATACTGAACATTGTGTCATCAGCATAGAAGCAGATGTTCATTTTTCACTCTCTTGGTGTATATTTTGAGCAAAATTTACAAATTAAAAGTCAGATTCAGGTCTGTGAATTCTGCACAAGGATATTCCTATTGTGTACCCTTTTGAAATATTAGACCAATGCCTCCTAGTGGTCTGGATGACTTACTTCTCGACGTCCCGAGGTGGCCTGTTCTGTAATCTTCGATGAGATTTATCGTTTTTTTCTAGCCAGTTCCCACTGTGCATTTCTTTGATAATGTTTGTGCTCTTAACTTATCTAATCTAGGTTCTTGAAGAGACATTACGCTATAACATTCTATTACATTCATACTGTTATACTATTTCTATTGTGTGTATATATGCACATCAATGATATATGAACTTCCTGTTAGATCTTTAAAAAAAAAAGGTTTATATTCAGTGCTGTGGATTTGTTGGTCCAGGTGTGTTTGATGAGATTTTGAGGGATGTCCTGATTGAGCCACGCAAGTCCACAACCCCACCCAAGACAACCCCCCTCATTGTTTTGTAAGATAACTTGATGAAGGTCTAAGTACCGAAAAACCATCAATAAACTTAAAGGAGAACTTCAGCCGTTTTAAACCCATATCCCTGTTGATCGAGTTTACCGAGTGCTGTCAGTAGCAAAAATAACGAGAACATTTGGCACAATATTTACAGAGTACCAGAACGGCAGCTAAAGCGAACCTATGGGGGCGGACATAACCGAAAGTGAAACTTAAGGATGTCTGCCCCCAAATGTTCCTTTTAGCTGCCGTCCTAATATCTGGTCAATATTGTGCAAAAAATTCACATTATTTTTCCTACTGACAGCACTCGGTAACCTCGATCAACAGGGATATGAGTTAAAAACGGCCGAAGTTCTCCTTTAATTGCAAGTGAAGTGGACGGTGTGTGGGAGTCTTTTTCCTGATTTTGGTCGGTCTTCTCCTACGCACCCGTCGAGTTTTAAGGTGTGCAAAAGCTGCACTCTGTAAACTTAAAAGTCAAAAATGCAATTTCCGGCTCAGCAGCAGCAGAACGGTGTAATAGTTCCCTTACAATAAACTAGGATTTTATAACATAATAAACTGCAGATATATAGCACTTTCCATGACATCGTTTGCTGCATTTCAGAATAGACAATGCAGCAACACATTAAATATTCATTAACACTTTCTTACAAAAGGAAACATTTAAGAGGGGATTTAAGACACTAATGATGTCAATAGGACAAGTCAATTTATCCTGTATATAATTTGGAAAAAGGCCATTTGAAGCTTTAAAAGTGATCATTACACTTTTGAAATCAATACGGAACATGAGGGGCAGCCAGAGTTTGCTAGCAAGGCGCTAATGTGTTCATATGTCATAGTGCCTGTTAAAATTTGGGCAGCGGCGTGTTGCATCCATTGGAGGTAGGCTGCTCTGACTGATACGACATGAAGTGCATTACAGCAGGGCTTAAAAGAAAAGGAAAAAAAAAAAGAGGCAGTAGAGGCCATTAAGCAACAACCAGCTACACGACACCTCCTCACATCCCTGGGGGACAGAAGTGAGTCGGAGTGATAGGTCTCTCTTCCACCTGTAACCTCTGATCCTTCACTCATAAGCAACGAAAAAAGCAGGAGAACACATTTGCTGCTTTTCATTCACATCAAGGGACCGTGGCACAGCTTGCATCAGGCCAGTATACTGTATCAAATCAGGGCATCGCTCTCTCTCCCCTCTCTGCAAGCTCCATCTGTCACCGAGGCGTGCCACTGTGTGCGTGACCCTGGCCATGTGGGTGAGCTTTGGTGAGACTGTTATGAATTCTCAGGCCTAAAGCCGTGGAGATAGAGGGAGTTGAAGACCTTGGCACAAGAGCCCTCATGGCTGACAGAGAGAGAGGAGAAACAGATGCCGGGGAAATCTCCATGTCATCTTGGATATTTCACTCCTCAGACCTCCAGTGTGGTAATACAAAGCAATCATGATTTAATGAATGAGAGTTGAGAGAGATGCGGGCCTCTACAGGCATTAGATAATGGTTGGAATTAAACTTGAAGGTTGGAAAATCAAGGGCAACATGTGTTTGATAGCAGTGTAACTGGAAGTGTTGTTCACTGGTTAGCTTAACAGTCCACCTTAAGTGTTGTGGAGCCGGAAGAATCTCTGACATTATTCAAAGCCGTTGTGTAGGAGTACTGTTTCCCTCTAAGTTCAATTATACTGCCAAACAAGAACATGCATATTAAAAGATTTTTGCAAAACCCCAGATAATGGCGACCTTTCTAAAATCCTCTGCCAAGGGTTTTTTCTTTCATGTCAAGGACACGAAACAGAAACACACCACGGACCCACAGACTTTGGTCCCTGGGTCCCCCATCTGACAAGAACAAAAATGCAAAGTGTATGAAACCCATGACTAAACTAGTGTCATTGTGTTAGTTATAGATGAAGGTAATTATAATATATATATTATTAATATTCCCATTTTTACTGGGGACAACCTTTAACCACCTTAAACATGCCTGGGGGGTCCCAAGACCCTGTTTTGACAACCACTAGTCCAGAGTATGCAACTCTAATATGGTTAATCTTAGAGTTATGGCAAAGCTGGGGGTCCAGCCGATTATTAATTGGAAAATCTTCTGAAGCGCACCCACACTACAATAAACACAAAAGACTAAGATGAAGTATTTCCCCAGAAATGCTCAATTCCATGTTAACGCAGGCCTGAGGCGACGGAGCGCAAATTTATAATCCGCCCACATACACGTCACACTTTGAAAACTTGCATCATTTTCTGCACATGCACTGCACATTCTCGTCAAATTTTTTTTCCTGCAATGCCAACCGGTGATGCGGGTTAGGGTCGACACGTGTGTATGGGATACAGACTTCCACACAGCACCACATAAAAATGAGTCAGATAAATGAAGAGTAACATGTAATTCAATGCCATTAAATGTATATATTAGTCATAAATTATGTATAAAGATTTCAAACCCTAATCATAAACTTTGTGATTGAAAACTTTGTGTATATTTAAAGTCACTCATTGCAGTGCCGTAACGGCCCACCAGGGACACATGTTGAAAATCCCAGGTCTGGTATTAATAATGGCATCTACAATGGTTCATTTTAAAGTCATGGTAAATAAGATACCATTTGCTACAGTTCTAGTACGACACTGAGGAACAGTGTGGGACGTCGTTTTTTACTTTTTCTTCAAATGGCTATTTATGAAAACGAAACAAATCAAAACAAACTATATTTACTCATTCTCATTTCATTTATAACGCTACAACCATTTCACTGTATATTGTATACATTTCCAGATTGTCTACTTTATTATTTTATTTGATTTTATTGTCTATTTTTGTCTTTTATTTATATCTTTATTCTTATCTCTTGTTTCCATTCATGCTGTATTTCTATTTTCCACTTTGCATTGAGCATTAGAACAAATACAATTCCCCCCCCCCGGGTATTCTGATTCTGATTCTGATACTGATGTGTCCAATATATAAGATAATTACACAGATAAGTACACATTAGCAAACAGACAAATTCAACCATGGTACGTCTACGCAGACAAACATTCAAACATGCTAAATTTCCAAGTTCCACATAGTGTTCAAACATCGTCAGACTACAGAGTCAAGCCATGCCAAAGCAGTAACAACAGCGAAGGGAGTGTATGCATATTGGAAAGAAGTATACAGCATGCACATAGTGAGCACACATTTCAGTCACTATGTCGTCTTTGCCCTGTATAATATATGCTGTAGTAAGTATGGTAATGTGTTGGATTTTTACAGAAAGAAGTGACAGAAATGCTGTTATCTGCTTTTGTTTTCTTTTCCCCCAATGTGCCAAAAATGAGCCCCCCCCCCCCCCCCCCCCCAACTCACAGAACATATCAAACTGTAGAATTTGTGTACCAGCAGCACCCCTGATGTTCATCTATCGGCATTTCATCCGCAGTCGGTGCCGACCCCCCTGGATTTGCTTGTCAGGTCTGGATGCCCATAGGAAGACTTTGATAAGCTGGCCCCACACACAGTAATGCTGAATCAACAGAAAGCTAAAGTATATCTTCAGGCCTTCCGAATTGGTAATCATGAAGTTGTAACAAGACCTCATTTTGATCTTATAGCGCCATATTGGAGAGCACTGTCCCCCTTGTGTGTTGGCTTCTATTAAACTGCAGATTTTTTAGATTTCAGCTCTGGCCTGGAGTTAACAAGAAAGCACAGCGGGGGGGTTTAGACCACCATCTTCTTCTCCTGTGATGTCTATTTCCCTATTTAAGGGGTTTCGGCACTTTGTCAGTAAAAAGTGTGTGTTGAATACCGAAAAACTCTGTGTGTCGTAGGAAAATAATGACACCAGAAGGCTACAGTGAGGGGAGGCTAAAAAGCATCGACTCTTTATGACTTTGATGTGCCGAGAGGGGGGGAAAAAAAACAACAAAACTTTTTCTCAAGTAAGACTGTCTTTTGCATCTCTGCAGACATAATTATAGAGCTATGGGTTCCTTTTGCTTTCTGTCTGTCTTTTCAAACTAGAAAATCGCATGTGCAAGTTTTGAGTTTGGCTTTTGTTTTAATGTGAAATTAATTGCGGTCTTGAAATCCCGCGCCACGATATGCTTTGTTTTTCTGCAACTGCTCCGCTGACCCGGTCTGATATCGCACTCAGTTGGAATTATTTTTTTTTTAAGTTTACATGTCGTTATCTGGGAATTAGATTTTGGCTCGTACTGTATTTTATGGATATGTGCACGACAAAAATCTGCTGTTTGTTATCTAGACTCATAAATTCACTTTTTTTTTTCAAGCAAAGGAAGCTCTGTGTGTGATATTTAGCCCATTTCTTTTTAATTGGATCACAAAAGTTATGTTCCTATTGAAATACAACCCATCATGTTAGCCTTTTAACTGAGACCGTTAGTCATTTAAGTGCCACAAACTGGAAATTTAGGGCCCTGAGCTTGCAGTCTTGCGGGACTGTCAGTTCACTGGTGGGTCAGCGTATTCCTCAGCACATCCCGCAGGTCACTGACCTCACTTTGTTTTCAGCAAAGGCAAACTTTCTGTGTGAGTACGTATGAGCAAAGGTCTTCTCCGCGTTGTGGGGTGAAGAATGTAGATATTTCCACACCAGGCTGCTCTTTTTAAACGCACAGTTTCCTGCTGCTACATCGCGTCTGGCAGATTTACTGCTTGACCTCCGTCTTGTGTGTGAACAATCAATGAGAACGTGACCTTTTCTGGAGGGGTTACGTTGAAGGGCTACCGACAATGAGTACATTATTTTAATGTACACAATCACAGAGGCGAATTTGAATGTGGATTACTCACATTTGCCACTCCGGGGTTGTGAGAGAAATGGCATGTAATAAATCAATACACAGGTTACGTTAATACTTCTGCCGCTCTAATCCGAGGTGAGCGGTAAGACATCGGTCGAGTTCAGAGTTCAACTTAATATGATGCAAAAAGCACAACAGCACAAAAATAGATAAAGGCATGCCGTCGTAAACCTTTCGACTGTGGAGCTTTTTAAAGTCGGACCACTTTTCTTGATTTCTTCCATCGCGGGCTGCCGGCTGCCCACACGATTAACCGAGTCAGCGACCCTCTGCCACTCATCTGTTTTTCTCGGTGTTTGAAATGCCACTGCTCAGGCCTCCAAACAATATCAGGGTTTTTTTTTTTTTTTTTTCTTCTTATTTCAGGTTCATTCCACTATGGTTTTAATTTCACAGTCACTGAAATCCATTTTAAGGGTCTTTCTCCATCTAGCCATGGTCGGATTTTCTTTTTAATACAATCATAATAAACTTGGAAATGCGTACGGCTACAAATAAGTTAATTATGGGTGTTTGACTGAAATCATTCCCCGCCATGTGTTGACTAAATGACTCTGTCACTGATGTACTGTCTCCATTTGAGGATTGTAAGATTTATTTTCCAAAATTAGGCCCCATGTTCCCACATTTCCTTAGGGCTAGGGTTTCCTTAACCCCTAACTCTAACCCTAACCATTAAATTGAAGGGAAATGTAGGAACACAAGACCTAATTTTGAATATGTCCTAGAAATATGGTAACATAGGGCTGACCCCCTTTCTTGCCCCTGCACTTCACACTGCCCCATCAGACTGCCTGGCTTCTGTTTCCAGTGGCTTTGGTGCTGCACAGCTGACCGCTGGATCTTTAGAGTCTGTCAGTTGTGAATCCTCCCCAGTCTCACCTTTGCACAGCGTAATTCCTTTGCTGGCATTAATATACGAGGATATCTTCAGAGGAGGCTACACTTTCAGGACAAAGGTGCACTACACTTCCAAATTTTCAATAAACTCTCTGTTTGACATTTGTCTGGATTTGAATCATATCACCTTTGTTAACATTTGTTCAGACTTTGTCCACCGTAGGTTGTACATCTGCCATCTGTCAAAACCAAGTCTGCTGTCTGAAGTCAGCGCTGGATTGAATCATCACTTCAGCGTTTCAATTTTTGCCGAAACTGTATGTGAAGAACTGTTCATACAACTTTGTTTGAAGTTGAATTGTAGTCTATTATACTGAGAGGTGTTTCAAGGTGAAGTCTTTATTGGATTTAAGTTCGCCGATATGAGCCTTTTTGGGGAAAATGGCGGAAAATATGTTCATCAAAAGCATATCAAACTATTGTGTGACCTATAAAATATAAACTTACACTGTGCAATAATTGGATTTTGTCTCTGTTGTGAAGACGTGTGCAGCGTTGTTTCTTTTTTTCTTTGTCTCAAAGCTCAAACACTTACTCATAGTGCTCCCGATTGGTGACCGAGATTGCTGTCTGAAATCAATGTTGGCTGCTGAAAGATAAATCTAGGGTACGCAATGCTCCTGACGCAGGTGATAGTACTGGGTAAACCACCACTTGGTTTAATAAAAGGGACGGTTATTAGTGAGAAAAATATAGATATGACAAAAGTGTTGGCTTGTAGCATAAACCCAACTGGAACTTATGCATTACATTATCATACATAGGAATGTCAACGTATATGAAGGGTTGGAGTCAATTGGAGGGGCTTAAAGTTTCTCGGATGACTGAAGCATCATGGGATTTCAAATATATAGTTTATATATCAGTTTTCTAAGGCTGGAAATTATGCAAGCTTATGTAGTTTTATGTGTTTTGCCGTTCGTACAGGCTGATTTTCCACCTACACACTTATTTTTGATGATTTTACACGCATAAAGTTCGTGTTAATAGGAAGAAAAAAGTCTTTGCATCTGTTACACTCAAGCAGGCATATTTTGAGGTCACCACATGTCATTTTCTTGCCCAGCTGCTTGGATATTTCCTGGTAAAGACGTGTATGAAGTGTTCATCTTCAGTTATATTGTCATCAAATTCGAACTCGGACCATGTCAGACTATATGACATACACCCAGCTACTATGGACGGTTGTATTTCATCTGCAGGCTTATTTTTTCGCTAAAAAGTGGGCACGAAAAACAAATATATAATTCAATGTGTTTCAAATTCCTTTAGATTAATGCCAAAAGCACTTACAGAGTTGGCAGCCTGGGACCTTTAAAAAGAGCCCAAACCAATGCCTGTGCTCCAAATGGTTCAACAACAGCGTTCAATTTACTTTGGACTTGACGGGGATGGGCGTTTGGAATAATTTTACATACATTTGTAGAGCTAATTATACAAATGGTGAAAGCAATGTAAGATAAAAACTAATGCCCAATCCAAAATACGTTATTTTATTTTTTACTTCTCAACCATTTGACGACCCCTAGAAATGGTCTCGCGACCACCGTGGGGTTGAAGACCCCGTGGTTGAGAGCCAGTGGTCTCGACGCAGGAAACAGCCTTCCCGATTGAACTTACATGTTTGGCTTCCATCTTTCCCTCACTGCACGCTCTTAGTTTCACACGAAACTGTAGCAGGCGTAGTAGTCACCTCATCTTCACACGACACCTTCGGCACCACTTAGATGTGTTGATAATTACTGTCTCATACTCGAAGTGTGAAATAGAGCATCCTGCCATACAGTAATCGCGACCTCCACAGTATATGGTGCTAAACTGTAATAAACTGGGCTGCTGGGGAAACACATCTAAATATATCTTTCAAGTGTGTTCTGTCAGCGTTGAACCCAGCAGGAATATAGTAGTACATTTACAGGTGCAAAGACACGTGCATTAAGGTCCAGAACAACCACACGAACATCTCTTGCGTAGCCGACTGAGGAGAATGCGAACTCCCCGGCCTCAGATTAATGCACAGCCCCGCTTTGCTAACAGCGATGTCAATATGAAACCTCAGGCTTGGCAGTTATTATTCTGACATCGTAAGAAATAGTGGAGCTCCTCTCCGTCCCGATAAATATTTGGATGGAGGTTTTACCTCTCAGTTTCCTCGAAATGATAGATCCACTAAAATAAAAACAAAATGTTGTTTCACCTGATTCTGGATAAGCATCCACCGCGGCTCGCTGTTTGATCACTGTGATTTAAAAAGAAAAAAAAAAAATGGATAAGCTCTCATAGTGGAGAGAATCACACCAGCAGAGTTTAGAGCATTCAAAAAGTGCCTTATATCCACGGGAAGAGGCCCTGCT
Source organism: Sparus aurata (assembly GCF_900880675.1). Taxonomy (NCBI): domain Eukaryota; kingdom Metazoa; phylum Chordata; class Actinopteri; order Spariformes; family Sparidae; genus Sparus; species Sparus aurata. Next base: position 6,550,270 of record NC_044194.1, on the reverse strand, counting down.
TAGACATGAAATTGACTCCTGCTGTTTGCAACTTCTTCCACTCAGCTGGAGTCCTTCAATCTAAAGAGCCTGGGGTTTCCAAAGCCCTCTCTCCCTCCACTGTTGGAACTGCATCGTAAACAAACAGCAGCACTGCCCCGAGAACGGTGATGCCAGCAGAAATGCAAAAATGTATTCAAAACAGCAGCCATTTGCATCAGCTTTTGAAGTAAATTCAACATGATGGCGTACAAAATCTTTTTTTTTTTTTTTCTATTTAGTCAATGAACAAAAACACAACGCAGCATTTTGCATTTGAATCAAAAAGCAAAGGGCTCGGTCAGGACTTCCTGATAGCTGTTAGCATTTAGCTAGTGCCGGTTACTAAACGCCCAGCCTGCTGATGAAAACTTAAAATCAAAGCGCTTAACGATCACTTTGGCATCGCGAAATGCATCCATTTCAACGCGGGCTTTATCAATAATTCATGGCGCAGCTTTGCTTTTGATTCGGTTTAGCATCAATAAGCATAACGCTGGCTAAAATGGACATTTTGCCAGAATACCTATTAGTAGCCAATCCAGTTGATTCAGCGGATGCTTTAATGAGGAGGAGTGGATGGAGATGTAAACAGGTAAATGCCCCAGTATGCAGATTTTTAGAATCAAAAAACACTTTGACTGGAAACAACTAACTGCAAAACCTAGCAGCCGCTTTTAGTAACTCAAGAGGGGCATCACAGAGATTTATGTGAAGAAATGGTTCACTTTAATAGGCATTCACCGTGTATTACAATGAGCTGTGTAGACAAGCTTTGTAACTCCGCTTCTCAGAAACAGAAGCTTAGACAGAATTTAAGCTTTTGCCAGAATCTATTCACCACCGTTGCATTTCAAAGATGGATCGAGTCGTCTGGGTTTTTCCCCCCATTCTGTCCTCCTAAACCGGCAGTGAACTTCTCTTCAACTTCCTCAGATTCATGCATTTTATTTTGGAACGTGCCACAAATAAATCACAGTTTCTTCGGAAGAGCACTGCAATGATTCATTTAGTTTATCACCTTCACCTGTAAATGAGTGCCAAATTAGGAATAAAGGCACATCAATATTTGTGATTTATTTTTTATTTTTTTTTAACTGCTTTTGATTGTCAGCGCCTTTAATTGAGAATGTCCGCGCGCCTCTCTGACTAATCTGTTTTGATCCATCACATGTGCGCTTGCACTCGTGTTCTTCGAGCTCCGCCGAAAGCGAAAAATGAATGAATTCATTCACGACAGTTGTATCCGTCTCTGCTTTTGTGTCGCTCCATTTTTCAACTTCAGCTCTGCTTTGTTGTTTCCCTTTCCCTTTCAGTTTTTGCGAGCTCCGCTGCTTTTTCGCAATTAAGGCGCAGCGCAATCAGTCAGTCACTGTCAGCTCGGAAACAGGAAAGGAAAGCAAAAGTGTATGAAAGCGGTGCAGCCAGGACGACGACAAGCGGGTTACTGATGCATCTGCTGTATGACAACCGTGCTGCAGAAAACACTTTGCTGGGATCGGCCCCGTTGCGGAGGTCAACCAGCCGAAATGAAGCCAGCGTGTTGCGAAACACAGCACAGGTGTCGTGTGATTCCACTCAGCCAAAACCGCGGAGTGGTTCGTTCTGTGACCTTTCTGCCTCTGCTGGAGGACGCAACCCTTTTAATGGAACACACAAACAAGCTTCTCGCACACCACGCTCGACCGAGAGTTCAAAACAAGCTGTAAAGAAAAACAGAGTTGGAGATTAGCTACTGCGTTCGCACTGCTTGTATTATTCATGATAATGACTGTGCTCTTTACAGACCACGTTTGGGCAAGAAAAGCCCGCGGCAACTGAGGGTTTAATTCTCTCAGACACTTCACGCGCAGTAATCAAGATGATTAAACAGACAAACATGCCACAAGTGCAAAGACTTCACAGTAACGGCAATGAGTATTTTCTGTTTGTGTCTCGCGCTGAGATTCCTTTAGTTAAGGGCGCAGGCGGTTTAAAAAAGCATGCGACTGAACAGATGCGTCTGCCTGGCTGCTTATTTTAGTTCCTCACGGCGGATGTTTTCCCCCCCCATCTCTCTCCTTCCAGGGCTTCACGCCATTGATCTAAAAATCTAGCATACATAAGCATATGTAAGGCAAACTCCTACGTTTGAAGATCCGGGAGATGGAAGAAACGAATGTAACACATTACGTTGTGAGGCTGGAAACGTAAGACTCTTGAAATCCAGGAATTTCATGTCTCTTGTGAAGTTCTTTAAGGTTCAGAGTCAGATGACGAGACGAGATGAGATGACGAATCACTTCGCTTTAGAGATCATAAAAACAGCTGCTTTTGTATTTGACGTAACTGTGGGAAACATCCTTATCTATTTCTCATTCATCTAATTATTCATCACTAAAATACTCCACTCAGAAGAAAAACAAAAGAACCTTTTGGCTACTTCCTGTCCTTGCTGCGAGTCATAAAAAGAATAAGAATTAGAAAGTTATGCAATTATCCAGATTGAACGTTATTGTATTATTGCGGGATCTTTTCTGCCCCGGCTTTTTTTTTTTTGCTTAAATCGTCGTGCAGAAGAAGCCTGACTTGAATTCTCATCAACATGTGCACCACTCGCAGTATCTCCGCCACAGACATTGACCGGGCTCGCTGTGAGGCAGAAGCAGCTGTGTCTTATAATGCGGTTTGCATTCTCTGTTCCCCATTAAATCCATTCCTCGGGACAGACTTCAACTTGTGACCCCTCTATTAGCCCTCGTGCACCCGGCCTGGTGATTAGAGGAACATTAGGAAATTAAAGGCAAATTGCATTACCAGAGAAACAGACGGAAGGTGCTGCCGAGGACCCAACATGCGAGGAACCTGCTGATGCTCAGACTTTCCATCCTTTTCATCAGCCGGCGTATGATGCTAAATGTCACCCCCAGGTAGCAATTTCTCAGGTGGCGCCTTCTGATAAAGGGTAGGGCCTATTAGCTGTGTCCAGAGTGTTTAATCTTTAAGTTTGGTTATGTCTACGGACAGACCATAATTTTATTTCAACCCTCACGCTATTCAAGAGTATAAATGAAATGGGAATAAATGGAAACAACATGCAACAACTGTAAACCAACAGCCTGGTTGTTCCTCAACTGTTGCTATACTAAACTGTGATGATGCAGCTGGAGAAAATGTAACAAAATATGAATTGTGCACCACCTGTTGTACACAAAATACATTTGGAGTCTCTTGATATTCAGGAGCCACACACTAGTTGCCTAGTAACATGCATATTAGCAGCATATTGGCTTTCTATGACTCAATCAAACACGTATTAATGCTTTATAAGCACGATTAGGCCATTAACCAAGAGGCTTCCCTCAATAACATCCAACTTAATGCTGTTAGGATCTCACTTTAGAGTGGGGGACATATTCTGAGTCGGAAGACTTGAATTGAAATGAAAACTGTTTTGTTCCATAAAACGAGAGGATGAGTACTCGATGTTATAAGGCCCAGGCTGAGCATGACTTTAATAGCCCGGTGGTTGTAGGATATGGTCACGCAGGGTCATAACAACAGACAGAGGCTAATAAAGACTAAAGATTTATAAAGATGTTATTCATAATGACTGCTGCAGAGAAAGTGTGTTACTTATAAACATGCAAATAAGCAACTAGTTCCTTGTCAACATGTGTTCCCTCATATAAACTGTGACCATGCATTCTTATCTTACCTCATCCCTGTGCACCATCCAAGATTTAGTGGATGAGACGAAATATAAAGACGCAGGCTTCAGCGAGGAAAGACACGTGATTAATCTCTCTCAGCCTCGTGTCCTTTCCGCCTTGACCTGGCGTATACACTATGAACTGCTGCATCTGATATACATAAACATGCTATGGTGCATTTTGGGCTCTTACATATACATCACACTGTGTCCTTCAGAGAATCCTGTTAATTCAGTGGTGGTTTTTAGTTAATGAGACAAAATTGGTGCGATACGACCATAAAAAAAAACTATTCAAGACACACCGTGTGTGGTGTACAGTCCTCAAGAGCTGCACTCCATTTTAACCACTGTCATGAATTAGGGAATAAAAGCGCCTACGAGTTTAACCTACATAATTTATTCCCAATTTTCATCCCCGATTGTCCATTCCCCCTCTGAGACATATTAATATTTTAAATGTTGCCCCGGTAGAGTTAGGGCTCGTTGCTCATCCTCGGATGACAAAGGCGCGGTAATGAAAGGTGGCCTTTGAGCCGCCGAGGTAAGAGCCTGTATCACATGCACGCATACTGAACGAGAGGATGCTTTTTATAAATGATTTAACATGGGCGTACCCGTGGCAAGGTTTCATTAATTCAAACAAACGATCTCCATCGAGCTGCTGTGCTGCATGTATTCCTCTGCCTCACTGTTCTCTTCAAAATGGGGTTACTGCTTACTTTCCCTCTCCCCTCAGACTCACGGGGAACAGACTATCTTAAGTTGTATAGTTCCGTGCTTTTATATTTCGCAGGAACTAATAAATATGTATTTTTTTGTAGTCTCACTCTTGGCCGGTGCTCGGTGCCTGGAGATATGGGAGTTGTGCTGGTGCTTTGACAGTGTGACAGGTTTAGTGCTGGAGGATTGTCAGATGTCTCTCTTGCCAAATATTGTCCTCAGTATCTACTCGCAGATTTCCCCCGAGCCCACGTCTTCACAAATACGAGGCTCCACACAGGAGCATCACCAAGGTGACATTTAGAAACAAATGCCAGGGATTAATACAATTACGGCTCCCATTGTCGTGTGTCTACACATATCTATATTTATATATATATTAACCAGGAGCTGCCAACAGTTAAGTAGCTTGAATGACAAAGGTGAAATCCCATCACGGCAGCAGTCTTTTCTTTAGACTGCATTCGGCAGATTTCTATTAGCAGCTTCACATGAGAATAGATTCACACTGTAGAGGTTTTTAAGGTTAAAAGGTGAAAGATCTATTCATTTCACATTTTAAAACACCGGGGTGGAAAAATTAGACCTAGATTAATTCCCTTTACACAACAAAGGAGAAAAATAAAACAAAAGAAACTATTTTATAGAGTCGATTGCAGAGGATGGATTCAGGAATGAAGCTGCTCTGTATTCTGGTGGTATGGCAGTGGATACCTCTGTATCTTTTGCCAGATGGCAGCAGGGTGAACAGCCTGTTGCTGCGGTGGGTGTTGTCTTCTAGTAGCCTTTGGGCTCTGTGCAGGCATCTCACTTCACAGATGCCACTAGCTGTTTTTATACTGGGCAGCAAGCCGCCAATTTGGCCGTCCTTTTTTCGGCTAGGTCCGCGGATTTAGACAGAAGGCGGTAAATTGGGGGTCTGTTTTGGTCACCAATTTGATGTCGACGTGCCGGCAATTGCGTGAGGTGGGCGGAGGTGTCGATGACGTGCACTGTTGCGCGACCCACAGCCGGGGAGTTTTAAAACCAGGAAACAGCTGATCACAGCAGTCAGTCCATCACTTCATCCGCGGACGTCAAGATGAGCAACTGGACAGCCGCCGAGATCCAGGAGATGCTAGCATATCCTCGGTCTCTGTAGCTGTCTTCGTTGTCTGCTTGTTGTTGTAGCGGCAAGCTACTAACGGTCACTACTTTCAAATTAAAAGCCCTCCGCTAAGAACCCAGCTCTAGCGGGGTGCAATGTAAAGCTCTTATTTTGAAGACAAATTTGACCTGCTTCACTGTTCACGCCGAACTCCGTGCCTCACGTCACGTCACATGTTTACATCTACCCCAGCGGTTACACCTCCCTTTTAGATCGACAAGGCCACACATTGCAGCCATTACCTTCATGCAAATGTGCCACCTTTTCTATCTAAAAGGGGCTACTGTTGCTCCGTCGACGGGTACCAATGGTGTTCTAGACACCAGCTGGAGAACCTTCCTGTTCTGGGCCGTGCACGAACCATGCCAGCTTGCAACGTTTCAAGTCAGGATGGATGCTGTCTATTGCTGTCTTGTCAAAAAACTGACAAGAATCTGGCTCTGAAATGTTGCCGTCTCGAGTTTCCATAAAAAGTGGAGCCTCATCATTGTCTGCATACTTCACCACAGCATTCTCTCAATGTCTGGGAGTGCAGTCATGGGCGCACAGTGTGAACAGGAGGAGGCTGAGCAAACAGCCCTGGGGAGCTAAGGTGTTGAGCACTAAAGTAGAGGAGGTGTGACTGCCAGTCTGAAGTGGCTCGGCTCTGTTTGTGAGGAAGTTCAATATCAAATGTGTTTAAAGCAGTTGCTTGAAATATGTTCTGTATACGTCAAAAACTGCCAAGGAAAGACCTACAATTGAGTGAAGGCATTACATAAAGCACATGTCAGACCTCCATATTTCAGTTTGATCAAACCTACGTTGGATATGACCTAGAATAAATGTGCAATATATATTTTGGCCACTTGCAAAAATTATATGATCGATTGAGATAGTTGGGCTTTGTACACATCCAGCAAGGATTACTGTGTTAGTCTGTCTGAAACCATAATGTCCATGTAGGCCGAATGGACTCATCTCAATCACATTTCTCAAAGTCAGACTAACACACCTGCAGATAGAAGTCGATTTACTCTTTCTTGTATAAGCCTTCAGTTAGACCTGGACCGGCCTCGGCGTTCTGTGCATGCATGACAATTCTGGAATTCATCTATGGCATAAATCCATAGCAGGATGCTGGGAAAAACCAAGGTATTAATACTATATATACATACATACATACATATATATGTATATATATATATATATATATATATATATATATATATATATATATATATATATATATATATATATATATATATATATCTACAGCCTTGAAAAGACATCCATGAATTCACCGTTGGCCTTATTAACTTGTTTGGTATGTGATATAATAGGTCAACCGGATGAAGATCCAGTAGCAACTCACTGAAACGGTGCATATCGCCCCCTACCATAGTAGAGTCAGACACACAGTACTTCCATCAATAAACGGATTCTGGTCCTTGTACACTGGGACAATGGCAGTAGTCCAATTAAACGGCCAAATTGAGCAATGGCCGTAGCTCCACTTCAATGCGCATGGAAACATACTGAGTGAGGCGACGGCACCATGCAGTCCTCTGGTGGATCTCTCCCACACTTACGTTGGCTTTCATACTAAAATCTCTCTTAGCAGACTCTCTCTCGCTGTCAACCAGAGGAGAGAAGATCTGAGTTGATATAAAATGTTGATACACTCATCTGGGCCAGCTTCAGTATAGCCTTGTGCTCAAAGCGGTCTGCTTAATGAGCAGAAGCAACATGGCATTTTTCTGCCCCGGGTTTTGCTTCTCAGGCTGTACAGTCAGGATGGCCTACTTTACAGGGGAAGATTTTTTTGGCTTGTACACACGGAATACCTGCAGAATGACTCAGGGCTGAAAAATCGTACTGTCAGCTTCATTTCTTTTTTAAAAAACACATTTACTTTATATATATACATATATATACACACATATATACATATATATATATATATATATATATATATATATATATATATATATATATATATATATATATGTATATATATATATATAAAATTCGTTTTGACGTTAATAAAGAAGCCCGAATGTAACACCAGCCAAAAATAACATAGTTAGCCATCACAAAGCTCTTTGCAGTGAAACGCATGCAGAACACATTAGAAAGTTCCAGGTAAATATAGAAAACTGGAAAGGATTTAAAATAGGGTGAGAATACATGTTCACATAGTTTTTTGTTACATTACCATCATTATGGAAAGTATAGTGGTCTGTTTGTCATATTTGGTACTTGTGTCCAACAAAACCAAACTGAAGATATAAAAAAGAGTAAAACGTTTTCGCAGAGCTGCAGAGGCTGTTCTACTGTACGTGTTTTCAGCTACTTCCCATTACAGGCACTCAAGTTGTAATGCAAGCGTCGATTAATGGAGCTTTAACGTCAACAGGGTGGTTGCATGAACCATCTTGTCTATTTTTCTTTTTAGTGTTACAAGAATACTGTAGTTCATGTGAACTTACTGTATATATGGCAGGAATACATTTTCTGCTAAAAAACACACACATCCTGTCAACAAGTGCACTGTAAGCATTATGGACAGTGAGCCTCAAATATCAGCGAGCATTACACCTCGTATTTGAAAAACAAAGCGGATGTTCCCACTGTGTGAGCATGCTTTAGTGGTTTCGGGGCTCCAGGTGTACGTGGTGCCAAGCATAATACGGCAGTGCACAATAGGGAATCTTATGCATTCGTTCAAGTGCATGCTCCATATTTATCTCAATATCTTATGTGACAGTAGTGGGGGGACAAGTGTCCTATTTCCATAAAACCAAAGGAAAGGAAATGGAGAAACCCGATCGGGAAGTGGTTTTGAATTGAAAGAAGAGATTCTGGGTTTAAGTTGGGAATGTGATTGCGGTTACACAGACATGCACCGACTGTATATTTAACCTTTTTTTTTTTTTTTTTTTTGCAGCTCCACAAGTGCATTAAAAAAATACATTACACAAGCTCCATATGGGAACGAATAAAAAGAATGGCAGGTTAAAGAGACGCAGTCGGAATTGTAACTTTTTTTTTTTTTCCTCTCCGGAATATGTTTCTCATATTTCGAGCGAAGCAGATTGTCTCCCACAGCTACAGGCGATGCTCATAACTTCTGCAGTAAAAGATGGAGTCATTCTATATCACAGCCGTTGCGGAGGATACAGACTCAAACTCCCACTCTGAATGTGGTACTTACCTCTCCAAAAGCTCCTATTGACAGACCGTCAACCGCGAGCGGCATTGCCATTTTGTCACAGTGTGTACGTTACTAAATAATCACTTTGCTTTGATGCGACGCGGGAAGAGAACTGAAGCAAGACATGTTTTGAAGGCAGCAATTTATATCCATCTTTTGAACTTTCAAAGGCACAGTCAGACTTTTTTTGCTTTTGTTTTCTCTCTTCTGATGCCCGTTCATCAACCCGTTTTTTTTTTAATTCTTTTTTTTTTATAATCTCTGGTGAGACCAGAAGGACAGGCTTTGATAATGATGATTGACCCAGTATGTGGGTTTCAAGCAGCCAAGTTCTCATAGATAATTCTTCCCCTCTCTCTCTCTCTCTGTTTCATGATTAGGTAGCTGGCTCGTGGCAACCCGAATAGTGCCCAGAAATTTGATTGTGCTAACGCGATTGGGGTGAGGTCGGGGGCTGCAAAGACCCATGGTAATCATCATGCAGGGATAAGCGATGGCTTCAAAGTAAATCAAACTGAAAAGACATCTTCTCTCCTTAACGTGTCCCTGCCGTGATTTGAAGCCATTTTATGGGGTTTAAAGACACATCACAGGAAGCTGTTTACTGCTCTCTCTCTCTCGATCTCTCTCTCCGTTTCTCCCTCTTTCTCTTACCCTCCTGTGCATGTGTGCGTGTTTGTGTGCGTCCTCGCTCAGGTCAGGAATTTTTGCCTCTGAAGGCATTCGCATTTTCAGCATTTTTCCCAGCGCACATTCTAGTGCACAGGGCCACGTATTAAAGTATTAAGTCTCTGTATCTGTCCCGGAGAACCATCTAATAGCCAATTTCATGCAAGAACGATGAAGACAAAAGTGGAGGGTTATTAGTGGAAAGGAGAATAGTTTGGTGTCACACCTCGGGGAACTTTGATAAGAAGTGAACAGGGATAACTATGGGCAGCGGCAGAGCTGTACGACGGCGGCAGGGGCTCCTTGTATATTGGTGATAAAGTAAACAAACCCACAACAAGGCAGTGGCATGTCTCTCAGATTAATACACGCACACGCCACACAAAGAAAAAAAAAAAAAGAGGGATTGACAGTCCTATTTGTGTCGGAGCTTACCCACGCCGAGCTATGGACCGGTTTGACATTTCAAATGTTTACATCAAAGCATAAAGCACCGTGGCTGCCTGGATGACTGGTACACCCATTAGCCTCTTTACATATGTCAACATTCCCGGGAAGAGCACGCAGAACAAAGCGAAACACTGTTGAGGGTACTTACAAAAGGAGGTTCTTCTTCTTCTTCTTCAAAGAAGACAAATGAAAGAAAAAAGGAGAATAAGCATTTAACAAGTGAGAGCCACTTAATAAAAGCTTTTCAATTTTCCGCCGAGAGAAATGCTTTGTGTCTCCCTCCGCCCCCCCCCCGGAACTATTTGATGTCTGTCTGATAGTGAAAAAGCTATCTTTTGGACCGCATTGTTAACTTGGCACACAATGCATCTACCCAGATCTGATCACAATGCTTTTGTGACGGCACCCCAAATGTATCTAGTACGTAATGGGGGAAAATGTCAGTGATATAGTTGTGGATCATTGTGAGACTGTGGCCCCTTCACAAAGAGTGGGCCTTGTATCACAGCAGGGACATTTAGTCTAATGCCTATCATCTCTTAGTGCTGTGTGTGTGTGTGTGTGGAACACAGTGGGGATAAACAATCTGTGGCGACAACTGATGTGTTGGCAAAGCGGGATCAGAAGCCTAGAATCGCTGCCCAGTGTCCTTTTTTACTGACTCAAGTAGGTTTGGTGTTGAACTCAGCACCAGTCTTCCAATGGCTGAATAAAAAAACATTAGTGCCAACCACAGCTTTGAGGCTTCCTGTTCTGGATCGTGCACCAACCATGGCAGTTTGTTATATTTCCAGTCGGGATGCTTTCTTCTGCTCCTCTGTAATAGCTGACCCAAATCTTGCTCTGGAATCCAGCCTTACTACGTTTCCGTAGGAAGTAGAGACTTTTCTGTGCTTTTTTTTAGCGACGGCGGTGATCTGTGATGACCAAAATAGGTTCTCGGTGATGGTGATCCCAATGAACCTATAACACATAACGTGGCACACATACACACAGACTCTCAAGATGTCTTGTCTCATGACAAATGATAAAAAAACAAAAAACATTGTAAAATCATAAGTGTTGATATGCTGCTCTTCATACAAACACATGCGTGGCCTTAATTCGCAGAAGCATCCTTAGTTGATTGGAGGTGTTGATTTTATATTGTGTCTGTTTACTTCACTCTATGGCTTTGAAATATAGCAAAGTAAAATGCATATTGCAATAAATGCACTTCTTTGTCCCAGAGTGTATATTTAGCTGGGGCATAATCATAACTGTTCGAAGCCATTGTATTGTGGTCCAAAGGCAAATGCGTCTTTGACCTCTTTGAAGATTTAACACAAAAGGAATGATGAAGGAAAATCAAATACAATCATAACTGGTCAATGGAGATGCGTTTGATTCACACTGTGGTGCCCCGTATTAAAGGCAATCTGCTTCAAGCTGATCAATCTGAACACAGGACAGAAAGTCTGAACAAGGCTTTAAATGTCCCTTATTGTTCCAACTGATGTGAGTGCAGTGGTGCACTGAAATAAAGAGCAGACGAAGGGGGGCGGCTGAGGTTTCCATCTCAATCTCTTCTCTGAAATGAAGACCTGTTCTTTTTATCTTTTCAGAAGGCAGTAGTCCCATGATCAATGCAACACAATGCTGCGCTTTAAAGGGCTCTTTCTACGGAGGATTAAAGCCAAAAATGAGTACTTGAATAGCCAGACTTATTCTTTGATCCGTGAAAATCTGCGGACACAGAGTAAACATCACAGGAGGTGAAATTCATCCCACATATCTGTTATGAGGGAGTTTTTATTAGCATCCCAGCAATTGTGTTTGTATTCAGATAACATCAGCAGTGGGCGTGATTCGGACACCAAGTGTGTGTCTTTGACATCCCTGTTGTAAGGCCTTGCTCCCTAATCATCAAACAAGAATAATGCAATATACCCTGAAAGTCACAAGCCATGTTTGCAACTACAAAAAATAAATCAATACATGAAATAAACAGAAATACACACAAAGGACAAATCCCATCATTACTGTAACACTGTTGTTTTGATAACCTTAAGCTGGGTGAAGCCACACAGTTGAATAGAAAGAAACATTAATTGAAAATACTGTAAAACTACTAATTTATGGCATAAAAATATTGCAGGTAAATCGAAACCAATGAAAGCTGGTAGCAGCACTGTTCACTCTGACGCGCTGGTTCAACAGGCCTGATCTGGAACCTGCTCAAAGGAGTCCAGTGTCACTTCCTGCACACTACCAACTCCTGGGTTAAAAAGGGACCAACTAATTTCTGGGTTATTTCAACCCAGAAAATTGGGTTGTTATTTTGACCCAGGAGTTGGGTCAAAAAGAATAACCCAATTTTCTGGGTTGAAATAACCCAGAAATTAGTTGGTGTCTTTTTAACCCAGGAGTTGGGTCAAAATATCATCCCTATAACCCAGAAAATGGTTACTCTCTGAAAAAATAACCCATAATTTTAACCCAACACAAATAACCCAGAAATTTGGTTGAAGAAATAACCCAGGAGCTTTTAGAGTGTGTGTTCACTATGTGGCACTTGAGAAGAGGCGCTAATTACATGTTATGTTTAAGTATATCATGGATGGACCCTATCATGACAATTTCACGATGATCAAATGTTGTCTATAGGCATACTTCCTGTTGCCTGTACGTGGTGCACTGACGGTATTTGGCTCGTAGATGTGTTCAGACAGGGACACTTTTATATTTCAAATATGTGAAATTTGGGAAGGATCTGGTTATTTAAACAGTTACAGCAACTTCCCATGTCATGGCAAGTAAAACGTATTCCAATGAAAACTCACTATTTTCATCATATACCATCATCAAGGTTTTTGGGCTTCCCAGATCTTATTTTAAGGTGGATCTGGTCAGAAAGTTCGGAGGAGGGATTTGATTTGTTGGCATGTTAATGTGTTAAAGCTGGGAGTGTTATCAATGTATGAAGTTCGGGGCAGGTTCAACCTTGCAAAGTGGAGTTACAGCAACTTCTTGTATCACTGGAATACGGTTACCATTTAACAAAAACTATATTTTCTAGTAACTTAACTAACTTGTCTGGACAACTTCCTGTTTGGTTTAGGTCATGGCACTGAGTCTTATGAGCTTACATTCGTGTTTAAAATGTGATACAATTTTGTTATGAATAATAATAATCCCTTGCATTTCAACAGGGTCCTCACAGCGGACAATACTTGGTCCCTAATAAATGCTTCCACACAAAATGCAGTCTTTAAACTGCATTAATGTGTTATGATTGCAATAAAGATCCTGGCAATCATATACTGTATCTCTTACCTTGTGAAGGAAGACAATATTGTACAATCATTTAGTGATATGTTGTACATTTTTTTGTCCTGAAAGTACGTGTTTATATTACTTTAAAGCAAAAGGAAGGTTGTTCACATGGGAAACAATGTAACTGTTATTTAACAGTCAGCCCACATGGCAGACTGCTGCGACCGACTGTTGTTTCAGACACCCCGCTGATGCAGCTGCTTGACCAAAGTACGTCTTCATTATATTAGAGGTGAGCAGTAATTACCACATTTGGAGCGCCTGCAACTGTCAACATGTTTTGTTCCCAGATTATCAAAAGTACACACAGCTTCAATAAAGAGAGACAGAGCTCAAAAGGTCTGTTCCTGTGATCGCATCATTCAGCGAAGAGAAGTGTACTGAGGGTGGAGGATGCTGTTTTAAAATTCTACGTAGTAGTACACTCAGGAAGGTCCGTGCACTGTCTGGGTGCCCGGAGGGTGAAGAGTCAAGTGAGAGTGTAACATTGACCAGGGCCAGGGCAGGAAATTAGGAGTCAAGCAGCAGTGTTGGAGAGGGATGCACTTGCTGGTCTAAAGGGCAGGAGTGAGCTCGTTTTCACCTTTGTACGCCAACAATGTTACATTTTATATCATTACAGTCCACAATACCCAAACCAAAGTACATTTATTTGCAGGAGTCTTAAAGCCATCGTTGTTTAGCCTTTCATGTTACGTTCCTCTCACGCACATATAGAATTACAAGACTTTTGCCTCCAGACGATTGGAGATCTTTTACATCTCAGCTATAGTTAAATAAGAAAACATATAAAACCACAGCACAGTTAACCGCCGCATACAACCAACCCAGTTTTGTGTAGAGTGAGTGGGCAACTCTCAGTTGTACAAAGAACAGCGTGAAATGCAGCTGCTGTCTGTCTGAGAGAGAGTTGACAGGATTTCAGAGCGTGGAGAATGGAAATAAGAAGTGCCATTGGAAGTGGTTGGTTCCTTCCTGGAGGAGTTATTGGTGTCTTCTGTCCGCCTCTGATTACCTTGCCAGCGCAATTTCCACAACCCCGTGTCTATTCACTCCCAATTTTATTTACATGGATCTTTTTGGGGGCAATTTCACTACGATTTGGTAAAACAATTTGGGTGTGAATAAGTAAACTGATTCTAGGTGGCAGCGAACGGAAGATTCTATATTATCTCTGCTGCTAGTCCATATTTGTTTCATTATTCACCAAGCAGTTGTACGGCGGTAAAAACACAACAGTATAGATTGAAGATATAACATGCAACACTTCTGCATTAAAATGTCTAAAAATTACTAGACTTTTTAGAGACTTTGTTGTGTGGTGTATACGTATCCCAAACCCAAAGAAATCCATAATTTTATTCAAGGTAGCGTACTTCATTTGGATGTCTGCCGCTGTAATTTCCAATGTGAACACCAAAATACGTCAACATAACCCGAATAAAGCATCACCTGGTCTGTGAACATTCCTGAGTCACATTGGATAGATTCAGTGACAGATCATTGGCAACAGTGGTTGTTAAAAGTCAACTCCCATGATCCCACGCTACATCATGGTGTCGTCCAACTACCTATTTTGTTTTCACTGTTTTGAGTGAGAGACCCCCTCCTGGCAGACATTGCATACCATGCATCAAAGGTCCAATTTGTTAGACAGTTGAGTCTTATTCCTGACTCGACAAATACTGACTCGACCGATCAACCCAAAGCAATCGGTGTTTGATGAGCTGGGAATTAGACTCATGCTGTGTCTCAATTAAGGGTCTGCATCCTTCGGGGGCTGCATTTGAAGGCCAATTACATCACTACACCGCGCAAAGGCTGTCCCAATCCAAAGGCTCCTCCAAATGCAGCCCACAAATGCTCCTTCTTTTCCCTGTTTTTGGAGGATGCACCGCTACTATTCTTCGTGGCCTCACAGATCCCAGGATTCTTTGCGCGCCCGAAAAAGAAGAAAGAAAGAGAGAAAATGGCGACATCGCGTGGCGAAGATCGCCACTTTCGCAGGCCATGGCGGCAGGAATCGTGACGTAAGGGTAAAACATCTGGTGACGCAACCAGGAAATGCTCCAAATGCTAGACTGTCCCATTTAACAACGGCTGACATGGTTAACAAGGTCTCTCCGAAGGACTCGCCTTCGAAGACCGCAAAGGCCGGGTCCTTCGAAGGATCCAGACCCTGAACTGAGAGACACAGCATCAATAATCAACTGTCCTACTGATTGGACCTTTAAAGCCGCCAAGTTATAAACTGTTGTGTCAAGTCTGATCTCAAATAACTATACCACAACTGCGTGAAGGTTTAGAATAGTTGACAGTCTGGATATAAAGAGAGCGAGTGGGATGCCTCTGACTTCACGTTGATATGTGTTCATGCGTGTCTGTTAAAGTCCTGAGATCCATCAGCAAATACTTCCTCTCCTCCATGAAGCAAAACCAGGACACTAAGCAGAAGACCTGTGCCGGCTGGTGTGGGATGTGTCTTTACTGTTTTCACACTAACCTTTGCACGAGAGAGAGGGGGCTCGTACTCTCAATTATTTTCATGAATTTTTCATCTCTCCCATAAGCAGCACACTTCAAACAGCTAAAAAAGCACCACTAGAACTACACAGCCCACAGGCTACCGTCAGCCGTCAAACAACCTCTGCGCTCTGCGTACATCTGTCTTAAAGCAGTGAATGCAGATCACCAGAGGGAGAGGAGGATGGCAGGGTCACTTCAAGGAGGAAGGAGAACGTGTAGAAATACAGATTGCCGTTAATTCCAAAAACCTCGCTTCTCTAATCAGCATCATTTTTGTTAAACAGCTGTTACACTCCAACGGCTAATGATTTGAACCAATGAGAAAAAAAACAAAAAAAAAACAAGATAAAATGAGATCATTAGCTGTTGGGTGGGTGTTGAAAACGATATGATCTCATCTTTCACTGACAGCTGCTGAGCGCTCTGTTAATCATTTATGTCATTCTTCCGAGCGTTTTGTTCCCCCTCGCCTTGAACTGACGTCCGTTTTCCCCCTTAAGCATGAAGACATCAGGGAGGCACTCTGGCTTCAGGTAAGAAAACAATTTCTGTTTAATTTGCGGTTTAAAGACTGCTGGAGAGGGTCAAACTAGCCTCCCAGGGATTCTTCTCATGCGGCTTTAACAGATGAAGGCGGCCATATGTTTTTCCTCTCTGTCAGCACTTGACAGAAAACCCCTCAGAGAATGTTGTTAACAACAGGTGAAGGGAGGCCCTGGGGGATTAGCCTTATTGGCGCAACAGAATGATCAATTTGACCGCGTCATTAGCATGTGGGTCTGCTCTCTGGTTGAGTTTGTGTAACCCTTATATTCAGCGGGGGGAAAGTCTGACACGTGCTCTTATGATGCCATGCTACTTTTTAAAACAAACAGCTTGCCTGGTTCTTTTTTTATTTAGTTTTTGGTGTTAGAGCTCTGTTTGTGTTAACATCATGCTCTTCTTATATGAAACTTAACATCCTGTAGAATTGATTCTGGGTCAGCAACACCTGTGGTTAACCTCCGAGTGGCAAGAATAAGGTAGATATGAGGTATTACCTATAAAAAACAAGTCCAGTGGTCCATTTGAAATGACACGATATCTGACAAACACAACCAGAAATGCTGCCAAGAATGAGCAAACGTTTTTTTTTTTTTTTTTATAAGGAAACTAAAGACAGTCATCCTTACAAAGTGTGTTTGTGTGTGTTTCACGCAGTTACAACAAAAACTACCACATGAGAATTACAGAATCAAAACACACATTTAAATGTGACATAAATAGGGTTTGATTAATTAAAATATTAAAACTTCGGTTTAATCACGTTTCTTTGCCAAATTTAAATGAAAGGATCACTACCCCTCTGATGTCGAGCAGCTAGCTAGCCAAAAGGAAAATCCGCCCACGCAAGCACCTCTAAATGGAAACTGGAAACTCACGCTGCCACCCAGGGGAACGGTTATTTTACAGGAAGAGTTTGTGCCCTTAGAGACCAGATGCAGCCATTCCCATAACTTAACAGCGAAGATGAGACTCATGTGTTCTCCATATAAAACAACCTGACATGTTATTAGTAAAATGTAAAGGTAGGCTGACATCGTGTCTAGACAAAACACACAACGTGAAGCTGATGTCAAAATTGCCAGGCAGCGTGGCAGCAAATGGTGAGCTAACGACGTGAGTTTTGGCCACAATGTGAAAACTAAGTTCAGCCACAACAAAAGATTTCTGATGATTAATTGTGCGCCAACATGGTGTCTGAGTGGGCGGACTACTTCAATGCAGCATGCCGCTGTTCAAAGTGAAACTAGCTTATAGGCTTTAAACACACGCTGCTGCCTGCTGCTCCTTTCTGGCTGACAGGTTACTGCCGTCTCTCGCTCTTGACTCAGCGCACAGTGACCGCTGATAAAAAAAAAAAAAAAGCATCTACATAGATGAAAACAAGACGTTGCTGCTCATTTGTGTCTGCCAAGCTGCTGGGTGGCTGAGAGATTGTCAATTACAGCACTGCAGTCATATGTCCAAAAAAATTATTGCTATTGTTTTTTTGAATGTCCACAACGCCTGTTATACTCTTTATTGACAAGTCTGCAATCATTGCACTTCAGCAAAATGTATAGATTGCTCCCTTAACTTCAAGACGGGTTGACCTCTTTATTTTTGTTTCACATGTTGGCTAAACTGTCAATTCACAGCAAGATGTGTGAGAGGGTGCCTGCCGGGGTGAATTAAATTTAACTGCATCGGAAAGCATGTCAGCCACGAGGGCCTCCGGTCAAAAGTTCAACTGCATCACGTACACACCCCCTGCAACTGTACCGTGTGACAGTGTGTGACACGCTGCTCCTAGCCGGGGCAACAGCATGCTAGCGTGACTTATAGGAGCCAAAATGTTATAATCCGCACCGAAGTCCAGAAAGACTCTTCTAGTTCTCTGGGATGACATATTTCATGGAGTTGCTTCCTCATTTTTCAAAGGAAACACTGGTACGTTTTTGGTAGAGGTGTCCCGTGTGGTTAAATTACGCCTCTAAATTAAAAACAAATGTCGTTTTCGATGGATATACCTGCCTTAATTTCAGCTTAAATAACAGTATGATTGCTTGATATTTCCCTGAATGTACAGCCAAAAGACGTAACGGCTTCTTGACATGTACTGTGTCAGCCTAGTATCAATGCTACTTCGAATTTAATGTCCTAGTGTCAATATTAATCAGTGTGGAGTGCAGCAGTTCGATGCACCGTGTCAGTGAATTATCAAGGATGTCATGTCATTACTCAAGCTGTTGATGTCACAATATGATCTTAGCCTACACCCTACGAAGCAGAGTGACAGTGAACCTCTTTTTTCATCACCATCATGTATTTCCTAACATTATATACGTCAGCGATGCATGATTATACTGTTTAGACCATATCAACATTCTGATACAGCCCACAGGGGACTCTCTGAGGTCACATGCTGAATGAGCGTCAGGCATCAGCTTGACTTTGTGGCGTTGTGATCAGATGTGCAGATAGGTAGACCCTCGAGAGAGTCAGTGCTAATTGGCCTGGTGGTGAGCTCTAAGGTCAATTGTGGGCCAGGTCTCGGGGTCATCAGGGAGCCTGGTGCCGAGCGCAAAACTGTGCTCCCCGGAGGGGGAGGGCACCGATTTCCATTGCACTCCTTCAGACATCAGTGAAGTATTGATCCGTGAAGGAATGCAACCTTTTTTTGAGCATCGGGGTCTTAGAGAAGACCGTCAGAGAATAAAATAACAAAACAATAAACAAATATTGTTACAGCTAAATGGCCCTCTTTCTTTAAAAAAATAATTGTGTATATTTACTGTCTTGTAAGACACTGATTCCATTAGGAAACAGGACTGTTGACCACTTGAGTAATGGGATAATCCGTGTTAACTGTGTCAAGTCCTCATCCTTCATCCCTTTTAAACAAACAACACACTTCATCCTCTGATTCGAAAACACTGTGAGCAGCCATACAAGACCAACATTCTTTTGATTGAATGACAAATTCTTTAAAAATCTCTGTGACAGTTGAAGTATTTGTGTATTTTTTCGAAAGGCTATATAAAACAAGATAAATAGGAGAGGACAGGGTGAGTTGAAATGGCTTTACCCTAACTATGTTACCACATCTCCACTCTTCTTAAGGTTTTGGTTTCATGCCGCAGGGGCAAATGTGATGAATAAAATCGGATCTTTGCCTACCTTTTGGGACTGAGGGACCAACACACCCAAGCCATTTTATATTACGCCCCAAAAGCTACGGAAGGACGGGGGCCCCTGAGAGTTAAACAAATCAATAAGGATAAATGCTGGCGAAATGGCTGACCTGCCCGATATATTATAGGAAAGAGACCAGCCCCCACTGTCATGGAAAGATAAAGGTGCATGTGGCTTTTCCCAGCGATCAGTTTGAAAACAAGACGAGAGCACATTCATTTATCTAAATTTCAGGAATTACACTCATCATTAGTGTTGGTTATGTGACGCAGACTGTATATTCAGTGCATTTTTAACAGTCCATTACAAAATCAAAAACCTGTAATCCGAACGAGCTGCAAATGGAATTAATTCATGTGCCAAAGAGCTATGCACGTCGCAGTGTGAATATTAGCTCATTACTGAAGCACAGCGGCCTGATTATCACATTAAATTGCCGCATTGTTATCGCAATGTTAATTTTTTTATTTACAGTACGTATTGTATTGTGGTGGCTCTGCTGTCGGTGGTGATGAAGTATTCTGATGGCTGGTGACACAATCAGCGGTCTTGGTTGTAAGTTTACCAGATGTGATTTTTCATGACAACGGAAGAAATATGACGTTTTAGGTGTTATTTCTGTATGTCGCAAGAGTGAAATGTGAGCACACGCAGGCCAGAATTGATCTTGTGTTGTAAATTGCAGGTTGCATGTTGCAGGGCCCCCGTAGCTCCATCAATCGCATCATTTTCTGGTGCCTGTCAGTAACATGATTGTCCCCATTCTTGACTCCAGCAAAGCTCAAGCTACTTTGTTTTTTCCTAACAGCAGCAAGGCAGTGATGGGCACAACACCTTACCCGTTTGAATCTCAACAAACATCGAGATGTGGGTTCGTAGCTTGCGTTGATCATACCAAACATCGGTGGCTAGTTTGTTCAGCTATTGGGATTGCTGGACTTCACAATGACAACGCTACGCTGAATGAAAGTGGCTAGGTAGCGCCCTCGCTAACCTGTCTGAACGTGTACCTTTGGACGCCTTAGTTTTGCATTACATGAAGTCACTGTAACTAAAGTTCAGGAACTAAACAATGCAACTCTCCCTCACTAATCTCCCACCTCTAATCAAACCACCTCTTATCTGATTAACTTGACCACCTGTGCCTCTCTAATGCAATCACCAGTGCAGACCTATATGGCCGAGTCTAACCCTTTCTCTCACGTTCGATGATTACCGAGGTGTAAATGACATCGCAGGAAGTAATAAGCTATTGTTAGGCTACAAACAGACACCGCTGCAGCTGCGTGACTTAAATGTCATCGCCACTAATTACTGTACAATCACTGGTTATATACTTAATTTGCAACTGAAGTCCACCTGTAAAGAAGGACTGTTGAGAAGATTATTCTTGATGAGAAGTTTAATGTCACCTGTCAACTTCCGTAGTGTCATCTAGCCGCTTATTAGCAACTTCATTTTTAAAACATGTAAGCGCTGTCAATTCTCAATTGTGCCGCACTAAAGGATGTAATTTATGTCTCAGAACAAAACATATTATTATTATTATTATTTCAGGCATTTAACTGAAAACCGTTTAAAAAAAAAAAAACAATCGATTGATTTTGAAACAAGGGGGCGAAATGTGCAAAAAACGCTTCCTGTTTTCCTGGTTTTAGGATTCATTGAGTGAAGGCCCCTGTGCATCAGTGCTTCAACTGAAAATGGGCCCTGTTATTTATTCTAGCTTGACAACAGTCGACAGCGACACGTCTTTATGCTAGTTGAGATGGCTCCATACTGAGCACATCAGATAACATCTAAAATCATATTGTGGCATAAGAGCGTGTTGTTTTCAGACTCATATGTTGGTCGGCTCTGTTGGATGGGCGACCCACAGTTACCGATGAGGAAATTATTCTGTCTGTGTTTATTGTCCCTTGGATGAACTCGCAGCGTCTCCAGTGCTGTCCATTCAGTCCTTCCATTGTGTGCAGGGAAGGACTTGGATCACACGGCGAGGCTGTACAGGGCTGAGCAGGTCAAGACGTATATAAATGACCTAATACAGAGTTTACTCCCGTTCTCAGACCGATGGTGTGACTCGCTATTCTGGTGATTTGTCTGCACAAGACAGATAGATGAGAGCTCCGTGGTTATGCAGGTCAGAAGATAGGTTTAGCTTTTTGACTGTCTTGAAGAAGGTTATCTTTTGTTCCGTTGGCCTTTTGTATCTCATTCATTATCATCATTACTTTTTATCGTCCGGTTTTTATTAACCGTGAACCAGAAGAAATCTAATAACTGTTAGATTAACTCGTACTTGGATCTACATTCAGTTAATTTGGTGCCCAAATGGCTGTTAACACACCCAGACAAATTAAATATATTAAAAAGATAAGACATATTTTATAATGTCTGAACCGGTGGATTTATGACTCATGCTTACAATCCTTTTTTTTTTTTTTTGTAAAAGAAGTGCTACTCTGGCAAATCGCCTGCCTTATCATCCTGGAGTGAGTTATTGCTACTAAAATGTCAATGTCATTGTTCTCCTTGTTACATCAGTCTCGCAATTAAACCTCACAGTTCCTGAGTTTAATCACTTTGCGGTTGCAATTAAAATCCCCTTGAGTTTATTTAGAAATGTAAAACTGGCAGTCGGTTTGTCAGGGTTGACTCTCAAAATAGACACAAAGTGTAATTAAATGGGAATGTTTTGAAAATGTATTTAAAAGATCATCAACTTTTGCAAATAATGAGAAGTGATGGCGATGTTAGTATTAATCTGCAAAGTAAGAAGAGGACTCAGGGGGAAATGACACACAATGTCAAAAACCAAAAATAATCTTTATCTTCATAAATTGTACTAATCATGGGCATGTCCTCTGTCCAGTCACTTAACTGAAAGCTAGAACTACTGGTCTGGTTTGTCATTTTTTTACATTGAAGTTAAGCACTTTGTCAAATGAATGGTCCTTGACATATGTACACAGGCATTTCTCAAAACAAAGCTTTCTATACGCATTTTGTCCTTCCATACACATAAAGGACATTTCAGGTCCCTGAAAACAGAACTTTTTAAAAGATGCCGTTGTCAGTTTGTATGTGTAAACAGGAAAACTAGGGCTTCTTGGCTTGTCTCTTTTGTTTGGGAGGCTTCTGATTGGTCGACGTGGCCATAGGCAGAGCTTATGTCCAGTGGCGGTTCTAGACCAGTTTTAATAGGGGGGCACATACAACCCGGAAAAAAGGATAAATCCATCATTCAGACAAAGCAGTGTTTACAATTTTAGCAATTTTGTTTGGGTAGTAAACTGCTGAGACACTTTATTTCTGCCTTTCCCTTCAGAACAAAATCATTGCAAGAAATCTGTCATTGTATTATTAATGCAGACTCCCTGTCAGGGGGGCCCCAGGGGGGTCCAGACTCAGAGTTACGGGGGCACTGGCCCCTGTTGGCCCCCCCCTAGAACCGCCCCTGCTTATGTCGCCACCTGTTGCTTTGGCACGTGCTTGACAACCTGCGTTTGTGTTTTCATACCGTTGGTGTGGATAGGAAAAAAAAGAATAATAAGAATACCCGTGTACATGTGGACTAGGCCTTTTATTATTGCTTAGCTCCTTACGGAATGGTTCCGAAGTCTTTAAAGTGCCGCCAGTGCATCAGTTATTAACATACCTTGGAGCTTAATGCTAGCTCTGCCAAGCATCCATAACCTTTCCTTTGTGAGTTGGAGTGAGTATCTTAAACATTGAACATCTTAAGACAGTTTTCTTTCCAGGCAAACTCAAAGAGTTCTCCGTTAAAGGGTTTTTGTGTTCATGTTTTTGAAATACCTAAAGGTTGTAACAGTTGATGTAGAAGAAAGGCAGTAAAATTGAGTATTTCTGCATTCTACTTGAAGATATTCATAAGAAGAGCTCCTGAATTCAATTATAAAAATAAACTGAATTTTCATTGATAGTTTCCACTTCTACCTTTAGTTCCACACACTTGAAAAGCAGGGAGAGTTCTCAAGTGTTGGCCTCGCCAATTTCTGACGTAATTAACAAAGTTTTGAATGTAGACACTTGAGAACTTTGGATTTCAATCCCCTCACCTCTGAGTGAACTTTGTGTTTTGTTGAAATGCATTTTACCTTCTCACTGCTCGGTGTCGTACAAGACTAGACTGCTATATGTGTAAATGTTGTAAAAAAAATAAATCCCACTATGCAGGACATCATTGAAGTGGTAAACACTTATTTTGCCACAAACTAGGACATTGATGAAGGTGGCATTATCTAGTTATATCATCGAATTTAACACGTGCTAGGTCTAAAAATCTAGGTCTAAAATCCATGTTTGAAAAAGTAACTTACAGTAATTCATACTTACATTCGTACACTGATGGTGGTGGATGCCGTGCAAGGTGGGGTTCAGTTTTCTGCCCAAGGAGACGTTGACACACAGCTCTACCTCCTGAGCTACAGCCCCCCCAAGTCCCTGACACTCCAGATATAATGTGTAATTTTCTGTGGCTTCTTAAAACATTCAGACTGATCATGAAAGGAAAGGTTCAGCACCGGACTACTGTTTCCCACCATGAATATTCATTCATCTCCTTAAAATGGCCTCGATAAAACAGCTACACTAACATCATTTCTGTTTTATGTTTTTCTTTTGCTGTTTTGCTGCAATAAACAAGAAGTGGGATGTTAGTATGAAAAGGGATATTTTAGGCGCCAGTGTGCATTTCATCTGAAGTTTGCTTAAGCACTCATTTCTCCCTCCCCAAAGAAAAACATTTAGTCATCTCTTCAGGTTTGAAAGCTGAGGATACTTCAGAAGGTGGCAGTAAACCCGATAACCCGCAGAGCTTTGTAGTCAAAGAGAATCCAATCTTTCAGCAACATGTTTGCAGCAGTACATGAATAAATGGCACAATTATATAAATAAATAAATGAGACATATTCCATGGTGAATTAAACTTCTATCAGAAGCCTCAGACCGCAGCTTTTTTTATTTCCGCACACATTATGGCCGTCACATCTCCGGGATTACTGCCATTATTTATTTATTTACCTTTATAGAAAGCAGTCATCAATCCTCTGTGACAAACATACAGTGTAGTCAGCTCCCCTAAGGCTCCATGTCTAATGAAATATACCATATACCTGTCCTCAGCTGCTTTTCCCTCTGCTCTGACAGCCAGTGGCCATTTGCAAGTGCTCGGGGTATAGCGAAATCATTCAAATATACACTTGAGCCATTTAGTAATGTTTCCATGGCCCAAGCTAGCCCCCCCTCTGTGTGCATGACTCAAATGCTAGCATATTTACTGTCAAGCTTGAGATTAATCAGCTTTAGTGTCGTACAAACGCCAACATGCTGTTATCACTGTGAAGCCGACGGGAAACCGAAGAGGGACAGTTGCTGTGTGGGCAGTTCAAATGTTAACTTACCTTGTAATACAATACTCTGTCAGCGAATCAAGGCTTAACGGTGCTTCATGTTTTTTTAGGTCAAAAGAGACAAATCCTCGTGTTTAATGGAGACGCTCGCTGAGACAATGTTGCTGCCGATCGCTGAAGTTGCACCCAGAGTGGCTCGCTTCAGCGCAGGACGACGACTATCACAATCTCGTTTTTTCAGCTCACAAAGACAGAAGGAGCCTAAAAATCCAGGTGGCCTGTTTGTATTGCGTCTTCTTACATTTCAGAATAGGTTACCTTGCCAGCGTTATGTGAACCAAACCAAAATTTGAATGATTTTCTTTTCTTTCATCCTTGATATTTACCGGCTGTTCAACAGATTAGTCAAACATGCCCTACTTACCTTTTGTTTTCTATCATTTCATGAAACAACTTCACAATCTGATTTCAACTGTAGGATTTTAACCGTTGACTATCACTGGCAGCCTGCACTCAAAGGTTTAACACACCACGTTTTAAATAGAATTATGATGTATTTGCAGCATGTCAGCAGTGTTATGACTTATTTCTTTATGCTTCCCAAGAAAAATATAAAAAAGAAATTCTTGTACCAGAGAATGCTCCAAGAGACAGGAGCATCAGAATAAAATACACAGTATCTACTAATAAAAATGCTTAAAAGTAATGCCTGATAGCAGTGCCTAATAGAATAGCAATTTAAAAAAGCACAATAATATAATATAATAATATAAATATAAGAGTTTGAATATACAATCGAAATTGAGGATAAAATAATGAAATGTGTTGATGCACACAGTACATCAACACGTTTGGGACGAGAGTATCCAAATAAACACCAAACAAAAGAAAACCACGGAACAGCAGGCAGCCTCTGCAGCGTTTCCTTTCAAGAGAGCATCTCAGAAGCATTTTAAGATGACAGGCTGCACAGTCGAGCTGGTCGGGTAGTTAACGATATGACTGACACCTAAACTGACCCAACATATCTGCCCCAGAGATGCCTTCAGGTGGAGTTGGACCATTGAAGGAGGCCACGGGAGGACCGCGGATGTCTGAGGGGCTGCACGTCGTGAATGAGAGGCGCTCTTCAAACATCAACAGAAACGCCGCCCGGGCCCTTGCCTCTGCGTTTCTGAATGCACGAGTCTCTGGAGGAGGTGCACTCTGAGTTGTTTACTTTGTTTTTTTACTCACAAACATTCAGCAGCCGCGCTGATATTTTTTAGTCATACAGTGCTGTAGGAAATCAGGAAAAATATACAGTACATCCTGTAAAACCAAAAAAAAAAAAAGTACATCACCCATTGAAAAGTAGGCTCAGCCTTTTCTTGTTTTTACATTCCCTGCTCGCTCTGTCACCACGTGAAGTTAGAGCCCCACAGAACTCATGTTGGTTTTCATTGTTGAGCTGACAGCCAGTACAACTAACATGCCCAAAATAAAATAGTGTGACATTTAGGGCTGCAGCTAATGATTGCTTTCATTATTGATACATCTGCTGATCTCACAATTCATCAAGTAATCATTTAGTCTATGAAATATCAAACAAAAAATTGTGGAAGCTGCTCATGACAATTTCCAAGAAGCCAAAATGACCTCTTCAAATGTCTTTTTTTGGCCCTCCAACAGTCTAAACCCCAAACCCTCTTCATTTACAACCATAAAGGGCAAAGACAGGCAACGTATCCTCACATTTAAGAAGCTGGAACAAGTAAATATGACATTTTTTTTTAATCAAAGATGAAAAATGTATCACATGACAAAATAGACACATTTTCTGCCAATCGTCAAATCATTTAATCAACTAATCATTGCAGCTCTAGTGCCATCATGACAGATCCAGATAACTAGTTACTTTTTAATGGCAGTATGGTATATATCTATATCTCTATATCTCTATATCTCTATAGAGATAGATAGAGATAGATAGATAGAGAGAGATAGAGATAGAGAGAGATAGATAGAGATAGATAGAGATAGATATAGATATATAGATTATAACATAAGGAGTTACTTTTAAAAGTAATATTACCCAACACTGTCTATCACCATGTTTCTGTTTATTGACATAAAACTAAGTAATCACCATGTTTTCAAAGTTTCGAACTCACTGAACTGGTAAATGCACAAAGAAACTAATTGTTCATTTTGTTCAGCTGTGTCCCTTTAAAGGCCCTTCTACTAGTAAGAGATGCTTTCATCTTATAAAAGCTCTCTGCAGGCAGTGTTAAAGGTTTTTTGGCCCATCCAGCCATGATCAAAATGACAACTCTGCCATAAGTTGAATTCATTTGTGGGTTTCAGTGGAGCCGGCACAGCAATTGAGTATGAAGAATGGGGGCTATAACCATTCCCCATGTTCCCTTGTCCACCTCATCACCTGCCATCTATGTAACTGTCCATCTATTGTCCCCATGGGAATCCATTCCATCATTGCTGGTAATGGCTTTCAAGTTGTCCAGATAATAGCTCAGCAGAGGTTGGGTTGCAACTTGTCGACCATGTTGGGGGGTAATTAGCAGGTCTTAAACTACGCAGAACAGGCGCATGTATTTACAGTGTTTTAACTGATGAGCCGTTCGAATTTATACATATTCAACAATACAAATCCTTTCAAGCTTCTCAGACTCTTCCATATATTAAGTCAAGCTGTGGAGACTGAGTTCCACTTTGCTAATCGAAGAGTAATCTGTCGACAAAAGAAAAACCACACTGACTCTGTCTTGGTTAAACTTGAGCTGAAAATCAATATTGCAACCACATAATGGAATCGGACAGATCATGAAGAGACCATTAAGGTAATATCAACTGAGTGCTTTTTAACCTTTTCCTTTTCACAGAGGGAACTATCTCTTTTTGTAATCTCACTTCAAAAGCTTTGCATTCACAGCCATGGCACACAAAGCACTCTATAGACTTTAAGTGTTGTCATATAACCTACCATTTTCAAAGATGGTGATACCTAAATCTTCCTACATGGTGCACATAAAACAAAAAAAATGGCTGAAATAAATCTACAACACAACCATAAAACACTCCTTCCCACAGCAGCAGACCCATTAGATTAGACCAGCTATGCAGCCTTCAACCATGCTAAGTACCAATTATAACATGTTGGTCATCTTGTTACAAAACCATTTGTGAGTCTGGGATACTAGACCTATACCCTCTGAATTCAAGGACAGTATATGCTGAAGGACAGCACTCAGAATCACTTAAAGTGACATAAAACCCAATTAGTGTTTCATGCATGTCCATGATTGAATTTCTTTAGGGGACCAGACAGGACCTACTGTACACGGCAGCTCTCCCATCTGGCATGAAAATTGCTAAAGTGCAAGGTAAAATAATGTACATATGATTATATTAAAGAGTACATGGTACTATCTGATCTTCTCCATGTGACCAGTATTCCATTTTTTTTTTTTTATGTGTCCAAACTGCTGTCTAAAAGGTGTTGACTGCTCCCTTATGCACCCGAAAACAGATAGGCAGGTTTGTTTCATTCTTTGTTTGACTGCAGGTGGCATTTTGTTTCTCTATACGGGCTGTCATTCTGTCATGTTGCAAGAGGAACAGCAGAATGGGAAAATGGTGCTGTGGTGCACGCTGCAAATGTTGGACACAGGCAGAAGGAGGGTGGCAAAACTGAGAATAAACACACACGTTGAAGGACATCTGTCCAAGGGAACCAAATTGGCACATTGGACGATACAAGCTGGTTGTAGCAGAAATCTTCCTGTTAGAGTTTGCAATGTCTGTTTTAAGAAGGTACAGGATTCAATCTTGGGCTTGCGAGTTATTTTGGCAGGGGTGCCCAGAAAGTTTTTACAATCGGGCCTGAGGGAGCACTGAAAATCTTGGGGTGACCACCAAAATGCCTTTATTAAGCCCGTCCATTCATCACATTCTCATTTCATCAGGCCAATTGAAATGATTGGATGGCCCACCTCTCTGTCTAACTATATATTTGCCTCCCATCTTGCGCTATGCCGATGCACTCTTCTCTAGCTTGCACAATATGTCTCAATCCTAACATGCTAGCTTGACAGTGGTGAGTACCAACAATAGCAGTGATGGTTTTGATGTGAATGAGACATAAGGTAGTTGCATATGGTTAGCTCTGCATTAATGCGCTGCACTTACAGCACACAGCCCTTGCAGCTGCAGCCACGGACTCAATCAGCAGCTAACCCCGTTAGCACAAAGCTCACACTCACAGCAGTCACTACCAGGCCGGGTTGACCTACTCAACTGATGTGCATTCATGAGGGCTATTTTGCTTGTGCTCAATTAAATAGTCTGATTAATACATAAAAACAAATACTTTGAGAAAGGTAAGAGAGCTTGTTGGACGTAGCCAATTGGCTGCTCACACAAATCTCAAAGGTGTCCAGCGAAAGCTACAGGACAGTCAGTTTAATGTTGTATTCCATGTGTTTTGGAGGAGTAACTTTGGAAAGAGGCCTGAAAGAAAGAGATGGAATTATTTTGGTTGGTTGGACACTTTTAAATTCTAGCTCAATCTTGCTCATTTCTACAATCTTAGCAAGGTAAGTATGCATGCCACGCATCTATATATGCCTATCCATTTATGTGATATATTTATCTCCCTTAAGAGCTGGAAACAGCTGTTCAGTGCCGATTGTAGACATATATGTGGCTAAAGGGAGGTTAGACAGAAGCATTATTTTGTTGGTTAATGTGAAGCCATTAAGTTTTTAATGATGGTTATTAAAGTCAAGGCACTGAAAAAGGCTCATTAGGCAATGACGTCCAACATGTGGTGACCAGGTCTGAGATTTAGTCTATCATGCTGATGGCCTATTGGTGTAGAAGTTGAGTCCGTGTGCGGCATTGTGTTGGAGGGCCATTAAATGAGATATATATAGTATGCAACCTCAAGTCATACAATACAATATAGTAAACTATATATTATATTCTGATTTATCTTCATTTCAAGCGGAAATTAAAGCACAAACTTTATTTCGCTTTGAAATGTTTGACTGACACCTCAATTGACCAGATATACAAGAGCTTCTATGCCCGCACTGGAACCAACAACAGCCAAGGAGTCATCGTGTAGACAGGAGACCCACTCTCTTATATTATTATATCATTTTATTTGCACAGTGTTAGTGTGAATTAGGAAATAAATAACTATAATGAGATTATGCTTCTGTTACTCTCAAGCATGGCTATTTTGAGATCATGAAATATCATTATTTTGACAGGTGTCTGAAAATTTCCTCAGAAAAAAAAGTGTTGGGTGTCCATTTTCAGTGATATTGTTGTTTGTTTTTGTTTGTTTTTTAACTTGACCACCTAAAGCTATATGATGTGGACTCATTGTGTTTTCCAGCTAATAGGGATTATAGGTCTTCTCAAGGCTTACAGCAAGCACTTACAGAGCTTCTGACAAAAAAAAAAAAAAAAAAAAAAACCTTGCTAAAGAGCCCAAATCCATGTCTGTACTCCAACAGCTTTGAATTGTCTTTGGGTTAGACTGATATAGGCTTTAAGGGTATTTTTCAAATGTTTTCAGCAGTGGAAATTAGTACATATATTTATCCTTAGGTTAGATATAGGTTGAATTAACTGTTTAATTTGTGTGATTGAGAAGTTAATAGATGTAGCACAATAATGCACATGACACAAACAGGCTGTTCTAAACTCAACTATGCTGGGATTCACAGGGGAATAAAAGTATAATAATAAGAAGAACAATAACCAGAGAGGTCAGGAAAATCTGCCCGATAAGAAAATAATAATAACAACTGCATCATCAGATTTCATCTCTTCCCAACATCTTTATCAAACTCAATACTGACGAAATTCTGGATGACAACCGGATGAATCTTTAAACTGCCAGTGTCTGATGTGACATTGACTAGTAATTAAAGCAGACTAAAGCACAACAGGGTGCGTCTATCTGTGTATCTGCAGAAATCGGGTAGTTTTATCAAAGAGGGAAGCGAGTGCTAGTAGCGAAGTTCGTGTTCCCTAACCGCAGTAAAGACAAAATATTAATAGATTGGAAACAATGTAAGATAACAGCAACCCAGGATAAGAGGAGGATTGGTGGACTCAATGATGTAGATTACCGTCCAAAGCTGAAAGAAATAGCAATATTAAATAGTAGTCTATAAAAGATATTATAGAGTTGCAGCTGCCTAACTGCACTATTTGGCTGTGTGATGCCAAGCCCAGACTGAGTGCTAAAATTGTTCCAAGATTGGCTGGACAAACCTAACAGTCATGTCGTTGCTAATGTCCCATGTGGAAGGTGTCAAGTCAGCGTGGGACACAACCAGGTGCTGACAAATGTATTCTGCAACATATTTTTAACTTTCCTGCTGTATTTAAAACGTGTGTGACTAAACTTTTTCCCTGGACGACCAGCCCGGTGTGAATTAGTCTATTCAAGTCACGCACGGCCATGAGAATGTGTCAGCCTGCCACTGATTCAGCTCAATTAACACATCATTAAAATAGAGCTTTAATATGCAGCTCGGATCATATTTAACGCGGAACACTTCGTTTTCTCAATAATGCAACTTAGTGGTTCAAAAACCCGGAAGCTGATCTCGGGCCTGAGACCGCTGGACTGGTATTGACTACTGTATCAGTATCTCGTTGGCAGAGCTGACTAAAGCTTTGATGCTGTTTTTGCATCACTGCTGATCACTGAACCTGCTAGCAAAAAAATACAATTTTTAAAAATTGAAAACACCACAAAATGTTGCAGGAACAAGCTTACAATAACCGCAAGAGCATCGCTGTAAAGATGAGAACTAGCTTCAGAATTAACTTTCAGAGCAAATAATAGAGACAGCATCTGCTTCTTTTGTGTAGCGGTGGTATGTGTGTGTGTT
The DNA here is from genome assembly GCF_900880675.1 of Sparus aurata. Taxonomy (NCBI): domain Eukaryota; kingdom Metazoa; phylum Chordata; class Actinopteri; order Spariformes; family Sparidae; genus Sparus; species Sparus aurata. The sequence continues at coordinate 6,518,526 of NC_044194.1, read as the reverse complement.
TGTGTGTGTGTGTTTGTGAGTAAGAGGAGAGAGACACAAACCGGCATAAAGTGATAAAGAGCGGCTTAAACTAAGAGATAGGGCAACTACAGTGAGGCCAAGGAAAGGGCTTTTCGTACTGCAGGGGAATCGTCGCGGCGCTAAAACGATTGTTCGATAAGAAAGATGACAGAATCACTACAGAAAAACGTAAACTAGATACGGCGCAACAACACGGAGTGCTCGGGAGGAATCCTGTTACCGCCTCCGCGAGTTTGCCGACACTGAGCATGTATACGTGCAGAGTGAAAACCTGATTGAGTTTTGGCTGACAAGAAAACACTTCAGGGGTGTCCTCGCGCTGAAGCCTCCTGGTCCGAGCAGTCGTGGCGAGTCCCCCCGTGAGAGGCCTAAAAGCTTGTTAAATCATCGTCCTCTTCCTGTCTGTGCTGCTGGATGAGATGTTATATAATGACACTGCTGTGTGAGAGCGCCTGTGATGAATAGGAGGATTATAGGAGCAGTGAATAAGTTGCAGTTATGAAAACATCTGACGTAGGACCACGAGTCACACATTTTCATGCCTTTCTTTACGTTTCCCCCGAAACAGCCTTTTAACCCCTGGAGCAGGGACTTTATGAGCATGTGAGCTTCGAATTTGACAAGATCTAGGATCTGAACAGTCGGAAAAGGCAGTTTATGTTCATGTAATATGATACTATTATACCATACAGTATATTTCACACTATGGTGCTGTGTTCTCCTCCTCCAGAAGAGGGCAATGAGGCTATACATTGCTTATTTCTTGCTGTTTTGTCGACAGCAAGGTCAGATCCTGCAGGGTAGAATTGTATTTCGTCTGCTCTGATTGACCAATTATCGCATAACCTCTTTTTTTCTCTTAACCACAGTGAAAAAAATCATATCGTGTTTTCACCGTTTGTCAGGTCAAGGCACTTCTTTATGCAGCCAATATTTTAAAAAATAATAATTCATGGCTCAAATGTGCTCATAAATACACAAACAAAAAAAATGTAAAAACAAAAACAAAAAAAAAGAAAAAAAAAAAGAAAAGAGAAATGCTGATGTATTCACACTCGCATGCTCCTCTAAATATTAATATGCGACATCAAAGGGAAACAACAACAATTGGTGAACCTTCCTTAACCTAACAACACTGTTAACTAAACTGGATCTGCAGAAGCCATCTCTTCCTCGTGTTTACCGCAATCCAGCCTCGCATCCAAACATAATTAGGCAGGATTAGAGGAAGCCCTTTCTCATTATCTCTTTAGAGTGTCTCAGGCTCATAGAGGTTTTAATTGTGCTTGACTGGCAGGACCTCGGTGCCCCCTCGCAAGCATTTGATCTTCAAAGAGTCCCCTCCGTGTCACAGCACAAAGAGTCCTCCACGATCCCCACTCACCTCTCCATTTCCGAGGTGTTGTCGCTGCCAGGGGCCGGCTCTTTTATTCCCATCCATGTAGCAAGCTGTGTACACTTCACGGCAAGGTTACACAAGTAGATCATTATGCTCAGTGTGCCGGCTGTACACAACAACTGTGAGTGTGCGACGCGAAAAAAAATGCGAACACGGCGAGAGAACACACAGAAAGGGGACTTGCTGACTTGTGCTGCGCGTCTTTTTAGGACATACTCAGGCGGATATCGGTCGAAATGGCAGCATTCTCTCGAGCGAACGGCCTCAGACAACGGGGAGGAACAGCATTACGACTGAGGCGTCATTCAGCTGAAGATCAGACAAGGCGGCGTTAGACAAAACGGTCTCGGAGAAACAGCATCAGAGCAAAAAAAGCCTCAGACAAAACAATATCTGACGAAATGGTATCAGACAAACCAACCGGAGATAAACGGCATCAGGGCAGACCACCGCAGACCAAACAGCCTCGGGCCAGATCCGGTGAATGTCTCTGAATCCGCCTGTCGAGTTACTATACACTTTTCCTCTTCGGACGTCTGCCCTTCAAAATAAAACTGCGGGGATTTGAAGTGTTCTGGTAATTCAGAACAGATTAGTGTTCCACCTTTGCACTTACGATGTGTGCAATCATTTAAAATTAGTATGACTGTGGGAGAAAAAACACAATACTACCATAATATAAATACAAAATACCCGATATGTATAAATGTTGTATGAAAGGTATAAAAAGGTTCAACCTATGATGTTTTCCTAAACTTAACCAATAGTTTTTTTTGCATCTAAGCCTAACCAGGTTAAGCACAGTGAAGAGAGCGAAATAGAACATTCATCCTAAACAACACAAAGAAACATTCAGTGGAAACTTATCCGTGGTTTTTGCAGGACGGTGGTTAGCTAACTATTACTGTGGCAGTTGGGTTGGATATTGTTTGTTGGTCAGCTCAAAATCTATTCACACAGCTTGGTAATTTACGAGAAAAATGACAAATTCACGTTAGTTATTACTCATTGAAAACGTAATTTCATTACTTGCATGACAAAAGGGATAATAAGTAATCAGCTATGTGTTATTTTTTGCAACTTACCCCATCTCCTTCAACGGTGCCTTAAACAGCTCCTCATGTTGAATATTCTGTACTCAATGCATAGGAAGTGACACATTGTGGTATTTACTGATTGTCAAAAGCGAGATGTTCGCCCCCAGCAGCACTACAGAAGTCCTGTCTGCACAACAGAGCTGCAGCTTTACACACATTCAAATGCAGAGAAAAAACAGGTTATTAAACAATTTAATACCACTTTTACCAAAATTAGCGTGTAATGCAGATTTTTATTTATTTTATTAAAATAATAAGTACAGTAATACCATAGCTTACAAGAAGTATTACCTTTTTCTTCATCAGAGCAGTGACTCTGGCCTTTGTATGTAGCTGGTCATGGGCTGATAATGGACCTGACTCCACATGCATCTCACTGGTTCCTTCTCCTGCTCTCTCTCTCTCCTCTCCTCCTGTCTCTGTGTCTCTGTCCCTTCAACCTCTTCATATCTCTCTCCTGTCTCATCCTCTGTTGAATTTTTAAAATGAAAAGTCTAAGTGTACTGCTGAGTCATGACCCAATATTTTAATGCCATGTTTAGTCACATTATTACTTATCTATCCAAACATCCAAATAATATTATTGATGGATAATTCATACTGCGACTGAACATGGCCTTAAAATATTCTGATTCACTGCATGTCCTTTCATTTTGTTCGCCTCGGCTACAGTACAGTAGGTTACAGGTTAGCATCTCTATTGGCTATCTGTTGCATCTGTAGGCTGGTTCACTATTTTTCTCATTCTCTTAGCTTATTACAATTCTCACCTTTCCTCCTCTGCCTTTATTGCTGCAACAAATGCATGGATTAAAGCAAAATATCTTTTGACTGAAACGTTTTTTCAAGCTGTAGCCAAGTCATATTTCCAATTTGTAATTTGTGAAACATGTTACAGGGCACGTTACCTGACACATGCAAAAAAAAGACAAGATTTACAGCCTCACCCCACACCATGTCCTCTAATGCAGACTTCAAGTTTAAATATTTGACCAACAGTGTTTTACAGGAGGATGATCTGAACAGCTGTTCTATTCGGTTTTTTGTCTTTTCAATGTAATTTTCAATCAATGAAATCAAACTGTGCCGTTTTTTGCCAAGCTTCTCTCAAGATTTACTCTTTCAAATAATCAACCATCTACAGAACTTTTCAGTATGCTATTTCTCTACTTCTTCTCATCATCATCATCATTTATCATTATTATTATTATTATTATTATTATTATTATTAATATTGTTAAAGTGAGCCACTTATCGTTTAACAGAAAAATACATCATACAAACAGCAACTTTTGCAGCCTTGTAAGTCTGATGGCGCGTTATCACCTTTCTGTCATCACTAACATGCTGTTAATAATCAAAGAAGCTCTGAGGCTTTACATTTGTTCTATATGTTATAATACAAGATTTCAGCATTGAGCTACAATCAGGCTACATTCATGATTTTGTACAGTCAAACTAACCAAAAACTTCTTACTGATCAACATTATAAAGTTTCAGTAACCATGGTAACTCACGGTGCCAGAGGGGAGGGAGTTATAGTTATTCACACATGTAGCACACAACAGGAGACTCTCCGTTTCAGACGAGTTCTCAGGTGTTGACTAAAACAACTAACTGATAACGTTGCTCCGATTCATTCAATTGCCATTCTAAAAATAGACCTCCAGTCACGTAGCGACCGTGTTTACTTTCGGTTTTAATGAAACGAAACTTAAGGAATTAACGACTCGAATCCCGCTTGAATCCTGAATCTCACGAATCTTCATGCGTACTTGGGGCGCTACAACTACTGTACTGCCACCTGCTGGGCCGGAGGGAAAACACGGGAGATTTAAGGGAAAATATGTAAACGGGAAAACGGCGGGACAGATGATTAAAATAACGGAATTTCCCAGGAAAAACGGGAGGGTTGACAGGTACTACAGGTATTACCGAATTGCAAACTGTAACCACATACACTAAAACAAGGAATGGCACTGGACTGACTGTTATGACTTATGCTCTTTGACCAGCGTCACAGGAAGCATATGTCTCTGCGAGTGCAACAAAGACGTGTTGGAAGCGGGCCATCGCCGCCTCACCTGAGGCTGTTTGTCTGGATAGCAGTTTGTCAGAGGCCACCGAGCCTGATGTTCAGTTGACAGTGTTTTTCCTGCGACCTGAAGCCTTTTTGGCCTCGGGAACGATTTCTGACACCGACCTAAAATTTGTGCACTTGTGTTTTGAGTTTGTGCAGCCTGTTGTCGGAAGAAGTGACAAATTCTTCTTCTCTCCCTTCTCTCATTTGACCGACGTCTGCCTCCTTTCCGCCTCAGTGTTTCGGCGTCTCGCTCCCTTTTTTTTTTTCCCCGCCGCCATTTCCTCTTTCAGTTGGCTTTCTCTGTGACATGAAGCAAGCAGTGAGTGACAGCCTGAGTGTGAGCGAGTGAACAGCCTGAGCAAGGAAATTGCAGTGCCACACCCGTGGGTACTGGCGGCGAGTGCCGTGACATCTCTCCCGCGAGAGGGAACTTTGTCTGCGAGGGGGATATTGCAGTTTGCAAGCAGAGGCCCCGTGTTTATAGACACACAACATGAGGGTGGTGAGCAAAGTTCATTCACTGCACCCAATTACTGCGTGTACTCCAAGCCATTTTTCTGTGCTCGCATTTAATTTACTTTTGATAGTCGGCGCCCGGGCTTATCACAATGCCCTTTATAAATCATATTTTTTGTATTTAGGTTGGGATGAAAACCAGCACTTACTATGGCGCTTGGCATATGGTTGCCTGCTACTGCCAATTCTCAAATAAATTCAAAATATCCATCCATAGCCTCACTACCTTTACACGTTGGCAAAAGCACGGAGAACACTTGAGGCTCCGAGGGTTTTTCTGTAAACTGGTATTAGAACACACAATCCTTCTCTGAGTGACATTTATTTGTTTTTCCCTTTGTTCTGCTTCCTGAGTGAAAGATTATGACCTTGGGCGGCGAGACCTACCACATTTTACTCCGCTCCCCTCTTTATCACGATCCATCACCACGGGTTCAACGAGGATGGTGCTGAACTGAATAAATCATTTTGCATATGCATCCTCAGTGAGGTGTGCAGTGTCGACATACATAATTCAAAAAATAAAAAAATAAAGAAAAATAAACGCCTGGAATATTAGTCAGCTCTCTCATGTGGAGCACCGAGAAAATTGCCTCAGGTGGAGACGGAGAGCTCCTCACTTTGAGAAGCTCGGACTTGGACAGGTTGTTTCTCCCATTCATGATTTCAGGGGTAAGACCATGCACACTGTGAAAGCGTGTTTTTTTTGACAACAGAGAATTTAGTATTCCACACCGGCTCGTGATGTCACACATGTGAGCATGTTAGCATGCACAGGTAGAGCTTTAAGCCCATCCTGCAGGCGGTCAAAGAGAGGACATTCGAGAAGACAGTGAAATGGGTAAAAACGAGGGGGTTTGAGGAAAATGTAACTGCTCCTGCAAAAATAGTCATGAATAAAATTTGTTTGGGGTATTTTCAGCATAACTCAAAATTTCTGAAATGACTTTTATTTTTTTTCCAATACCCTCACAGAAAAGTGCTGCTTTTTCCAATTCAAATCCACCTGCTGTTGAAACTCACTGCATTGCTACAAAAAGACTGCGCTGAAGATAACCTCACCGACCTATTCACTTTAATGTGAAGCAATTTACCGCACAATTACTTGACTCTACCTGACCGTTGTCAAAACTTGTTTTTTCATTACTGTTATTGGTCACATTGAGCTAATCTGTTATGTGTCAGCATTCAGAATGAGCCAAACACTCTTTCCAACATTTTCACTCACGTCATTTTTCTTTTTTTTTTTTTTTATTTCTTATCTGTGCTGCTCCATCCATGTTCAAACCTTGGATGAACAGTGCATTCATATGGCAATCCGCTGGATCTCAGGCCGGGCTCTCTGGGCCAAGTGGCACCCTCGCTGCTTGAAGGGAGTCCAGAACATCTCTTTTGGAAACACTGCGAGCCAGTACAGAGAAACATGGTTCCAGGGGAGGAAGGACGAGGAATAAAAACATCGCGCAGATACGGTCGTAAGCCTCCGTTGCTGGCATTTACTCAGCCGCATATGAGGTTGTTGTGGATCACAACTAACTCCCTTCACTCATTAGATTATGGAGTGTCTGAGTACTGGCAGAAAATATACACAACTATTGCTTTGTGACCTGATCAGATATGTAGCCTGAGCACCAGTGGCTTCACGTTTTGCTTATACTGGTCAACTATTAGGCCTATTTTAAAAGTAGTTGCTGTTTGTGTTTAGAAAACACAGTGTAAGAAAAGTGTAAGAAATAAGACTAGCTGTCACACAGGCCTGTGCTTGTTTCCTGTCTGAAGTGATGTTTTAAAGGTCAAATGTGTAAAATAGTCGATTGTTGCGTCTTATTCCCAACTCGTCAAATACTGACGCTTTGGGTTGGTTGGTTGGTTGTCTGACCTACCAACCCAAAGCATCGGTAGGTCAGGGAAGTTGGGAATTAGACTCAACAATCAACTATCTCAACCATTTGACCTTTAAGAATGTTATTCAAGGAGTACAACAAAGACAACTAAGGCCTGAAAACCAGAAAAGGACTTTGCTTGGTTGGATTGCAGGTAAAGGTTCTGAGTGAGTCTCACTTCTGGTGTCCAGTAGTTTCCAACAGCCATCAGAAACATTTCAAAGCTTATACAGCTGTCAATGCCGAGACAAGAGGCAGACCTTTGCACATAGAGAGAGATCATCATATCATTGCACAGACCCCCTCTGTCTTCCTTTTGACTTGAACCCAGATTCTTGTGGTTTAGTCACCGGACCATTCAACACACCGGCAACGGAACAGAACATTGTTGACAGCTGCAACTGCGCTGTCAGTAGCGTGTTATTTTTTGGAGACTTTGACAGGTGTAACATCACCTCACTGGGTGTCAGTCTGGAACAGCGTGTGGAATTTCATACCAGACTAAACAAATCACTGTGCCCATGTTTGAAACTAGTCCCAGTGCTGTTGTTTCCATGGACCATGCCATCCTTTGGACCCCACCAGATGGTGCCAGCATTTGAGGAAAACATGTTTTTCTCACATGGAATGTTTGATTTGGTAGTCTCTGCCCCAGAACAAGCGTCATTAGCTGCCATTATGTTCCAAAAACTTCATACTTTTTTCTGCAGCCGTAACACAACGCCAGCATCAAGTTACATTATGCTTGTATACTGCTCAAATAAACACTTGACATTCATTGTCTTAGCGCTGGGAGTTGTACAGCCACGATACATGATTTTCATTCGCATTCCAAATTCATGCTTTCAGCTCCCTTGAACATATTTATCGATCACTACATGTTAAATCGTCATCCATCAAAGCATTGCCATTAATCATGTCTTGGTTATATGATAAATATTCTTAAATTGGGATCGTCTATTTGTGTGAAATAGGAAACAGCTGACCACAGAGCCCACAGTTTATCTGAGTTACTGTTTGCTTATCCAGTATCTAATTAAAACAGGAAGTACTTCCCTTGCGGCCTGTGCAATTGAAAAACAACCCCAGAGAAGCTGGTCGCTCGGAGCCACAATAATGTATCACCAAATGTTTGTAAGCCAATACTTCCATTAATTCTCACGGCAGCATTAACATCTCCCTTGCTGACTTAAGCAGAAATGCATTAGTCCCTGGCAAGATGAATTCTCTGTGACTCTACGTATCTTTTTGCCCCTCGTTCGCTGTGATCGGCTGTGTGTGCATTTACATAGTAAGCGTTTGTGATTATGTGAGTAATGTGAACTTTAGTGTTGCGCCCCCGAGAGAACTCCTGACAATAACAGAAGCCAACGGAGAATGAAAGGAGAAGAGGTAGGCAGAAGTGGAGCTGGCCTCGGTTTACAATAAGTGAAATGACAATACTTTCAAAACTACCTTGGGGGGCTGAGGTTACAAACATGGAGAGGGTGTTATGCAAAGGCAACAGAGCATGGCCCCGTATTACAGGTCGGATTAGATAAGTGCGGTGCTTCAGTTGACTGGCAGATTCAATTTGCTTAGCTGTACTGCAGACGAGGCCTGTCTCAAGAATAAGGGTGTGGAGCAGGTGAGAATTGAATACATTTGGCACAACACTGAGGTATTATACACTGCAGCTGGTGAGGACAGGTTGGAGGCCAATAAACTATGTTGAAAAAAATAAACCACACAATTCAATTTCAGTTGTTTAGAAATACACAAACAGTCATTATGCAGTTTCTTGGAACAATAATAGAGCTTATTAGCCTAATGCTTTTAAGACATTATGCGCAGTAGTCAGTGGCTTGTCGCCAGTTTTTGATTCCTGTAAACACGCTGGCATGCGAGGAACTGGATTAAAACTATTGCTCTGGGGGAAAATGTTAATTTTGGAATAACAACTACGTGCTCTGCTTCTGGACATTGTCACTGCGTTGTGCGTGCTTGGAGAAGCTGCCGTCCCTCATTGAGCTGAGTAAAAACGACACACTTGTGCATGCCTAAAAGATGAAGAGGTAATTCCAGAGTCTGTCTCACCCTCCGGAGTGTTATCAAGAGAGACTTGAGGGTGTCCTTCCAGGAGATTGTCAGAGAGAGAATCATTTGCTCCCTAGCCAACACCTTTTATTTGACACATGATTGCGAAGCAGCACAACACGACAACAGATTGTCAAATCTCCAGTGTTTCATGACCGTGTTGTTACTTGTTCTATAACGGGAAGCAACATTTATGAGCACTGCATTATTCAACCAATATTTTAGCCACATAAGCAGCGTTGCTCAAGGGATTTTGGCTGAATGGATGGTGGGCCAAAGCATTATCTTAAAAAAAAAAAAAATTGGAACTGGGGTATTCTCTACTTCTTTGGCGGGATTGCAGGACAAAACAACAACAACCACAACAACCTCTGAGCTAACAACCTACACTCTGACATGGCAAGTTACCCTAACCCAAGGGTGTGAATGCAACACCCAGATATTAACTTTTTCTATACTTCTTTTATTGAGATTTAGTCATTGGTGACTAGAAAACTGGGTGATTTTAATGAGACCTCAGCACAACATATCTTTGACGGAAAGTGGGAACATCTCCAACTGTGTTTGGAGCAACATGACCTCTTCCTCACCTTAAGAAGTGTTTTTGTGCGTCAGCCACATTAGGGGGATAATAACAGTGTTGTCACGAGCTCAGATTGAAAATGTAACCAAAGAGAACATAAAATGTAACATGTTAACATATCAGTGGTTTGCAGAATGTACTTTGCCAATAGCTGGTTGCAAAATCTTTTATCAAAACATGTAAAAATAACTAATAAAATGAAACTACAACAAGGGGAGAAATAAGAATCATCTTCACCACTGACCAACACTCCTCCTCTCTTTTATTTTCCTCTGAAGCACGTGAATGAATTCTCCTGATGTTCTGGGACATACAGAAAGAAAACAGCCCATTATTCCTGAAGCCCATTAGCAAGAAACGTGATGGTTTTAACTCAGCATGATCTTTTCCTGAACACAATCAAATCGTTTTAACCACTATGACAGTTTCCCAACATTTAGCACGTTTCATATTGCTACCACGATGCACGATGTCCTTCACATAACCAAATATGCTACAACATTAAGCGCAAAGAGCTCTATGGACGATGTGTGTTTTCTCAAGCTAGCGGTCAACAAGTCAGCATATTCAGTACAGCTCTGTCTGCAAACCTCTATTCTTTTACAATGTCTTCCACTTAATGTTTGATGTTCTGTAAAAAAAAATTATCTTGGCTTGCGACGTAAATGGTGGTGACATCCTACACACTGTCGATGGACAACAATTTATCACACAGAGCCCCGTTAGCTCTAATAACTGCAGTATCCCAAGCAAGATGACGCCCTCTGCTATGCTAAGTAATTACCTATTTTAGAGCATTACAGTAGAAATGTAAACACATCCACACACACTGCACTGCAACTCATTTCTCCAGGCATAGCCTCAGGTGGCGTCCACTCATTTAAAAGCTTCCAGAAAAAAAAAAAAACACTAGTAACCAAACAGATCATTATGGATAGATACGGGGTAAAAGGTCTGTTGGAGCTCAGGGCATGCCCTGTGGCAAAAACTGGATATAATTGTCTCGACCTGAATTGAGATCTCAAATCTCTGACAGACTAGTGTACAGCAGATAAACACAGGAGAGCGGGATGAAAGAAAAAAAAGCCGGCGAGTGGAGAGGGAACGTACCAAGGCCTTGCACAGCATTATTTAGTGCAGCGAACTGAGAAGGCAACTAATGGCAGGTAATGACATGTAAAACGGGGGCACGCATTTGTCGAATGCAGTGTGCAAAGTGAGACGTGAAACATCGTTTTGGCGTCGGCAGGCGACACATCATGACAGGAGCGAAGCGATACATATGTGAGATGTATTGTTGAAAGTCATTTCTAATCGCATTTTAATCACTCAATTATACAGCGACATTTGAGATTTGGAGTGACACGGCTAATGGCTAATCATTAGCCGAGAGAGGTAAACGCGGGCCAGAGGATAACAAAAGTCAAGACACGAGCGCACAGAATCCCCACAGGCATGCATTATACAGCCATCTGTATCTGTACATCAATCTAATGGAATGACATACAGGACGTCTGTGAAGGAGACATTTAATGCCTTGTCAAAACATTACCCCTGTGACTGTTCTCCCTAACTTTGACAGACTACCTTGTCAAGGCATGGAGCGTTTTATGTCTCCCATCTGCCTCGTCCTGCTGACAGGTGGCTGAGTCAGAAAGTCTGGCCTGAGAATGGATGCTTAGCGCCACACTCAAGCACACACACACACACACGCGCACACACTCACTGACCCATTTACCTTTTATTTGTTCACTTCCACAACGTGCGGCTCGTGTGATGTATCACTTTTGTGCGTTATCAATCTGTTTGCTTGCAAAGTCTGTCATGAAAACTATGATTATAGGGCTGCGGTCACAGTCTTAATCGATTTGGGGCTTCATGAGGCGTGACAAATTAGTCTGACTTGAAATTTAAAAGGGAACTATGGAACAACTTGTTCTCTGTTGCCGGTAAGCTCTTAACACTGGTATGACACATCCCACTCTGGGCTTGAAAGATAGGCTCTGATGTTTTCAAGCTGGCATTTTGAACACAACACCCATATGCTGTATGTCTTGAGAGTTATTGATGCTGTAATCACTCCTCCTGTCCACTCTGGCCATGAAGAGATGCAGTCCGAACACAACTTGAAGTCTGCCATGACTCATTTTTTTTTCAGCCACTTGGGAGCAGTGGGCGTAAGCTATTAGCAAAACACTGACATATATTCACCTTTCAAGTTAACATGGTGAACTTGCAAACACTTACTTGCTTACTTACACACACAGAACTAAGGAATTATTCATCATGTGTTTTTCTATCAACTATTTTTGCTCTGCTTTGGTCTCCACCGACTCTTCAGCTACTAAATGCACCACTGTGTCCAGCAGCTCATCTTCATCTTTGCCCGCCTGCTGTTGGGAGTTCAGTGGGTAGTGAACTCTTTAAAGCTTTCTGTTGAATACAGCTGCCTGCTGTGAAAACCTAGTCACCACAATAAATGTTGGCTAAGTATGTTTCCGCCAAAAAACAACAACAGATAAGTTCAAAATAAATGTTTCTTTATGTTGCAACTGTCTGTCTTCTGTGCTCTGGTAAGGTTTATGCCCCAAAAATAACTTCTTTAGGGTTGGGAACATTTCACTGCTTGGCTTAAAATACCCGTTTTGGTCGCCATGATTACAAATGGAGATGATGTAAAATATAGCCACTTTTGGTCGCCGCAATCACAGCTGGAAATGTCCACAGATCTCCTTAAAACAACATCCGCCACAAAAAAACCCCCCAAAAAACAAAAAAAAACCTGTCTGTGAATGTCTCCAGGTCTCCTTATAAACATCCGATCTTGTGACTTGAATTGCGGGCCTTATTTGCTGTAACAACAGCACCACTGTCCCCTCCACCTCATGATGTGAAAATCAGCTAATAAGCATATAATGTCAAACTGTTATGCCACGTTTGATACAAATGTCAACCCTGGACATGTCTGTATCTTGGGGCTGGCTCTGCTCGAAAAATGAGGACATGAGAACAGTGAGTTTGAATGGGTTTGAATGAGTTTGGGCCGAAACTTGCTTGTATGAGTTCTATAAATCCAAGGGGAACTGGTTTATTCTCTAGTTTCATCACTAAATCGACTCCTTTCACAATTGTCACATGGTTTTCACACTGTCACTTGATAGAGGGTTGTAAAAATATCCTTTGAAGTCCTTTTTAAAAAGGTGAGATTTAACCGCTGGACCATTTGTGAAGTCTGTGTTTATTCGCTCCAAACATAAAATGTACAGACTGCGTGGATGATGTAAGCTAACAAGCAGTGCGTTGGTGGGTGCATGCCTCAGTGTGTTCGTGTGGTTGCTCGATCTCTGGCTGATCTCATAACGCATGAGGAACCCTGATTCTTTTTCTTATTATCCATTCAATCCATCCTTATTTCCCCTCTCATCTCTTTATGTTTATTAAGTAATGGCAGATTCATAAAGTCCTGGGAAAAGAGCAATTCTTTAGCCCCGAAGTTGAAACATTTTCAATTCAGCTCAGTTCGCGCTGCCTGGGTGTTATCGTGTCTCTTCTCGTTCGCGTCTCTTTCCATTGGCTTCATATGCAAATGCACCGCTTCTAAAAATTGTCCTGCGCATCCAATTCCTCCATAGATTATCAAGTCGAGTCAGGATATTCCCTTTTTCATCGAGGGCATTTATCTCAGACCATGTAAGGCAACAGGAAGCCGGAGGTGGCACAAGTCCCATGGGAGACGTGTCCCACAACCTGCTATTTGTATGGCTGCTCTGACAGAGTGAATTATTGTCCTTGGACAGACATCAGGAATATTACGGGGCAATCAGGAAATATGCATGTAGCAGACGTCTGTCTTAATTAATGCATTGTAATTACGCCACCACCAACACACGGACACACATATTTATAACATCATGTTCACACTCTCATTTCAGTTCCCCCACATTTTTCCCATCTTTAAGCCCTCGCTGTCAATTTTTGTTCTCTGGGCTTTTAGACCGGGAATACAAGCGCAGGCCTCTGACTCCATTCTCCGAGCAAACAAACACAGTTCAAGCAATTAACCCTCTCCTGCTTTGATTTGGTTCCAGGGTAATTTTTCTGTTCCCCCGAAATGTGTTGACATTTGTAAGTTTCACCTTTTCAATTTGAATAATGAAACATGGCAGGTCCCACCTGAGGGGTGACGGTATCAAACAGACGTGAGCGTAAAAAAAAAAAAAAAAAAAGACGTGCAAAGTAAACCCAAAGACACAGAACCTACGCTTTCTGAGTGCTTTCCAGAGAGGGTGAAGAAACATCCGCCGCCCTGATATTAAATAACTTGAAATCACGCCTTCAAATAAACAGCTACGTTGTCCATTAGCAACCGAAGTAGGCAGAAATTAGCAGTCAGCCAGCCAGTACTCCTACTAATAAAAACATTATTACCTGTCTGTGTTTGCTGCTAATTTTAAATTTGATGAATGCCTTTTTTGTTTACCATTCCTCACGTTGCGTACGGAGAGACAAAAAACAATTAACTGTGTCCCCTAATGAATGAGGACTGCCTTTTCCCCTACCCATTTTTCGTGAAAAGCAATTTTGTCGAGGCAAATAAGGTGGAGGAGATCACAAATCACTCTGATGGCCGCGGCTGACATGTGCTTTGTGAGCGTGTGTTAATCATCAAACATGTAATTAATGTGAATTAGAATTGAGTTTGAATAGACAGGAATGACAAACATGGGTCATGTAAATGCACTGTGTACAAAGTGTGATTAAAGATAAAAGGCGTTGCTTAATTGTATTTACTATCTCCTTTAATCTGTCACCGCGGGGGAGCGGAGGCCGCGTGGCGAGGGCACCTCTAGGCGACGCCTCGGCATGGTTAGCCGTCCTCTTCATGTATTTTGTATAATTTCCTTGCATCAGACATTCTGTCAGTGAAATATGAAAGCTGTGATTTTCTTGTCCTGTTCTGTAAATGCTGGTACAGTGTTGTGAGGTTCTGTTTTTGGACCAGTTTAAAGGCTTTTATTAAAGTTGCTCAGGTTGCCGGAGAAGTGGAGGTGGGTTTTGAGTTCCTGGAGCAGGATGGCGGAGGTGAAGTGGCGTTTCCCAGGAGGGGAGTTTGGCTGGTGGCTGAGTTGCAGGAGGTTGGTCAGGCAGAGAGGCAGGAGCTCGGACTCGGAGGCAAACGTTAGACTCAAAGAATCAAAAGGTAAATTGACAAGAGAAGTCAGTAGAAGTAACGCTACTGCGAAGCCATCAATACTAAGGCGGAAACAATCATGCAGCCATTGAAGAGAAGAGCGGAGCCTCTGCAAGACACCTCGGAGAAACACAGACCATATCCAAAACACTGAGAAAACACTCCAGAGAGTCCTTAATGATGCTCACAGTACAGATTGTGAAGCCCACTGAGGCAATGTGTTTGTGATTTTGTTCTAAATAAATAAGATCTATTTGATGTGATTTATCAATATTAAGAACTTCCTGATGATTACCACCTCGACCATACTGCGTCCAAAACTATTATATTGTTTTATCCTATAAGACATTTGAGACAACTGATCTGATCTATTGTATGAATTCTTCAAAATGTGCCTCTGAAGTCATCAGTTCATCTTTTGAGTTCTAGTGGACATTTCTATCAAATTTTATATACGTTTCTGAGATGTCTTGTTCATGAGAACGGGGCGCCATTAGGGCAGAATGACTGTGACCTTTGGCTAGCAAAATCTAATCATTTCATCCTTTTGTCCGAGTGAACATTTGAACCAAATTTAAAGACAGTGCCTAAAGGTGCCCTTGAGATATCGCCTTGACGAGAATGGGAGGGTTAGGGCTGGCACGGGCGGATGGATGGAAAACCTGAAAGCATTCGGCGTCTCGGAGGCCTGATGAGAACGTTCCCCAAAATTGTATTAATTACACAATATCAGAATTTAAACGTAGCTCTTTATTTATCCTGCTGGGGGAAAATCAGTTTTTGAACATTCTGCTGTAAGCAGGCGGACGCACACGCGAAGGACTAACAGACGCTCTTTAGAGTAGAGCTGTCGGTAAAAGCCGTGGTTTGATTTCCTCGATGAAGTGCTGCAGACGTTTTGGTCACGCTTATTCTCGCACGACGTCGTCCTGCCACAAAACCCTCCAGCGAACTCTGCCGGAGCGAAAAACACGCCGCGGGTCGCTCTTGACTCTCCGTGTCAGCGAGCTGCTGTTAGCGAAATAACCTCTTGTCAACCACTTCTGAATGGGCTCGGCGAGTTCATGATTCGTCATTGAAACCAAATGAATCCAGGTTAGTGCTGAAATAAAAAAAAAAAAAAAAGGTGGTAATGATAGTGATTATAATGTTCAGTGGAATACCGCAGTAGCGAGAACATGAACTAGAAATTACACTATAATTTCACATGTCAGTATCGCTGCTGCACCGCTTCAGCAGAATGGCAGATTTAGGTGAGAAATTGCAATAATAGCAAGCCTTCACGGAGCTGGAATTATAGCACACTTTCTATATTACGTCTTAAGTAAGTTTAAGAAAAAAAAAAAAAAAAAAAAAGGATTGTGATTTGTAGCGCTGGATGCCTGGCCCTCTATGGTAAGTAGGAGATAATGCTACAGGCACATGGGAAGGCTGAAGGACAGGAGCTCTCAGGACTGTCAACCTCAGAGCACAGCCAGGTCCACTGGGATGTTGAGCTAATGCAATCTCTTTCCTCGCCGTCCTCTGCCTCTGATCCTCTCCCCATCCTACCCCACACTTTCACTCGCCCTCCTTATTTCCTTCCCTCTGTGTCTTATCCTCCTCCCTCGCCCCTATCTCTTTTCCCTTCCTTTGGTTTTTCTTTTTTCTTTTTTCCCCCCCCTCCATAAGCCTTTCTCCTCCACCCTCTTATCCGCCTCCTTCTGTATCTCTCTCGCCTTCCTCGCCACTCGCTTTGTATTGTAGCTGCCAGGAAATGAGAAAGGCACTCAATTACTGTGCTCATTGAATCATTAATGTCAAGGTTGTGGCGTGTTCTGTCGGCCAACAGGCGACGGCGGACGGGCGAGTGTGCCTCGTAGCAAATCTTCTGCTGTATGTCCCAGCAAGACAGACGTGGTTTGATATGGGTCTCACTGATAACGAAGCCTTGGATGGAAATCACGGCGGACAGAATGATAAGAGCAGCATTAATGACGGACCTGGCTCGCCCTGTATACACAATGATTGCATGATCTGGCTCCTAACAGGGGCAAAAATAACATATCAGATGAGAGAAGGGCCTGGCAAAGAGAATCAGCACGACGTAACCTTGTAAACCTGCCCCTTCTGTGAACATGACAGACCTTTTTTGGACGACTTAAATACACATGCAGGATTATCTGCTGGTAGCATGAGGTGGTGTGCGCACAAAGGGCCGGTGCCTTGACGACAGGTACTGCGGTTACAAATATTGATTTTGTATTAACAATGGAACAAACGCCTGTAACCCGTTTCCCCTCAGCTCCACGCAAGCATCCCTCGGCTCGGTGTTTAGGTTTCTGTCCACAAAAGGAAGCAGGGAAATCATTCAAAACCCTCAGCGCACTACCTCCTCAGCATCAGACAGCAGACAGACAATGTACTCGAGTAAGTGGTTAACGCAGTGGCGCATAAAGCAGTAAAAAAAAACAAAAAAAAACCCTCATAGGTGGCAAGAAAAACCTCCATCATCTGATAGTGATCACACTAAATTTCCTCCTTTCTGCTATCGACTCCTTTGAGGACGCGCCTCTATTCCTGCTCTGTTTAATTTGGCGCACCGTTACCAAATTATAAAGCACCGTGCTCTTACGTGAGATTATGTGCCACCTGTGCCAACACAAAGAATTTCTATTTCGGGGGAATAATTCGAGCAGTCTTCGTAGAGATGGTCTTTCAGGTAACACTCGCGCTCACTACCATGCTAATGCAGGCACACTGTCAGGTCTTTGGCTCATCTCCAAGCTCCTATTCCCCACCACCTACAGATATACGGTAAGGAGAGGTTAACTGGGCTGAGGTCTGGGCCCATTGTCCTCGCTAAATCTCTGCTGGCTCCCTTTGCCTCTTGAACTGCTGTCAACCCCGAGCCTGCTGAGTTACCTCTCAGTACGCTGGATGAATAGCATAAAGTAGTACTGCTTAAATCAGCTCTCTACCTGTTACCCACGTTTCTCACCTACGAGTTCTGCGCATACATAAAGGATTTGCGGTATCATTGGATATTCACTGGCTACATTTTGTGCAAAGTATGATTATAGGTGCGTGTAGAGAAAGAAAAAAAGTGGAGGAGCGGGTAATGGATGTTCTCGACTTTGTGGCCAAGATACGACTTCCAGTTTCTATCTTTGCAATGTTTCCCCAACATTAACAAAACCTTAACTTTTTTTTAAGATCATGCTACTAACGTGAAACTCTTTCAACATCAAACCGTTGTTTCTGCCGCGCTACGTTCCAAGTTGTCAAGTCCACAGCAGTGACACGCAGCGATGTGGTCGTTATCAAAGTTTTAGCAGTAACGAACCTCGACGTTGACGTCACTCACCTCATATTATATTCGTGCACAGCTCTGGACTCTCAAACATATGAACTTGCGCGCTCTCTCCAGCCATTCAGCGTCCATCGTGGGCTGCCGAGGTCTCACCGAGATCTGGAAATTCTCGGTACAAGAGGTCGCTTTGAATTCAGAAGCTAACTCCTCCAGCAATCATATGATTTGAATGTCTTTACATGCATGACGCCTTTGAATCGCTGCTTTTGTGCTAGCTACTGTGGAACTGTTGTCCAGCAATTATCATGGGCTTGAAAAATAGCAACTTATAAAAGAGCTTATCAAGATGCTGTTTAACCACAGATGTCCCTGAAATAATGAAGCATGAAACATCTGACAACTGAAAAAGTTCCCCACAATACATCATTGTAATTATTAATGATAACGGCATGAAGTTGATTAACATTTTTTTCTGCGTACGGAAGAGACCTCCTGATGTTTGTGTGGCTGCACCAAGACCACCAAATATAACGCTTATAGCCACAGCTGATATAATCCTGCCTGGAAACAGGACAGAACACATAAATTGCTTCAGACTTGCAATGCATGCCTGGGCCCTGTTCTCCAGCCGAGCTCGGCCTATTATTTCTCTAAAAGCCGCCATATGTTGGCTTTTTCTCCTCCGATTCCCTCCGTTCAGGAGCGGTCTGTGACCCATCATACAGAATCTCTCAGCATTTGTATTTTAAAATGAGGCTTCAACCTATGTAATTTGTGCTATCACCAGTCTCCTCTTCTGCACTACATGACCTTGTTCTCCTCCCCTCAGGCCTCAACATTAGTTGAGTCCTCTCGCACCGTCCACAGCACCCAACTGAAATTAAACATTTAGGCCGAAATGAAACTGCTGGATTACAGTGACTCACTCTTGGCACGAGTTTCTGCATGTTCTCTCTCCACCTCTTTTGGCCCCGCTCAACTCGTGCCCTTGTCTGCAAGCCTTCCTAAATTGATGCATTTCACATTCCTCCTGTTTTCCCTCCAGCCTCTAGGGAGCAACACTCCCTCGTCTGTGAGCCCCCCTTCAGCCCCACTCAGGGCTGCACTCCGCGTCTTCTGGGTGTGTTGCTCCTCCATCCTTGTACTAACCTTTGACCACCTGGCTGCAATTCCTCCATGTCCTAGCTCTCTAATGACACCTTATCCCCACAGCGATGGCTGCAGAGTCACTACAGACGTGCCATCATAGTATGAAAACCCATCTCTTCGCAGAGCACACTTTCCCCGGCCAAACATCATTTTCTAACGGTACAAAAATGTGAGTCTTTCATTCACTGCCTTGCACAATACAGTGCATTCCCTCATAATCATCCATTCAAGGATTATGTGTACATCAGCCTGTGTATATATATTCATAATGTTCATTGTGTTGCTTTCTATACTGATTAGCAAACACAATGGAAATAAATTGACCTTTAACCCTTGTAGTTTGCCTTTCACGCTCCATATTAGTTTGATAAAACCAACAACTAAAAATTGAATGAAAGAAAGTCATTTTTATGTACATGTTGGACTAATGTGTTAAAAAAAGTCTGGATCCTTTGAGCTCCCTGCTTCTATTCTCTGGGCTCCATTTTTGAACCTCAGAAGTTAGAGGTCGAGGCTGGGAACGATGTCAGTCTGAAAACAAAGATGGACGTACAGTTACTCGCAAGTTGAATGTTTTGTTCGTACACGTACAAAAGCACGATGCTCACAGATAGAAGTATTGTGTACAACTGATTTAATGGGATACAAATTAGACTGTTGATGCATCTAGCAGCCATCTTTGATTTTAAAGTTTGAGTTGGTGAGGTTCTTCTGATTTTCCTTTGGCATTTTCTGGTCAGAATTTCCTGGAACTTGGAAGTTTTGACCATGCTCCGGTCAGATTGTTAGCTCGGTTAGTCTTGGTGCTCCCGAGACCCGACCCAGCAACTGGCCTTGCTGGCCTCCATCAGTGGGAGGCTGTGTTCAGTCCCAGTGTTGTGTCCGACTGTGTTTACTTGAAGCTATTACAGTGTGTTTCACCACCCGATGGATAAACATCCTTGTTGACTGGCAATGGACAATGTGCGACTGTTAACAGAGATGAGAAGGAAGCGCAACACCAACCAGTCCGAACCGTACCACCTTAGGAGATGTCAAGAAAATGAATCGTGACACTGTTACAAAAGCATTTGACAGTGTGATAGTAGTTAATGAGATTGCAATGACAAGAGCAAATTGTACCATTGTAGGTCAACAAACAATATTCTTGACACAATTATGATTCTCTCATGACAGCCAGTGTCAAAACTGATCACACGTGACTGTGAATGTGTTGACATACGAAGGTAAAAAGTTTGATAATTAGGCCTGCTATGACATGTTTATGACAGATTATGTTGCCTTCAGGTTCATGACTGGTGTAATGACATGGTTAACACAGCGTCATGTCAGTCGTATGCACGTCCCTTAAAATAAGTAATTTTTCCTCTATTTTCTTCAGTCATATTTTCTCGAGAAGCATACAGGTTTTCTAAACCAAACAAAATAAATCTCCTCCATTGCCGGTCTGAAATGGCTTCTCTTTCATTTACAAAAATGGAGCAAAATAAACAGCAATTAATGGGGCCTGAATGGAAACTGGCATGAGGGAGATGTGAGGCAATGATTCCTGCTTTGAAGGAGGGCTTCTAAGAGCCCTCAGCTCCTTTCATGTATAATAGAGTAATAAAGCAGGCACTCGCTCGAGCAGGTATGTATTTCATTACCATTCCCCCTGGGCTAATCAGTATGCCCCCAGGAATGATTCCCCCATGTTTATCCAAAGATTGCCAAATAAAAGTGACAGACACTGTGATAAAAAGGGTCAAAAATGTCTGAGATTAGAAGAGGATTCGAGTGTGTCATTGATTTCTTTTACCACGTGAAATTTGTTCATCATGCCTTTTAAGCTAATTTTAAAACCAATGTCTCTGTGGCTGTTTTCTCACTCTAAGGTATTTATTAGCCTGTGCTGTTTCTCTAGTATTGAGAGAAATACTGAGATTTTTTTTTTTTCTCCAGGAGGAAATCAATAAGACAATTCAAGTACAAGGTGAACAAGCCTAGTATACTAAAGAAAGTGATTACAAGTCTGTCAGCTGATGATGGTGCCACATACAAGGGGATGCTGTAGAACTTCACTGTGGTACTGACTGGCCTAAGGGGTTCTGTTCCATTGATTTAAACATGTGACTTGTGGGAATAAGACATCTCAGCAATTCAATCTGGCCTCAGGTTTGAAATTACCGCATGCCGATGCCCGTCTTTACCTCCCCAGAGTTATCATCGGAAGAAATATGGTAAATGGTACAAACAACATTTATCTGTATGCTACATAAAGAAGAACCACATGTTGTTATTTTTTTGTCAAAATGGCATTATTGTCTTGTTTGAAAGCATACCATAGAAGTGGATGTAGCCACCATGACATAATCCTTTTTGAAGTCTTGTTTTCTTGTTTTTATTTTTAACCCAGAAGTGACCATATTCGAGGGAGGGGAAGGATAAACATTGCTATTCTTCTACCATGATTGGCAGGTCCTAGCTACTAGTGGCACCCTGCACACCCTGCTTAATTGTCCCGGTCACACATCAACTAAGAAGTAGGGTCATTTTCTCATAGACTCATCTGACTTCTTTCTGCAACCAGTGGATTTACCCCCTGCTGTCTTATAGCAATAATGCAGGTTTAATGTGCTCCCACAGTAACTTCACTTTTCAGACTGTGTCTGCTTATTTGATATAGTCACTAAATGTATTAGATATATGTCAACTTGACCATCATTTTTCTGAGAACTGCTTTAGTAATTTGTAATGACAGTTGGTCCTATCTGAATGAATGGCTACTGGCAGCAGGGAGCTAAAGACGCAGACAGCAAAGTGATGAGTACATTCATCTTAATGTAAGCAATCTTTAATATAAGATAAGACTTCTTTTTTTGTTAAAAAATGAATTACTAAAATGATTCAGAAAATAGTGAAGTTATATTACAGCAGAGTTTCTGGGGACCTTGTGGGACCAGTATAAAAACTGATTGTGCATGAACTCTGTGAATTTCTAAAATGAAAATCTCTATTGCTGCAAATCTCAAAAACATAAATTGCTCTTGTGCGATTTTGCTACTTTTGAATTGCCGTGTTCACGTTACCTTTGTCGACACCTCCACAAATTGCCACAGACAGGCTCCATTACCATTAGGAAGTCGAACTTACCTCAAACTTGTTATGCAGTGTGGTGCTTAATCTCCCAAACAGGACTACTTTATAGTTAGACAATCAAAAGTTTTTCTATTAACAGTGAGTCAGATGACAAATGTTTACATTGTTTGTACCGTGAACTTGCGGTATACTGACTTAGCAGTTGCTAAGAAATACAATATTTGGAGTGAGCAGGGCCGTAACTGTGCCGAGGTCAAACCAGGTCGAGGTATGTAATACACAGAGTGACTGTTGAGTCCTGTTGGGTTCGGTTACTACTTTCCTGGACTCGGTGGGGTTCGGACAGAAAAACGTGGCCCGACCTGCACTCTGAGCGAGACTATATAAATATAACTATAGAGGTTGACTGCTTACCTTTCTACTTTACGTCCACCTTAATTCTTGATGTTGAACCTTGATATTTTATTCAACGTGTCATTTTCTCCTGGGCTATCATGACACACATTAATATGCGTGCAGTGGAGCCTGTTATTTTGGCTTTAAACATTTTAACATCATCTGCCGTCAGAAATATTAAGCTAACCCTCATAATCCATGCACTTTGCCCTTCATGATTCTTTTTGGGTCTTTAACACCCCGTTGCACATCAGTTTTACTGCAGATGGCTTGAGAGGGCTTTTCAGACGATGACAGACGGATTTGGTCTGAAGTACGGGCTGTCTGATTAGGAGACAGTTCCAATTAATAAAGACTTTATGAACTGTGTTCAGTTAATGCTGTCATTAACAGAGCATGGGTGATTGACTGGCCACCTTTTTCCATGAACCTTTGCTCCCTTTGCAGTTAGTCTTGTTAGTGAAATTGCTAACCTCCTGTTAAATATTAATCTTTCCATATTGTAGGTTTTAGTGTGTAGTTGTCCATGATGTCATTGCTTGTTTACAATTTATGGGTGTGTGCCAGGGTGCCCACTATATGCATTGGGGTCCTTCACACTGAGCTAATGTGGGAAGGGGTGGTTTCCTCCATGATGAACTGCTTCAAAACTGATCCCATTATTTCCAGGCCTGTGCCTGGCAGCGGCTGTAAAAGACATAAAGTCTTGGCGCTTAATCCTGTTAGTGCTGCAAACCTGACACTGCTTATTGGCTCTGTGGTAGTGTGTGAACATTCAGGACCTAACTGTTTGCCCTCTAAATATACTGTACGGAATTAAATTATTCCAGTCATACTTTACCACCATTACAGTGATAGGGCCTGTCTGCTGTAAGACGAACAACACATGTGTTCAGAAATAAGTTTGTGGCACTTGTGTTGTCTGATGTGTGCATTTGCATTCATCACTGTGTACATCAATCGTAGCACTTCACATCAAACATATTATAAATGAATGAAGCACAAATGATGTTCAGGACGCATTCCTGAATGTCATGATCACTGAGGAAGCAGTGAATGTTTTAACATGTCTATTTCAGTTCTCCTTGATAGAGGGCGGTTGCTGATGACAAACGGAGAGTAAAGTTACTCTGCAGGTGAAGATGGATTGGCTTGTCAGCCTGAGGGATCAGAAGTAGCTCTGGTTTTGGCAGGTCTTTGTCAGGACTGGGATCAAGGGACCACGCCTAGAGGAGGGACACCAGTGCTTTAAGGTGGTGGCCGAGTGGAAATAGGACAATAATATTCACTGTGGCGTAGAGACCACATACTATGAGTGCTGAAATGGCTATTTGTCAAACGTGGACGCTTGAAAGACAAAGCCGAGGTCGGTCAGCGCTCACTTTGAAACACTATCAAGGTCCTGTAAAGACAGATTATCACTGTTACTGTACAAACTTGCTAAAAATTGCACACACAGACACACACAAAAAAGGGTTGTTCATTAATTGAAATAGAGGGGGGAAAGTGATTGTTTGGTCAGAGGCAACAGGGACATTCTTGACCAAAAGTTTTGAAACGGGCCCACTCCGATACAGAAAATCACAACATCTCACTTGAAAATAAGTGTCCTACTGCAGAGGATAATGGACCAATCTGCATGGTAATGGATATATTTGGAACGGTAAGTGAGGAGTTAGACAAAGCTGAAATGGGCTGTCATGGTTTGGTAATTGTGCTGGGGAAGGCATACAATTGCTTCACATGGAAATATGAATATAACATTCAAGAATGAGGGATGGGGGGGGGGACTCTCAAAGACAAAAGAGACGTACCTGAGAATATTGACTCTCGAATAAATCAAGGTTGAGAACTGAACAGTTAGCATGTGGTTTTTCCAACACTTACGGCCATAAAAGGGAAAAACAAACACTATTTTGTAAAATTATGACTGTGTTTTCTGTAAATGGTGAAAAATGGCTATCAGATTAAAACAGTAGGTTAAAATGATTTGTATTAATATGCTGTTAATAAAGTTATTATAACAGATAGATAGCTAGGTGCTCTATCCTGCAATAAACCATCTTGCCATTAGGTCTCGATGTCCTCGAGGCGTCATCTTGGTGTGTTTTATGACTCTTGTTGGGTGTCCTGAAGTCACCGGGCTGACTGAGAGGCTTTCCAGTCAAATCCAAATGAAAGCAGGGTCGATGATCCTACATGGCGCAAAATAAAAAAATATCAGCCGTTATTAATGCTCTACCTTTTCAAGTTCAGGTAGCTACATTTTTAATTGTAATGAAGTCACATGTACATAGACATTCATGTGTTAGACTCGGCCTATATGCTTAAAGATTTTCCGAATTGTCATTTTTTTCCAATTCTATTTTGGAAATTTCAATTCAATAATGTGATCACTGATCACTTTCCGGGATCCATACACTGTGTGACTGCAGACATGTAAATATGTTTACATTGCCTTTAACAAATTGTACTTCCGTTTATTCAAAGACTTCATTAAAGCAGTAAATCAAAATGTGTGTGATTCAAATGGAATAGATAACATGTGTCGCTGCGCCGCGGAGGTTTAAATTGGTATGTGCGTCGTATGTCATGGTGTTAAGCAGTGTTTCATGCTCAATCTGCTATCAGTATGACATTTAATCCCCATAATAATGTGTTTAACAAAACATGACCCATACCCGTCAGTGGGTCTTGGGAACAAACCTTGAGGCATAAAATCCCACCAGAGACGGAAGAACAAGAATCTAATCTTTTAGTAATGTTACATTTCAAGGGGGCAATTTGCAGCTTAAATAAGAGATGTATGTGTCTGTGTGTGTGTGTGTGTGTGTGTGTGTGTTAAATTCTAGTCTTGCTGAAATAATACATTCCAGCCGCCATGTCATGCCAAGCCTCAAGTAGACACTCATACACACGGAGCTATGGTCTTTTTAAATTCAAATTAAATTGTTTTGCTTGTATCTACGGTCTGCACACAGGCGTCACACTTCCTGCACAAAATAAAAAGTTGCATTTCATACTTTTAAGCCGTGAACTTTAATAGTTGTGGGAAACATTTGCTGTACTGTAGAGGGCTGATTGTGATTATAGCTGGAATGTGTTGCTGTCTGTTGTCACTGACGGTGCTGGACACATTATCATTACTGTGTCATCTGAAAGAATTGGTTGACTGAAAGTGACAAGTGTGCTCTGTGCAGCTCTAAAATCACATATTGTATATTGTGCAATACGTTGCATCTGAAAAATAAGACATGTCGGTTTTGTGTTGATGAGCACACTTTATGTTTGGACTCGTGATGGTCAAATTCAGACATGCATGTATATGTACTGAGTCAAAAATGCAGCCCTACTTTGTATGAAGTGGGTTCAGACCCATCTAATCATTTCGCTACTGCTTCTTTACTTTTTTGTGCAAATTGGTTAAAAAAAGTGTTATTAATTGATTAGATGTTTGATTCTGATCATCAAAAGTATCCAAATTCCAATTAAAAACAACCGAATTTCACCAAACACTTTTTTTTTTTTTTTTGCCTTTTCAAACTGAATGTTCACGTTTCATGTAATTTGTGGTGAAAAGTTTCCCGGTAAATTATTCATGTAATGAGTTGCTGATTTGCTGTCGAATCTAATCAAACAGGATCTAACTAAACATTCATATATGCTCTCTTAATTAGGTTGAATGTTCCTGCTGAGTGATAACCTGTTTCATCATCATAGGTCCCGGCTCGCTGTAGGCGTCCACCGCACAGTCTCACCCGAGCTGTGTTCAGTGCTGCCTGGCTTGTCGACAGATACTTTTTTCCAACAGACCAACGGGTGCATTTTGCTGATGATACTTACAGAATTTGACTTAAGCATGACTACCAAACTTTTCCTTCAAAACTATGTATTGTTTTTTCTGAGTAAAGGATCGGAACACTCAATACTCAGTAAAGAAATGGAGAGCCAAGTTTATTGATGCAGCACCATTCACAACCAAGGCGATTCAAAGAGCTTTACAGGAGCATTATATATTATAAAATGTGTTGGAAAGCCACAGTAAAGAATTTTACATCCAGACTGACATGAGCTGAACGTTTTAGCAGACCTCTGGTACTTAGGAATCGAGCTACTAGATGTGATTTTTTTGGGTGAAATCCGGTTACTCACAAATAACAGGATTTTAAAATGAAACGTCAATTTAACGTGATGATGTCAAAAGACCCTGTTTTTTCCAAAACCCCAATACATTTAGTTATATATATAGTTATTATTATATTTCAGAATGTGTTTTTTTGTGTTTTACAAGGATACTGAACACCTCATCAACTTTGATTAATGCAATCACACTCTTTGTGGAGGTACTTTGCCCATTTTATTATTGTTTTCAGCATAAAAGTTTTGGAAAATAGTAATTCCTGCCCTGCTTCCAAAAACAATTGTTGGAAAAGTGATGATAGGCAAACAACTAAAAACAGTTTTTCTCCATGTGTGGAGTGGCAACGTAGTTGCGGCTCCAGCTGTGAGTGAGAAGCGGCGCTCGGCTGGCTGGACTGGCAGTGGATTGTCTCTTGGAGCCGTGACAGAGCCAGAGCGCGCCGCGGCCACATCCGGCGGACATCGGAGGTTAAGTTTAATACAGGCAGCTCATTTACACGTGTCAAGTTTAATAAATCCAATTTTAAGGGGTTTTGGCAGGGCTCGTCCCTGTCATTTGAATTCCTGCTGAACGAATGTCACAGTAAAGCCCAACGCGTTGGTACACCCTGATCACAGTTACTCTCGATGTACTGTACACGCTGCATTTATGCTAACTGCAATCAGCACTGAAAAAAATGACACCAACACCCTGGGAATGCACAAATCCTTTACTGGAGCAGTGAATTATAATTGATCACAGATGAATCGTTGCCGTCCTTCGCTCTGTGGTAAATGGAGAGGGCACCACTGACTATACTTATATAGTGTATAGTGTATTATAATGTATGTGTACAACAGTTTCACAGTGAAACAAAGGCCATGCATATTATTACTAATGTCACCTACAGATCGGCAGCGTTTGCCGACTGCTGCAGCTGCTGAAAGATTGGCTGCGGGTGCCTGACAGAGGGATTGCCATAGTAACAGTTAAGATAATCCGTTTTAATATCAGGCATCAGAACAAATCCATATTCTCCACGCTGCCGGAACGTTTCCCGCGTGTGCCGGTTGAACTCTTACACATAACAAACGTCGTGTCGTCGCTCGGCTGTGCAGGTTTGCAAACGCATCAGACTGTCACGCTGCAAAATGTAAAAAGCAAACAAAATAAACGAACACGACAAACTGCGGCGGGGCTCCTATCTATACATCCGTGTCGGCTCGTCTTGATTTGTTTTTTTTGTTTTTTTTTTAAAAGCAGGGAGGCAGCGAGAGTGGACTGGTTCCAGCCTGTAATTAATGCACTCAGAGAATACACAACAGTGCATACGATCTGAGGATGTTCTTGAAAACTAATCACACGCACACAGAGCTTTTTCTCAGTTTGGGGCTAGATGCAGCTTCTCATCTCTCTCTCTCCTCTCTCTCTCTCTCTTTCTCTCTATCTCTCCAACCCTAATTACTCTTTACTTTACAAACAGAGCATCGTAAATAGCACTTACCCATTATTTCTTATAATAACCGTGGTCTCCCACTCTTCAGGCCCCCAAAACAGGTCAGCCCCTGCAATTACAGGGAAATCAATGAAGTTAATCATTGTGGTGGAGGGTATTCTTATGAGATTGTTAAGGTTTGGACATTACACTAAGTGAATGTGAAAGGTGCGGAGCACATTCTCGCCTAACCTTACAGCACTATTAAACAGGCTGGAGTACAAAGCACGGCAAAACAAGAGCATTAGCTGCCTCGGTAAGTTATTATGTATTTAAATGAGTGTGAGTTTTTCATAAAGACAGTGTTAAATCACAGTGGCATGGCAGGGAACTAAAGCAAAACTGTCAGTTGATCACTGCTGTTCAAAATACTAATTAAACCTGTTTTGTAAAGAAAAGAAAAAAAAGTAATCTCTCAGTACACGAGTGTAGGTGAGGTGAAAGGCAGGGCTCGAGACGAGAACATTTAAATACTACCGCCAAAGTACTGAAAAAAGATTGAACTTGAATGTATTCCATTGTTTGGCATGAAACGATGAGAACGAACTTGGGTAGACAGGATTCAAACGACACGTGAGAGACGCCTGAGAATTGGCCTTTTGGAAGCATCTCAGACGCAGGTTTGCGCTAATCAGGGTTACCGTGGTAAAAAATAAACATCCTCTCAGGGTAGGACATGGCTTCCTGGACACAGGCTAATCAGAATTACAGCAGCCGTGTTGGTATTGTACTCCGTAAGTCCTTTTCTCCGCTGAAGAGTTACATTTCTTTGCCTGGTCAAATTGATGTCCTGTGATACTTTGGCACCAAATGACAGGAAGCCTCCGAACCATTCTGAGCCCGCGCTGCTAAAAAGGTCTATTCTCAAAATTCTTTGTATCGAAATGTTTTCCTCCCCTTCCCTAATGGGCACAGTCTGAATTCACAGCGCTTAATGTTGAAGCCAAGAGGCATATCCTCCAATTAAGTGGCTGTTTTGTGTGTCTAATGTGGACGGACAGAGTTCCCAGGCTCGTATTCTCTGTCCTCTAAAGCGAGGGAATGGGGAGGTCGTTGAGTTCAGCCCCCTCTATCTGTCAAACGAGCAGTGCGTGCCAGGCGACTGGAGCTGAACGGCCGCTGCAGCCGCCGCCGCTATAGGTGCTCGCTCTTGTTTGCAGCCGCCGCGCCCCGCCGAAAAGCTGCAGACACAAGCTGTTTTCAAGCCTGATGAGCAGCGGGGAGGCCTTTCTGTGACACACAGATCAAGTGGCGTAGGGACGCACAGGGGACCGGCGGAAATGACCCGAGCTCTACCAACATTTTTACAGAGTTAATGAGCTGATACATGAGGGCACAAAGCATAAAAGGACATGCCGAATATTGGCAGCAAAATTCGCTCAGGTAGTCTTGATGGATTTTAATTGTAGGTACCGTTCTGTCACAAGGGTATTAAGATGGATATCCTGAGCCTAGTTCCTGTATTTTATCCAAATCTCCCCCTGAATTACACCTTTTTTTTTTCTCTCTCTCCACTCTGAAATATATATTTTTTTTCCCTGAAGAGAAAGGCGTGTATCGCATAGTCTCGCCTATATCTCCGCGTATTAAGACGGATAATACATCGATTTTGTAGCACTTTGTAAAACAAGTTGTAAATTGCTTTGCAGAGTCTCGTAAAAGGGGCAACACTGTACAATATGAGGCAAAATAAAAGAACGAGAAAACCCGTTAAAAAGAGCAAATATGTAATGAAACAATCTATTAAACTGATTTTGTATTCTGGACCAGTCCACCTGGGAGTAGATCCCCCAGGCGGACCCAGAACACACTGGTGGGATTACATAGCCAGTCTGGCCCTGGAAGGCCTCGGGTAATGGAAGACGGGAAGAGCTGGAGGAGGTGTCTGGGGAGAAGTTAGCTTTGTTTAGTCTGTGACCTGGACTCAGACAGGAGGCCGCATATTATTTCAAGAATATTAATGCTTCTTAAATTAAACTCTTTCATTGCTTTTCTTTGTTGCACTGTTTTGCTGCCGTCCCACGTTGTTTCAGTGCCAGTTTTTAGACTCTTTCAATCATGTTATGAGCCGAGATCTGCTTCCATGCTGTGCACAGCGCGAGCAGTTTTCCACGCAACAGCAGGACACAGTGGAGTTGGTTACCCCGAGGAGTTGGAGGTGTGCAGCCTGTCGCCTGCAACTCTTCATCTAACAGCTCGCTGCGTCTGCTCCGTTTGTGTTCCATTAGTCCCGCGTTTACAACTGATTTGCTGTCAAAAAATAACCCAAATGCCTGTTGCTTTGTTTTCTATATCCAGTTCTGATGAACGATCACAGTCAGCAAATAACCTCAGTGACATGATTTGAGGAAGTTCCTTTTGGCTGCTTCAAAATAAAAGCTTTGTGTGCTTTCCCAGTTGGCCAATTTAATGTGAAGCAGCAACAGTCTGAAATATGAACTGCGAGGCTGATATCAATGAGATGCAATTACAAACAGTAACACAGATCGCATACATGCATCATTTTTATTGTTTATCTATTGTGTTTAAAGGCAGGACTGGAGTGGTGGATTGGACAAAGAGTAGATGTAGTGTGAGTGTTTCTGTTACCATAAATCACTTGAAGGTGTGTCGGAGAGCAATGGCCCCCTGCAAGATGAGATGAACACAATTTCAGGTGATAGGGTAATAATAATAATGATATTCAGCCTGACTTTTATATACCTGACTGAACTGATTTTAATATCTGCCAATAAATAAACACATGTGACTTCACTTCATGTGACCAATTCAGCAGTGGTTGCCAACTGGAGGCGGATCTGTGCTCGATACCCGATTTGTTGCACCCTAAATGTGTGTGTGTACTGCTGGGAAAAAAGGTCATCAATTACCGACGTCACATCACATTATTAAAGCAAAAGAAAAAAGAAAAAAAAGGGGGTAAGAAATAATTTTGCGGTGTCCCTTTTCATTCTGATAACATCTGTATGGAGCTGTAAACCTCAAACGAGGGCAGCTAAAGTACAGTGGAGCTAAAAACAAAGGCGATGACAGTAAACAAAGATTAATGTCACGAGAAGTACGATTATACAAGATAGGAGGCTTATCTATAATACAGTTCCCTCTGTGTTGTGCATTAAGGTTAGCGCCAGACAGGTTGACACAGGCGAGGATTGTAGAGAATGTGTAGATGTTTCATAATTTAAAACTCGTCTGATGCATAAATCATCCGCCAAAGTTGTAACATTACATCAAGTAGGTGGTGTTTTGATTGCAGGCAGCCCGGTCTGCCAAGTGATAAAATTCAAGCTTAATTTTGCGTGATGAACTATAGCCTCGCTCTCAGATCTTTCTCCCCAAATAAACTTGGCATAGAGTATGAATCCCTCTCTTTCACTTAAGTGCTAATGGAAGGGCTGAGTAAATCAATAATGCAACTAAGTATTTAAGATAATCCAATTCTAGGCGCTACTTTGAGCCAGCGTCTTCTTTGAGAGGCAGCAAAGCCTACAACAAAAGCAGGGGGATATTTTCCTTTTTTATATTACCACTTCACTGCAGGGCCTCGCTGAATGGAGCGTGAGGAAGATTGGAAGTTTTAAAATGGACTTAAAAGCAAGCTCTTCCAAACTTTGTGAAAATGTGCTTCCAACAAAAATGTGTAAAACATGACGTTGTAGTGGAGGGTGGCTGCCATGTTGTCACGCAAGACACTGATTTCACTGTTAAAGGAAACATATTATGGTCATTCTAAGGTTCATACATTGATTTTGGTTACTACTAGAATAGGTTTACATGCTCTAATGTTCAAAAAACACATCAGTGTTATCATTATTATTATTATTATTCTGTCCACCGCTGCAGGTCTGTATTCCCCCTCTGTCTGAAACGCTGTCTCTTTAAGGCCCCCCTCCCATCCTGAATACCCATTCTGCTCTGATTGGTCAGCTTGCACACGCCTGAGCCAGCACCGCTAACAGGCAGCTTCACTAATTTAATCCTTAAATTGAATCATAAAACTGACTTCTATTATGCAACATGGTGACAACATAGTGTGATGTCACAAAGTCACAGAATTAAAGCCGAGAATACTGACGAGGCGTTTCAGGAGCACTATTTCCTGTGGGAGAGAGGAGCTTCTGTTGGTGTGGACTGTTTTTTTTTACCGTTCAAGATCTTTTACAGTACATGCATAAGAATGTATATAAAACAATGTTTCACTTTGCTCTTTTCAGCTACGTTGATGTCTCAGTCACTGAAAAATAATTACATTTCATTAGCGTATTGTGCGTAGATTATTCTAGATTATTCAGAAAATATAATTTGGTGAAAATATGTTGATACTGAGTCACTTACACGAGGATTCCATTTGTACTTGGCTGCATGCTCCCCCCTCTCCCGCGACATGAACAAGTGTTGAGCATCATGTTGCATTATCACAAATCCTAACTTCATTATCATAATGCATTTATAATTCAGGCAAATGTCTCATTAATGCACATATTTGTTTCTGAGAGAGAGAGAGAAAAAAAGAGCTCTCGCATTATAATCGTCTTTCTCTGCATGGTTGGGTATTAGACGAGGCCTCGGGGTCAATGCCTGGTGCCATCCGGGGACGGGGGTTATGTGAAACAGAGGAGGCCAAAAACAACAGAAGAACTTTGAAAGGTCACGGTCGCCTCTGTGGCTGTTTATACAACACTACACCCCGTGGCAAATGGTCAGATCCCAATCTCCCCATTCTCCATCTCCCAAGGATGAATGCATCAATGAATGCTGAACGGATTTTCTCCTTTACAACTTTAATCATCACATGCTAAACAGCCCTATGTGGATTGCTCGGCTGTACAGTGTATGCGGGAAAAGCGGGAGAAGCTCTGTACTATTGGAATTGGGTTTAAAAGTGTTCAGGGAAACGGCTCTCTGCTTTCGCACTCTGTCTCCCAAGCGTATAGAAGAACAACATTAGTTAAAGGCTTTTCATTGAAAGGCTGCTCATGAACAGCATTAGAGAATCCGTCGAAGCCATTAAAATAAAGAGCACTACTTAAGCCTAAATGAAATCTTGGCAGATCCATGGATCTTTTAACCAGTGTGTTTGGTTGAAAATACCTTAGAACTGAACCTATATGAGCGCCTCGATCACCCAAAGCATTAATGAATGCTGGCAGTGGCCATTTTTCTCAAACAGCAGTCCCCCCGATTAGGCCAGCACTTGTGCACGATGGCGTGCCGAGGGAGCAGCGAAGCAAACAGCGATATTTCACCATAAGATCAAGAATCGTGGTCCACACAATTGAGCAAGAATCTCCCACTATAGAATGAGCTGAAATCATGCGTCTACTATCGAGGGGAATTCATGAGCTGAAATCGTGCATCCAGTTTGAAATGGTGACATTAAAGCTTTAATAGCGGCACGCCTGCGCCAGTACTCTTGACTGCAAGCTGCTGCTGGACACTGACAGTGCCTTGATTTGATTGCGAGCGCTCCACTGAGATGCAAAGAATTGCGGATACATGTCAGATTTCTGTGTGGGCAGCGTGTCACTATGACACATCCTATCTTACCTTGTGAATAATTACACTCAGCATGGATCTGTTTTACTACGGGAAAATGTCCCGTAATACTCTGACAAGATGGAATACTACCAAAACATTAACACAGCAATCAGACCGGCTTACCGTATTGGATGATATATTAGCTGTCATATATACAGCTCTCACTCGCCTCTTGCGCTTTCAGTCAAGTGGCTCTATATTTCCTGTCCGTCAGTGATGTTAGAACATGAAAGAATTTTATTTGAAAACATTTAAAGTACAGAATGTGAAGAAGTAAACCATGTACTGTGTCACAGAGATATCTATATTAGCATGCTAACCAGCTAACCATGGCCTGTCCTGGGTCCAAGTTCCTGTCCTGGCGATGTCAACACCAACACTTCTCTGCTCCCAGTCTGGACCAGCGGCTGCATTGCTAACTGAGCTAGCTACGGTTAGCAGCAGTTAGCTGATACTCACTAGTGATTTCCTGATCCCTTTTTTGGAGTATGATTTCAACAGCTTTCTTACATTTCACAACTTTAATAACTTTAAAAAAGTTACTTTGTTTTGTTAAGTTTGAAAATGTACTTGTGTAGGTCTACACTGACTAAAAATGTATTCATAGCTCCTAATTCAGAAACAAACATTAGTAAAACTGACATCCTTAATTATCAATTTGCAGATCATGTTCAATGTTTTGACCCGCAAGACAAGTCAACTGCGGAAGCTCACATCAAAGCTAATTAACCAACCTTGCAAATGATAAGATATTTATTTTTAAATTGTGCGCGCATTCACACCAAACTTTAATGTATTTATTTGATGTTTTTTATTTCTTTCAGGTGTCTTACTTTGATTCAAGCTTCGTGTGATCGCACACGCATTCAGATGAGGTTGTGCGTGTGTGTCTTTATGCAGCCACACGCGAGGGTGCTAAGGAAACTGATGGGTGAGTCAGCCCCAGAGACCAGTCAGGCATGATTAGATGATGTGAGGCTAAGGTCAAGGTTAAAGTCTTTTATCAGACGTGGTTTAAATTGCAGTGGAACCCTCCGCCAGTCTCTGCCAGCGCGGAGTAGACCCCTCAGCTCCCTCCCCCTGACGCGACCTTGGTTTCATCAATTTTTCATGAGATAGAATGGCTGAGTGAGGAGGGCACGCCATTCTCACAATAATTAGTCAGCAAAATCAAGGCAAATTTTGCCCCTGTTCCATGCCCACCTACTTCTTTTGGAGCTAAGTGAGGTGGTACGTTCACAGTATCAAAGAAAGGGCCTGTGTTAGAAAATAGAAAATAAGAGCAAATTTGCATACATGAATTTCAATATCAATGCACTCGAGCCTGTATGCTTATTTTTAACATTCCAGATTTTTTTTTTGCTCTGCTGTTCTGTATGAAAATTAGCAGCAATTTGTGAGAGAGAAAAAAAAGAAGAAGTGGAGTGGGATGCTTTTGTATGAGCAAGAGACAGGGAGAGAGTGAGAGAGGGACCCACACACAAGGTCTTTGCAAAGCAGAAGCTGTCAACCAGGGATTAGCAGAATGAGCAGAAAACTGACAATAGGCAGCAGCTTATATACTTTAGAAGACAGGATTTCAATTTTAATCCACTATAAATGAGGGGGAAAAAAGCATAAAATACAATCACCACTAGTAGGCCTAAATATCCACACTCAGGAAGCTTATATTAAAAAATAAATAAAAAATGAGCAATATGTACTAAACAATTGAAAGAGGAAAGCAGGAAACAGGAGATTGGATGTGTAAAAAAAAAACCTGGTTAACACATGATATAACTGAAGGTGAGAATTGGTGAATACGTAAGGTACAGGTATGGCTTCTGTGTGCAGGCTGGCAGGTGGGATGGACAAATTCACAGGTACCAACTGACTAAGGAACATCAGTCGAAAGAGTCTTTACTTGGCAAGAGCAACAACAGTGTCCTAAAGCATGTCCAGCAAACCTAATATCCAAGACTTCATTCTGGCACTATGTGGAAAACCAAAAACCGCACAATACACAGCTTCTTGCAAACACTTCCAGTTACTGGGAAAATAAAAAAACTCCGGAGGCCAACAGAGAATCATCTGCCTTAATATATTTTATATTCTACATGGCCCAAACACATTCCCCTCTCCGGTTTCAAAATCACAGGGCAAGCCACCTTATATCCCTGCATCATTTTTTTTTTTTTTCACATCAGCCATCGGCTCAATTAGCCTTTTGTTCTTAGATAATAACCTTATACCACTGCCATCTGCTCACTGGTCTAGTAAAAAGAAACATTACCAAAAAACCTTGGCAACCAAGGTAACAAAAAAGAGTGGGGAGGGAAACAGTAGAAGGACCGTCACACAAGACTTAATGTTATGTATCTGTATCAGATGTATCAAACCAATAATAGCTATGTTTGTATTAACATGGTATATTCCCTAGTTTGGAGTGTAGAACATTAAACACAGGCACAGTTCACCTGTTTCTCCTCACTCACTTCACTCACCATACACATATGGACATGAATGATACAAGTGGGACACAACTATCCAGAAAGAGAGTTGGGCGCCCAATGCCAACGCCCTTGCTCTAAACCACACCCATCTTCAACCTCCGCCTTCATTTTGACCTCAAAAACATCTGCAAAATCTGTCCACAGATAGATAGATGTATAAACAACTGGAAAATACTCAAACCACTTTAGTTCTTGCTTACAAAAGGTGTCTCTGGGACCAGATTATACCAAGATCACACACACTCATACAACCCTACATTACCAACAGTGGACTCTTATTCCGCACAGACCAAGTGTGGACACCTGTTTCTAGTCATTTTGAAAAACAAAAATAACTTGACTTTTCCCATAATATTACCACAAATCAATCAAGCAATCATACATCAATCAAAATGGGGTCTGCATATACAGCAGTGGAGCTGTTTGTACCCGCTTTTTCATTGTTTCTTTCACAGTTTGTTTGCTAAAAAATACTTTTTTGTTTCTTTCGAAAGTTGATCATTTAAATTTAATGTTGTCAATATTCAATGCGTGTAACAATGCCGAGGTCCACTGTTAGATAGGTTGGTGCACGTACACACACGCGCACACGTACACACACACACACACACATACACACACACACACACACACACTTCATGTAAAAACAATAGCAGACTTGCTGTCGTATCTGGTAGCATGAATATATGGATAAGGCTGCTTTCCTTGGTTTAAATATTTATATATTGTGTAACTCTCCCATTCACCCTTTATTCTAAAAAATAAAACCTGAACCACCTCATCAGGAGAGGAGCAGGTGGCCATCACCACCAGCCTGCATGACAAGGTGATGTAATGTCCAGTCCTGCAGCGACGGGTGAGTCAAACCTGTTTCTGCCCATGCTGGTAAACAGAGTACGCATGTAAGGTTGAATGTTTTCATGTTTTTTCCACATTTTCCCCATGAACACAATCAGTATCAAAGCGCTTCACTGTGGGAGACAGTCACATCATATTTTATGCAGTTTACTCTGCACTTAACCAAGTCAAGTGGACCTGAACTTCCCAGGGAAATACACATGATAGAAGACATATCTGTAACCCTGAGCCTGTTGCAGGGCCCCCTTCCAGCTCTATGCCTCTGAGTCATTCAGGGTTGTTTTTACTGTAGGAAAGTAAAGCAAAAAAAGCAAAAAAAAAAAAAAAACACATTTCAAAACTGTATTTCCTCCCCAAATAGCTTCATAGCCCCATAAGGTAAAGCACAGCCTCAGAATGCTTCTGTTATGACAGCATGACATCAAGGCTTATAGCGCTGACATGGAAAACAACCTCGCTTTCAACTAAAATTTGTTTTCTGACACAAGTCAGCTTTAGCATGCACGTACTGGTTTTCTCAGCACAGCCGGGCATATCAGGTTCCATTAACGTCACTGTGATTGCTAAACCACTTACTCATTCCTCGCCGATTTGCCTCGGAATTTTGTAAAAGTGCTCCAGCCGTGCTTTTAGAGTCTCAGTGTGAGGGCAACTGTGACAGATCGAGTCTGATAGTGACTTTTAAGTAGTTCTGTCCTGAAATAACAGTCTTCAGTTTTTTTGTTTTTTTTTTGATCAATGTTCTAGAAGAATCCTTTCCTGTTGCTCAGATATGAAGATTAACTTTTTACCCCGGCTTTAAGTTAGTTTTGAGTGTGGCTACAAACTATTGGGAGTACAAAATGTGAAACTACACTGTGAACAGATTAAAGTTACTGTGAACAGTCACATAAAGGTAAGGGTAGGATGACCCTAATTTCAGGCCCGTTGCTTGTTCCACACCCATCTTTGAACTCGGCCATTTTTTACTGTCACCACAGAGACTAATTAAACTAACAGCGCATACACAACACTGGACTGCTGTGTTCAACTCTCAAACATGCATCCCAGTGTTTAATTTAGGTGCTGCCTCATTAAGAATTTAAATTCAGTTAAATTATGGTCGCTAATGTTGTCTTTATTGCAGACAATGAGAGATATTTCACATCTTTAAGCATTCATGACCTTTTTCACACAGGCCGTGTTTAAGTTAGCACATTTATTTTTAGCGTGACCACTGAAGGGCATCAGTCTGACAACGAGTCGACCAACACAGAGAGGAAAGCTGCGGCTAATGGTACATTAGACCTTGGCAAAAGAAAAAGAAGCTAAATCACATCTGGCCCTTTTAGAGGTTGGCTTAAAGTCCCGAACATCACGGAGGGAAGGGAAAGTGAGAGAGAGTCGAGCATTATTATTAAGTACTGAGACAGAAGACAGGGAGGACAGGTTAATTCCTGCTCAACCCAGCCTACAGATAGCACACATTACAAGGGTGCACTCTAAGCAGATGAAAGACAAATTGAATTCAAACTTCCATCTTTCAATAAGTCACTTCACTGGGCTTTTCACCTGCTGTATAAATCACCTGGACCGGTAGGGAGAAGAATGAGCAGACACTTATGGTTTTCCTTTTATAAAGAGCGATTGTGGTGTACAAAATAAGTGCTGAAACCCAAATCCTGTATCTCTTAGAAGGGTTTTCAGAGCAAAGAGTCTCATGAATCTCCCTGTGAGTCACTCAGTCACTTGCAAACTCATATTTTAGTGGTTTCAGATTTACTTTGCGCTTTCTAACTTGTCTTTTCACTCTGTTCTCATTTTTTTGGTGACTTGGTATCGCTCATGCAGTTCGAAATACGCTAAATCCGAAAGCAAATCGAGAGAAAAGCATGTGAGGAGGTTTATTGTCTCCCTCTAATTGGCTCAAACAAAACATCTTTTTGAGAAAGGTTTGTGAGTGTTTTTCATAGTGTGTCTATAATGTCTGTTCTGTGATAAGCTCACTTCAGCCTATTCTATCAATTGCAGACGGCTTTTTTGCTTTCAATGTCAGTGTCGAGCATCCAGTTTGGCTATGGTTGAAAATAGACCGTCGACGCATGTGTTGCTTTTTATAGCAAAGATGTGCCATGACAGTGTCCTCCTGGCTCCAAGAGTCAGATATTTCTCTCAGGAGACCGTAAGAGAACGAAAAGCACATTGAATTTTGCACTTAGACTCACTCACTCAATTTAACCTTACCCCTCTGTTTTGCGTGGTCTTTTCTGACAAAATAC
This sequence comes from Sparus aurata, assembly GCF_900880675.1. Classification (NCBI taxonomy): domain Eukaryota; kingdom Metazoa; phylum Chordata; class Actinopteri; order Spariformes; family Sparidae; genus Sparus; species Sparus aurata. The sequence goes on along the minus strand of NC_044194.1, from coordinate 6,479,001 downwards.
CTTCTATTTTTTTGCCTCACTTCCATGATCCCACACAACCTCACGGCATCATCACACTGTGTCTTTTGTTTTAATTGTTTTGAATAAGAGACGATACCAAACTTATTTCACTAACGATTAAGTATCAGCAAATGCAGCAGCGGATTGCGTATGATAACATAACGTAATGTACAGTATAGTGTGTATCTAAAACCACAGTGACATTCAGAACTCTCTTGAGCCGAGCTTCAAGATGTATTCATATTTCGTTTTACTGTTATACTTACTGGATGCTGTCTACTGTCACCAACAGCAGCTGTGGGAGTGCTATATGTTCAAGAGTCATTTCCATATTGATGGTCCGGGTTGACACAAATAACGGCTCAATATTAAAAGATAGTGTCTGAGCAGCCAGTTACTGCTTTCATTACGAGTAACCTTTGTTGCTAGGCACACATTTCTCCAATCAGGACCTGACAGTTTAAGTGCATTTGCTTTCTCAGCAGCATGCAATATGTCAATATGTTCCATTTTCTTAAGCTAAAATGTGATTCAGCAGGGCTGATATTGCTGATAGCGTAGCCCTATAGCTGTGGCTGATGGTCTATTATAAAGAGACAGCCTCCCTGAGGAATCTACAGAACATAACCAAGCAACTTGACCATGTGCCCGAGGTCGCTCATCCCGAGAGAGGGAGAGAAAATGCAATCGTAAGTCTATTCGGTGATGTCTGATTTTTTATTTTTTTTTCATGCCTACAACAGATGTGTTTTCTGCCTCACCATATATGACAGCATGAAACGACATGCCAATAGGTGGCCCTGCTGCGGGCGATTTTTTCTTTTCATTTTCAGTATTGATTTCTGCACAAGATGGAGTACAAATGGGAAGGTCTTGCCTATGATACCAAGGCCAAAGGGACAATGGCACATTGATAAAACATAAGACCTCTAAGTATTCTTTATGTAAGTACCACAGGAATATAATGTTTATTCTGTGCTGTATTAAATTATGTACTGCACTGACTCCTAGAACATACATACGCGATCACCTGTAGGAGCTGATTCACACAAAAGGGTTTTTTTTTTCTTGTGTTAGCTTAAATGTAATTCTCAAATATAACAGAAAAACCTCCTACAAAACCCTTTTAGCAGGTCCAGACAATGGAAGAAACCTCAGGCAGAGCCACAGAGGAAGAGATCCCTCCCCCAGGTATCAGAATGTATACTGATTTTGGTAAAGAAAGACAGAGAGTACAGCTATAAGAAGAACAGACGTGAGCAATGATCCGTGCGGGGGCCATAAGGGGTATGACGATGCAGATCTGGCATAACAGAGTGTCCAGAAGGATGCTAGTCAGTAAAAAGTCATGTAACAGCCTTTTTGGAGTTTATAAAATGGCACAGGGAACTAACAACTGCCATCCAAAGTGCTGTTTGTGATGCATTTAGATGTATCTCTGCCCTGGACAGCAGTGTCAGCATAAACCTGTGGTAAGTGAGGAGGAGGTAAGGTGTCAGCAGGCAGCAGGAATCTGGATACTGGTTTTGTTAGAAAAATATATATTCTGTCCAAAACAAAACAATTGTTTGTTTGGACATAAACTTAAGTTGACTCTGGGGATTATGTGTGAAACCGGTAGCGGTGTTAAATTAACTCGTAATTATGAACATTTTCCAGTTTTGCCTCTTGAATAAAATTTGTACTCAAAGGCCTGAACGTTTAATTAAATCAGACATCAGACATTTCATTGTTCTAAATTCAGTAAATTATAAAGTCTACAAAAACCTGTTGCCTTGTCTTTACGGGCAAACAGAATCTCACAGTAGTTTGAATAAGAGGAAGGGAGCAAACTCAGGTTAAGAATGCATAGGCAACACTTTACATCACAGCAAGGCAATTTACAGTGAATTGTTATAGTGTAAATCAATATTGCAGCACACCAGAGGATACATACAAACGCGCTTACATTTATAAGAACAAAGAGCAAACTATGCATTTTTCCATTTTCGCTCAGAGTTCTTTTGTATGTTTCATGTAATTGTTAATGAAATAATGTCAGTCGTATCCCAGTATGAGCTGGAGCATCGATTGATTTGTCCGCTGTGGTTTACCGCCTACCGGCTGCACTCAGGAGAGAATCGCTGCTGTGCACAGGGTGTCTTTAGTTTCTTATTATACACAAAATCTTTTGTACAGCAAATTTGCAAGAAATGACACCAGCAGGAAGTAGCAAATGTTATGTTTAGGAGGGACTCATAAGTGAAAAATAATTATAAGTAAAGTATAAAAAAGCATTATAAAATGTCTGTTTGGGTACCAAGTTAGCATTTTATGGATACTCTTTACATTCTTAATAATTCTGTTGTGATTTCCGAGACCTTGCAAACTATTATAGTATTTGTTGAATTTTCTGAATGCATACTCATGTACTTACTCATACTTATATTTTTATGCACACTGGAATGTTTAAATCCCTACATAAGCTCAAATATTGGAAAACTATCTTTCACATTTGTCCTTCGTTTGTTGCACAAATTTTTTTTACTGAGTGATGAAAAGACGATCCCATATGTTAGTTTTTGTCTATGAGAAGTTGTTTTTCAAAGAATTTAAGAATCCATATCATGCTTTTGTCACAGTTTTTACTGCCATTAGTATGCCCACATGTTTTGTCCCTCTTGACCTTGCTTATACAACCAAACACACCTATACTGAGTCACATAAAGCAACACTAATAGCATTAGCCATTCATACTCGAGTCCAGGTGGGTTACAGGATTACTAATTTTTCAAGGAGCCATTCAATACTCTCTCTGAACGACTGTTGGAGAAATTCATGCAAATAGTGTTTACCTATGTCTAATGAGTGCCGGTGTACTGAGGTGATTATAGAAGCGTACTAACAAGTGGTAATACTCTGTCTGGCACTTGTTAATTTGTATATATTAAAAATGCTCATGTTGTCTTGCAGCGGATCGTGGTTTCCTCGCACAAGCACTGTGCAGCCATCAACCCACCGCCCACTCCTGCGAGGCAGAGCTAAAAACAAACAAACCTTCCTCTGCCCTGAAAGCAGCACACGCGTTGACTGGTGCATATTCTGTGGAGCAGACAGACAAAACAACAGTAGTTAGACAAGCACGGACATCTTACAACATCTGAAACATGCTGCATCAAAGAAAAATATTTCGTCAAATGTTTTTTTTCTTTGTCAGTTTGGTCCTAGTAGACTCCAGCGAAACATAAATGTTTCACACCTTGTTGCAAGTTTAATTCTGAACAGACCCCCATTCGTTCTCCCGACATATGTTCCCTTTTTATTTTCTATAGTCAACTCTAAAAGCTCACACAACACGATTCGACGCACGCATCAAAAACATCCTTTCATCGCTAGGAGACAGCGGGGCCGACATCTGCAGGATGTGTTTTGATTTTTCTTTGAAACCTTCTAGGTTTAATGGAAAATGAGAATCAAGCAGAACAGTGTGATTGTACAACTTTACCTGCCTCATCAGACGCACGGATGCCAAATGATCTTGACTTCATGATGGAGGACGTAATGGTGATTTGGGGAGAAACCATATTGTGATAGAAAACCTTTAAGTACGGTAAACAAACTGCATTATTACACATTCAGCTGACAAATGTGACAAACACAGAGAGGGTGAACTGAGCTAAACACTGCATACAAGTTATCAATATGTTTTCTTTGTCTTCCTGTTAGACTATTTCTATTTAAAATGACGGAAGGCATTGGTCAGCCAACCGGCTAACAACCACCCGCCTGTTTACCCACGCCGTGATCTTTTAGGGTGTTTTATTAGAGCCGACTCTGCAGGTTCGTGGTATTTCTCGTCTGCAGATACTGCTACCACCTCATTACAGCCAGGGCTCCAGCCAGTGTAAAAAATTCCCCCCGGGGAGGGAGGCACTGAAGCAGAGGCCAGACAAGCTCAAGATATTATTGGTTGAATAAAGACCCTGTAGCTCTGGGATCGTCATGTAACAAGATATTTTATGCCCTCATTAAAAAAAGACAAAAAAGAGTGTGGCGTTTGAAATAGATCAATATAGTTTTTTTTCTTTGTTGCTCACTTATTTCCTCTCAGAGTTGTGTTTTGTAAAATGTAAAAAGGGTTCAAAATGACTTAACTGAACAATGTGCCGTGTCACCATATGTAGATTTACTGTTTTATGCTGCATAACTTGAATCATAATCCTTTAACCAGAATGGGGGGATAGGTGGACCCCCACCTCTTATCTTGAAAGGCAGATAGCGAGATCATGTGATCCCAATAATTCATCTTGCCAAACATAAAGCTATGCATTAGTACTTGAACCACTAATCACTAGCTGGCCTAGCTCAACCAATCAGCATCCTAGGAGTGGCAGCCATGGGCGCGGTTTCGATGTGAAAATGTGTAGAGGCGTATCACAATTTAGCACCACCGAGTAAGTACTACTTAAATGAATATAGTGTATGTCTGAAAAAAAAAATAACAGCAACATCATTTAAAAAGCAAACTGTAGTCATTATCTACTGACCCCCGTGTCGACGGAAAGTAGTCCACAAAACTTTTCTGGAGCTTCACAGCAAAACAGCCTCGCAGAATTCTGCAAATACAGTGCAATTGTTTGAAACGAGGCGGTCGTCCTGCTGACAAATCTTGAGCTGTCAAAACAGTATTTACTTCTAACGATAAAAGTTTAGTTCTGTTTCGTCTGACTAGACAGGACTTTTGGTTTTGCTGCTAAAATGTGCCACGATGTTTGCTGCAGTGACACTAAAGTGTGCATGGGAAGGTTCAACATGGCTTAAAGCAGCTTCTCTAAGGCCCGGTGTTGTGAACCTGCTCATAGGCGCAGCTTACTATCTGAATAATGCGCCCTTGACATAGCTGGGCCTGAAAATGAAACTAGCCATGACACTCTTCCCTGCAAATCATCCTCCAACCCGTTCCACTGGACAACACCAGATCAGACGTGTTCGTCAACACCATGCAACAACACACTGGTTTATATTCAACGTGTGTATCAGTGATTTTACCTGCAGCATACCTGTGAGAGATCAACTGTGCATGACGTGAAGAGGAGTTGTAGTTCATTGTCAGGCTGTAGCCATTGGGGAAACCAGCATTCGTTTTGCTTTTTCGGATTCGATCACCGCTCATTTCAAATATCGGGCACCACAGTTAAATGCACCTCCTGCTCTGCATGTAACTGCACACTCGATTGTCTGCATCTGTATGATTTGCATCTCTTTGCTCTGAAACAAGTTCAACTTCAGTGGAGCTTTTAATGTGCGACAAATCCTTCATCACTGCCTTCAATCCAAAGCGGTCCCACTGAGCAGTTGCTCGCATTAGTAAAGACAAAGAGGTTTGACCCCCCGGGCGGTTGCATCCTATTTACCAGACACGCCGACAGGGCATAAATGGTGACAAATGCTATTTATTTCTCAGCTGGAGACTCTAAAGGTGTTACATCATCATCTTAAGAGTCGAAGAGAAGTGTTTTTTAAAAGGAGACGTCCTTGGAGAATTCCCATTTCAGGTTTTCTGACTGAAACAAGACAATGATTGCTGTTTAAAAATACCAGAAAACAGTCGCTTTGTGTCTTTCGATACAAAGGAAGTTCAGATAACGCATTCGTTTTGAACATTTTTTTCTTGCTTCACCAGACAACAGCAGAAATCTCAAGCATGTGAGACCAAGAACAAAGAAGCACGTGCGCCTACTAACTGATTCTTGAAAAATAAGTCTCTATAAGTAGATATTAAAATAAATCTTATTGCTGAAGGGTTTGCCTGGGTGAGAACATTCAGGGCTTTTACAACATCCTGCAAGAAAACCTTAATGCTTTAAATCTGTAGTAGAATTACGGTAACTGTCTGAGGCTAATGTCTGTAATAATCCTCCAAAATGGAATATCTACTATTTCTTTTTACAACAAGTTGTAACAGATTCAATTTGGTATCCTTGAGTGCGAAATTTGAAAAAAACCCATATAGACGGACTCTAAAGGGAACTGAAACACCATATTCATCGCTTTGCCCACCAGCCAAGTGCTTGTAGAGGCAAATGGCCAGTGGAGCTAGACAAATGTGCCCCGGGGCTGACCTCAGGCCGGCTGGAAGTGATCTACCAAGGGGTACCAGGGACCTAAATGTCACCGGCAGTCATGGGTCATGGGCGCTGTCACTAGACACGAGAGGCTGCCTCTTCTTCATCTTAACAACCGTCCCCCCAAGGTGTCAATCGGGTGGCGGAGAGGGGGTGCTTTCACTCTGTAAGCGGGCCCTGCCGCCGGTTTTTGTGATCTTTGTTTGGCTGCGGGGATGAAACGCAACGCGAGAAAATGAAATATCATTCCGCTGCCAGATAAAACTGGAATTGAGGGGTAGCTTAGATGTGACACATGAAAAGACAGTGGCACACTAGGGGGACAGAAACTTGTCTTGTCCTGCGTCCGGTTACTGAATTTATTCTCCAGAACTCCAGAACTTCCACGCAATGAGTAAAATATAGATTCAAATTGTCGTGCTGAGGTGTTGACATTGCTTTAAAGGAGGCAACGGTGATGAATGTTGTGTTTGGATATCGTCGTTTGTCTCGCGCTCGCGCTTTGATGGAGATCTGCATGTTTTCCAGGCCTGCCTATAACGTGCACATTCCATATTTATCACATGTAGCCTGAGCTGCCGTCACATTAAAAATGAATACGCAAATCAATACAAACAAGTAATCTGTGATAATCACTGTCATACATCAAAATTATCCCTGAGCAGATGATGACTGATAATGACTTTGAAGCATTAAGCAATGCAAAAACATAATGGGGCAGTAATTCATTTGGACTGAAGGGAGCCAGCGCCTTGGAAAAAAAGCCTCAGAGATGAGTACTTCGATTACAACTAACGACGTGCAGTGCCTGTAATTTAATCGATGCATTTGGTTGCATGTTTGTAATATTTTATATTTGTTAACGTCTACAAATCCCTGCAAATATATGTCTGGATGTGCTTAAATATACACAGCATCTGGCACTTTTTGATTGTGGTATAAAGCGAGCACTTCTGAGATCATCAAGTATTTGTGTCACCATACAAATACCCATCAATCTCTATCATGTATATGGTGTTTCAATCAGGAGAGACTTTATTCCGAATGAATCAGCATCTTTATTGCAACGGCACGTGTCTTTGGCAACTAGGGGCCAAAGATTCATGTCCATTATAGTGAAGGTGAAGCCGTGAGTAGTTTGAGAACCACCCCCCCTTACTGAGCACTGGTGGTGGTGGTGGTGGTGGTGATGGGATGAAGACGAATGGCTGAAGATCTGGATGTGATGAGGTGGAGCCTGGTGATCTCAGCCCGGGCTCTGGATATGATGAACTGGAGGTGAATGGGGTGGAGGAGGGTCGAAATGATATTGCGATGAAACGACAGCTGACAACAGCAGGGAGGAGAACGCGCTTAAAGTTTCTCAGCAACGAGGCTGGCTCAGTGTTGGACTAAATAGTCAACAGTCAAGGTCGATTTATAATCACTATTTTGAAAACACAGGGGTTTAAAAAGAGTCCTTTTTGCTACATCTATTTTATAAAATGGAGTTTTGAGGATGAGCTGAGGAGTCGTACAGGGGATAGAGGCTGTTGGGAGTCTGGCAGCGTGGCAGCGAATACTTCTGTACCTTTTTTCCAGACAGCAGCCATGAAAATTGTTCCAGCATGTTACTGAAGTAGATTAATAATTTCTGCTTAACATTTCGGTGAGTGCACAGATGATGTAACACATCAGTCAGTGATGGTGTATCAGCCTTGTCATTAAAATCTTGACGATAAAGACAGCGTGTGCGTTTTTCCTTTAATTACTTGGTAGAAGCTCCTAATGAGCGCTTTTAACACGCTGTACATTTTGAATAATAACGCATTCACACACATGAGACACTTTGCACTCAATACAAACACCTGTAGACTAAATTAAACACTTCACTCGCCGGCGTTGACGCAGCTCACTTTATCATCAAATGTTCTGCTTGAAAGCAGAAGCTCATAACTACACACAGGATGCCGGGCTCGCCTGATATGTGCAAAAAAAAAAAAGGGCCCGCATTAAAATTCCAGCCACACTCTGGGCACAGGCACGACGGCATCATCAGGCCATGGGAGAGAAATTGTCCTTTCTCTGGTAAATGTTGGAGGGGAGCTTCCGTCTCCTCTGAGCACAGAGGGAGGACTGAGGGATGTACATGGAGCACCAGAGCACATAGTGGATTAGTGAGAGAAAAACAATAAAGCGTCTTCTCCCATGGACTTCAACAAAGGTTTAGTCGTTGCCCTTATCTCAATCAGACTGCCGACGATGGATTGATTCATTTGTGAGAGCAACAGTGATTGATTGGCCGCCACGAGAGGCTCGCACATTCAGAGCGGCTCCCTGTCTGACTCTTTGCAGGTCTCTCTCCTTTTTTTTTTTTTTTTTTTCCTAAAAGCTGAATTCTTTGCTCTGAGTCACCTTCCTCTCTCTTTCCTGCCTCCGCCCCCACATGCGGTAAGTCAGCAGTCGAAAAACAGCATCTGTCCGAGATGCAGAAATATGCCAAACAGTCCCCGGTGTAGGCACAACAAGTGAAAAGGCTGTTTGAATAATAAAAAATTGCAAACAGGATGCATCAATGTTTGATGATGTTCTGTGCACAGGGTGGTGTAGATGATGTATTTACATATGAAGTGTTAAAAAAGAAATACTACAGCTCAGAAAATACACTAATTGCTCAAGTATATTTAATTAATTGGATAATATGAGGGAAAATGGGATCATTTTTAAGCCGTAGGATCTCTGTTCCTGTAGTGACTTTATGAGGGACAAAAGTCAAACTGCTGCCGTAATGCAATATTTATACCAATTAAGCCCCTGAAACGCAGACCCCATCAGAGAACTGGCAGTTTGCTGTGACCACCCGTCGTGCAGCCGATTGATGGAATCGAAAAGTGGTGAGGAAGGGATGTTCAAGGGAGGGGTGTAGTGGTCGGGTTTACACCTCAGTGCCTGCGAATAAGAGCGGACATACAGGGTGTTTTTAAATCAGTCTAACAGATCTAAACATTCATTTGATCGCTAAGTGGTTCGTCCTTGGTCAAGACGCGATACACAAGGCTTTAAAATCATTTCCACTCTAAACTAAACTGCAGCACATTCCCCCTCAGCGGTTCTTTGATGCGCTGTCTTTGGGCCTCTTTCTTTCATTACAAGTCCTTACAAATCTGCCCTCCTCTGACATCAAGGAGAGAGAAAAAAAAAACGATGCACAGATTCCGAGCGTGAAAATATTAAAAGTGTCCAGCGGAAAGGATGTAAAGTCTTATACCCTCTGTAGTCAAATTCCAGATACAACTGAGGAGCTGAGAAAATCAATCACACATACTGTTAACCAGCAGCAATGACATTATTGTCTTGCTGACACTGCAGTCACTTTGGTGTCCTGCTGACAGAGGCAGCAGCTGAAGCCTAATAGAGCCGTCTTCCAATCTCGATTGCAACAATGTGGCACCGGCTTGAATTGGCAAAAACAATCATTCACACGATACTTTATCATATCTATTTAATGCTTCATTACAGAACACTGGTAATATAAGACACATAAAGTTTTCCTCTGTCCTTCTGTCCATTTTAAAATATTTCACACGAGGAAAAGATGTGGCGCTTTGCACCATTACCAAGGCTTTCACTTTGTGTAGAAAATGGCGAGGAGATAAGTGCTCAGAATCACATCTTGTATCACGTCATAACTTACAAAACATCTGCTGTAACTGTCTTACCAACTCAGTGCTCAATGTCATTTTCACAAACTAATCAATTGGCTTACTTTGTTAATTTGTAATATCATATTATAACATATGGGAGAGTACCTGCAAGCTTGAACTATCATCAACAAAGTGTTAAGCAGGTTTTTTTCCACTATCTGCATGTAAGAGACCCAGAGGTATATCAAACAGCGCTGACACATTTGTTGACGCTGTGTAACCTTTGTACCACTTATACCACAAACAAAGACCCCCAGTGAGCATTTCCAGTCTAATATGTGACCCCCTCCCCCCGTGCATCTACTCACTTCCTAATCGGTCTTCAATAAGGTATGAAAAATTAATAACACCATGTAATTAGCCAAGCTTTCTAAAAAAGGAAGTACTCAATACAGATGATCGGTTGAGGTCATTACGTTGAAGTGATTTTAGTTGTACATTATTCATTCGGTTATTATTTTCTTGTGATTGCAAAAATACTGTATTCATTAATGATAAATGCAGCCAATCGTATTATCCGGCATATGCATTTCAATTTACAATATATCCCATTTATGATTCAAGACCGTTCAATAAGTGTGGAGCTTTTACCCTTCAATCAAAACACCCGACAGGCAATTTATAGAATCAGACAAATGTTTCATTTCTCAGCTTTAAAATGGTAATGTAATCCTTAATGTTTGATATCGTGTAGTATACTGTAGTATGCACGGAGCGATAACTTAAATCATAAAAAGTGAATCCATTATTGAGAGGAAATCTGATCAAGACAAGACAATAGAAAGGAGCAAACTGAAAGCTGAGACATTTGAATAAAGTAAGAATGATAATGAACACGTCTGTGATGATTATTCGAAAGTAAATCAAATTGTTAAATGGTTTGTTAAAAGGTTTTTGGCAACGTCTGCAAAACTTGTATCACAAAACTTGTATGGCAGACAACTCTAAGCCTAGAATGGATTCCAATAACTTTTGTTGACACAGAAGAGATTTTCGTTAATACCTCAGGGAATGATCCATGGATCTTGAGGTGGATAAAGGGGACCGTTTGGCCTTGGCGGAGGTATGCGCTCTACTTAGCGCCATTCCAGATTGTAATGTGTTTCATGATAATGCTAATGAAGGCCACGATCTGTTGGCCCAACAATGAAGTTGTTCCATATACTGTGTTACTGGAGTTTTGCCCTCTTTGTACCAAAAGCCACGGCACCCTATTCTGTCAGATTGACCACATAACATTACCATACCCGGAGCTGCTACTGGAGATAAGAATAAAAGTACACACAGTTAATTTAATAATAAAATGCAGTTTAAGTGACAGGTTAACTTTTTGGTGTACAGTCCATAGGTACAATACAAATAATGCTCTGTCACGACCTCAGACTCAGACCGAATGTGTGACAACTTCACTCAAGCCTTTTGCAAAGCATGGAGGGAAAAAGTTTGTCTTCTATCAGATGCTCTGATTCCCGTATAGGCGAAAAACGCAGAACACTTTCAAGAAGTTACAAAATCTGGTGTTAGCTTGAAAAAGAGCGCAGTCAGCAGGCTCATCTTGACCACTTGGTGTGCATACCTTAGAAGCTCCCGACAGGCAGATCAGGGTCGGATATAACAAGCTGTCTTGGACCTGACACTGACGCCCCTGTTGTATGCTGTCAGCTCGGCCTCTTGTCATATCAGATGCTCCAACGTGACTTTACTGTCAAACATATAAACAAAAATAAATATAAAACAACATTGTTGATAAAAGCTGCAAGACTCTGTAATTAATGGCCAGCTCTGCAAAGTAACAAACATTTAACTCTGGCTGAAGCTGAGGAGAATCACATATTGTTGTCTGGTACTTTCAGCGGTGCAGTTTACAATAAAGTACACAACAATGTGAGTAGTTACTGAGAAGTGAGTAAGGAGTGAATCAGGAACGACTTGACAGTTAATGAGCAATTAATCAATAACTTTGATTCAAGGATAATGATGAGTTACTGGAGAACTGGCAGATACTTTACATTAATGAAGCATTATGTCACATTCAGTTCATAAATATCAGTGAATCGACACCTGAATGTATTCGTCATGAGTTGTTCCTGGTTACCAATCAATCACCCACTGATACAAACTGTTAATGACGCATTAATTACTGGTTCATCAGTTACTCTTTTCCTGTACTTCAAGTTAAGTGAAAAAAGTTAGTTACCCAATAGATTCCTTAAAATAGTACTCTTTTTAAGGTAAAGTGAGACGTCATTTTTAGTATTATCCAATAGACTCATTAATTACTAATCAATGCATTAATTTTCCTGGGAGTTCATAATTAATTCTATGATAACAGACCAGGAAATATCAGTAAAAGATATTAATTTGTTTGCCACTTTCCATCTCTGACCAGCTGGTGTCTTTGCTATCTCAGTGTTTAACTGTTAAACCGTGCACAATATTCTTTATTTTATAAACTTCAGGCATTGATTTAAACAATAACTGAGGTAATTTGTGGTGGCACACTTAATAGCTGAGTGTGTCTGAGGTATTTGTTTGCATGGCTTTACATTACCTGAGGAAAGCTTTAAAGCCAGTGCCCACCTCTCAGTAAGTACCGCTGTGTAAGTAGGTCATTGTAAGTAGAGTCATCGAGTCCAATAGCCTTGTAATAAAAACTCCCCATTCGCAGCATATAATGAGCTTAGTGTTGCCTAATAATGATCATTCTTGAGAATGAGTACAGTGGCGATACATTGTTGTATGTACTGTAAGCTACTTCCCGTTAAATTAAGATTGCACTGCCAGATGTTGTACAGGTGTTCATTTTATTATGTCCACCTCCTGCATATCATCCACATTCGCAGCTGGTTCCCATTGGGCCTCCTAGCTGGCATATTTCCTCTAATGAAGAACCAGTGAAACAGTTAGAGAATACTTTTTGTTGGAATGTAAATCAGTTTCAGTGAACCAGATCCACTCAGCTTTTAATTACTTTCTTTCACCATGTGAGAGAAAGGATTTCCTACACCAGTTCTTTTTTTTTTTTTTGTCCAATTACTCCATTTGTATGGTCTTTGTGAAAATTGGCACATTTCCAGACCCATTTATCAACTTGGGCAGCGTACTGCCTTTAATTAGGTTTAATAGTGAAGGTTACTCATGTTAACACTAGTTCTGTGGGCAGAGGCAGATTATGACAGAGGAGTTTCCCCAAAGCCAGGTCCTGCTGTTTGCGGTCACTTAATGCCTGTTTGTGGTTGTTTGGGGTCTCCATGTGGTCCTGTTATGTGTCTTTGAGGTCATTTTTCGAGATCAGTGGTTGTTTTGCATCTCTTTGTGGTGGTTTTGTGTCACAGTGTGGTCGTTTTGTGTCTCTGTGTTTAGTTTGCAAGTCTTTGTGGTTGTCTTTCATCTCTTTGTTGTTGTTTTAAGTATACTTGTGATCTCTTTGTTGTAGTTGTGTCTTTATGGTCGTTTTATGTCCACTCGCAGTGGTTTTGTGTCTCTTTGTGGTTGTTTAATGTTACTGTGTGTACTTAGCATCTATTTGTGAATTGTAATGCATCTCTTCGTGACTATTTTTCATCTCTTTGTTATCATTTTAAGGCTCCTTGCGTTGGTTTGGTACTCTTTGTTGTAGTTGTGTGTCTTTGTGGTTGTTTTATGTCTCTTTACTGCCTTTTTTTCATGTCTCTGTTGCTGTTTTAAGTCCCCTTGTGATCTCTTTTGTTGCAGTTGTGTGTCTTTGTGATGGTTTTGCAACCCTTTGTGATAGTTTTGTGTCTTTGTGGTTCTTTGACTTTTCGACAACAAAGACAGTGGCTCTTGTCCTGGTGCCCTGACAGGGGCTTCAGGGGGTGTTATCGCCTCTGGCCCCCGTATGGAGCCCGGCGCCCTTTGAACAAACTGTGTCAAAGACCATACAATCAGAGTCCTATTTGTTTGATCATCTATGCCGTCACTGTCTGGTTTCCCTTCTCCCCTAACACATCTTTGCCAGTTGGCTGAGTGTCTTCATCCATTTCCAGCATATTGTTGAGTCTCCTCTTGAGCTCACCTGACATCAAGTGCACTGGTCATGCATGTGTTTCCCCATCCCATCATGTAAATGCACATGGACATGTCCTGCAGGAAGAGACTCTCATAAGCGTCGACCCATACCATTGATGCTGTACACCCTACAAGATGCATAGTTTTTTTTTTTTTTCCAGATTACCCAAGGGCCCTGGACAGTCATGTCAAACTGGCATTGCAAATGTTGTCAGGACCGTGACGGATAGCAGCAGTTTGTTTAGGGCCCTAGGGAGGCAAGAGTTGGCTCTGATGACAGTGATAAAAGTCTGTATCATTTTCTGTTCTATTCGTCTGTAGATCCAGGTCAATTTTTCCCCGTCAGAAAACGATCTTTCCCTTGCCTACTGGAATAATGTTATTTATTTAGAGCTAAATGTATTATGCCCTGTACAGTATTTAAGGTTAATATTAACAAACATTCATAATAGCTGCTCAGCTGCCCTGGTTGTGCATTACATACAGCTCATTAACATGCATTACAGCAGCACAACTCAACAGACACTGGGTTGGTAAGATGGTGAAATAGGACAACAGATGAACAGGGTTTTATGGGAGCATGTTTTATGTATGTAGTATTGAGAGCATCACATTAGCACAGATGACACCGAGATACAGTTCTTTCCTGTGTGGCTCCTTTGTTTTTAATAGCAGACCTGTGACATAAGATGGCATACACTAGAGAAATGAAAAAAAAAGAAAAAAAGAGAGAAGGTAAATCTCAGAGACTGGGTCAAAATGGATCAGAAACCCACTGGTGCATTGTGTCATTGCATAGAGTCCCAGTCCCCAAATGTAATCCTGGGAGGTTCCATATCAGAGGCTGGCATCTGTTAAAGTAAGTGGCATAGAAATGTTACTATTATGGATCCCATCCATTCAGAAATGTGACATGGGAGAGCACTATTAAAGGGATATGTCCAAGGTAGGGCTTCAAGACGAGGGGTTGCAGCTGTGTCAGGACAAAATCGATGCGCATTGGGGGAATAAATGGGCCAATCACTCAGACGGTCAGCCATATTGAGTGGGTGGCAACAGGCCACAGGCTCATAACAGTTAAGAGACACATGAGAGAGTGCACACTGTATGAAATATTAGGCCATGATTGCCGCTGTACATTACAGGTATGTGTCCGAGGCTGCATGCCACACGGGAGTTGTGCTTCCATAAGAAGGCACTGATATAGTGTCGTCCTTCACAGACAGTTTCATACATTAGCTTCTCCCTTTCACTGCGAAATGTCTCATATGTGTTTATAGAACTGATTCTTAACATATTCTATAGTTAAATCCATCAAGGTTGAATGTTCGAAACGCGAGTCAAGGAGTGATTAATCTAACTGCCAGGTTAATCACAGGCTTAAGAAAAGAGCTTGTTCAAGCTTTGACCTTCTAGAGTCCAGGGTGACTCTCTAATCGTTACGTTAGTGGATTACCTGCATTATGATTTCCCTTTGCTCAGAACAGCACTGTCACTTCGAAGGACCAGACCTGGGAAACTAATTAAATCACACCATATACACAAATGTTGCCCATAAGAGTCCAGGCGATGTGTGTGTTTGTTATTATTCTGAGTATGAAGGCAGGTTTTGGGGCAGACTGGCTGCAGGGGCTGTTGATAACTGACCGAATGCACCATGCCACTCAACTGTCCTAGTTCCTGTCCTGCTCAATCTGTTCAGCGCAGACTGATGCGGCTGGCAGTCCACTTCCGTCAATAATAAACTTGCGTCCGAAAATAAACTTTCGGCAGACAAGGGCAGCGAGCTTTACTTTGGGAAGCTGCTGAAATGTCCTGTGGCACAGCCGGAGGAAACATGGGCATCGTCTAGAGCGGCTGCAATCAGCTGTGACGATAGCATTGTATTCTGTTACCATGGAAAATAATGGTTCTGGTTAAGTGACAGGGCCATAGATTTTAAATGTAACTTGGTAGTAAAAGGTAGCTAATATATATGTAGTGCATTTATGGACTGGACACGCCCATAAGTTGTGCCCATAACTCGCGGTTGTTACGGTGAGAGAGACGCCGAGCACACTGATGTTTTTGTTTCTGTTAAACATGCAGTGTGTGTATTTTTCGGAGCCTGTCCAGTACATTTTGAAGATATTGCAGCATTTTTTGAAGCGAACGATAACTTGATGCTACGTATGAAAACTGTTGATTTGATGTATTTAAAAAAGTTTCTGCCTCCATGAACGCCGCCAGAAATCCAGACTGATCTTTCAACCACAGGCGAGCGTTCCTATATCCCCCCTCGCTGCCTCCGCGTCTCGTCTCCCGATTCCCCAAAACGAGACGCCATAAACCGGCTCCTTCAGACAACTGGCATTTATCTGCAAGGATCTACAATGGCATGCTCCGATGCATACAGATTGAGATCATTGCTAGCAGCGCGTTGTGAGCACACAATGCGTCAGGTTTGCAAATGTGCCGCACAGCTTTCAGAGGAGGCCACGGAATCATGGGACACCTGTGTGGGATTGAGAAAGTTGCTGCTCTGTTAGACATTAGCCTGCTGAGGCTCAGCTTTCCTGGCTGACAGACAGGAGATCATCATGCTGCGGTCTATATGTTTAGCAAATTTATATCACGATGCATTTTCTAGAGATTTGTGGGCAAACAAACGATCTGGCAGATATCTAAAAGTTCTGTCGTGTTTATGTTTGATGAGACTTACGTATGATATTGATGAATGTTCTATGGCAAACTAAAACTGTTTTGCTGATTCCTCTAAGAACAGTTGAGAATGAACAACCAGTGGCAGACTGAACAGAGGGTATTGTACTTCTTCTTATGCTTCAAATTCTTTTTTTTTTTTTCTACCTCAAATCCTCAACTCAACCTACTTTTCCCCTTAAAAAGTTCTGTGAAACAGGACTACATTACATCCCACAGACCAGAGCACAAAACCCATAGCTGTGTGCCTAACAAGAGTGAAATAAAGACCAGAAATGACAGAGTCATGGATCAGCAGATGTTCTCATTTCGGGTCGTCTCTGTAGATCTGAAAACTAGACCAGCAAGTGCCATGTGAGCGAAGGATCACCTCCAACACCATCATCCACCACTGCAGGAAATCTCTGATGCCCACTCCAGGGAGGACAGCGCTGATGGCTTTTGGTGCTGGATCCTCCAAAGGCCAAATTTTCTTGACTGAATATGTCACAAAGAGCTGAAAAGGCCCGTCCCACTCCAAAAGGCTCCTTCAAGTGTAGCTGAGGAATGCAGCCTAAGTTTTTGTCAGAATTTCGAGGACACAGTCAGCTCACATTTTGCTGCCTCCGGGATCCCACGAGCGAAGAAAGTTGGTAAATATCACATGAGCATGTCGCATTTGCCGCATGCTTACATTCCGATGGTCACCGGCAAATATGTCAAAAAACTAAAACTGATGAAGAGACAGCATGTAACTCGTGGAAGCCAGGCATTCTTCAGCGTTTGTTATTGTTCGCAGCCTTCTGTTAATCTGGAGTTACTGGAAATTATGACTCGGAGCATGTGGTCCGTCAGTTGTCATGAGCGGAGCCGGTAGTAAACTGCCGCTTTCCTACCAACTTATGGTAACTATTTAGTTATGGACATTGAAATGTTCACAATAATTTACTTACACTGTATGTCTTTTTTCATGTTTGCAGCCTCACAATTGCATCTGTCAAAATAAGACATAAACAAAAGTGACGTGTCCTGGAAACAAAACTGTGTGAATTTTACTTTCATGAATTTCTAAATAAAAATATGATTTCTTTGTCTAACATGTTCTATAATTGACATTTCTGTTCTTTTACTTGATAAAAAAATGACACAAATTCTTGAAGAGTTGAAGAAGCCGGAATCGACTAAACACCACTGAGAAGTCAATAACTGATTTTTTTTTCTTGCTGTATCCGATCTCCAACAACTGGAAAAGCTAAGCTTAATATCTTTCTATTCTGCCTCGTCAAACATTGAACAAATAATGCCGGAATTGGGGGAAGTACTCCCAAACAAACCCCCTCAGGTTTATCAAGCTGGAGGGGAAAAAAAAAGAAAGAAACAGCAGACAGAACACCATCTGACTGGGCTTTTATAATAGAACAGGACAGAGTGTAGTGACAGCACACTGGTTCTGTCTGCCAACCAGCACTGTTAGTTCATTTTGCCTAAAAATCCATTTCAAAGCCAATAATCTGTCGTAAATCCTAAAAAACAAACTAACACATTACAGGAAATGCTTCTTTTGTAGTCAATACTTTTTCTAGAAAAGAGGACAATTTTTTTGAAATATATATATATATATATAAATATATATATATATATATTCTGCGGATTTGGGCGAGGCACTGAATGTGTGAAGTTGGCTTGCTTTAAAGTGGCCAAGAATATCCATTTATGTCATGGTGACACAAAAATAGGACCCAAATGCAGACAAACCAAAAGTGCAAACAACAGAAAGCAGGCAACAAAAGGCCAGCAAAGGAAAATATCAAAGATACAAAAACTTTACAAAAGTGATACATAGACCAGAAAAACACGAGAAAACATGAGGACAGGCGAACAGGCACAAGAGCACATTGAAGGAAACAGGATCCAATATAATATCCAATCAGAACAGGAAAAAACATGGTTGGTTGGAAAAAAAAAAAAATGAATTTTCAAATCTTTTGAATGGAAATTATAACTGATCAGTGTTACAGAGACACTGGTTGATTTGCAGTCGCTGTCACTTGTCATTCTTGTCTTTTTTGAGCGATGAAACTGTGACGACAGTAATGAGCGAAGGGAGGGTTCTTCGCCAGAAACAAGGGAACAGCGAAGGAGGGAGAGAGGAAGAAGCCGGTGGCAAGTGGCAATTAAACGGCTCCTCAAACTTGCATTTCTGGTAGAAAAAGGATCGACGTAAAGAAAGCAAAAGTATAGAGACAAATTATGAACAAGCAGGGCCCACACACTTTAAGGATGTTTGAGTAATCCTGCCTCCCCAAATGCTGGCATGAAGGATTTGAGACTCTTTCTAAACACTACACATCGAATTCCAACACATCTCTGATTGACATCGTAGGCGGGAGCTCTTGATGTCTTAATTGTTTCTGTTTCGGGCCGTGCAAAAAAACTGCACATCGAGGTATAGACAAGCAGAAGTGTGCAGGGACAGAGACACTGATATGCTGGAGATTTATGGATTCAACCGTTTACTTATACAGACCACACTTACAGGAATAACATGTATCTATAATTCTTTGCATTAGTTAGTGAAAAGGCATTCGAGTTAATGGGGCTGACATAAAAGCTGATCAATGTCCGACCAAGAGGAAAGCCTTGAGTGATTAGTCATAACAGGTTTTCTATTGAACTGTTTTCCATTGCAATAATCAGAATGCTTACAGTTGATAGATTTCACATTTGGTGTCCTAACATAACGATGATGCTCATACTGTAATTGTCTTAATCGATACATGCATACTTTAGAGCCTTAAAGTAATATGTGGTCCATCATACACCATGAATATTAATTCACATTTTATTTGAAAGACATTTGATGCCAGCAGCAACAGCGCTTGAGTGCATCAGTGGGGTTGAGTTGAGCTATTATTTGGACCTTTCTGCCTGTTCAATATTATCAAATGTTGGGTATTGCAATATTATTTCATGCCTCATAATGTTGGACACGCTGCCTTTTTACATGATCTAAGTTAATTCATTTTGTGTGAAACTGTTTTTTGGAATATCAGTGGAATATTAGATGGTGAAATACAGACAACAACAGAACAGAAATCTATTGTCTATATCTACAGAACCCTTAAATGTACATTGTATAACATCTGCTTCTCGGAGAATAAACACCTGGAGTCACTTCAGATTCTGCTCTGAGCACCGGAGCACCTTACTGACGAAAGGAGAGCTCAGAAATTACTTTACCTTTTTACCTTCACTCCTATTTATCAGCCTGACTACAGCAGAGATCCACCGAGCTGACCCCCGTTTTTGGGTGTTTTTCAAACGCTTCTGTAATGTTGACTGCAGACTGGAGCTGGAGGGGAAATGTACTTTATTTCATGCATGTAACGTTACACAAAAGAGAAGGGAAATGGAGAGAGAGAGTTGTCCTGCATTAAACCAAATAGACGTATGCTCCCTTGCTTTGTGCCAGTACATGCTAACGTTAGCTTTCGGCTCTTTTACAGTCCAGTAATCTGCATGTTTGGTGCGGATAAACAGTGCATGAGTAAGGCACAAATGTACAGATGTTACAATCGTCAAACCTGCATCACCGTCGAGGTATACGCCATGAAACAACCACCACTGCTGATGAAAATCTATCTGATGTGACACAGGCACAATCGTTCAGATGAAGTAATGTTTCAAGTTTCTATGAGCCTTAGGTTTAGTCTTGTTCGATGACTTTTCTATCCCTGAAGTGGCAACAGGTGACCACATGAAACGTTACCCTGGGAAAATGTGTGGATTTCTCTGGGTTTGAATATCGTTGTAAACATTTGGAATAATGCACAAAATATATAAAAAAGCTCTAGTCCTTTTTCGACATTTTAAAGCAGAAATCTTACATATTACTTACATATTACTTATCTTTAATTGGCATGTTGAGTAATCAAGTATTGATTAATGATTAAAATATATTAATACTGAGCAGTTATGTCACAAGAGAATGAATTAACTGTGATTTATCAGGAGGAAAATCAGAAAAAAAGGCTCTGAAGAGAAAAAGACACAAAAAAAAATGAAATAATCAGTATACCCAAAGGCTTGAGACAGTTTTGCAGTAACAAATTCCTTATTAGCACATGAGAAAATCGAAGGTATCTCTTCAGCTGGTGGTGACAGGAAACAGCAGGGCAAAATCTGTGGTCTGTCTGGAGTCTCCCATGTGTCCATCTGGGCTCCACCTGTTTGACTGATAGTGCAGTAATCCTGACAGCAGAGCGTGGGCCGCAGTCAGTCAGAGGCACTCCTACAGATCCCACACTCAGCTGCATAGGACGTGAGGAACACATGGTACTTTTTTGTGATTCCAGCACAAGCCGTGCTGCAATATATGTTTTGAAGTACTTTGTGGATGCACACACAGGCAGCACTGATCACACAGAACAGGTTCTTCAAATTGGCTGCCAAGCAATAGAGAACAAAAAAAAAAAAAAGGGCGAGTTCAATGCTCACAAAGCTTCAGGCTTTAACAAGAGGATAAGCAGTGGAGTGCTTTGCTTTTTTAAAATGCTTGTTAAGGAGTCCGTATGGACGAGGTCTGAGACATCCGGCCAGATTTTTTTTATAGGAGTCAACCTGGCGAAAAGCACGAGTACGTTCTCGGATGATGTTTCGATGACTTTGATATGGCTGTAGTTTTCATCTGAGAGAGTCTTACAGCCATGGAGGACTCCTGCTTTGCTGGCCAATGAAATGGTTACATCATGTTTGTTATATGATCCTGTTGACCGACTTTGACCAGCAATAATGATACTGGAAGTGGCCAGGGGTTGTAACTCCCATAACAAATCTCTGTTTCGGCTCTGTTGTTCGCAGATTTCTAAGCTGTAAAATCCTTTTGGAAGTCCCCAACATAGTAAGGGTGCTAACTTGTCGCATACGATCAGGGTTTTTAAATCCCGGTTCTGCACGTGCCTGCAATAAAAGGAGACTGCAATTTAAGGGCTGGAGTTCTGGGTCCACAGTTCTGACCCGGGTCCCTAAGGTTTTATGTCTCCGCCATCTACATATTCGGATGACCAACATTATATTGAGCAAGATTTAGCAAGAACATTTACTGAGGGTGTTTTACAATGATCTTAAAGACATGTGTGTGTTTGATCTGTTTCTGACGTCAGTCTTTTCAAACAAAAGTGCTTGGACAGAAAGTAGTATTTGGGTCAAATACTGCCTCGGTTCCTATCGGGAAAGACTAGGGTGCCAGAACTGTGGTCCTGAAATCACAGCCCCCTCTACTGCATGTTTTAGATGTTTCCCTGGGCAACACATCTGATTCAAATGACATTAACAGAGTTTGATGATGTGCCGATCATTTGAATCAGCTGTGCTGAAGCAGGGAAACATTTAAAATATGCATGACCACTAGGACCAGCATGGAAAAAACACTTATCAAGACTGTTTACTTTAAATATTTTAAATTAAGTTCCATGTCCAGCTTTTTTTCTTCGGTATTAACTTTGTCAAGCTTGGAGCTACATGCACGTTTACATATTGCCAGCAAATTAATACTGTAATCATGCAATCGTCTCATTCATTTGAACTGATATATGCCGTCAGTGAACAGGATATTGTTCAGTGTACAATGCTGCACTGCAGGTGGTTAACGGCTTTTTGTACTGACACCAAGGCTTCTTGGATGCTGCAGAACAGGTTTGGTAACCTGGACAGGGTCGGCAACGGATAGTTACTGACACTATTATGTTCATAATAATAATAGCATTGTAGGTACATCATTAGCACAGGGTGGCCCCTGTCACCCACTCATTCACACATACAAACCCATGTTGTGATGTAGGCTGCCAATAAGTAAACCGTAAAAACGGCCGCACCAATTAGTGCCATCCCTGTTGCTAACTTTCCCCGCTTAGTTTGCTCGAGGTCTAGCCTCTGTGTTGACACTCTCTGAACAGTGAGACGTGGGGTGTCACTGATGTTTGCAGTCACTTTCATCCACAGCCACAGGACAAATGCACCACAAATGCCAGATGTGTTCGTTTTGCGCCGTTTCAGGAATGCAACAGTTGTTGTAGGGAAAAGGAAAGTCTTTAATCCTGATGGTGTGTTTGTTCAGCAGTGCATCAAAAGCAACTTTTGCGTTGTTGAGGGAATGTCTTCTCCGTCTGTAGAGGTTTCTCATGTTCATCCATGCACTACAAAATCTTATAGCTGCCCTCTCTAGCTGAATTTTGGAGGCAAAGGGTGTTAGATGGATTACTTTGCTTAGCATATTTTGACACTGTTCTTTTGGTGTTTCGGCTTTATCGGGCTCATCCTTTCTCTCGTGCTTAGTTTCAAAATAATGTCTTACACCTGATGTGCGAAACACCACAGTTCGCACCAAAATGCTCATAAGGCTCCGTCTCCGTCTGCAGGTGGTTACCGGTTATGGCATCACTCAGTATTGACTGGATGCTGGGGGGGACCCAGGGCTACTCAGTAGTCATTACTGTGTGATTACACAAGTACTCAGTGCTCATGGGTTGAACCGCTCACACACACACACACACACACACACACACACACACACACACACACACACACACACACACACCATTACCACGCTGTTGCTGCTGGTAAAATCCTAATTATCTCCCCCTGAGTGTGGATACAATGTTTTAATTTTCATCATTATATTATTACTTTTTCTTGTTGCTGTAAACAGAGGTTTTCCACACAGATCATTATCTAAGTATTGTGAGACTTAAGAATGAAATCACATTATTTAACATAAGGTAAAATAACACAATAGTGGGGCGGCTTAGCTGAAAAATCATGCACTTTGTGATAAAAGCATGAAATTTGGTACAGTTAAGGCCAAAGGCAGCCTGAAAAAAATTCAGCCACTGACAACAGTATTCAGATCAATTTTCCTATTTGCATAGTATAAAATATGATGTTGATGATCTTGTTAGTTAAATTTATTCACCATACCAGAATCTTCCTTTGTTCTCACAGTTCAAGATGGCCACCATTTACTTACAGATATCACACACAAATGTAAGTGGTGCTAGTTAAAATTAGCTAAAGGTAATTTAGTTTGATTTCAATCTTTTTCCTTAAACTTCACAAATACCTAAGTCTCAAAAATAGTGACATGTTGATGTCACCTTCAAGTCCTTCAATTCATTGGAAAGATCAGATGTGACAGATTGCAAAATGCCTCGAGTTCATATTTGTCATATGCTCGGCTCTAGGTAGGCTCACAACTAGATAGCCTACATAAAACGTATTTTGTTATTACAATTAGCTCACTACTAGATAAATAAAACTTATTTTGTTATTACAATTAGCTCACAACTAGAAAATAAAACTTATTTTGTTATTACAATTAGCTCACAACTAGAAAATAAAACTTATTTAAGAAAAACCCATATTTTTCCCCAGTTGACACCCTGTTCCACATACATAGTTAACATGCTAACGTGCTAATACCACGTTTCAAATGGTCGATTGCTGTTAATATAAGACTACTTGGTAGGAAGATACCGCAGAACCATGTCTGCTTTATTTAGGCTTGAAATTAGATAAATTAAACTTATTTCAGCAAAACCCATATTATTTTCCCATTAACGCCCTGTTCCACATAAATAGCTACCGTGCTAACATGCTAATATTAAGGGTGTCACAATTTCACTTTTAAATCGCAATTGACCGAAATTTAGTCACAATCTCGAACTTCGAATTAAAAAATAGAATCGTCAATGCTTCCACGCCCCCATGCCACATCTGGGTGGCTTGCCATGTGGAGAAAAACACACACCTGTTGAAGTGCTGCGAGTCAACCTGCTCTAACTTAGCTACTAGCTCAGCCAGTAGCTATTAGCTACAGCCAGTCAAACGATAGCATTGTGTTACACCATTCCTGTTTGGCTCCCGCACCGTGGTCGGGAAGCACAGGGGAGATGATTTCTTCCAGGGCCGAAGTTTGTGTTTACCTTCGGGGTGAACCCCTTTTACGTGTTACTGCTGCATATTTTGTACACTTTATTGCTGTCGCTGCTACTCCTTCCTCTCCTATTCACTCACTGTCCGCACGTATGCACGCTCCCTCACTCTCGCTCGCTCGCCCACTCACACCTTATGCACCGTACGCACACACACCTCACGCACTGCCCTATTCCTGAAAGGGGCTACACCACTCTCACAACAATGGCAACTGCAGATGCAGGAACTTGAACCTGCTTCTCTTTCACTGAAGTTGTTAATAAATGTTTTAAATTTGACAATGTAGTGTGGTACATTGCTAACGAAGGTCAGATATTATATTGCAAAAAAGTTTAGTCTAAAAATGGCATAGCAACCTGTGCTTTAAAAAAATAAATGTAAAAATTGAGAATCGAAACGAACCGTGACCTTAGAATGGAAAATGTAATCAAATTGAGGATTTGGAGAATCGTGACAATCCTAGCTAATATCAAGTTTCAAATGGTGGACTGCTGTCCTCAGCAAGCCACCCCTTGCTGATCTGTCCTCAATTTCTCCATGCACACATGAGGAAACTGACACTCGCATGTTATGTGTGGCCCATGCAGTACAAAATGGTCAGCATAAAATTATGATCCAAACTGTTGATACCGATGTTGTGGTTCTAGCTGTGGCAGCAGCTCAAGATCTAAAGGCAGAGGATGAGCTTTGGTTGGCATTTGGTACTGGAAAGAGTTTACGATACCTAGCAGCCCATGAAATCTCAGCTGCACTTGGGCCTGAGAAGGCCCATGCTCTTCCAGTGTTTCATGCTTTGACTGGCTGTGACACAGTATCAAGCTTTGCTGGGCATGGGAAAAAGACTGCATGGGCTGTCTTTCCAGAGCTTACAAATGCCCTATTAGAACTGTCCTCTGCCCCACATGACATTCTACAGGAGGTAATGGCAACTAAAGGTTTATAATCCTGCTCTATGATCGAACCAGCACATCCACAGACATAGACCAAACTAGTAGGAAGTTATTTGCAAAGATGCACAATGTGCAGTCAATCCCTCCAACAAAGGCTGCCTTAAAGGAGCAAGTTAAGAGGGCAGTCTATCAAGAAGGCCATGTATGGGGTCAGATGCTGGTGTCAACACCAGAGCTTCCTTCTCCTTGTAGACGGGGCTGGTCAAAGGCATCTGAGGGTTATTATGAACCACATGGACATATGCCTGCCTGATGCAGGCCAGTCCAGCTTTGATCTTATCCCCTACAAATGTAAGAAGGGTTGTATTAAGCAGTGTAAGTGCAAACAAGCTGCCTTAGACTGCACAGCTCCCTGATACTGTGAAGGAGTTTGCTGAGAGCCTTCCACGATTGACCCCTTGTTTGGACAGTTACTATTGTCAGTCAGCTAGTTATCTTGCATTGTGAGCTTCCAAATAGGCTAAATACCAGTTACTACCTGAATTCCTAATCATAAAAATGTGTGATTTGACACCAATATCATTCATACAACAGGAATCCGTGCAACTTGAAGCAGTAACGATTTTCAAACCAGTCATGGCGGCCACCTTGAAAAATAACAGCCATCCGGAAATGTATTTGTATCATTCTTGTACAAACTCCAAAGAGGTAAATAGATTTAGCTAACTATATGATCAATATCATATTATAATCACCACACAAAAGACAATTCACATGGAAAGGGTAGTCAATGGCGGTCATTTGGAAAAACTGGCTGCCACGGCCGCCATATAGAAAATTTGCGATGGCCCGATATCTAATTTTTTGGACTGTCTTTGGCTATAAGTGTACCAAATTTCACGCTCTTATCACAAAGTGCACGATTCTTTGGAATTAATGCCGTTAAGCCGCCCCACTACAATACATTTATTGACCGTTTGAAGGAGACATGGGCTCACAAGCTGGATCGAAAAGGGTGCTAGAGGGTCGTGATGAATGTCACTCACTTGCCTGTTTGGTTGCTTTGTCAAACACTGTCCTGATTTGTATTACAATGACATCACACAGTCAATACTCCCCTGTCCTTCAGTGAGCACATACATCTTCTCTGCCATTAATGTTTATCAATTAATCAATCAGACAATTAACCACCATGGAAGACGTCGCTCTGAATCACTCCCCGGAGGCGTGAACTCCACTCCAACACTAAAATGTTCCCTTCGCCTCTGTCTTTAACTCCTGTGTTTTTCACGCGATACGCGAAAATATTCCTTCAATGCAGTGACCTTCACTTTAATGGTGAACAAAAGACGATGCAGAGAGAAATTCAAATCATATTCAGGCATTTCTGTTACTGCTGTTAAAGTTGACATCACGCTGAGTTCACCGCGTCGGCCGTTGTAGCATTGCAAAGTGGATAAAACTCACAAGAAACGTGGAAACTAAACTTAGCTCCACTACAAGTCATTTTGCTTACAGCATCTTATTCTCCAATGTAACTCTAAGGCAGTCAAAGATAAGCATTTATCTCGGCATATCAAAAGAAAGCGTTTGTATTTCTGACTTTTTAGAAGAAAAGTTTCGAAGAAAATGCAGCAGAGACCAGCATAAAGACTATTTCTATTTCTTTTCCTTGTATTTTAAAACCTCCTGGGTCATCTTGAGCTGGTAATATGAACATCAAGGCTTCGGATAAACATCTTTTTTTTGTATCTCTGCCAATATGACAAAATATTCACCTATACGCTGTTTAAGGTACATCAGACATAACAACATAGCCTATAGGAAACAAAAGAGGACATTATAAGCATGTCCTACTTCGTTAAATGAATTACTCGCCATTTTATGACTCAGCACAGCCTTGTACTGCCTGTGGTTGTTGTGTGCTACCCCATTACACATAAAATAATTAACAGAGGAATGTCATTTGTGATAGCCCGGGTGCAGCTTATCATGAATTAGTCCAACCCGTCTGCTCAGCTCACCAAATTAAGATGAAAACTCGGGGTCGCTCGCACAGGAGAGCGATGCACTAGCTCCAGAAGCAAACATAAAACGAGGCACCCACAAAGCTTATATGGGAGTCTCGCAGCTGTGTCCCATAATGCCGTGTTCAATAAAGCGCTTCAGAATTCTCAGGACCCCCTGACCAAATGACAGAGGGACTTAAACCGGCTGCTGGTCTCAGCTAAAACCTCTCCTTCGATCGCTCTCTCTGCGCTTTTCTCTGCAGTCAAATCTCCTCCTCCAGCTTACTCCTTCTGGGCAATGTTGTCTCGAGTTTCGGTTCCACTTCATTTCTCTTCCGAGGCTCTTCCTCTCCTAGTAATAATTGCCTCAGAAAAAAAAAATCCTTTTAAATGCATAGATATGTGAGAAGTGTGTAGATAAAGGCTTCTGGTGCAGTCGAACCCTGCATGCATGAGGCCTTGAAAAGCCCTTTTACCATACTCTTAGAACTGCCATGATACCGTATTATGCGCGAGCCTATTATTGAGTGTTTGAATTCAAATCGTGTTGTTGCACATGAAAACCAAAATATGAATAAACTTGTGCTATAGCTGTGTCCTGACTAATAACTAAGACCAACGAGTCAAAACCTGCTCAATCACATGACTGTTGAGGACATT
The DNA here is from genome assembly GCF_900880675.1 of Sparus aurata. NCBI lineage: Eukaryota > Metazoa > Chordata > Actinopteri > Spariformes > Sparidae > Sparus > Sparus aurata. The sequence continues at coordinate 6,450,958 of NC_044194.1, read as the reverse complement.
CCTTAATTAACAGATTGTTTTTCAGTGTCTGTACCCTTTATAGGAAGACAGAGTTCATTCTGCAAGCAGAAAACAAAGAAGGATGGTGAGCATGAACTTGTTGCATTGCTAACACAGGTGGAGCACCGTGTTTCCTCAGGGATTATAATAAACTTACTTATCTGCACTCAAACTTATCAACTTATCATGCCTTTCAACCTGATGTCACATCAAACTGTGTCACTGTCGCATTTGGCCTTGCCTACGCATGAAAACATCACAGCGTGTCTACCGACGACAAGTTAGCAATGGCAAACATGCAACGTCCAGTTCACTTTTCAAAATGAAGACACCAAGTCTACTTGGTCAGGTTTGGGAAAAGATCAGCCATCCATTCATCCGTCCAGCAGGGTATTCTAGATGTCCCTCTCCCCAGCAATGCTTTCCAGCTCCTCCTGGGGGATCCCGAGGCGTTCCCACACTGGATGGGATATATAACCTTTCCAGCGAGGGGGATCTCCCTCTCCACCCAGTTGGGCAAGCCCAGAAAAAAAGCCCAGGAGGCATCCTAATCAGATGCCCGACCCACCTCAGCGGACTCCTTTTGACGTGAAAGAGCAGCGGCTCTCCTCCAAGCTCCTGTCGGATGTCCGAGCCCCTCACCTTATCTCTACAGCTTAGCCACCCTACGGAGGAAACTCATTTTGCCTCTTGTATCCACAATCTCATTCTTTCTATCACATGCTTATGATGTTCTCTTTTGTTTCCTATAGGCTATGTTATTATGTTTGATGTACCTTAAACAGCTTATAGGTGAATATTTTGTCATATTGGCAGAGATACAAAAAAAAAAGATGTTCATGAGCGTAGGTGAGGGTTGGAAGGTAGCTGGAAGGGTAAATCGAATGCTTTGCCTTCTGGTTGAATTCCATCTTCACCATGACAGTCTGGCACAACGCCTGCAGTACTGCTGATGCCTCAGCGCACCGCCTGTCCAACTCACGCTCCATTTTCTTCTTAGTCGTTAACAAGACCCCAAGATGCTTAAACTTCTTTGTGTGGGGCAGGAGCTCACCTCCCAACTGGAGGGGGCAATCAACTATTTACCAGTAGAGAACCATGGCCTCACACATGGTTATCACCTATGACTACTTCCTGATGGCCATCTATCGGCCTCGTGCTGGATAATCCCGGCCGCCTGAGTGAAAGTGCTTTAAATGAACTGCCGGACCAACCCTGTACCTGGTGCGGACTTCCTTTCCTCCGTACACTGTTCCTGTCGTCATTGAATATGATTTTGTGCCTTCGTCTAAAATGTTTGATATCATGATCTTAACGTATTAAAAGTTGTGTCTTGTCAGATTTGTGAGGTGGGTTATGAGGTGTAACTCATATTTAAATGCAAAATGATAATAAGAGTAGTTCTGTTTTTGATGCAGGTGGCCTTGGAAACTCTAACAAGCAGCCAGGGACTGTTTCAGTATTTTGTTCTTTATTCAAACCTTATCAAAAGCCCGAGGCTGCAGCTCAGGACCAAACTGAAGAGACTGGCGCTATTATGTGTGTACATATTTTCTCCCGCAAGGAATGCATATATTTCAGGGATTTCTGTGATTGAATGCGAGTGTGCAGACTGTAGCTGGGAGTAGTTTTATAGATGATCAGCACGCTTCATGTCGAGCACAGGACTCGGTCCCGGAGTGATGGAACACTGGGGGGATGAAAACACATCCCAAAAAAATTCTATTAAAAAATACAAATGAGATACAATCCTTGGCTCTGTTTTAAAAAAGTATGTCATACATATATATTTCTTCCCAGAATACACAATCAGCTCCTGCAGACGTGGCAACAGCATAGCGCGCAATCTGGTTTCATGTAAGCCTCACATATATACCATCTGCCATGATTTCCACCATACAATCTACATGTATCGAGAAGACAAATCAACCAGGAAGCATTTCACTTGGCTTCTGCCCCAAGATTTCGGACCCACTCTGCATCAAGGCCTCTCCTCAAAATCCAGCAGTGATCCTCTAATAAAGTTAGAAATTCTAACAGTACAACCAGCAACAACATCCTTTTCGTAAGGGACTTTTCTCTGTTCCTTACTTCACAGGCCTACATGGTCTTTGTAGCGTGCTAGGTATATTATCAGTACAGTTTAATTGTTTTGAGTGCTGCATGATGGGTTAAGAAGGACGCTGCCTGTGCTGTTAGCGTGCACACTTTTGTTTGAAGCTGTTGGCTGTTCATGTTATAGACAGGAGGGAATATGTATCTTGCTCGAGAAGGCTGTGCAGAGTGTGTGGGCGCAGGTAAAGAGGGGGCGGCTGTAACAGCTAGACCACTGAGCTGAAACTGAGCGGAAAGCCAGCAATGGTAGATTAGTCTGAAAGCAGACAGCAGAACAAGTTGAGCGAAGCCACCTCGTCATTGTGCGAGAGGACGGGATTCAAAGGTAGTTTACAGGTGCGTAAGGTAAGGGCTGGAGAATGATGACACCTGTCAGAGGGCTCAGAAGAGTGTCAGTGATCAGGTAAGACTTCATTTTACGAGACATGAGCAAAAAAATGCTAACCTAACTTTTGGCATGTTTCAACTGACAGTGATTCGATGATTAAGAAAAAAAGAAAAGCACACCAAGAGTTGATCGTTTAAGATTAATATTAGTGTAGGGAATCCATGCTTTTTTTCTGTGGTTATTAAATAACATGCTGCACTCTTTAGTAGGCTTCGCAACTGCCAGGAAAAGACAGTAGCGCTTGTTAGCTGCACAGCAACCAAACCGAAAAGACCAAACTCTACTTCTGGAAAAATAGAAAAGGGAAGAAATAGAAATTGTAAAATGAATAAATAATGTTTCTGCATCAATAACGTTTTGCAGCGCTGCAATAGTTGGCCTTGAGGTATAATTCTATAGTGTAGTGCTAACTTTTCGGAATGAAACTACTTTGACATATCTACTATAGCCAACCAACAAAGGTTGATTCTGAGACATAGCGTGCATTAACTAAAAGGCGTGTAAACAGCCTTGTGGGGTTCATACCCACAGGAGACCGATATAAATGATGAGGACCTGAACCTTTAGCGGTGAAAAGCAGGAGCAGGGTTTTAACTATATTTATTATGAGAGGCAACAAGCGTAAATGCTGAGCCATAAAATGCATTTCAAATATTAAGAATCTCAACAAAAAAAAAAAAAAAAAACACGGACTAATACGAGTAGTGATTCTAAACAACCCAGCGGTGATCCACTCATCACATTTCACAAGCTGGAGGTAAACTGGAGGATTTTCCATGGTTGCGAGGTATTTCGTGTGAATGGATACCGAGTTGATGCTCCTAATCACCCCAAGTGTCTTGTTTAGATTACCTTTACAATCTCTCCGAAACAGGCTGAAGGTAAAGCTTAGCCCATCCATCGTATTACAAATCTATAGCTTTCAACATTAATAGGCTTAACTCGGCATAATCCAGATTTTTCATCTCTGCTTCTTAAAACATGCAAATCCTGTTTTTGACTGCAGAAACAACCAGGGTGAAGTGAGGATCTTGTAAACATGGAACACTTTTTTTTTTTTTTTTTTACTTTTATAGAGCTATAGGCGAAAATAACTACCGTTTGCCACTTTATGAGCGCGCTGCCATTCCCGTTGTCTTTAAACTACACGGCACAGGCCAAGTCAAAGAGTCCTTCATGAAGCTAATTAATGATAATGAACACACCTCCCCGCAGACTCCCAACATGAAGCAATTTCTGACACCGTCCCTTCATTTCGAGGGGGGGGAAATAAAGAAAAGCCTCTCTCTGCTCCCTCTAGAGCTCATTGTGGCCGAGCTGCCGGCTCACCGATAAGGAGTTGTGAAAAAATAAATTAATAAATGGATGAAAATGATCTATCCTGAGCCAGAGGGCTCTCCAGGACTTTAATTTACATGAGTACTGTATTTTGTTTGTCCCCGCAAGTGTGATGGATGGTTCCCCAGACCCTGATGAAATGGAATGCATCAGTTAATTAGTTTTCCTCGGACAATGCCGCGGTCTCGGTTCAAGATTCCATCTTTTCCACATGAGGCAGGGAATTCTGTATTCACTCTGTTGTTTGTTTAACAACATGAGACCTCAACATATAATGTAGACATTATATTCTTCTTCTTCTTTTTTTTCTTTTTAAATTAACCCTCCTATTATCAGCAGCTTAACATCTGGACTGAGCCGTGATTGTATTTCACACACGGTGAAATAGCCATATGTAGATCCGCTATGGGCGATGAATTAAAATGAAGAGATGCAGAAAACAAGTGCGGGGAATTGCTTACCATCTTTTTTTTTTACCATCTACCGCCAATAATGTCTGTCAGTAGAAGGGCACGAAACAGGTCTACAACCTTGCCCAGATGGAATGAGCTTGTAGATGACAGTCCTGTGTGAAACACCCCCCTCATAGCTTACTGTAATGCTCATTATAATTAACTTTGATGTGATGGTTCTGTTTATAGCAATCTTCCTGCACCAATTAGACATCCATCTTTTATTAGGTAGGACAAACAGGGGGAATATAATCAGCAGGACAAAGGATTTTTTTTTTTTTTTTTTTTTTTAAGTTGCTAGGTATGTTTTGTGCACATAATGTCACAACATAGATGATGAGATGTATGTAGAGGTTTTCTCGGATGTCATGAAGAATAGCACAGTTGCCAGGATGCGAGATGGAGATGGAGATGGAGGTGGAGGGGATGGTGGAGACATTATGACAGTTCAAGTCACACCACTGTCTACTTTTAATTACGCCATTTCGGTGATAACCAGATGTGGCTGAACGTGGGACGTTGGACCATCTCCATCTGTTTTTGGCAACATAACGATGCTTTCAGTTTTTAACTCATCTGTAGTTTTGCAGAAATGTACTAGGCTGACATTTGTTCAGCCGAATGGTTGGCATAAAAACATGACGAGGTAAAAGTTAATCAATCAATTAATCAGCTTACACTGCAGCTGTGGCTACTAGCCCAATCATTACCGCCTACTACAGATTGTAGTCAGCAGATTATCCGCTAATGCCGCAGATGTTCATGTTCCTGTCTGGAAACACGCCATGCTTTCTTAGGACATTTCTGCAGTGACGTGATTGAACGTAAGCCATCACTGGGAAAATATTCATCCGTACACTACACCATGAGCAGTGTGCAGCCTGTGTGAGCACTCGGAAGTGCTGTGAGAAAAAAACTCAATCTTGAAAAAGACGTATCTCATTCTGTCATTGAGATCACTGCTGTGGAAAGTCTAATTATTCACATTGTCTTGCTGTAACTATCCTGTCCGGACTAAAGGACCAAAACAAGCTATTTCATGACCTGACAGCCTCGCCACCCGTCAGAGTCAGAATAATGAAACAGAATTTTAAAGTCAGAATATGGATTCTTACTGAACCTGAACTTGACATGTTTAACAAGAGAAACGTAGTGCTTACAGAGACACCATTTTGCTTTTTATAATCACTACATAATGGGATCCACACCATGATGTATATAATCTGCTCAGTCTGTGAAAGCAGCAGCTTCTTACGTCTGATCAAGTTGAACGTTAATGGAACTACAGCCGGAAAGACATTAAAATAATGTATGTTTTTTTTTTTTTTTTTTTCCCCATCTTATGTGGGAGGCAGACATTGTATTAATGGGTTCGGGCACTCAAGCCGTGTTGTGCTCCATTAATGATTCATGCACTTTTCAATGGTGGGAAATTTCCTTTTTTTTTTTTGTTTTTTGTTAGCTAAGCTTGTCTGTATCACAAATTCCCTCTGTCATGTGTGGTGGGACTCAACGCAACACCATTTTATGTGATAATATGTAATGAATTGTGTTCAAGCCACAAAAAACCAGCTGCGGTAATAGAAACTAAATTTGCCTAATTAAGTTTTGAATGGGAATTAATAAAAGGGATATCAACTAATAACCATGTAATGTACATGCAAATACTGAAATGCTGTTTTGAGTGCAGTCTCAGGTCAGAGTCTACAATTCAATTGTTACAGTGGTTAAAAGTATCTGTCGAGCGCAAACAGTTACTTGTTTAGATAGTATTACTTGCACAAAAAAGCCTTAATATTTTCCAATATGAAACCAGCTATGACTCAAATTTGGGGTTTAATAAGGAATAAAATTGGCACAAGTTTTTGTGAAGTAATACTTTAAAGGGCGCATGGCTCCTGATGAGTTTGGGAATCCAGCACATGATGGGGTGGCTTGGATTGGCTGGAGAGCTTTTCTAAATACAAGAGAAATGCCCTTTCAACAGGAACATCGCACTCGTGGACACAACTTTGAAGTCCATATACACGGCTGAGGTCATTAGTAAGCTTCACAGTGGCATGGAGGCAATTTTTCCTTGGGATTCACACTGAAATACCGAAAGGCTTCGGATACTGTCGGGGTGTGACATATCTCTTTAGTGTTGTTTTATGTCAGAAACAGTGTCCTTAAACTGACAAAAATATCACCAGCCCAGAGGGAAGCACAACTTCTGCATAATCGCGGCCGAGAAAGCCAAGGCCCTTTACATGAGTTACCGTAGGACGAGAGAGTGCCTCATCGCCTCGGCGGGTTTTGATATTCTTGGACATATTGTATAGTAGCAGCCAATGCCTCAAAACTTTCTGGGCTGGTGCCAAAGGAATGGCATATCTCCTGCGCACAGATGATCATGTCACTCAGGCCCGTAAAATGGGTGACGAAATGGACGAAAATGAAATGTTCGCACGAGTGTCACTGTGAGGTGGCAGGTGTTGTTTAACATGTTCGTCCAAAAGCGCCCAAATTCTGTTCAGTTTGGGTTGTAATCATGTTTTGAAGGTCTAAGCACATGTTTATTTATTTTTTTTCAAATAGTCATCAGGTCATTCAGGTTTTATTTCTCAAAACTTTTCATTCAGGTTTTTTTTTCCTATAACTTGGGATCCATCTATAGGTTTGGCCAAGAGTTATAATATTATCTGTAAAAAACATGTGGAGGACATGCCTTTCCTAAATCAGTATGTTACATTGCAGAAAAGATTCTTATTTGCAGGCCTGGAAGAACATACAGTCTGAAAGAGGAGCTGGAGAAAAGCACCTTCAGGGCCGGCTCGTTCGTCCCGTTGCCACCGCAGTGTTGGCGAGGACAATCATTTTAACATGTGACGTAGGAATGGCACCCTGCCGTTTTGCTGCCACTACATTGTCAGTGTTTACTTTTTCTCGGTGACTTTGATGGGGTCGGTGTGTCCGTTGTGAAACTGCGACAGTCTGAGATTCATTTTTCTTATTAGCTGAAGTGAGGCTTTTCAAAATAAAGCCTCTTTCTCTCTCTTTCTTTGCTTCATTTCTGAAGTGCCCAACAGAATCAGGTTCTGAAGGCTCGGACAAAAACCTCTCGAACAGAGAAAGGATTAGAAAAAAAAAAAAGAGTGGTGCATGTACACGGACAGAGCGCATTGTGGACAAAGGACGCACCACCTGACAAGTACCACTATCCAGGTATTACACTGAGACTTGAGATCTGACACGAGCAGCTCTCATCCCCTTCAGTACCTGGACACTCGAGTTTTAGCTCACTGTCGTTTTACTTCCGATACCTGTTGATTATTGTTTATTAACCTTATGTATAAAGTAGATTATTAAATACAAAAGAAGAAGAATTGTATTTTAATGTAGAGAATTATGGCCAGGGGTGAGAAAAACAATCAGCGGAGGACGGAGTGTTTTTTTATTTTTTTTTTCATTATGCACTTCAAGAAAAAAGTGGAGATGTCGAGAAAACCGTCGAAATACAGTCACATGAATAAAGTAAAAACGCCCAGAATAAACTTGACATTTCCGGATTTAAGTCGACCTTTTGAGGCGACGTCAAATGGCGCATGTGACTCCCACAGCTGTCACAAAAAAATGATTTGTCTTTCGCTCATAAACAGCGTAGTTGTCAGTATTAGGACTTTGATGGCATTTTTACGCTACACACAGAACTTCACACTCAGGAGGACGCAGTAATGGAAGAGTCCGTAGGCTCGGGCAGCTCACATCATACTGTAGCTGTCAGTCGCTCCCCTAACTGGATTTGATGGACCAGAAGCGTTGACTTCATTCTTGACATTTCGAGTGCATAATGACAAAAAAAAAACAACCCCTCCACTCTCATGTTGCAGTAGTCCCTCGTGTCCCCAAAATACATACGAGGAAAATCATTTGTTGAACGGTCGTGATATATATTAGACAAAAAAAAAAAAAAAAGAAATATCCCCTCTTCCGGTAGCATACGATGCATTATACGAAGAATTAGAGGTTTGCTTCGCTTTAATTTCATGCCTTTGGGGGAGCAAAAGCCTTTGATCTGGACATTCATCATCCAAATACATTTCCTTCCTGCATTGAGCCTTAGATTAATGAATTGGCACAGTTAGCAGGGATTTTTTTTTTTACCTCCGAAGACCTGACCTTCAGATGTGTTCTTGCCAGCTGCAGCAGGCTCGGTGTTGTACAACCGTATGAAGACTATGTAAGGGCTGTGTTTAAGAGCTAAACCAGTGTTATTCACATGTTCGTAAGTAGACCACTCAAGTGAATTCATGTACAGTTCAAGTGCCTCATGATTATTTTTGAGTGAGTTTTAATGCAATACTCAGAGAGACTCTTCCTTGCTCCACATTGCAGACTGACTGTAGATGCTCAATATCTAATTACTGTGTATGATGTAATGTAGTTAGTGTCCTTCATCAAAAAGTGTAACAACGTCAGATGCAATAAAATTGAAGTCAGTGCGCAACTGGATCATGAAATTATACCGATCGTGGTTTCTTCCAACATGGCAAGTTTTTCCTTACTTGAATCGAGGGTCTAAGGACAGATTGTACAGATTGTAAAGCCCACTGAGGCAATGTGACTGTGATTTTGGGCTATGGAAATACATTTGATTTGATTTGATTTGAGAGATACAACGATTCTTTCATCCAGAAGGAGAAGAGTCCTGTTCACATGCAGGGGTTTGAAGGCAGACGATCAGCAGAAATGCAGCAGAGCAGTAACACAGACAGATATGTCCGCCCTGATCCACGAGGTGGCCAGACACATGACTCAAAATTAATCTTATTGTTGGGTGTCGGCTGGATGTGGCGACTCTTCGCTAACATGTGCGTCATAGCACATGAAAGCTGACACTGATCATGTTGTGTTCAGGGCTTATTTTCCTCCGCTCCCACATGGCCAGATATAAGCTATTTCACATCTCACACTGACATGACAGGCTGCTTGCTAGCATTACACCTCCTGCAGCAGCCACTTCATAGCACGGATGAATAGTCATATTTGCGATGCGTTCCGATGTTGACCGAGGACCCTCCGTGTGTTTAATTGAATCAAGTTCTTTGGCCTCTTTTAGTCAATCCCCAGTTCGCCCCTCGCTCCCTTTCAGCCATCTCATAAAGACGTGATATATGGCACATTATTAAGGGTCGTCCACCTTTTCTTTTGGCTGTCCCAGCTGCCAGAAGACACATTTGTACGAATCTTCAAATGAGAGAGTGTGCCATTCCTCCGCACCTGATATTTAATCTCTGATCCCAATTCACAGCGATGCGGGACAATGGCTCTTTTGAAATTTCAAGCATCTCATTTGCCAGTCATCATCACGGGCCATAAAATCAGCACAGCCTCTCGTCTAGTACCTCACCTTAGTCTTGAATTGGCAACAGCATTGAATCACTCAGTGTGTATCATTATGTGAGAGTATTATGCGCACATATTGAGAGCCGTTTAAGTTGAATTTATTACACTTGAATAATTCATCACTGTAATATGGCCATTATTGTTGGTGTACATTACTCAAAAGATTTGGATGACTAATGAATTCATATTTTTCGGTCACATTAACTGCGCCTGCTGGATGCCGTTTGGCGTATTTTCTACCGCCGCGGCCGAGAAGGAAGACGCAGCGCCGAAGCTCTGCAGCTCTAGATGTTACAAGGAAACTTAACGACTATCTAATTAAACAGCAAATAATAAATTACATTCTAAAAAACAATTAAAACAAAAACAGATGGTTTATTAGTCAACACCTGGCGCCTTCTACTGTAGACTGTAGAGTATAAGTGGGTAAAAATTAAAAACAAAAGACAAAAAAAAATAAAAAAAATGGACAGAACTGATGTGACATCACTTATAGGTTTCTGAAGAGGCACCACGAGGCTCTTATAATAATTTAGCTGTGTTCACAAAGAAAGAGAAGCACATTTTCACCGTGATCATGTGAGTTTGACCGGGGGTTTGTTTACCACCCACACACAGGAAATTTACAGGCGCGGAGAAGGTGTGCGTGTTTCTATTTTTGCCTGTAACTGAAGTTCGGACCTCACCTGAGACTTGAGTTCTCTCTGTTATCCTACACCATTTGTGTATTTCCCCCCCCTTCCATTCACGGCAACTCGTTCTGTGCCTCCGAGGCGTGCCGCTGCGAAGGTTGACAAACAAGAGCGAAAATGAATTGTGAAGTGAAAAAAATATTTATCTGACCTCGGACCAGTTCGATGATTAGATGATCTGCGAGGGGGCGAGAGGGCACGCCAGTCTGCACGGGTGAGAGACTACTGGGGGGGCTGACAGCGTGACGGCCAGTCAAGCGTCATGTGTTTGTCAGTTGATGGGGTAAACTAGCAGACCGTCATATTTGCATACATCTAACATAACGTGGTAAACGCAAGAAGAATGTGGGTTACTTTCTTTCCTTCTGAAGTGGCATCCTCACATATAAACGTTCCTTTCGTGTTACATTTTGAATGTAAATGGAAACTCTGCACATTTACATTTGTGGAAAATGATGAAGAATAAAGTCTCCGTGCAACTCTCAGGCTGAGGATAAGTGCCATTCCAGCCTTGGGCTCACACACTATATTACACACTTAACCAGAGAACAAGGGCATTAAATGACTTTCCTGGAACCTCTTATAGCTGCACTACTGTAGCACACATTAAGCCATCGCTTGCATATAGAAAATTATAAATGAAATTATAGTCGTGGTAAATATTAAATACAAAATGTATGAATCTGCAAATTTGAGTCCTCTATATTGCATCCGAGTTATTGACATTATGGTGCAATAGTGAAGCTTAAACAGCAAATTTCTACTCAGGCTTTGCCTTTGATCAATGTGAACGCATTCAGCGGTGCCTGGCCTGCAAAACGACACTTTACATTCAAGGTCAGGGTGCAGTCAGAAAAGTTATTAATCAGATTTAACTTCACTTCAATGTTTAATATCCACCTAACAGAAACAGATGGTTTCTATTCCAATGTATCGATCATTCCCTTCCTGTAATGACCCATTTATGCTAAGCGACGATCAATTCCTTGAAGGGTTCCTCTTTGCCCACAGCACCGGGACTCATTTCTTCAAGAAACCATTGTAAAAATCTAAGTTTGTGAACGCCATCCCAGAATAAACGCATCAGGCCGCCAATGGATGACGTTTCAACTTGTGCCACCTGCATCACAATCTATCCACACTTCCAAAACTCCCCCTCTTGGATGAATGAATTCCGGGTGCTCTGACGTGCTGTATCTGCAGGAAATGGAGGGTTCAGGTACATTGCAAGAGAAGACAAACAAACTTTTTTCAAGGGCGAAGTAGTGAGTCACTTCTATGTTCTGCCCTTCAACACTATAACAATTTCCAATGTAGTTACGCCGAGATGTATTGTGTATGCATGTGCCAGAGAAACAATACCACCTGCAAACACCTAATCAGCTGATTAGCGTGTCTTTTAGCTCCCTCCCTGGGACCATACCATTGATTTTCAATTGCTATGCAGATGACATGCAGCTGTGCATTTCCATACCACCCAAAGATGTCAGCCCCTAAGTGGCTCACTCTATTGATCACATCAACTTGTGAATGTCACAGAAGTTGTGTCAGCTGTGCAGAGGTAAGACACTAATTGATTTGTATTGCCACAAGGTCCAAATGAAGGGCTCTCCATCAACGGAAAAAGCGCCTCGGGGTGGATTCTGATGATTGGAGTTTTGAAAATACCATCACTTTTGTCAATTTTAGGTTAATTGCCAGAGAACATCATTTTCCCAGACTAGATGACCTTAAAGGATTTTGCTATGCCTTCATCACAAGCATGCTTAATTACGGTAAGAAAAGTATTACAGAAATATGATTAGACTAAGCTAGTTTTCACAAAATGCAGGAGCTCTTTTCTTTGCTTCACTTGCCTCACGTGAGCCTCCAGAGAACTTTTTAGGTCAGTTTTTGATAGCTGTGTTAAATGTTAATTGCGGCGTAGACTGTGGTTGAAACGTTCTGCTGGTGTTTTTCTGAATAAAGAAATTCAGGGTGTACCCAGTAGAAATGTGACAGAAGGGCGAGAGAAAAACAACAATTCACTAACGACCATGAAGCCTCCTTACCAAACAAAGACTAATTGGAAAGTTGCTGAGGAACAGCATTCGATGTCAGCCTCCATCACCGCTGGAACACACTGACAGTGGACCTGAGGGCACAACAATCTGTACACAGAGCCATCAGTTAACAATGTAGTAAACAGCAGGAATAAATCAGATAAATGAACTCTGTCTGTCCGTTATTTAGTTCTTTACATGATCATGTGACGGACTGAGTGACAATTAGCAGTGATGTTGCAACAACTGCATACAACTTGCTTCACCCTGGTCCATGAAACTGGTCCTTTTGCCGTTATTAAAGGCTCATTCTGAGGTAAAGAAAACACAATTCTTATTTGCATGCGTACATTAATAAAAACATAACTATAATCATGTAATATGTCATTTCTGCCTGTAACATCCCTCGTTATTTCCTTAATTCTACACACTGGACCTTTAAGTATCCGAGATGCTTCATTGGAGCACTGGAGTAGGAATATTGTGAAGGAAGGATTTCTGTGCGTGGCAAATTTTTGGCATGCTAAACAGGGTCAGTTAGTGCATCCCGCTATCACAGTTTCCACGGGAACACAGACACAGAGCACTGCGGCAGCCGATGGCGCCTTCAACAATCGCCCACACAGAACAAAGCCCGGCCATTATTACAGCATTCTGTGCGCGCATCTTTGAATGTAAAAGAATGAGAGGAGCGGGGAGAGACAGAGGGAGTGAGCGTCCGCGTTTATGTGGCTGGTTGCCCACGTGAATATTGCAGCTGGGTGGCTGCTCTGCTGCATCGCTCGCAAGTTCAAACATGGCGAACGCCCTCAGGAAGTCGTTTCTCCTTATAGGGATGGAAAGCTCCATGATGGAGTTGTTTTTTTTTTTTTTTTTGGTGTGTGTGTGCTCAGAGTTTGAGCACTCCCGGAGAGGAGGCGGGAGGACGACAGTAGCTGCTATGTGACTCTGCTTTACTCTATTATCCTCTAACTGATGTGCCCTGGTTAGAGGACAGAAGCTGCTGTCAGACATATCAATTGCCTGCACTGGCAAAAAAAAAAATAAACTAGTATAGTAACAGTTGTTGTGTGGACCTCGGCTTTACCCGCTGCAAGTTGTTATGCTCTGCAAAAACATCTTTGCATTCGAGCTATATAATGTTGAACCCAGATAACAACGTGGCTGTAATTACACCTGCTGACATACCCTCGGGCGTAGTAATGTGGGGCTTTGCGTGGGAGAAGTGAGCCACCCAAAGAGGTAAGCTCTGCCTTCACTTTTTCCTCTGCTGTAGGTCAGCTGCCCGGTGGCAAGAGCTTAACGAAAAGTAATCTCAGGACACCGCGGTACTTTCTCAATTTCCACCCTTTTAATGTAAAGTTCTAAAGTCTCTAACGTGCATTATATCAACAAAGATGGTGCAACGATATCTTTGGGTTCAGTTCTGGTCTTTTTTGGGGGATTTTTAAATCGGCAAATACATGTTCAAGTTGGTTTTTTCAAGGGACCGAAATGGTCAAATGGTTTCAACTCAACCTCCATAGCGTTTCTAATATTTCATCCATTAGTCCTCCGTGTTTATTTGGAATTGCATATACCAGTGCCGTCATGGAACATTGGGTTTTTCCTGTTTCCTAACAGGACTGGTTTTCCATTCCTCCATCCCAGTGGCTACGCCCCAGTGGAAAGGATTACTTGGGGAAAACCAATTTAAAATGTTACCACGTCATCGAGTGGGCTCCTTGCATCCTGAGATTGCATCTTAGTTGGTCTCCTCATCAGATCTTCTGTTAAAACATAATCATTTTGATCCCAAGACTGCTGCCAGGACTTTTCTTTATGTCACATTCACATTTGAATCAACAGATAATTAATCCTTGATACCACTGGATGCTTTTTTAAAGAAAATGATCTCTTGCCTTTTACTTTTATAGCTGAGAATATTGTTGGCAATCTCTTTTCTAGTTTTATATCAAACAGGCGTCTCTCTTCTGCAGACTTACACACTCACCCCTGTGAAGCACCAGCATTTGCATGTACTAGTCAGGATGAACCCTCCACAGTACAGGCTGTAAAAATAGCCATTATACCATCGCCCAACATCCACTTTCTTCAATTGACTTAAAAAGCAACATGGCAAATGAGCTGATTGCCTCCTCGCAAAATGATGCGTCGTCTCCTCTTCTTTGATGTGATGCCACTCCTCCCGTCTTACTCTCACTGCAGTGGTGGACCGGCAGGAAACATGGCCTCCACTACAGTTTGCATCCCTCTCAGCCCGTATCTGATAGTATAGGCCAGGAAGTAGGGAGAGAGTGGCTGCTGTTTGAGTGGTGGCCATTTCTAGAGAATGTCGGGAGAACCTGGTTGTCGTTAGATGATCGGAGATATCATCAGCTTTAACTTTAAATCAGTAAATACAACTTGTGGCGTGCACAGACTTTTTGAAGGGCAGGGGTGAAAAGAAAAAAAAGGGCACATACAGCGCAATCTCGCCACTGAAGAGGGCACTTTAGCGCGCGTTTTGGCTCCCAAGAGGGCACTTTAGCGTGCGTTTTGGCTCCCAAGAGGGAACTTTAGCGCGCGTTTTGGCTCCCAAGAGGGCAGTATATCATGTTTTAACCAGCCAAGGGGGAAGTTTAGTGTTTTTTGCCAACCAAGAGGGCACTTTAGCACGCGTTTTTGGACAATTGCCCCCCCCCCCCCCGTGCACACCACTGAATACAACTCACCTGGATCCATCCAAACCCAGAACAACCAACATCATATTCCAGCATCAATCTGCTTAAAGCCCAATCATGTTCATCCTGGCAAACCATCATCTGTCTGATATGTTCATTATAGGTCCATGCACTGCCAATAACTTGCAATCTTTGTTCAAAAAAATACATGCTAATTAGTTTTATGTAATTCCCTAGCCCTGTCCAAGAAGTTTTTTTCTTTTTGCCAACCTTAAGCAGGTAGTTATTTTTTGCCCAACGCTGACAAGGTAGCTTTTTTTTTCCCCCCCCGTTCTTGCTGATGATAGAGAAGACATTTTCTTTGATCTCATTTTGAGCTTGTCTGTTGTAAAAGGGCAGCGACTGACCTCAAAACAGAAACTGTCATCTGAGGGCGTCTGGCTGCGCGAGGTCCCAGGGCAGGAGGAGGCTGCGAATAAGGGCACTTCATCAAATAAATTAAACATGCAAAAATGCCTCCCTCTCCGTCTTTTTTAGGCTTCGGCTGCTGCGTTTGTGCATCTAGAGCTTTGCCTAGGTGTAAAAAAGGCTTAGCTGCAAACACGGTCTCTGTCCACACAAGCTGCCTCACTTCCTATTCAAGGTGATTCTCATTCTAATTATATTTTTGGGCTAAATCTTCGTATTTAGCTGTACCTGCTCCTTGTGCCACGGATGCTGAAGGAGACTGCTTTTGTACTTAGGCAGCCTTTGGCAGAGATAATTAAGTGTTGTCATAAGAGACCCGAGAATGTTTTTCACAGCCAGCAACTCTGTGACCTGCTTTAAACTGCCGTTCCTATAATGCAGAGAGTTCTCCGATCGGATGCACTAAGAGTTTACAGATTTTTATAAATGTCATCCTTGGCAAATCATTTGTACCTATTATAAATGGTTATATACTTCTGCATTTTTTTTTTGTTCAGTTCATTTAAGGCTCTGGGGTCGTAGCTTGGCATATGTGAAGAATGTTTGCTGGTGTGAAATAAGGCGCTTAAAGGCAAAAGTCTATCCGTAAGGTCGACAGACAAAAAACACACTACTGCGCAGCCTTTTTCTGCCGGTGGCGAGCTCTCCCCCCCCCCTCACGCTTTTCCATCTAACCTCAATATTATAGACATAAGAGAAAACACTAGCATACCAAACAGTGCGCTGGCATTAAGCAGCCATTAATTTACCCGAGCCTCGGGAGCAGAATAAATAAGAAAATGAGGAGTTTAATGGTGCATTAGTGAGGAGCCAGTGGAACAGGCCCTGGGCTATGTTTTGAATAGGCAACTATTATGAAAACCAACCTGTCACACACATGAAAGAGCAGACCAGTTGGCATTATACATTGCAATGCGATGTTTCCTCGGGGGTCAGACTGCATGCTTTACCTTGTTTATGATCGGCGGAAAACAAACGAGCAGCAGAGATGAAGAGGGCGAACGAGGCTCGCCCCGGAAACATTCATCAAACGGAAAAAACTTTTGAGTCAGTGAGCGGGTTGTGCATCTCGTTGCCACGTTATAGGCTCTGTCTTACAGTACACACGGCCCAGCGTTAGAGATCAATCATGTCAGTGCACAAACTTTTCCCTCTCATGACTTCACAACAAACACATTTATTTCCAGTACGAGTTGACATCTTGTTTTGCAGTGTTTTCAATTTGGAGCTGCCTGTTAATGTATCTGATTGCAGCTGTTTGTTTTTAGTTTTTTTTTTTCGAAGCAGGTTTCATTTTAAATTTTATTTCAACTCCTTCAATTATCGCATCGCGTTGATATCCACAGCGATCTATTCCCAAATCACACGAGCCTTTTTATATTCATACTCCGTGTGACTGATGCTGCCGCCGCACCAGCTTTGCCCCTGATGGATACATCTAATTCACTTCAATCTCTTTCTCTCTATGCAAAATGAGGAACAATGACAGTATGGATAATCCAGAGTAAAGACCTGCCGGCACATCTACGACTGATTGAATACTTGAATGATTGACTGCCGCCGTACCTCAGAGGCAGCGTGCATTACGCATGCTGCAGTTTCTTTGTACTGTACGTGTCCTTTATGTGCGTATGTTTATGCGCCCGGAATGATGAGCTTACAGCACTTAAAGAACCAATTTCAGTGAGGGTCTGACACATTTCGGCTTGTTTGGACGAGGGCCTCAGTTGAATAATAACGCGTCATTCAAAGATCAGGAGAAGAAAATCGGCTCCACAGCTTTACTTTCTTCGGTGTCCGACACGGTTTGATACGACTGCTTCATATTCTGTTCTTAAAGGAGAACTTCGGTCAATTTAAACATGCAGCTTCATTGCTCAAGCTACCCTTGACTTGACGGTACCGAAGACGCAAACACATTTGGTCAAACCATTACAGAGCTCCGTGAACGCAGATTTAGCACTGAGCGCTAACAGCATGGGGTCAGAACTTTACACTGTGTTTTAAGCGTCTTAACATGCTCCACATCTCACACCAAAAGTTATGCAATATCAGCAGACACCTTAGCACACAGCACTGTAGTGTGTATGACTCAAACTGAATAAAAAAGTAGTTAAAACAGTGTGTTTGTGCAAGCAGCTACTTACCTGTTTGTTGACATCCGCGTCTTCCGGTAGCTAGACCAAACTAGTCAATCCGTCGAGCGTGCGCTTACTCCCTCACTGGCGGAGACGGAAATGTATTCCAGCATTTTCGTGTTTCTGTTCATAATGTACATGTCCATGTTACAGCCTGTCATGAGCCATGAGCCTTACAATAGCCTGTTAAGCCTGTTAAGTGCACACTCGGTGGATATACTAGTTTGGTCTAGCTACCGGAAGACGCCGATGTCAACAAACAGGTAAGTAGCTGCTTGCACAAACACACAGTTTTAACTACTTTTTTATTCATTGTGAGTCATACACGCTACAGTGCTGTGTTGTAAGGTGTCTGCTGATGTTGCATAACTTTTGGTGTGAGATGTGGAGCATGTTAAGACGCTTAAAACACAGTGTAAAGTTCTGACCCCATGCTGTTAGCGTTCAATGCTAAGTCTCCGTTCACGGAGCTCTGTAATGGCTGGACCAAATGTTTTTGCGTCTTCGGTACTGGCAAGTCAAGGGTAGCTTGAGCAATGAAGCTGCATGTTTAAATCGACCGAAGTTCTCCTTTAACTTATCTTGACACACTGTTGTACATTTAAAAGTCATCATTTTACAAGTTTAATGGTCTAAACTTTAAACCTAAATGCTGGTGAATTTTCCCTCATGAAAACAGGGGCGCAAACAATGTAGCCCACTCACTGTAATTTATCATTTTCCTTTACGTGAGACATTCTCTGATCCACTCATCAATCCTGATGAGTGGATCATCTCACTACCGACTGGCCCAAAGGGGGACGCCATCACATTTGGATACTTGAACTGCTGGTTTGCACTGTGCGATCTGACTTGACCACGTGATGATCGCAATCTCACTTCTGTGTGGGTAATTACAAAGTGGAACAATAGCCCGTGAATGCTAATGACGGAGATATAAATTAATAAGTGCAATCATCTTATTTGTCTTGCGCTGGAATCTGTTTAGGATAAGATCCCAATCACAGGATGTTTTACTAATACACTTTTATATTTGCTCTCCATAAGCTAACACAATTGTGTAATGATTCGATTTGACTGGCTAGATAGCATCACGTCGAGATGTGCAGTTTACAAACTGACATCTCTCTGTGAAGTCTGAGAGGCTGAGTGAGAGGCTGATTAAAAGGCTTCAGATACAAAGACGCTATAGTACTCAACATTGTTACTGCAACTGTCACATTGCTTACTGGAAACAACATACACAATTTCATTTTAATAATAGTTATAGAGTAAAATTGTCAAACATTAAAATGCTTAGATATTACCCTTAAAAGTTAGGAGTACACTTTCACAGCGTTTGTGCTTTATTCTAGGTGTTATGTCACAGCATGACTTATTTCTGATTTCTTCCTGCTCATCAATGCCATTTTATATGTTGAAAGGTTAAAATGTTACAGAAACTGTCTTGGTAAACTCTATGACGCAACGCGGACTGGACAACATTTGGGAAAGTAGCTACCAAAAAAAAAAAATTTTCATTTGCCGATGCACCGCGATGTATGTTCAGTTTGTAAAGCTACAAGGAAATGTAATATAGCCAAGAAAGCTAAATTGATTTCAATAGCTCTGTTATCATGAAGGCGCTTTTTCTCCCCCAAGCCATTTTTAATGGCATTTGTGGAAAGTGCACAAGTACTAAAGTATGACACCAAGTATCATCAATGTCACTTCATTTGGGAGTTGGAGTTATAGTGTGACATGCTTTCGGCAGTAATTCAATTTTCTCACCGGCATGTATACTCGGATAATTGCAGTTGTCCGATTGAGCAGCATAGTCGAACTATGGCTGTAATCTGACTAAGCCGTGCATGTAAACTCACTGAATTTCACTTCATGAAAGAAGTTGTGAGGCGAATTCAGGTGAAAACACATAATGGTCAACAAGTTAAGAATACGACAGAATACCACAATTAATGTATTATATTTACTCGTATGTGGTGCTTTACAGTACATTGTCTTGTTTATTCAGCCCTGTGAGCTGCTGAACGTCTACATAACAATACGTTCCTGCAACAATGGCAGAAAGATGAAAGCCTGTAATTTCACAGCACTTTCTGAACCGACCGACTGTTGTATTAAACGCCAGGTAATATTAATGGGTATATGTTAAGAAGGCATTATGGTTGTATGGCAACTGTGAACCGACATCGTCATAAATATTGTTGCAGGTATACAGATGGAACTCTGAATCATTTTTCACTGTTGACAATCAAATTAAACATTTATCAAGCATTTGTTTTATGTAAATGTTCATCTGATAATTAGTTGTTAGTATTGTTCAGTGGGTAAATACTGTGTAAATCATCTGTAAATATAATCTAGATTACATCATAATGTTTATAAACGTTTGGAAGTGTTACCTGGTTGTCAGCGTGATCATTCTTATGATAAATATTGGCCTCAAATGTAATTTATAGTCGTGTGAACGGATGGGAAAAGTAATTATATGAGCCATGAAAAGTTGTTTCTCTATTAATCCTCCTCTGGCAAAGCGTGAAAACAAGAATCAGACAATACAGAAAAACAACAATAGTTTATTTTAACCATATTTTGTGTATGAACTACAAACTCTGGTCTCTATAATCGATCTCCATATCTTTTAAAGGTCATGAAAGAATGCTTACATGAAAATCAATCTCTTATTCGTTTACATCATGTTTCTCTTTTTCACTTTTTAGAACAGGTTGTTGGCACATGTAAAATCAAAATTGAAAAATTTTTGTTTTTGTTTTGTTTTATTCTCAAAATGTATCTTCTTCTTTTTTTTTTTGTATATATATATAAATCTACCACTAGAACAGCATTCAATCTCAGAAAACAAAAAGAAAAAGAATGTGCGAAAAAAAAATAAAAATATTGACCCAAAAATATTTAGATATCTTACATACATGAGACAGCTCGACTAAAATGCAACAAATTTACGATTTAAATTTTTCAGACGATTTACCTCCAACTAAAGGCAAAGAAGGGCAGATGGTTACACTCTCTTACGTTAACTGAGTAGAATTCGTGATCCACATCCCACCACTAGGAACCCAAACACAGACTAAATGACACACACACCCAGCTCGTTCTATGGTTTACAAATGTGCCAAACTCCACAGAAGTGTAATCATGGTGAGGCAAAAAAAGAAAGAAAAAAAAAAAAGCATGTAATGAGGTGGTCAATTATCTCATTCAGTCTAAAAACTTAAATTACTCGGGAACCTTATGTTATTTAATCTACCATCTGTGTGTGTGCACCACATTCAAAGTGAATAAATGAAATCTTGTGTTTCATTCAAATTTGCCGAACAAATCCCCTGAATTATCCTCATTATCGAATTATCTTTAAAACATACAGCGGGGGTCTCCAAACTGAGATAAATGTACTCCTGCATCTGCAACCCAAATGGTATCAAAGCACCCGTTAATGATTTCCACTGCAGCCTGAACCTGGAGAAAAAAAGGGGAGAAAAAAGAATGGGAAAAAAAAAAAAGAAAATTAAAAAGATGCTGTTTAACAACGGGACCGCTTTTATCGAATTAATGTTGAATTAGCTGAAAAATGGAAGGTAATTAACTACAGAGTTTTTACTTAACAGATTACAGACATAGATTATTAACATGTTTTAATCTATGCAATTATTGTATTACATATCACAAGAGGGCCCCAGGTAATACTGGTCTGGTGCGAATAGGGCTTTAGATTATTATCTTGCTGTTTAATTTGATTCTCTTTTCACATCCTAGTCATGGGATACTGAGACAAACTGCTGCTGCATCTCATTTATTCCCCCCCCTGCTTCGAAAGCACTGCAGCGTGGAGCCGTGTGGGTTTCCTGTTTTTCTTTAAGGTTATAATCTCTTTTTGACGAGGAGGCACTCTCTCCATGTGTCCGTTTATAGATCTGTCCACCTGATGACATTTCGTTTTTGTGCAGTATGTAAAGAGTTGACCACCTGTTGAATTCATACTCAGAACAAATATCGCGAGAGTCACTGCTAACTGCTGCTAGCTGTGGCTGCCATTAGCTTGTAGCTGAGTTAGCTGTGCAGCTAGCATTACAAAACCAGAGGAGTGTTGGTGTTTGCACCTCCAGCAAAGGAGCTTAAGACTGGGACAGGTGACTGGTTAGAATACTATGTTTTTATCACTCTGTTGATAATTCTGTTTAATTTAGATGTTTTCAACACGATTTCTTACATACTGCTCCTTTAACGAGGGCTAGAGGACTCTTGTCAAACTTACACTCAGCCATACTCTTACATACGTTCGTGTTAGGCTAGTTAGTGTGATTGAAAATGGTGTCAACCAATGGATGGACAGGATATGAACGCTGTAAAATATTCAACTATGATCTTTACAACTCGTAAGCTTGACAATCTTATGTTTTGGTAAAATGTGACAAAATGTGCATACAGGTGGACAGCAGAGATCCCGATTATGCAACAGGAGCAATTTGAGGAGTTTCTGTGGATTTGCTGATAGGTAATGTATTCTGTGAAAACTACCTTTACCAATGGAGTCCACTGTAACCACCATGGTTCCAATATCATCAAATCGTCTGATCATTGTGAAATGGCAAATCGTACTTGTCGCAGGCACCTTTCAAGCCTTTAAAATTCAAGTTTAAAACTCGCACCGCACTTTTGTGAATTTCAGTCGGAGTACCACTTAGTACTCGTGTTTTAGAACACTAGTTTTAATGGGGAGTTCTCCTCCATGGGATTCCTAAATGCAACACTCCGGTATAATGAAAAAAGTTGAATTACGCGTGACAGTGGACTGACCTTTTCATATATTTTCCGATTAGGGGATCAAAAGCTCTGCTTATTTGCTAAAAATAAACCCGGGGCATCAGCCTAACTGTTGGATCCGACAAATGTCTGCCTAACCTCTGCATTAATGCTTCCTGCTGCCATTTTTTACTGAGGGGGCTTTGAAATGATTTCCAGGGTATGGGCGCCTGCAGAGCTGAGTCCATCCAAAGCCCATGGGCACATCAATTAAAATGGAAATTGTGATGTCGCTTACAGAGAGAGAGAGAGAGAGAGAAAGAGAGAGAGAGGAGGAGGGAGGCAGGTGCAACTCAAACATCTGGTTGATGCCCGATCCCACACATTCACCCCTAAAGCCTCCCCCAGCGTAAGCCCTGCCGCTCAGGGGCCAAGTCCTGATGTTGGCTGGGGCAGGGTGTGAATCTGGGGCTGCCAGGCGCTGCCCACGTGGAGATGTGGCACACAGATGACAGGCGACGCGCTCAGACAGCTGTATAAAGGGTTTCCGCTCCTTCTTAAGCTCATCAGTCTGCTTCTTGATAGCACTCGGTCCTGCAGTGCCGCAGATGAGGTACGGGGTCCCAGCATGAAACGGGCGGCTTTAAAGCAATCATCTTCATATGCAACAGTACAAAGCACCGTAAGGTAAAGGTGAGGTCGTGATACACCACAAACAGCTGAGGCAGGGGAGCCTCGTTGCGTTTTTTTCCACAAGAATTCTGATCTTTACACTTTTCTCTCTCATGTTTTCCAGTCACAATTACGTCGATGCTAAATGACCCATTGACGCTCCTCCTGTATCGCAACCTTTAGAATTTAAACGTGTCTAAACGCGATAAATGAGATGTTCTCCACAATAATCTCGTCGTCAGTCAGAGCAATTGGAGATCGGGCGATAAAATAATATTTGCATATACATTAGGAACACAAAGACAAATGTAAGTTCATTTCATAGTTAATCAATAGAATTTAATTTAACTAAAATGTCCCTCTGATGATGAGCCCTCCACTTTTACAACAGCAGGACACATTCCCCCCTCGCTCAGCATCCTCGGTCTATCGACGACAGAGCGGAGAGTGCCTGATGCGCATGTGACAGATTTAATTAAACAGTGAATCATGATCAAATTCCGTCACTGACAGTTCTGTCACTCACTGTAAAATATTGAACAACTGTTTAATTCATCTCAGTTACAGATGGTCACAAAAGATTTCATCACTTAATCCACAGCCGGAGAAGATCACTAATGTGCTCTAGATTTCTTTGATACACGGGGAAAATGAGGTTACTATCTCCTCTGATCTAAAGTCCGCAGTTTGTTTGTTTTTTTTTTTACCAAAAAATTGACAGTAATTTGCTTCAGGAGTTTTTTTCTTCGACAGATGTCTCCAAACAGAGTTTGAAAGCATATTAGTAAACCGATCACGTGACATGAGAGGAAGAAAAAGAAAAAAAAACATGAATTAAGTGCTGAAAAAATAATTGCAGAATACAGTTTTTTCTTGATTTAACCACAATACTTTTTTCTTAAATAAATAACTTCTGTTTTGTAAAGACACTTTTTGAAACAGTAGACATACCCTAATTCCCAAAGTCATTGAATAAACAGAACCAGTCACTGATTTGCCAAACAGACCGTGTTTCCAAACCTTCGTGTTTGAGCCATAGTCCTCATGAGCAATTGTCAGTATTGTCCTGTCAGTAGTATCTTTATGTAATTCCATCAGTTTTTGCAATGTCTCGTTTTGAAAAAGAAACAAAAAAAAAAAAATGTATTAGATTTGGGTCTCTTGCACATTGTCTTTTGAGCTGGCCCGGATTAACAAAGGTTCGTGCGCTGAGCTGTGTATGGAGTTGATAGTGGAGGCATGGTTGTATGCAGTCTTATAGGCGTTATAGTGGTTGAGGTGCTCGTGCTCAAGAGGAGGCAGAGTCAGGTGGCCCTCCATGCCCGGGCCTCCTGTTACGCAGTCCTCGTCCACATTGATGATCTCGATGGTGCGTGTGGGCGCGTGGTGATTCTGCTGGTGGTGCTGTTTGCGCATCTTGTAGAAGATGATCAGCATGACAGCTGCCATGAGTGTGATTGCGACAAAGCAGCCGATGATGATCTTGGTCGTCTTCATCACCTCATCCAAGCCGTTAAGGGAGCTCTCCCCGCCCAGCTCCGTGACGGGGATTGTGTAAGTCTTCTCTGTGGCGCGGGTGGATTGCGGGGTCCGGACCGTGGTGGTTGTCGTAGAGGTGGGTGAAACGGACTCCCATGCGCTCCCGGCAGAGGGGGTGGGGCCCACCCTCTGTTGCACGGTAGTGGTGAAGCCTTCGTTGTGTGGTGTTTCTATGGTCTCCACTGTCACTGTGGTGAAGTAGCTGAAGCTGCTGTTCTCCGTTGACGACACGTTGAGCGTGGCGGACGCCGTCGTGTTACCTGCGGAATTGCTGACCATACACGTGTACGTGCCCGTGTCCTGCATGGTGACATTGGTGAAGTTCAGAGTGCCGTCGTTCAGCACGGAGATTCTGATCTTGTACGCACCGTGTGTCATGATGGAACCGTTGGGTGTAATCCAGCTCACCGAGGTCAGGGAGCTGGCTCTGCATTTCAACTCCGCAGCGCTTCCCTCCGTCACGTTTAGGTCTGCGGGAGGCTCCACAATAACAGGAGCATAACAGTGAAAGTAGTTCTGGTCCAGCTCGCCAATGTATCGTCCCTTGTGGTGGGTCGGTGAGCTGCAGCGGGCGCAGCAGCTGGTGTTCGCCGGTACCATCTCCTTAAGCCACCAGCTCAGCCAGAGGATGTCACAGTTACAATTCCACGGGTTGTGGTGCAAGTGTACCCTCTCGAGGTGATGCAAAGGAGTGAAGAGATCGTGGGGCAGGAGGGTGAGGTTGTTGTGGGCCAGATTGAGCTCCACTAGCGACTGCAGGTCGTCAAAAGAGTTCCTCTCTATGGTCTGGATCTGGGCATGCATCATCCACAGCTTCTGCAAATGGATGAGCCCTTTAAAAGAGCCGGGCCGGATGACGGCTAACTGGTTGCCCGACATCTCCAGTTCATCCAGCTTCACCAGGGGAATGAGGTTGGGAATTTCCTTCAGATTGCACATTCCCAGATTTAAGTAGCGCAGATTGCTCAGCCCTTCGAATGCGCCCTCAGAAATGTAGGAGAGCCTTTTGAGCTCCCCGAGGTCCAACCGCCGCAATGAGGGAACTCTGTTGAAAGCATAGGAGGGAATGCTCTCTATGGGGTTATTCCTCAGCCAAAGCTCCTTAAGCTTGGACAGGTACTCAAACGCCCCGTTTGGGATAGTAGTGAGGCGATTATCAAAAAGCTCCAGGGTATTGAGGCTGGCCAGTCCATTGAAGGCCCCCAGCTCGATTTTGCGTATGTGGTTTTTGCTCAGCTGCAGGATCTCGAGATGTCTCAGGTGCTTGAAGCTGTCCACCTTTATGACCTGAATGAGATTTTCTTGCAGATTCAGGTAGCGCGTGTTGGTAGAGATGCCATCGGGGACGTCCCGCAGGCCTCGCCGGGTGCAGATGACTTTGCTGAACTGGTTACTACAGGAGCAGACAGAGGGGCACGTCTGAGCACGTACCAGCCCTGCCACCACCAGCAGCTGGAGGGCCAGAAGCAGCACAAACAAAGGGTCGGACAAGGCCCGGTTCCACCTAGGACCTCGCATCATCTGCTGCTGCTGAGAAGAGGTCATCTTGTTTAACATTCATAATTCGTTGACTGGTCTTCCACTCTTTGAAAAGAGGATTTGGGCTCACTGGAAGGAAATGAGAGACAGAGGAGAGAAAAAACGCATTAGATTATTGAATGCACGCTTGAGATTATCACGTCACTCGTAAAAAGACAATTAAAACGTTGCAGAAAAATCAACTTCGAAAGAGTAAAACATAGAAGGATATCATTTAAGTGTATGTGTCAGCTGCAGCTTCTAATAATCACACATGCATCCACACGAACTCTCGACCTTGATGGAGTGCCTTATTTATCGTTTCCGGGTTTCGCGCTCTCAATCTTAGTCATTTAAAATAAAATCCTAAAGACGCTGCCGACTTCTGTGCTGCATCCCTGCAGAAGGAGGGAGGCGGGGAACAAACGCTGCTACGGCTGCTGTGTTGCGTGATTTATATTTGAGACTGGGGGGGGGACATAAATAATAAGGAGGCTCGCCACCCACCAGTCCTTCAATCGAGTCGAGATATCTGGAAACGTCTGATTACAACTCACTGTTCCTCAAAGGCACGTATGTGACTGGGATGTCAAACAAGCGAGCCGAAATGGGACCAGGGAATTTGTTTGTGTAGCTCTTTATGCGTCACGCCAGAGGAAATACAAACAACGAATCCTTTGATTAAGATTTACTGTGAGCAAGAGAGACGACGCCGTGGCAGCTATGGAGTGTAATTAAACAACAGATGGTTATTTAATTGACGCACTTCTTCCTGTTTTCTACTCAATTATAACAAGAGTTCCTCAAAGTTGCTCATGTTGAGTCGTACAGTAAAAAAAAAAAAAAAAAAAGGTGCTGTTCATATGATCTAAATAAAGGCAGAAATACGAAATAGCAACGAGACATGGCAAGTGTGCAAATCAAACACTTTCCCCTGAAAAGCAGGAACTTAAAGAAAAAACTGAAACCGTCATTAAAATGCAGAGTATGCCGTTTCTGCCACTGGGGGTCTCTCAATCAACACAAAAGACGTAAATACAATGGGATCATGGGATTCGTTGTGCTCACTGTTAATCAAGCACCGTATACGTGACCCTGTCGTCTACATGTCAAAGTGTCCTTGGGCGAGATACTCAACACCAAATTGCTCCCGCTGGATCTTCCACCGCTGTGTGAGCGTGCATACGAATGGTTATCGCTAAATAATAAATACACTCCAATTACTGGTCCATAATAAAGTTTATTCACGTTATTTTTTGTCATGTTTGCCTTTTGGCGAATGAAAACGCACCTTAATGAAATGTTGCGGTATCTTTGGGTTTGATCGTTGTCGTAAACCTCTGGGATGATGCAAGTACACAACTCAGGAAGAAATACATGAACAGTCTTTAAGAACTGAACCTCTGCTAAATATAATTTAGATGTAATATGTAATATCTTCAAAATAGGTTTGAAAAGGGACCTGAAAACACTGATGTACTAAGATACAATGACTGAACTCAAGAAGATAGCAAAACCATTTCAATCAGAAGAAGTGAACACCATGCCATGTCATGTTATTGAGGCGGTGCTTTAGATCGAACCACAATCCCAGCAGATTTTTTAGCTCATGAAGAGACGGCTGAGCAGAATTAGCTTCTCTAAAACAAAATTTTTTGAAGGTTCAAGTATCAAAATATCCCAAAACCCAAACCCCCTGTGGAACTTCAGATCCATCAAAAGAAGCCGGTACACAACCGACATGCACACGACATTAGATCCAGTGTTCTTGCACACTGTAATAAAAATAAAAATACGGGGAACTGTACACACTAATGTACTGTTCTTCCTAAATACAGTATAAAACCGTAAATGTAGATGTTTTAGAGCTACTTCACCGTGTCCCTGTTTTTAAATCACGAGCATGAAGCAGTGTTAAACAGTAAAGTTCACATTATACAGGACTTAAACAGATTGACAGTAGTAAACTGTTGTTGTAGATTACAGTAGGTAAACTGTAGAATAACAGCTGATAGTGTTTTACTGTAATTTAACAGGGAAACTTGTTGACAGAGTTCGATACCTGTGTTACTAATCAGAACACACTAATGCTAATGGGACTGAACTTTATTCTCACCGATTCATTGAGGCTATTATTAAAGTTGAAGGGTTCACAAATAAAAATACATACCAGTACTGTTCAGTTGTATACAAATGCCGAGGCGGGCTTGACAGCATCATATTTGAATACTGCACTGACAGTATCGTCGTCAGTGTGCCTGCATTTCATATTTTCCGTCACTGTCACAGGAGAGCTGGAGTTTTACCCTGTCTAAGTAAGAGACAGGGAAACACTCTGGGCAGGTCGGAAGTGAGTCACAGAGCTAACACAGATAAAGAGAAACATTTATAGAGTCTCTAATCTACCTGACCTGAATGTTTTTGAATGTGGG
Organism: Sparus aurata; assembly: GCF_900880675.1. Taxonomy (NCBI): domain Eukaryota; kingdom Metazoa; phylum Chordata; class Actinopteri; order Spariformes; family Sparidae; genus Sparus; species Sparus aurata. Next base: position 6,422,355 of record NC_044194.1, on the reverse strand, counting down.
AGGAAACTGGAGCACGTTCAGAAAAGGCAACGCGAGCATGAGGAAGAGAGAGAAAAAAAAATGTGAAGCTCGCACGGAAAGTGCCGGAGCCTCAACCCGCAGTGAAGCGACAGTTACCGACTCGGCTGTACGTGTCGCCGAAGTCGCAAACAGCAAGAGTCGATTCTCAATATTTGTCAGGAAGAGAACGACCTGTCACGCGAATAAGTTTGAATCTATAAACAGATTAATGAGCGCTACGAGAAAAAAAAAACGGCTCTCCGGGGATCTGTTTGATGAATAAAGTGAAATGACTGTCAGATTTAAATAAGGTAATCAAAAAAAAAAAACAACATAGCTATTTATTCCTGTTGAGTAAACTGTCCCCGACACCTCGTGTTTAGAAGACAAATAAGCAAAATGACACAATTTGCAAACGGTGCATTGCATTTTAAGAAAGAGGACGAGGGCTGCTGTAAATAGTCCAGAATACTGATCAGCACTGATCTTGCAAATAAACAACCTTAGACAGCTCAGAAAGACTTGAGTCTGTGACAATACGCTGACACGCACGCGCACAAATAATTAAATACATTTTGAGATTCCGCAACCTTCACGTTTTCGCGTTGAACACCAGCTGTATTCCCGAGCAGAGCCGAGCGAACGGCCGACATGAATGCCGTTGCAGGATTACAGTGTTTTTCTGTTCGACACACAGCCTCATCCGCAACCCAACGCTCTTCACTTAAGAAAGAGCACGCTATTACTGTAACTACTGATTAATTGCTTGATTACTGACTCCATTAATTCTTCAATTACAAAATTCAAATTCCAAGGAGCCAAAGCCTGAGGGTGGAGCAAGAACGTGTTTTCCACGCGGGGAGGACCAGATAAATGTGACAGGCATCACACAGCAGCCTGAAAAATCACATTCCATTACGGATGCTTTTCATTTGTTTGGATTTAAGAGCTCGCCGAAAAAAAAACAAAAAACTAAAGGACTGTGGCGTTTATGAGACAATGAGGTGTCTGCTCTCATCTCCTACTGACCCCGTGTCCAGAGTGGGTTAAAATAAAAGTCATCATCTCCGGTAACATTCATCACACACACACTTATTATTCTGACAAAGTATGAATCCCCATCAATAATATGACCCACCGAGTATACGCGGCAGTGTTTGGACCTGTGAATAACTATCCCGCGGATAAAGCGTCCCCTGTATCTTATTCCACTATTTACTCATCCTCTCCAGCAGATCAGACCTTGAAAGGAGATAAACAATGAGTCGGCAGAACGGGATCCAAATTGCGGCGGCAGAAAAAAGATGAAGTTGATTTACGAAATCAAAACAATGCGTCCCCCCTCGCCGACAATGAGAGCGGCGAAATTGGATTTCACGTGTGTGCAGTGGTGGAATTAGATGAAAAAGAGATAAGGAAAATGAGATTAAGAAAAGAATGCTTTTTCAAACTTTTGTCCTCGCAGATTATGAACTGCCAGCTGTCTCTTTGTCTGCCAGGGAGAACTAAAGCGTGACCCAGATTAGCCCGACTGCAGACAATTGAAGAGCAAGATCCGCAACATTTTCCCCGAAATTAATTTCTGGTTATGAAATGGAAACAACTCAAGTCAACGCAACACAAAGAAACTCCGTGAGTGGCTAACATACAACTGTTTAGCAGCATGGATGATAAAAAAAAAAAAAAAGCATAACACAAATCACTGATTCTCACATACCAGCTACCATATTATATCATGAATGCCAAAAACCTTTATGATAATGGATTACCTTCGTTACCGACTGTCAGGACATTTTTGAATGGTTTCCCCAAAGCTTACCCCGGCTTGTTATAAGTGTTACAACAGGTTGCCAAATTCAGCAACTTAAAACTAGGGTTGGGAAGTTACTCGATAAGCTTTTTTTGTGTCGAGTTTGTAGAAAAAGGCGGCAGCACACTCTTGCAGTGGCTAATGTTAGCATAAAGCCATCAGCCATCTGAGCCGACCAGAGCTGCGGCGGCAGCGACGGCCTCCTGTGGCGGCTAATGTCGGCATAAAGCACACTGAAAAGCAACTGTCGAGCTGGGAAGCCTTTTTCGGACCGGGGGTACATTCGTGATGGCTATTTCACTCGTGTTTACACGACTGTGGCTTTTTGAGAGTTGTTTGTTTATGTATTTACTGGTCTGAAAAAGCCAGGAAATCTTGTTGATCGCGGCAAACTAAGCTGCTGATGCATCTCCCAGCTGGCTGGAGGTGCGGGGCAGTCTGTCGTCAGGCAGCGGAGTTCATGTGTTTTGGAGGAGATGATGTAAAAGATGGATCTTTTTCTGTAAAAAGCTTTCAAAATTTAGCTTGCTTTTGCTGGTTTCTAAAATCTAACCAACTGCCATCTTAAAATACTCGTAAAAATTCCACTTGAGAACATTTATATGTATGTTTGTGGAAGTATAACTGTGTCATCAGCATAACAATGATGTGTTGCTAAATATGAGCATGTAAATGAACATTCGTTTCTCAATTTAAACTAATGTACAGCATAATGGAGTGTGAGGTATTGCAAGACAGTATTACTGATTGTTGGGCCAAAAGCCATAAAAAGTAAACCGTCTCTTTGGTAAATGACACAACAAACAGCAGATTATATACGTTACAGATGTGTCTGTATAGAACTGTGCATGCCACATTACTCCTCGCATCAGTTGCGGCTACGTGAAACCAGCTTTACCCACAAGCCCTCCCAGAGGATCCGCCATCAGCCCACTTAAAGGTAACCAATGGGAATTAACTCTGGCAGCCATAGAAACAAGCGACTAATCTTCCGCCTGACACAACTAATCAATACTCATACTGCATAAATACAACAGCTGTCGTGCTGAGATTGGTCAGCTTTCGTCCTCGTCCGGCACATGTAGACTCGTACAGTACAGCCTTTACACCAGCTGCATCTAACTGTGTGACGCATACTGGGTTTAATTACAACCATGAGCAACAAGACCATCACTATTCTGCAATACACTCATACAAACTATTGACAGATATTAACACCTTTAGCTTAGAGAATCCGGGGTGCAGCAGAGTATTCTGGACCCAAATATAGAGAGTCCCTGTGGGCCCCTCTCTGCACCCAAGGCTGTTTATTCAGTACCTTTGTGGGCCCCCCTCACATGCTGGCCCGGTTCACTCAGTTCCCTATTACCATACAACTCTGTGGGGAATAAATCAATAACAGTGATAATAGTGTCATTTTTCTGTGAAACACTCACTGTGACACTTTTTTATACCGAGTCAGCCCATCGAGGCCGTTCCACTGTTTTGTCTGCATAAAATCCGCCCACCTGATGATGTCACTGTCCGCATTAGGATGATGTGTGTTCATCACCGACAGCACTGACCCTTAAATCCTTCCATACTCTCGTAAGTGGTGGACATCTATTCCGCTAGTCATGTGTGTCTCCGCACTATGCATTTTTAAGACGGGAAAGACATTTCGCTTGTGAAGCTCCCGAGTTTTCATCGCGCCGCTCTGTTATTCGGTGCGGCTGAATGCACAGCTAGAGTTCAGTGCTGGTTTAACCAGTGTGCACATTGTGCTGCACAGCAGTTTCCACTGGGTCCTTCTTCCATGAGTACAGTAATTCTGGAGTCTGTATCGTATTTTTGCATTATAAATCAGCCAGAAAAGGCAGGATGAATTATTTAGCAGGGCTAGAGGAAATTCTAGTGGGGCTAAAGCCCCCTAAAATAGATGTGGTGACGCCACTGCTTGGCCAAAAAAAAAAAAGCACCGAGTGATCTTCTTCTGCTCTCTTTCCATGACCAACACACATTTCGTGCCTTTGGTCTGTATAAACATTCATGGCTTCACTTGAAAGGTGAAGGAAAGCGAGAAGGGACTCACTTATGGCTTTCTTTACTCAATTAATGCTTGCGTATCCTTTGATTATGAACTTTTAAGTGAAGAGCGGCTGACACAATCTGCGTCATTCACGTTGTTTGGCGTGGACGGGGAAGGATGATGAGAGATTTTTAGCCGGAGAGACGGAGGAAGGTCGACGCGCGTGCTGTAGTGAGAGAAAGAGAGGACGAGAGGGAGATTAATGAGATATAAATCAAATTAGGTCACTTCTCGATAATGCCAGCAATCTTGCAACGGCTCCAAATATAAACCCGAATCCTTTATGGATTCCAGTGTGGGAGGGATAGCTACCAACCACATGCACCACAGGCATTCACCTCCTTTTTTCCCTTCTCTGCTATGCCGTGATATTTTTGCCGTGTAGCCATATTTGGCATCCAGTGTTTTGTCACTGTTTATCTCAGGCAGTGTATTAGCTTGCAGAGGGGTGAAGACAGGACATGACATCCTCGCTTTGAGCCACTGTCAGGGACTCCTGTGTATCTCGTGTTAATGTTTTGAAGCTGAAAACAGTGTGTCACTCAGCGTGACTCAACTGTTTTGCTTCCATATTTGTCATGCAATAGGTTTGATTCATTTTCTTTTTTTTCGGCCTCCTCGATGACGCAGCCTTCTAATCCAGCTGGAATATCAGCACGATTACGCACAGATGCTGCTGGTTGACAACAGCTAAAAAGAGGAGATATAATATATATTTATATATATATCTTTAATGACCTCCTGAGACACTCTCCTCTCAACATACATAATTATTTCTTTAGGTGGATTTCAGTAATTAACACGCGGTGGAAGGCAACAGGAGAGGGCGGCCAACAGCTTTCGCAAACCAATAATAATTAAGGTGGCGTTTCATCTGCAGATGACCTCTTGATCTCGTTCACGTCGCACCAGCCACCTACACATACAGTATGAGCGCGACTTGGCAAGCTGCACGCTATCTGTAGATGATTACTGAATACGCTTCAATCGGTCAGACCACTGCGGCTGTTAATCTGCTCTGGTCTCTGTGCTCTGCAGTGTGGCTTGTGTTCAGCACAGCTCCATATTCTTATTCCTTTTTCTTCAAAATTATAAACTTCTTTCGGGTGAGTGCAATTTTCTGATATTCAGTAGGGGTGTGCCAAAATATTGATTCTACGATATATCGCGATATTTCGTCTTGAGGTACGTTATCGATACACTGGTGCCAAATATCGATATTTAAAAATGTAAAAAAAAAATTTTTTTTTTAATTTACTTTTTTTTTCGGCCCACCACCCCAACCCCTCTTCGGAGGACAGCTTTATCTTTATTCAAACATAGGTATACAACCAAATAAAATTTAAAAAATGGTTTAAGTAGCTCTGAAACCCACACATATAGATATTTAATGATAAATAATGATAGTAGTCAGTATGTGTGTTAAGAACAGTCACTGTGCAATATACTCTTTGTTTACTTGGCTGTCATTCATGTGAAATTGATTGACAATGTTTTGTAATTCCTGTGAAATGGATTCAGTGCAGTCAATAAATTCTGAATTTCTTCAGTGACACAGATATCGTGATGTATCGTGGATGAAATTTTTTGCAATATATCGATTATCGCAGAATCGCTGTATCGTGATATTATCGTTATCGTGGGCAAAATATCGTGATAGTATCGTATCGCGAGGTACCTGGTGATACCCAGCCCTAATATTCAGTAGTATGCAAATACAATTAAAGGTGCCAACGGCTCAAATTAGAATTTCAAATGTATTAACGTCTGTATCGAAACCTTTTCAGGTAATTAATGATTGTTGTTTCTTGCATGCAGAAGTTGTTTGAACGCTGTTGGGCTGTTTGTTGAGTCCCTCTCAATTCATTTCTGATTCCCAGGGGGGCCATTATCAACAGGCACAGACAAATATGCACCTGGATGCAACTAGCACACCAGCCGACCCTCCTGACGTCCCTGTTTTCGTTGCCCTCTCCTGGTTTCCTCCCGGGCTCACAATTCTCCCTCATTTCTCCCAATTGATGACCATTTTTCATACTTTGTCACCATTTTAGTCATCATAACATGTTTCTGGCACGTACGGCGCGTAGCCTAGCGCCTCATTCTCCTCAGTGAGAGAGAGAGAGATGGACAGAGAAACGGAGAATTAAGAACAAAATGTTACCCACATCCACCTGTCAACCTCTGCCATTAGTGTTTGAAAGTGTGTGTGAATTTGGGTGAATGTGACAAGTGTTGTGAAGCGCTTTGAGCGGTCCGTAGACCGGAAAAAGATCCATTTACCGTCCAACTCGTGACGTAGCAATGAGTGACGCATGCAGGTCGGGGCGTGGAGGGAAAAAATGGCGGCCTGCTCACAAACAAAACACTAAAACGCGTTTCTGAAAACACTAGAAGTGACAGTGAGGCACTGCTCTAACAGAATCTTGATTCAAAATAGAGCAGCACTGCCTCTGTGTGACAGTTTGATCTGAGGTTCGTGGGCCTGGTGCGCTGCTGAGCAGAACCGCAGACTGGACTCTACCAGATAGACCCGCAACCAATCAGAGCAGTGAAACAGGTCAATTGTGACCCTCCAGATCTGAACTGGCATCGCTCCTGTCAGCCAATCGCATCAAACCCGGCCCCTTTATTAGATAAACAGTTGCGACTGGCCCGATACGGACCGCGTCAGATGGAAATCAATCCGAATGGGAGGAATCAGCTGAGCTCGGTGGATCCGTCTGGTTCCTCAGATTGCATTATCTGACAATTTTGATTAACTGTTCTCTCTATTTTTGGACAATTCAGTTTGTATCTGACTATTAACCGACTCCTGCTGGAGTCCCACAGTTGAATCAATGGGAATACTTAGTATGGATTTCTCCACTTTTTAACGGCGTTACAACAGACTAGTAACATCAGTTTCTCCCAGCTGCCCTGATTTTAATCCAGTAACTGTCAGTGCTGGTTTTAGTGTAACACAACAGATTATAATCCCAAGTCCATCACATACCGTACGTACATCACCAACCCCATCGCGAGGGGTCGCATATGAATGTGCACCCTCTTTTCCGACACCAGACACCGTAAAATTAAGTGTTCAGGAATGTCGAGAGAAAAGAAAAGAGAGAAAAAAAAAGCAGGAGATGGCCACACTGTGGCTCTTTTTTTTTTTTCCCATCGTCTTTTGTCTTAACCATCCAAGTGTAACAGACAAGCCGAGTACTTTGAATTGGTGCTAACTAGCCAAGTGAGACAAACTGACAGCTGCTCCCCTGCCCACAGCCTGACATCCTTCCACTCACAGCTTGTCTGTCTCATCCGTAACAAGATGGTGAAAGGAATTTGATTCATCTAACAAACACTGATTTAACCGCCGATCGCTGCATGAGGGATGTATTCGGGAGTTGATGCACAAATGAAGCGGCTTCTATGGAGTTTTTTTGGGGCTTTAACATCTTATTAGATTTGCATATAAAACATCTTCGGTGACGTTAGATACGGCATGTAAGATATTACAACCTGGCTTAAGAAAGGTGGGATGAGAATAGCGCATTGCAATCTGAAAGCAGAGACGGTGCTGCTCAAAAGACACAGGAATCAATGATTTTTATGCCCATATTCTGAATTTTCCCATCTTCCTTGATGAACTCTTTGCACACACTTCGTCTATTCAAGTGTACATGTGCGGTTCTGTGCTACAGGTGCTGCGTTTCCTGTTATCTGCTTCGCCCTTTCAAATTCAGTTTCGGCTTTTGCGTGACAATGGAGGAAGCATGAAAAGGGTTTTTTTTTTTTTAGCCAGCTCATTAACATCAAAATCCAGACCAAATTGGAAACGTATACAATGAAGCCGGAGAGCAAAAGAGAAGGGAAAAAAAAAAAAGGTCGTTAGAAGAGCGAGACGCGAGCTCATCTAATGAGCTGTTGTAGCGTCAGCTACGAGTAAGCATTCTGTCTCAGCCGGTCTGCAGAGAAAAGACTTCGCTTCACATTTTTAACACTAACCTCACCTCACAGTTCCCTTCTTGGTCTCAAAGAGAAGAAACAGCCTTCAGAAATAGTTTTCAAATATAATCTGACAACAGGATAAAGATTAAAGATCATTTATGGGGCATTCAGCCTTCATTTTCTGTCTTTATTACGATAAAGAGAGAGAATAAAGATATCCACTCTGTTGCCGTCATGTATTTTAACCACACGGCCGCTGAATGCCTCCAAGCAGCCTGAATTTGAATGATCCTTTTACTCAGGCAGTAAGCTTCTTCTACTGACTGCTGTGTTTGTCCAATTTTAATTTGTTGGACCGTGTTAATTTGAGAACCTTAAATGAACTAGTTTCGTTTTTTAAAGGTTGGAAACACAAATCCATAACTGATTTGAAGACACGTGGGAGCAGGGATCCATTTGGCCGTGACTTGAGGAACTAAACTTTTTGCTTAACTCTCAAACTGAAAACATTTGGACCTGCAGATACGGCAGCCTGGTCAGCGGCCCTACGCTTCTGAGTTCAGCGCTGTAAGTACCCCTGCAGCATCGCTTCTTGAAGAGCCCCTCAAGTGCAAGGACGAGGAAAGTCTGAGTTGGATGGGGCTGTTGAATGGTTCACACGCTGGACTTTCCTTCTTGTGGCCAGATACCCTTTTAAAAGTTATATTGCTAAACTAAATTAACGTGCATTAACGACACAAGTAGAGGTAGTTTTGCTGCGTCAACCTAATCAAGAACGTTAGTAACGATCTAAAAGTCAGAATATGACACTATACATAAACTGTTTGTCAGCGAGCTTTATTGAGAAAGTCTAAGCCGACTCATTTTTGCTAACTTGAACTTTCAGGTGCACAACCGATGCCAAACGGCTGAAGGTAGAGCGTCAAAGTTTGAAACTTGAGGCCGTCTTTGACATGTTGGAAGGGAGAACATGTTGGCAATACAGTAATGAAGAGTCTGTATTACGGCCTCACATACAGCAGGAGGCCATAACTAGCATGCTACCTCTCGAAACACTTATACAAAATATATTTTTGCATTTGCCTTGTCTGAATAACGAACAATCTTGTCCAGAGAATGTGAGATGAATGAAAAAAGGCTCCTCAGATGATTCGCAGAAATACTGAAGACTGAGACTGAAACTCAAAGTGCATCATTATCTGCTCTATTTCCATCTCTCCGGGTTAAGTTTAGGTTGTGAGTAACAACCTTTTGTCACCTCATACCTGTCAGGTTTAAAAAAAAAAAAAAAAAAAAAGGCTCAGTGTCTCCCTGTTTACAGTGACGCATCCTCTTCTATTTTTGAATGGGGCCATTGTTGGTTGATGATGCTCTGCTTGTGAGTCAACGTTGGAGCATCTGCTCGAGAGAGAGAGGGATGTGTCACCGGAGCACAATGAGGACGGCGCATCGCTACTACAGGGCGTCGCATTTGCTATTCGGGTGCGGAGAAAGGAGCGATTGGCCTCCACCTCGGTCGGAGGATGAGCCCTGGAGAGACACATTTTCCTGATAAATGAGCCGCGGTAATTTCAATCGGCCTCCTCGGACAGGAGCGCCTGACCGGGAGCTTGCTTATGGCCGCTGGACTTGAAAGCACATGCGAGGATACATACGGGGATGTGCATGAGCTGATGTTCAACTACAGAATTTGAGTCTTAAATGCAAGTATCCACGTGTTTCCACCCACTGAGACGGAAAGTAGCCACACAATACAGCAGCGGTCTGAGTAGTAACAACCTCGTGACGTCTAAATAAGATAACTCTCATCCTCTAATCCTTCCTTCACAATATTTTGGTTCCCCTGTTGTTCTGGAATAAAGGATTTGTACCGGCTGCACAGATCTCCCACAGAAGGCGGTGTGTCCTCGTGGCATTTATTCCGTGGTTTGTGCTCTGAGCATGTGCAGAATCTCACAAGCCGCGTATGTGACAGACTCCTTGTTTCACGGCGAGCAGTGTGTTGGCGGCGGGGGCGCGTGGGTGACAAGAGGTATTGATAAAATCATTCTTCACCCTGTGAACATTTTTCACCGAGAGGCTGTGGGCAGAAAATGGCTGCTAACTGCTCTTCAAGGATGTAGGATGAAGAAGTCTACGCTGCCGCTGTCACAAAGAGGTCTGGCTGGAGGTCAGGGTCGGCATGCATCACTTTAAGTCCGACCGAGCCGCGCAGAGGTCACTCCGAGGCCGCGAATCCGGACATCCAGGCAGCGCGGCGACTCCCTGTGATTGAGTTCGGGGCTTTAGAGAACGTGGCGAGATAGGAGGGAGCTCGGTGATGACGTCTCTGAGAGAACCAGAGGCCGTCGTGTCAGGAAATATAATAAAACGGAAAGCCTTTCATGATGGAATGTGTGGAATACTTCCTCGGGCTCCGAGTTTAATTCTTGAACATTTACAGCCCCTTTTTGGACTGCTGCAATCCACCAGGAGCCCTAATGACTGATTAACAAAATCAATAGGTGTTTGTGGTTTAATGGTATATAGGCAGAGCAGAATTATACCACTGCAGTGAGTCGGGTGAGCTGAAGGAGCAGAGCTGGATGTCTGGACAAACACTTTGTTCTCCTTCTCTGAAACTATGGCTGATTTTAACATCCGCTCGGCGTTGACACCTTCAAGGACGCGCGCCTGTAATGTCTCCCTGACTGATGCGTCGGCGTGCCTGCGTAGCATCAGTCGGACTGAAGGTCGGCTTGGCAGAAAGGCTGTGCTACTGAGGAAGGAAAAAGAAATGAGCAAAGCTAAATAGGACAAAATAAAATGCATCTCATGGTGGGAACAATGAGATCGGGGGGACCTCTGGTGGTTTGAAAACACGTCATTACAACGAAGAGAGGCGACTGCATCGACTTCAACATCCATCTTGATTAACTGGAATGTAAATGGATGCTTGACGGTGGATGTAAGCCATTAATTAATATTAGAGAAGTTAAAGGTGCACTACGTAGTTTTGGGGATCTTTATTGCGTTTCGAAGATTTTTTTTTTTTATGCCCTAAACAAACAAAATCACCTCTCTTTGTTTTCACGACTGAATCAACCGAATGAACAAACTGACCTTAAAGGACGACACACTTTCATATTGTTTTGCTTGGCGGACCCTGCCACCTTTAGTAGCTGCAAAAAGTGTTCTTGAGATCTTGTTTACCTCTGAGAACAGCTTGTTTATTCAGTTCTGGAAGAGTACAAATGTTTCTGGGATTGCATTCCACTGGCAAATATTGAAACACTGAGTTTGAATTTCTTCAACAAAACTGCACAGCGCCCCTTTTAAGCTAGACAAAGGATACTGCATTCTAAGCTTTGGGATTTTAGGCTTGGACCTCTGTGACATGAGGGTGTATCTGTGTGTCTGTGTGTCACTGAAAATGCCAATAAATAGATTGTGTGCCTAATCATGGTTTAGGAAGCTTTACTTTCTATTTGTATCTTCCAGCATGGGATTTGTAGAAACACTGCAGCCAACAGTGAACCAATAAGAGCCCTTATTCGCTCAGATTGCTGGATCTAGTTTATGTCTGGGGGACAACGCTGGCACTGAATTTCGTTTATTTTTTTATTTTCATCACATATTTTATTACAAATATTCTTAATGTTGGACTGAAAAGCAGAATAGGAATGGAAATCGAAAAACACAAAATGTTTTTTAAAAAATATAAAAAAATTTTCGACCCCCATAGTATCTGAGTGCAACACCACTGCTGTATATACAAATCCCAGGTCTGTAACTATTTGTAATGTAATTGCTAACAACAAACATGAACATGAGGTCATATACATGTTGTGTGTTGAAAATGTAGGTCTTAAAATTAACACATATGCAACATGTGAGACACAATTCACCCTAATATATAAGATACCGCACCGTAAAAAATCATTTTGAAGTTGTTATTTTAAGGTGAAAAAAAAAAAAATTGAGTGATTGAGTATTTTCACACCTTCTGCCTGAAAAAATCTAAACAAAATCACAATAGTGTTCAGTATATTCACTGTGTATGATTGAGTTTGGTCACTGTTTGTTATCAGGCGCCCGTTCCCCACTACTTCATATTCATGCACACGGATTATTGCAGCTTGGAGATGCTTTTCAAAGGCAAATCCACAGAAGTAACAGCGAGAAGGGAGAGTGATGCTCATTTCACCTAACAACAAGCCAAGATGAAAGCGAAGAAGAGTGAAGCTCGGAATCAGAAAAACACAGAGGGCCTCTGTGAGGAGGCGCACTGACAAGTTATAGCCCAGTAAAGTAAGACTAATTGTTTTTTTTTTTGTTTTTTTTTTTTCTTTCAATAACACATCACCACATGTGAATACACGCGCTTGGGAACATGTATGTCACCCGCTGTTTTTTTGTTTTTTATTCTGAAACGTGTTGCCAGAGGAAGATGATACACTTTCAGAGGAAACAAAACATGTGAATTGATTCCTTTTGCAACAAAGAAATTCAATCGTATTTCTCTGAAGAAAGCCAATCTCCCGCCCCGCTGGGATGGGTATAAAGGGTGGATAAAATAAGAGAAATATCACATGAAAAAGGAGCTTTGAACTAAGTGAATCACAAAGGCAACTATTCATGTGAGTCATTTCAATATAAGCTGAATGCTACTTAGCTTTTAAAGAGCTCTGACAATCACCACTTTTACGTGTCAGTTTCCAAAAGGGAAATGGGGGCGCTCGCAGAGTCTTAAAGAGGCCAGATAGTCGGCGCTTGATTCGCTCCTGCATCGGCTGTAGCAGTCTCCGGAACGGTCTACTGTGTCGGTGGATATCAGACTCTAAAAATTACGGCAACATATGGCCGATGCAGACCAACGCCATCATCAGCCCAGAGGGACAGAGGTTCGCGAGCGTGAGCTCCCCGACACTGTGACAGTAGTTCACACCAAAAGTGGAGCAGACGTGTAGTGGAAGTTACATGCATGAGCTGCAGCAGGGATGTTCACACCAGAGGCGTCTTTTCTGTGTGCAGTCCAGCAGCCTGACACAAAGGTGAAGTGTCTGGTGAAAAACAGACCTCCTGCAGCGTGAGCAGAGGCACCAGCACAGTAGAAACGCCGCTGAGAGTCAGAAAGTTCCTCTTATTTTTTTCCACTTGGGCGACTGAATATTGTACTTTATTCCCACTTTCTCCACAGGCTCTCTCATGCGTCCAAGCAGCAAGCTAATTTTCTCATTAAGCGGTGTGCACTGATTGGGTAAAGCCGACAGTTTATAGACCCGTACATCTTTATCTTTGTCAGTTTCCTACATATTTAATATTTCAGTTACAGAGCTGATATTCGTTTGGGGTTTTATGATGCAAAAGCAAGGAAAAGTTTGTGTATCTGTAAAATATGCGCCATCTTTTTAGGGGTCACTGCACTCAGCGTGCCAGAACTATAAGCTGGAAGGTTTATGGGCTGTATGCACGTCTCTAGTCGACATGTCGGTGATGATAGATCCGCAGCATACAGTAACCCAACGTGAAATTACCACAAAGTGCCAGTTCAGATCCTCTCACTATTCCGGAAAAGCCTGAAGCCGAGCCCTGTAAGTGCTTCTGGTATTGATCTACAGGAATTTGAACACACTGAAATATTCATTTATTTTTTTCTCACCTGGATTTTGTGAATGCAACACTAAGCCTGCAGATGAACTGTAACTGCGAGGTCCACATCACAGCCTTACACGGTCCAAGGTCAGATGTGATAAGAATACACTGAGAATTAACATTTAACACGTTTTTCTAAGGAAAAATCCGAGCGCCTGGCAAAAAAACCAAAACATTTATGACCTCAGAACAACCCTGCTTGAGAGTACCAAACGCATAAAATTGATGTAATACTTTTTTGTGATTATTTACACTAGTTTTGCAAGTAGGAAATAGTGAAAAAAAGCTCTTATTTTCCACATTTAAGCCTCAAACTTATAAAGATTTGACAGATTTGAAATTTCCTTGGCTACATAATGCATCAATCATCCAGTGGCTGACATGTAGGTGGCCCCTCAGGAGAGAAGGGTCTCCTGTCAACGCAATCGCTCCCTGGCTGTTGGAGGCTCCAAGGCAGGCACACGGTAAGTGCTCCTATCTGGGTTGTTTGTTCCCTTGTTGTTTGTACTTGCCTGACGTGTTTGTGTGTTGAAATGGTTTGCTCGAATCGAATCGTGAGAATCCAAGCTCCTTAATGACGCGTGGAACGAGTTCTTAGTTGTATACGCACGTAGCCTAGCTGTCACACAAACTACCTGGCGTGCTAATTAGTGTAAAATGCTGAAGGCGATGTTTCACACTGTTCTTCGTGCGTTCATCTAATGATGACTGATAGTCGTTAGCTCGACGTGCTCACAGCTGTGAACAGCCAAAGGTCGTGAAAATACACCAAGAATACCATTTCCACCTGTTAGTCGTGACTGTGGATCTGCGATGGCGTGGTAAGCCATCACGTGGGAGCCATCGTGTTCAGTGATTGCCCTGCATAATCATAAAACAGCCAAAGAAGAGTGAGGCTATTTTCAAGGACCAGTAGCACCCTATGGTGCAAATGTTGTTTTCCTCATAATCTCCCCCTGTTCCACAATGATTATTCCCCCAGACAAGCTGCTAAACACTCTCAGCAGATCCACAAATTATTCAGTCTTTATGGACGGAAAAAAGGAAAGAAAAGAAAAAAAAAATCAATAACACAGACTTGTGTTCCTGAAAGAACAAGAAACATCCCATTATAGCATTGTGTTTTAGAATAGTCCAATTACTGATTAACAACATCCCTGAATGTAAGGCACATAGCGTAGCTTGGGAGCATTCAACGGCTCAACCCAAGAAACGGCTAAAGTAAGCAGGAAAAAAAGAAACTGGTCGTTCATTTAGCTGTTCATTTCCTTCCCCCACAAAATCCCTCTCATGATCACAGGAGGCTGGAGGCTAATCCCAGCAAACACGGGGCAGGAGACAGACAAACACCCGGGTGATTTATAGTTTCCAATCCGCCAGAATTAGACACCTTTGGACTGTGCTGTGTTCCCTCGCTTTAAGAAGTGCACCAGCAGTAGTTTGTTGAGATAATAAGGATGATTTATTTTGGCCGAGAAGGTCCAATTCTCAGGGAAAACACTGAGTGAAAAAAAGGCCCGGGCCTCCCCACACCGAAATAGTACCTTTTTTCCTCTGCAGCTAAAACGGTGATGTTTTAAACTCATGTTACATAATTCACGTTTGGGTTCAGACACAAAAAAAAAACAAGCACAAAACGTGTCGGTCTTTCATTTTCTCCGAGAGTCTTCGCTCCTGGTTCTGTCTCGGTCTGTTCTCACCTGCCAGTTCAATCACAGATCCGAGGGGGTTCTAGTCGTCCTCATGTTAACGTCCGATCCTCCGCGAAGCTGTCCCTGAAAACACACGAGAGAGGAAAACTGTGAGAACGCTTTAAAAACAGATAACACATTTACACCGATGCGGTCTGTGTCCACTCCGCTCCGTGTTCTCCGTGGAATACAGCCCATGAATAATGCACCGCTTTGGAAAAGATTATGATGTATCTACTCAAAAAAAAAAAAAAAAAAAAAAAATGCTATTTTTTTTTTAAAACCCCCAGGATATCTAATTCAAAATTCTCTTTACTGTTTCTAAATAATCATTGAGTCATCTTGTTGGTTTTCCCTTTCCGTCCACTTCCTCAGCGCTCTCTGCTGATGCCGACGTTTTAGTGCCTCTGAGAAACCGCTATCTAACAAGCCGGGCTCTACTGTATGTTCCCTGTACTGCACGTCGGAAGAGCTCGTTCCCCAGGGGACAAGGGGGGACAGTCAAAGCCATAAAGCCTCACACACACACACACACACACACACGTACACACCACATAGAGGACACACCACCGCTGAATAAATTATGGGGGACAAAAGCAAACGCAGATATAGCTCTCCATCTCACCCGCCATCCATTAGTGCAGTGCAGGAGCTGTGAGTGCAAATAAGTGTGTGTTTGATCCGCGGGAGCATTATTGTGTGGGCCTATGGTGACCTCAACCTTTGTTTTGAGATAAGGGCTCTGCCGACGGCGTCTCATTTGTGCAGCACCGCCGCTGGGTAACGGTTTTCACATTGCAGTTGCATTATACCCCAAATGACCGGCGGCTAATGGCTGTAAAAACACTGCAAACATATCTTGACCTGCCTAATGAGCTCCTGATGGCGAGAAAACTGAACAAAACAGGATGGGATTTAATGGCAAAAAGGCTTAAAACTAGCGACTGTTCCCTCGGAATTTGCAGGGGTGGGTTGGAATATTTCTGCAAGGGGTGTTTTTTTTTTTTTTGTTTTTTTTTTTTTTTTTTTAAGTCGGCGTGCAAGAAGATGATCAAGCCAGTCGGAAGTCCTGAAAGGCAAATCTAGATCAAGCCACACTTCTTGATTTGATAAGGCAGCTTTGTTCCAGTCTTCATCTTTGATCCAACAAATGAAAATTCAAGGGATGTGGTTACGCAAGGCCTGTCTGATCAAAAACAGCCACAGAAATCAGTCCAATTATATAATTCTGTCTCTCCATAATCATCAGCATCTCCAGCCTGTTTACTGCGCCGAGGCCTGAACCGCATCTGTGCCTTTTGAAGATAGTGTTGCGTATCAAAATTTCGGATTGCCTCGATACTATCAAGTATTGCAAAATGTCTCGTCAATCGATAACCAAGTTTCTATCTTCTTAGCGCCAGTGAGCCAATAAGCATGCAGCGTAGATCCAGTAGCGCTTTGGTGACCGGTTGTCTCGAAGTTATGCCGAGAGACTGTGCTCAACGTGTGCACGTCTGATGTAATCGCTTGTAAAAACAGAGTTCACGACATTGGAATTGAAGTCAAGGTGTCGGTATCGATGCTGGTATAGAAATATTTTAAGCGATACCAAGCCATCGCCGACAATGTGATCTTTAAAAAAACACTACTGGCCTGATTTTCAGTCAAGTTGTGGTAACGGTGCAGCAAGAATAGGATTGTGCCAAGGAAGAAACGGATTTGAATCACAGGGCCGATAAACAAAAGTGTTTTGATTTACGTTAACATCCCGAGATAAGGCAAGGAGCCCCAGCGGTTTAAACGCCACACATCTAAAAATCCAGTAAAGTTCAAAATCACCAAAACAGCCACTTGTAGAGATTTGCTCAATCCATATTACAGTCCACATCCAGAAGTCTTTATAGAGAAAGCAGTCGTGATGGAGGACAGCGGATTTACACTCACACTAAGTCGGGGCAATGGAAACTTGAATATGCAATTATCATGCGACTACTTAGACTCTCACCAACATCCAGATTGAGATTGTCTGCAACAAACTCCATCAGAGATATAAAAAAAACTTCCGTAATGATGATTAATTAGCTTGCACTTGCATTTTGCATTTCAAAGACAATTAGTATGTTGGCCTTGGCAGAGGTTTGCACTCTGTCTGTGTCTCTAGTTTGCAGATATCTGGGGGGGAGAAGTGTCTTTCTCAGGGATGATGAGTTCTGGACATTAATGCAGGTCCATAACACAATAACTACAGTTTATAAAGTTTTAGCTACATAGACTTGTTAATACATACCGGCTCAAATCTATTGCTGATCCCCTAATGTCAGTTCTAGTCTAACATCTCCACAGCTTTAGGTTCAGCTACCGTACATACATGGGAATATAATTGTACGATGACAGCAATTAAGAGGAAATAATACTGTTCATATATATACTGTACAGGTAACGTATTTACAAACTGACCTGGTGATACGGTGGTACATATCGTAGAATGAAGTGCAGCAGAGTACTTTGAGGAAAAACTACGCAGTGTTTTCTGGTCTGAAACTTCACTAAGAATGACAAATGATCCCCACGGATAGCGATGATGAATATGGGCTTTGCTGTTGTAATCATTATCATTGTTGTTATTATCAACAACATCAATATTGTATCACACACACATACACGCTGACAAAAAAAATAAATAATAAAAACACCCCCGGCTTTCCTCCTTCTTTGACAAAACACTGCATCATTCCATTTTTTTTTTTAAGTCATTTTTTTTCCGAATCACGTCTCGAGTCAGTGTTTCGGAATGTGTCGAAAAAGATGTATGTCCCCGCTAATTAAAAAAAAAACTATACTCAAGCGCGCAAAACAGCCCGGTCTGGTGGAGACAGCTGCGGCTTCCATGGTGATTGGGTCCTTCTAGGATGAGAGATTAAAGGGTAACTCCGCAAGTTTTAGACTTTAAAGTGTGTTTAGTTTAGTTTAGTTTATTAGTTTATTATATCGAAGACAATCCCAATTAATTAACTGCATCAACAACAGTACAAAGGGCAGCTTTAGCGAACATGGCTAATATCCTGCTGTAGTCCCCGGCCAGATGACAATAGGCACCCTAAAAAACAAAACAAAAAAACAAAAAAAAACAGGTTTTGTTTACTGTTTACAGGTCTTGACGGGTAGAAGCTGCATGTAGTCTGGTAAATTCCCTTCAGTGATGTCACTTAGTAGTTGCACCGTGGGTGATGTAGGCGGCAGGTTTTGAAAAGGAAGAGGAAGGCGCAGCATTATCTCTGGTTCTGCTGTATTGATTCTGATTGTTTTTTAAGTGTACATGATGAGTCCAACGGTGTCATAGGACTGCAATACGACTAAATGACAGACAACTTAACCACTGAGTGGCACTCGAGGCAAGATCACATGCAGCTTCCTCTGGAGCCACAAAAGGCTTTATACTATAATGTCTCACATATGCTCTACTACACCTCAAGACATGTAAACACACTTTAATGCGTAAAATTGGTGGAATTACCATTTCAACAATGTATGCCTTGCTTCTTCACAGCCAGTCTAAGCAGCACTCACAGCTCTGACTGGGTGCAGTCATACCTTTTACAGAATACAAGAATGGCAGTGTATCCCCACAATTGTTAAACTCTATTACTCTACCATGCTTTTAAGAAAAAAAAAATATATTCACATATGTATTGTGTGCTGCACCACACGAGTGAATACATACGACTTCCGTTAGCATGTCACAGCTAACGCAGATAGGCATCTGGTCCCCAGATGGAGCAGATCATGATGACGCCACTTTAAAATCTGATTCACAGAGTTTAAACATCACATTGTAGTTCAGATCAATCTATCATAGCACCTATGTTGCAGCAATAACATTTCCAGATACATTTTTATTACCGCTCTATATTTCGCGTGGCGCCATTTATCATCTCATCACATCTTCAACATCAGTCAGTCCAATGAAGTTTTATCTTCAGGGGTCTGCAGGACATCAAAAGATCTACTCAGCCATTTCTCGTCTCTCTCTTTATCTCCCATGAACTCACAGAGATAAAGTCCCTCTCTGAAAGAGTAGCAGTCCAACAAATCAAGACTAATGTCGGTGCCTTCTGCTCCAGATCGCAGCATATTTTGACCCGCGGGTCACACTACATCACCCGCTGGAAATGACCAGAGATGCATGTCAGGCTGAATCAATTGGCCGCACAGCCACTCGTTCAATTAAGATCCTGGGTGGGGGCGGGCAGTGTGGTTTGCAGTGTGGTGAGTACGGGCTCCCAGAGGAGCAGTAAGTGCTGAAATCAGCTCAGCTGCGGCTGCCATTTGTCATTATCTAATGGTTAATCCATCTGTGTCTGGTAGAGGGTCCTCGCAGGCCAAATTGCTAAGTGACCAGACAGTAAGGAAAAGGAAAAGAAGGATAGAAGGATAGAAGAGATAGATAGAAATAGATGGAAATGGATAGATAGAAGTCAAATATTAGAATTCTTGTTATCTCAAAATATACACGTTTGCTGAAGCGTAGCTCTAGTTCAACACAATTTCCCGGTAAAGGCAGGGAGATCATATCTAGAAGTTTAAAAAGATCCATGAAATCTGTAAGGTTTGCTTTGACATGACGCACATGCACACAGAGATTCCCGAGCCACATTTTCTTTTTTTTTCTTTTTTTAAAAAAGTCCAAAGCAGACGATGGCGACGAGATAAAACAAATTAATAGACTTTAAAGTAGGCATTACGATGGAATACAATTATCTGGAACAAAGAATGAAATTTTGTAATTCTCTCAATTACGTGATCTGTGACTTAATTAAATTAAAAAGCGGCTAAATCAGTACTTTAATATGATTTTAATTAGTACACGTCTGAGCTATGTACACCATTTGTCAGCAGACAATATGAGAGCTTACAGGCTTTTCAGGCATATTCTGTTTATCTCTGTGCACTTGTGTGTGTGTGTGTGCATGTGTATGTGTGTGTGTGTGTGTTTGTACAGCAATGCTTGTGTCTGCACTGTATAATGAATTCACTGTCAATAATTCCTGCCACTGACAACCAGACTTTCTTGAATCGCAGACAAATGTGCCACAATAATGTGCCGCTTAGCCAAAGTGACTCAGAAGCAGTGGGCATTGTTGCCAGAATTCATTTTTGATATTTTTTTTATTTAATTGGCAGGATGGGTTCTATTTATTTTCACAGGAATGCTCCGTGTTCGGCTTGTCAGACTGACACAAAACATGGCTATCTAGTCCAATGGAATAGAAAAGCGGCTGCAGGGCTGAGGGATCGCAGCAAAACATGACACAAAACAGACCGTTGCATGTAGCGCGCGCAACATACCACCACTGCCATGTGTTCGTTGTCAACGCATGATTTAAAGGGATGCCTTTGCTAGCACCGCAGCGTAAAACGCTGCTGCGCCGAGGGGATGCCGCAGAGAAACTCATTGCAGAGTGGAATTAGTGCAATCAGGGGAGATATGGAATTAATATGTCTGATTAAGTGCCCGACTGAATTAGCATTTGGAGTCCAAAGAGAGTTCAAGCAGAGGGGGGGAGGGATGAGATATGTTCTGTGGAGAGGGAGAAGGGCTGACAGATTGGACTGTAGAGGAAAATAAAGTAATAGAGCTGAGAATGGAAGGGTGGGGGGGGAGAAAAGGTAGAATGGTACGAATGTTGCTTTAGCGCCAAGCTTAACTCGGGACAGTCTCCTCTCTTTGATTAGTTCATTTTGACGAGGAAACGTACTTCTACTCATCTGCCCGTGGAATGGATTCATAGTCACCCTCCTGTCTTGTGTTTTCATCAACACACACGCCAGCTGTCGGTTGTTTGAGACGGGAGAGGTAATTGGTTTGGCCCCATCAAAAGTGCCGGAGCCTTCCGAAGACACTGTGACCCGTTTTCATGACGACGCTGTCATTAGCGATGAGAGAACCACGCCGAGATGCACGCGAAGAAGAAGAAGAAGAAGAAGGAGGAGAAGAAGACGACAACAAAAGAGATGATAAAGGATGACACAATAGTTGGGGGGGGAACGAGTCGAGGGGGAGGCGGACACAATACCAACACTCGAAATGCACCGAGGGGAAACTTCAGGGGAAAGGTGGTTCGAGGAGAAGCAGGGAAGATGAAAGACGCATGCTGCCTGGTTAGCCCCAGAGAGAGAGGGGAGTAAATTACCAATATGAAATCTCTCCCTTGGAAATGTCTGAGGCTCGTATGAAAGGCTGGTGGAAAAACAAAAAACGCCTCTGAAGAAAAAATGCATCAGAGCAGATGCCACGCTACCACAGGGTGATACGGGAGACGCACCGCGAGAGGCCAAAAGAGGCACACGCAGAGCAGATCAATGATAAGACGACCTGGAATTGTACAATAGGAACTGCACCGTTTGGTTCGACTCTGCTTACAATTCTTGTTAATTAATAGAAGAAACGCGAGACATGATTGCGAGTGTGAGGTCTGAGAAATGACACCCTGGGGTGAGAGGAAAGTAGAAGGCTGTTATTTAAAAAAAGTCTTTTGGTGAACGATGCGAGAGACACACGGAGGGAACAAAAAAAAAAGAGGAGTGGAGAATGCAGCGGATCTGCTTTCATTATCAATAATTTCCCGGTGTGATGGACATCACGGTGAGTCACTGGGTGTGTCTGTCTCCAGGAAAAAGATGAGAGCAGTAGCAGAAGTGGTTAGCGCGCGGCGCCATCAAAGGGAACATGGCAAACTGACAAATTGGCGCGATATTCTCTAATTTTTCCCTTCTGTTCTTTCTTCAGATTCTACTCATTTGGATTTTTTTTTTTCTTTCCCCTCGCGGAATTAAATAGCAGGCTGCAATTTGTGCCCCATTTGATGCAGGAACTGACTTCTTGGTACAGTCACATTAAGCTGTTTTATGAGGAAACGCCTGTATCTAACCGTGCCATAAAACCAACTCTGAAAATCTGGATCATTAAGTGTTTAGGCAGTAAGTGCGTGCAGACTAAACAACATTCAATATTTATTCGTTTGTTTTGCCAGCGCAGGCATTGTTAGTCTGGTTTGATGTTTCCGCTCTGTTGTTGATACCTGCAGAGGGTCATGTCGGTCGGCCGGCCAGGACCGATATGCTGTCAACCTCCACCGGTGTGTTATACATTCTGCACCGACACGAGCTCCTCTCTCTCTTTTGTGACCCCTTGACATCGCCTTACGTCACCGTGTGATACAGTTGCATAATTTATGCCTATATTCACAGTAGAAGTGGAGCCAAAAGGAAAGCTAAAAACAGGACGGAGCCGACTTGAGACACGGGGAGTGGAGCTCGCTCAGGCGTGTGTGAGCAGACAAATCAGGGCAGACTGGCTATTCAAACGGGGGAGCCTTAAAGAGACAGCAGCTAAAATATCGCATTTCAGATGGAGGGGAAATACAGCGATGTTCTCTGAGAAAACAATTGCAATTTGTTTTTGAGTGTGAAAGCATGTAAATCTATTCTACTAGCAGCACAAAATGAAATCATGAACCTGAAAATGAGCATCAGGCTGGTTGATCAGGCCGGTTGTGTCGGACACGCGCCAAAATGTAATCCGCAACTTTCCATGATATTTACTGAGCTCGTTGACGTGCGTCACGGGATGAATCAGACGATTGTTCAGTTTGCATCTGATGTGACAACCCAATTCAGTTTTTTTTTAACTCTGGACTCAAATTAACTTATCACAATGCAGTCTGCTTTGGATATTTGTGGTCCGCAGAGCATGAATCCTGTTCCCGGGGTCTCCTTTGTGTAATGTCACAGCGACTGCCTGAATTAACAAAGCTTAAATGACTGATGTTTCCTGCTGCTCAGGCAACTCGTACACAGGGACTATTAAATCCTGGAAGGCAGACTGCAGCAACATTTGCTTTGCATATTCATGCTCCCCAGAGGATGGACATTTCTGACTTCACTAACCTCTTGACCTTTCCTCTGGGGTCACCCATTGCAAATAAGAAATCTCATTATCAGTGAGGCATATTACAGTTAATTTAGCTAAATGTATTCCAAGGAGATAAACCTATTTGATTTTAAAGACCCCATGACCTTTTACAGTACCCTCAGGAAAACATTTCCAAAGCATTGCATTTTTTTGTTCATCAAATCATGAAGTTTAATACTTAATAAAGCATGATGTAATGAGCATTACATTCTCTAGAGATGGCTGCAGGGCTTGAGACTGTGAGGTTTGTTTTTTGTAACTGTGGGTTTTGTTCATTTGTGTGCACACCACCACGTACGTGAACTAATTCCATTCCATCATTTTGCTTGTAAAAAATCTGACCTTTCGTTTTTCCTCAGCCTCAAATGGCAGAAGCCTGTAAACAAGCCAGTATAACAACCTCTTAGTGCATGCGTGTCTGTTTCCACACATCGGGACGATTCTTCACGCGGCTCCCCGCAAATCCGCGCGGACACGTTTCATTGTGATGTGCAGAGCCGCACAAAAGACACGTCAACAGGCGGCGGCGGCGACGGACCGCGCGAGAGAGGGAGCGAGCGTACAGGAGTGGAGCTACACATCCCCCTGTTGGGCTCAACGCTAGTGATCCTAAGCGGATTTACAGTGCGATATCAGCACTAAGCAGAGCGTTCATTACAGGTATCAGCAGCCGAAGTAGATAGTGGAGTTAAGAGAGGAAATGCTGACATGCTACCAGAGAACGAAGGCAAAACGAAGGCCAGATTTAGAATGCCGAACATTATCAAGCTAAACACAGGCAGTGGAAGATGGAGGAAGTGAGAGGAAGAGGGATGGTTGTGTGTGTCCACACAGCTCCTAATCTTAACCAAAACACAACAATGATGATGTTAAATTATCATTCAAAAATATTTAATGAAGTATGTATATCGAAGAGTAAAAAAAAGCAGACACGTCAAAACCAGACACACACCCGACAGACAGCCCTTCCTCTCAGGTGTTTGCATGAAAGCCCGGGGAGAAGCATCGGATAGCAGGGAGCACTCGTCATGCACAATCGGCCATGAGTCTCCCTCTTGACGAGGCCATCAGACTTACAGCGCTTTCCAGAACAATCTTGCCGCACACTAGCCTTGTGCTTCGACGGCTGGCTGCCACGCTCTGCCAGCAGTGCTTGTGCGGGGAGCACATGCTCCATTGTGGAAAAGATAAGTAAATGTTACTTATTCCATGTACAAAGGCAGTATTGTACTGTGTACTCTGACACAGGCTGATAGCCAAGGCTTCAAACATACAGCTCTCCGAGGGCTGAGGTAGACTGATGCCTCTAGTCCTTCGTTCTGTAAGTTATTACGAAGCAGAATGTGGTTGAGCGGAGAGGAACAAGAACAGGAAGATGATGCAGGGCAAGTGTTGACTCTCAATTTGGTCACTTTTTCTGGCAAAAATCGGAAGGTATGTTTGGATTGATGAATACAATCACATGTTAGGAGTAAATACTGAACGCTGTCATGGCTGTCGGGAAATGACGCCAATCTGCGCGTAGATCAGTTCCCTATAGATCTCGCTTTCACCACGCTATTTGGAAAAGACGAAGGATGAATTTATATGAAATGGTAGCGCATCTGCCGCCGCACAATCAAAACAGGAAGAGCCATTATTCTACCCGGTCTCTATCCCCAGGTTATGGCGGAGTGACTGGAACCATTGTGATTAGTCTATGCTGCAAAAGGACAATAACTCCGCCGATGGAAGAGGCAGAGGAAGCCGAAAGGGAGAATGAGCATTCACTCAATGGAGAGTGCAGATGTTGTGTCGACTCCCCTGTCAATATGCATTTCCCAGTTCCAAAACCAGCGTTATTTTTTACTAGATCTGTTCAGTGACAGTACCTGCCTTTCTTTTAATACAACCTGGTGTTGCACCTTTTCATAGCCCTGAGATCAGGATGTCTAGGTTTAATTGAGAGTTTTTGCCTGGGACAGTAGCCACGCTGCTAGCTTACGCTCCTTTGCAACAGCGGCCCCGGCGACAGTAAACCACAAAGAAACACAACAGATCACAGCATTCCTTACGCAACGCGAAACATGCGTGTGGTCATCTGCATCTACCGTACATATCAACAGACTGTACATGTGACAGAGTGTGAAAAGAGATTAAGTTGAAGAGGGGAGAATTAGCGATAACTACGTGGAAAGCGAACACAGCTCTTGGGGAAGCTCTGCTTCTCTCGGAGAGGAGGGGGAGGCCGTCTGAAGAGGTTATTTATTTTTCATCTGGAGATGGAAACTGAAGAGCGGTGGGGAGAGCCCCAGCGGAATTACTGACTGGAGACGGGGCTCCTGGGGCTACTGTCTCTCTCTTCTCTCTCTTTCTCCCACTCCCGCTCACTTTCCATCTCCCACCTTTCTGATCTTCACCAGAGAGCTGCCGCTGTCTCTCTGGGAGAAGGGGGAAGAGGGGAGTAAAAAGAGAGAGGAGCCGCTCATTCTCGATGCCATCTTTGCCTGCCTCAGAGTCAAACTCTATTCATCCCACACTCCCGTGCTCTGCAGAGCTCTGCTCGGCTTTGCTCAGCTGTGACTGCATCGAGCAAAGCCGAGCCGAGTTGCTCTTCAGGCTCCTCCCAGGCTTGTCTGTCTCTACGTGGGAAGCATAGCTTCTTATCCCAGCCCTCCTCATTAACAGCATTCCCATCACACTCCAGAGTCATTAAAAGAGCCACTTGTCCTCCCCCATCCCCTCTGGTGTTTTCCTTTCATCATTCCATTTCTCTGTTCGGATGAACCGGCGGTGTGAATGTCTTGGCTGACACCTTAACTCCACCAGGACCAGAGTGAATTATTGGGAGGCAGAGAAGTGGGGCCACATAAGCTTTGTAAGGCTGCCTCTCCATGGCCCGTTCCTGGCGTCCTTGTGTCATCATGGGAGCCCATGAAAGACTGCCTTTCTGCTCCCTATTTCTCTTAATGAACAAAGGTGTCGAATGCATCCTTACTTTCAGGCCATTTGGGAGGTTCCCCACAGCGGTAAAAAGTCAAGATACTAAAAATAAGAGTGCTGCAGAAAGTGTGCAGGGGAGCTCATACTTTCAGACTGATGTGAGGCAAGCCCTTCCCCTTTTCTTCCACCCGGGGAGGGATCCAGGCCTCGTGTCAGCGCTGGTTTTCAGCAGGCACATAATTAAGATGACACTGTTGCTACAGTGCTGTAAAGTGCTCCTCGGCAGCAAAGCTCCTCCGAAAGAATCCTCACCTGGCGAAAGCGTGGCACCCCAAGAGTCTGCCGTTTCCGCAAGACTTTCCCTCCTCCCTGTTATCTTACTTTACATCGCAGGCAGGTACGTGGGCCGGTCGGAACGGAAGTCCAGCGCTCAATCTTGTCCCCCAGTATATATCCCCGAGGACGAGGGGATGATGAACCATCACATGCTTTTACATTTCAATGGAGGGAGAGAGAGAGAGAGAGAGGGAGGGAGGGAGAGAAAGGATGCGTGGCAAGGGCAACTAATAGGAGGACCTGCTGCAAGAGTAGAGTAGTGTTTGGACGAGGACACACTCTTCATTATTCCTCAAATAGAAACAAGCCCTGCCTCTGCTAATCTCCCTTGCAATAGTAACAGGAAAATGGACTGCACTTTCGCTGCCTCTTAAAGCCACGAGCTTACAATGGATGATAGATGTGAGAGAAATCAAATTTGCTACCTCCCCACACACACGAACACACACACACACACACACGATAACCTCCTTATTCTCCCTCCTCCTCCCTTTTGCCTGCCCCCTTTCCTCGCCCTCTTCTATCTTCCCCCTGCACTCCATCCCCCGCCTAGTTAACTTCATTGGTCGGAGAGGAGGAATGCTGAGGATGCAGGACTTGCGTAGGAACCCGGCATCAATTAGACTCTAAAGTGCACTTTATTTTTTTTTGTGTCCCCTCCACGCCAAATTGAATTACTCAATAAATTACAAAAAAAAAAAAAGAAACGCGCAATGGAAAAGCAATGAACTTTAATTATTGAAGCAGAACCTCCGCATGGGTCATCGCTCACCACGCGGAAGATCGCTGCGCGCTCTCATAACTCGCTTGTCGTCTCGGGTGCCGATTGTTTTATGTTTTGTTTTTTTGGTTGAATCTGCACGGAGACCCTTAAATTTTTACAAAGTCAGTGTCACTTTTAATGATGAAAAACATTTCTTCGCGTCGGCGCGGCGAGCCTCGCGCGCCGCCACAAACAGCCTCTAATGACTCACAACATGCATAAAATAAATCGCACCCATTTAATAAAACGTCACATTCTGACGCGAGTAATTATTTAACGCGACAGAGGAAAAGCCGGTCTCGCATGCACAAAGACTTTATTGTTGCTTTTCCTCGTCTGCTCTCATGTTCGTTCCCTCACTCGGTTTAGCACGCGCTGCTTGTATGTAACAGACGAGATCAAGCCGCTTTGATAATTCAGCAGAGAAACACTGGAGACACAGTGGGAAACAAATTAAACATGATAACTAAGACTGCGCTTTCCCCCCATGTGGATCCGATAGATGGGGCAAACGCGTGTCTGGGAGCGAGCGGGGCCGACAGAGGAGAGAGAAAGTGTGAGACAGCAGCTGTGATTTCCCCTCTATTTCTTTTCTGGGAGGGCTGCCAGGTCAGATGGCATGGCACGACGTGACCTGTGTAAAATGTTACTGCCATTTGCCAGTGTTTTATCTTTTCTATTTTAAGTGCGCGGTGTAAATTCTGACCTGTGCCAGAAAAAAAAAAAAAAAAACATGTGGAGGATCTGAGCGGAATGCTAACAGCAACCTTTCATTTAAATCCACTCGTCTTTCCTGCTCCGGCGAAGTGTCAATAGAGAGCGAAAAAATAAAATGGCTGAGGGCTTTTCACGAGCGAAAAAGACTCTGTGTTACTCCCAAAGTCACAGAATAAATCCGAGGTTATTAGATTTTTATGCATTCTTTCACAAGGCATTTTGTTTTGCAACGTCCCGGCTGCACTAAAAGACAAAAAAGTAAATGTTTTTCAAGAACTGCCGTTCATTTCAGCTCCATTCATTTTGTTGCCTTCGGTATCGCAAGATTATCAAGGTGCGCGGCGACGATGTCTGGGACTCTGGAATTAATCGAGACACTCCGCGATTAAAGTTATTTGGCTTTATCAATATGGAGGGCTTGAGGATATCAAGGACATCAAGCAAAAAAATAATAAGAGCGAAAGAATTAACGAGGGAGCGAGATGAGAGGATAAAGTAGGTCATCGCTCCGGTGTTACAGGTCAACAGATAAGCTCGCTTAAATATCCTCGTTCAGACGCAGCTCTCACAGGCACACAGTCGAGTTTCTTTTTCCTTTTTCTTTTTCTTCTAATTATGATCCAACACAGAACTTTAGTTTTGGATTACTCATGCAGGCTGCTGGAGGGGATAGACAGCAATGTATTATAACGCAGTTTAATAACAAAACAGCCAACCAAATGATGCCAGGAAAATTAAAGTATTGATTGAACTCCCACAGTCTCAACAAAAACAGAAAATCTAGCTGTATATTAGGTTCAGGGATGTTGGTCGGACTGTGGTTTGTTGATATTTTCTACGGTACAATGACTGTTGATTCTGAGGGATTCCTGTTTACATTCGTACCAGCGACAGCGAGTAATGATATATTATATGAATTATACATTTTCAAGTAAGATCTGAAGGACATTGAGACAAGGTTCAGTGAGTTATGATGCAAATGACTTTATTCAAACACGACATCTCTTCATCTAAGTTCTCTTTGTATTGAAAGTGGAAACACGCGACCTCCGAGTGGTTCCAATAAGCGTCGGTGGCGTCACGGTCACAAACACAACTGGATCCCCCTTTCCATGAAATTCATAGAGCAACAAAAGGAGAAGAAAGGACAGCGTTTGGTTCCAGAGCGGCGGACTTTGAGCCAATCGCTGCCCGTGGTATCTTTCGATCGTTCAACTAGACCGGCCTACCGCCCCCCGGGGAGGAGAGCGGGGATAAGAGCCACGCTAATCCAACTTGAACGTACGGCTGCTCCTGGCTAATGTCCAGTCGCAGGAAAATTAAGTGGGCAAATGGGACTCGGGCTGGCCAAGCATCGGGAAATCAGAGACTGTTGTTCCCACATGTTTACAGAGACCCGTCTCCATCACATCAACTCAGATCAAGCTGTTGGATCCAAGAGGAATAACCTAGATTTGGTTGTTGGTCCTGTAAGAAACTGAAGCGTCCTTGGCATTCTCTCCTCAACACTGTGCTGCCGATAAAAATATCACAATTGCGCTTAAGAATCCAGAATTCGGCATTAAAAAAACACTTAAAGTGAGTTTACTGTGGGTGACTTTTTTTCTGAACAGTGGTCCAACAGGCTATTAAGCGACAACGGTAAATGTTAAGATGAAGTGAAGCGGCAACAGAGAGAGAGATGAGTAATACAGTCAGGAAACTGACTCAGTGATGTCTCTTACACACAGATTTCTATCTCAAGTTTGCTAACATTAGTCACCATGAGCTACTGGTCGCACCAGGCTTAATTAAATACACAGACCTTGGGCGTACCGTATTGCAGTAGAAGTTAATTTTAAGTTGTACTAACACCGTTTATCCTTGGGGTCAATTTGACCCCAGCAATTTAAAACATCCAGAAAATGATAATAATCAAAGTTGTTACTCAAGTTTCTTTGTGTATTTGTTGACTACTGAAATTTCCATCATGAAGTACAGCAGCATGTATGACGTACGGGGTCAATTTGATCTCAGGAAAAACAAACCCAATTTCAAACATTTCTAAATATTGTAATTGTAAAATAGAACATCATCATCATCATCAGTTCTTGTTTTTTTTTTTTTTTACACAAACATACAATTTGAACATTGTGTTGTCCTGTGCTTTACTGCAAGTGCGATAAATGCAAATATGTATGTGTGAGATAGTACACAAAGATACGTGGTCACCCAACTGACTTTGGGACAGAATATGAACAGCATAAACATTATATGTTCGCTCCACCCTCGAACTATCACCGTCCTCGTGGGAACCAGACGCCTCCGCCCGCATGTCGTGGGAAATATCGGTGGTTCTCGCAGTAATACAGGTGCAGTCAGTTAGGTCTATATACTTTTATATAAGTGTTTTGAGTGTTAATGAGATATGTCAACAGGTGTGGAACCACACCTGTTGACATATCTCACAAACAATCGGTGTGTGTGTGTGTCTGTGTGTGTCTGAGTGTGTGTGGTTAACTACATATTTCATTACTACATAACAGCCTGGGGCCGAATGGACCCCAAGGAACACCGATGTGATAAATAGGATGTACAGGACAATGAAAAAATATAATCAGGTCGATTTTAAGTTTCCCCGGTTGTCCCCACAAAATTAGAAAAAGCCATTAAATATGAAGCAGAAAAAAAAAAAAAAAGACATCAACCATTTATTTAGAGATGTTACACATATAATGGGGTCAAATTGACCCAAAGGATGACGGGAGGGTTACATAGCTAGTTTGCAGAAAATTAAGTGATACTGTGGTGATGTGTTGACAGATTTTGAGAGGTATATTTTGATTTGGTTGTTACAAGAGATATATACCGGGTAAGAAGAAGAGCCGAAACCCAATAATAACTTCTTATCAGTCACACAACGTCTAATAACACCATGTTCGTGGAAAACCCGTCCAACAGATTACTTGTGGGGACTGTTGGTTGTTGGACTGCTGACTCCAGATGTTCCCACAACACATTTTTATAGGTAATCACCAAAACAGCTAATTGCAAATCCTCCTTATGGATGAACCTCGGGATCATCCGTTTTTTTTTTTACAAATAAGTCCAATTTAAGCTCGATTCAAAGACAGACTCCTCGTTTCAGCGACGTGCAAGGCGTTCGATAAACTCATCGGAGAGAATGTGACAGACCCAGCTGTCGGCAACAAACAGAGAACCGGTGCTGGTGTTTCTGCGACACCTTGGATGCATTCAATGACACGCGAACACCATTATTGTTGGATTCAGACACAAATATGTCACATTTCGGACGTGCCTGAGTCGTATTAATACTGATTAGCATTTCAGAAGATTACGTTTTAGATGCAAAACTCCAAAATAGTATAAGAAGTAAATACATGAGTGGTTTCGTGACGTTGGAGCGCACCTGACTGCAGTGTATAGAGGTGATTTTTTTGTTTAATATTGCAGCGCTACTCTTCCCGTAGGTGCTAGGGGCGTCACGTGATGCCGTTGCTGCGCTGTGGAGCCGGTGGGCGCTGCACTTTGGATGTCCTCCGAAAAAAACATGTTGCCGCCGGCGCTCGTGGTGACTAAAGGAATGATTTCAACTAGCAGGAAATGAATCAACCGGCGCGGCCCCTCCCCACACACGTTCTCACACACTCGCACACAGGCCACCTCTGATTTCCTTGTCGAAATAGGCCTGTTATACAATTGAATTATGGTGAATCATTACTCGTTGGTGTCGTCTCCTGGTGCTTTACATAACCAGGATGTAATAATAGAACATGTGCGCGAACGCTCTCCCACAATACTACGAGTGCTCCCTGACCAAGAAACGGTACTCGGGCAGGTTTGTAGCTCTATTCTGAGAATGAGTCAGGCAGAGAGAGAGAGAGGGAGAGAGAGAGGGAGGAGATATGAAATGTACAGGATAGCTACTCGTCCCCTGACACCCGCCTGCCGTTCACCCCGTCCAGTCACCGGCGTCCAGGCCTCTGCGGCTTTTACAGATGCAGAAATGTCTCGAGGGGCATTTCATTTGGCATCGAGAAAGAGGGGATCAAATCAGCGGCGTGCACAGCTTTGTTTCAGATTTGCTCATGAGACAGGGCGCTGTTTCGGTTTGAACTCGAGCACACGAGCCCATTATGGATGATGCTGGAGCACTCAGTGCTACAAGCTGTACACGGCACTCGAACGGCGTCTGGAACAAAGCACCGTCAGGGAGCGCGACTTCAGCCAGTAAATGAATTCCTGCATAGTGCATGAGTGAAGACAACAGACACACACACACATACACACACACACACACACACACACAGAGTATTACATATTCTAGCAGTTCTCAGATGTCTACACAGATCATGGCTCATGTTCTACGATTCAAAACAAAAAAAAAAAGAAGAAGAAATCTGCATTTCTTGACCTTAAAGTGCTGTAAAACGTAAGACGATTAAAAATTCAATGCGCGTGTGTTAATAAAGGACTTCTGACAAATTTGGCAACCCCGGACCTTCATTCCTGACAAATTACTGGCGGACAAATTACAGAGCTTCAGCTGGAGACGAACAAAAGCCTGACTGAGGGACACGCTCAGCTGGCAGACATTTAACTTTAGCTGGAGACCCCGGGAGTGAGCGCGTGTGCGCGTGTGTGTGTGAGAGAGTGAGAGAGAGGGAGTCCATGTTAGCAGTCACATCACATCACAGTTTGCAGCCACATTGATTAAGAAAGTCACCATGCAGACTAATTTGGACGTAGAGCAGACTAAACGATTACTGGCAACTGCTAGTTTCGTGAGAGGACATCAGACGACTCTAGCGGTCGCGGCACGTAAAACGCCATCGCACTCTGTCTATTTTTTCATCTTTCTTGGAGCAGATTGGATTATTTTTATCCACGTCCTGCATGTGAAGGCACTGCCGAATGATGCATTCGCCGTGCACATGTGTGATTATTTGAGCGAAGACATGTGTAATCTATTCTTGTGTGTGTGTGTGTGAGCATATGTGTGTGTGTCTGTGCGGTTTTATTATAAGGGAATCGCATGTCAGTATGTTGTGTGTGCACTGTACATGTGCGGGGGTGTTTTATTTATCTGTTTATTTGAGGATGCGGTCCTGTGAGAGACCTCGCAGCACATTGTATTGTGAACC
This sequence comes from Sparus aurata, assembly GCF_900880675.1. Taxonomy (NCBI): domain Eukaryota; kingdom Metazoa; phylum Chordata; class Actinopteri; order Spariformes; family Sparidae; genus Sparus; species Sparus aurata. The sequence goes on along the minus strand of NC_044194.1, from coordinate 6,389,383 downwards.
CCGAGCTACTGAGGGACTGCCGGAGCCGAAGCCATCCATCAGCGGCGGACAAATCCCCCATATGCAAACAAATGAATTAGCGCACTCGCCCCCCGCCGGGGCTCGTGGCAAAAAAAACAGGGTGCAGTCGATGTTAGGAGAGGTGACGGGGCCGCCATATAATAAGATGGAGATTAGAAAACCCTCCCGTGACGCCCGGAGCGAAAGGACAGGCAAATATAAGGATAAACCGGGAATAAGGTCAAGTGAATGGGTGCTGGGAAAAAAAAAAAACGAGAGGAGAGGCCGAGACAGAACGTTAAAACTCTTCAGCACCTCTGAAGTGCATAGTGCTGGAGACAGTGCGGCTGTAAGATCTGTGGTTATCCTTTAAAGGGTCTGTAATCACTGGAAGTGGGTGCACAAGAACCCCGGCTGCACACAGCTGTGTGTCACTTCTCTTCTCTTTCTTTTTTTTTTTTTTTTTGCGGCGCTTTGGTGCTGTCGTCCTCTAGGAATGATTAACCCAGAAGAGCTTAATATAGAAAGAGAGGAAGAAATAGATGGGAGGAAAGGATGAGAGAGGGAGAGAGAGAGAGAGAGAGAGAGAGAGATAGGGGGGAGGGCATAGAGGACATTATTGTATTCCGTGGAGAGAGTCTACTCTTTACCTCTGCACATCAAACCATGTTCACCACCGTTTAGCAATCTGTCTGCTAATTAATCATGCACTGTAATCAGTCACAGGCGCCGGAAATCTGTGTGTTTGTGTTGCCGTGGGTGCATATTGTGTGCTGGGGGGAAGAGGCACGCGCAGAGAATCACAGAGGTGGACTGCGTGTCCTGTGGCCGCCTGTGACTACAATGCAATCAGGCTGCGACATTCGCCACACGAACCCCAAAATGTTAAGTTTCTATATTGTAACGGATTTCCGTTTACGCTGTATGTCTCACCTCTGAACTATCTTGTGCCGGTGACTCCCTCCTGGTTATATTCTGTGAGCTCGTTAGCCTCGGAAAATCAGAGCAAAGAGCAGTCCTGATCCAAGTAGGGTATATATATATATTATCTAAATGGGTGCAGCATTCGTGACAGAGCGGTGATACCCCGTTGATTGGAGATGGATTGACTGCATTGCCACCAGGGTGAGCAATCATGTCTGCAGCCATTCTGGCTAATTGTGACATGGTGGCAGCGGCAGCAGGGGTGGGCCGGGTTAGCAACCGACACAGAACACCAGCCAAGCCTGCTAGCTCACATACAGCCATCAGCGCTAATCTCCCGCTATGTGCTAACAATAGCGCTGATGTGCTTGCTTTCTGGAGGAGCTTTGCTTCCCCCCGAAGCCTGCCTTGTTTGTGCGGCGCTCCCGGCAGCCAGCCGTCTTTAGCTTTTCCCATTACCGGGGGGAACAGTGGAGCCGAAATCAGCCGGGGTATTGTCGCTCCCCTGGAATGGCTGAGTGATTGAAGGCACGCAGGTTACCAGTTTCAGCCTCGCATGAGCTAAAATGTGGAGGACGTGGATAAGCAGTTCTCTAAACCAATTACGTTGCATAAAGCACATTGAGATTAGTGAAAGGGAAAAAATGTGGAGCGGGATAGTGGAGATGGGAGAGGAGGATACAGCACTTTGTGTTTAACAGAGTGGACAGGATAAGAGAGTTTGGAGAGAGAGACAGAGAGAGACAGAGAGCAAGAGAGAGAGAGAGGGGGGAGGACTGGAGGAACTATAGGTGTTAGACAAAATAACACAAACAGCCATTATAAAAACAACCCGAGTCAGCATAAAATATCGTGTTACAGATTTCAGTTTTTTTAAAAGACAGGCGAGTACACATACTTTGCATATTAATGCTCAGCTTTATATTAACACATACAGTGGATCCTCTTCCAATGCAAAGCAGTCATCTACTGCTTGACACTGGGCAGCTTCAGCAGGGTGGAGGGGGGGGGGGGGGGGGCTACTGCCTTCATACTGGGAACCTTAACTGACAAATTTTGTCACCATGAAAAACGGGTCTAAACTGATTTTCACATCGACATGTCGTATTTCCTGCTTCCAGAGGACCACCACAGTTTGAAAAAGGTGCAATATGTATGAATTCTCCACCTGTCGGGGGGGGGGGGGGGGGGGGCAGCATATCACCAGAGTAGCTGCTACCTGCTCCAAGTGGTCCGGACCTGGTGCTCGGGACCGGGGCGTGTGTCTGTGTTACACCGCTAGCACAGCAGCACGACATTTATTCCTACATAATGTTGCTTTTAATGCATCCGCAGCTTATAGATAACTGATTGTTAGAGGCAGTTTGCTTTCCCACTTGTTACTCTTCACTATTGGATTTCATCTCCGCTTCCCTCAGTCCATCTCTCTTGCACCCTGTATTTACTTTCTTATTCGTTGGCACATGTGGTCTCGCACATCATAAGGTCTTTAAATCCTGTAACGGCCCCCGGGAATTGAGCTTAAAACACGGCAAATTACATTGGACCTCAGCTGCAGCGAAAATCGGGGAGGGCTCCCCCCACGGTATGTCAAAGTGTAATCCTCCATTTTAACTCACTCCCTCAAGGTTTCCTTTTATTTGTACATCTATGTTTTTCTTTGCCTGCACCTTGAGGTTATTAAAAGACACTCCGGGTGATGTCTGAGACGCGTTTGGCTTCTGCGAATTTCAGCCAGCCACCGTAGAAATGGCAACCGTCACTCAAAGCGCCAGTTCCCTGCGGAGTCCGGAGACGGGGGGCATCGTTATGCCAGACACTTCCTTGATGAGGCAGAGAGAAGGTTTCCCAATCCCGCTAAGCTGAATGACAGCCAAAGACACAGTTAGAGAGAGCGGGACTGCAATGTCACAACACACGACAGCAGATTAGTAGGCATCTGGCGAGCGGACGCCAACTCGCTGTCCGAGTTCACGAGCAGGTCCGACACGCCGAAAAAAGCCACGGTGACCACAATCAGCACGCGGGACATTCGGACTAACGCAGCGGTCTTCTTGGCCCGCTACCCGTTTTCAAGGTGAGGAAGGCATTAAACTAAATGGGTGATGCACTTCGCAATCACATAAAACAGGTAATGATGAGCCTGCAGCAGGTTCTATTCAAGCATCTATTCAGTGCCAGAATACAGTACGCTGACCTGCTCCCACAAAAGGTGAATTGGGGGTTGCATTGCACACTCTGATATAATTCATCACCATTATTAAATCTGTTTTTCCCCGCCGTTGCTCATAATTGCCTGAGCCCAGTCCAAGTTCTTTAATTTAATTCTGTGAGATTAATTTCATGGTGCTGGGAGTGGTATTTACCGTTGAAATAACATCATCACGCAAAACACTGTTCTCCGCCAAAGATCGTTTCAAGTTGGCCTGAATGATGTCACGTCCAACGCTGATCAGTCACCTAACAGCAGTAATGTTGTCTGCATGAACACACGTTTTTAAATTAAGAACTAAACTACGTGACCTTTGCGGAAGAAATAACACTTTGTTTCTTTTTCCAATTAAGTTAAAAGCAAACGTAAGGGGTTTTATATTACGCTATTATTTGAACGGAGATTGCAACTCTTTTCAAACAAGTTAATAATTCAGTGCTTATCTGTAGATTAACAAATACTCATGTAATATAAATCTATATTGACTTTAATAACCCCTTCACGGTGCCACGTTTCCATGCTTTAAAGTCGATGATTAAGGAGGACCTATTGGCAGAAATAGATTATAATATTCATAGCTATGGCTGATAATTAAGTCATAATTGATTTATCGGCGTGTAATCACCTGAATAGAGTAAGAAGAAGACATTTATATCTATGAAGGAAGTGTGTTCTAATCACCGCCACGTTTCTACAGGAGCCCAGAAGGGACAGACAAGAGCAGTTGAGGCAAACGGTGTTAAACTGGATGCAGTTTGCATATAACTAATACATGCCACTAAATTATACACACTGCACCTTTAAAATAGCACTCGTAGTCGCTAAAGCTCACTTGTCCTAGGCTCTCCTGTTTAATTAAAGGAGACATTACGCACATTTTCAGGTTAACAATTTTATTTTGCGTCACAACTATTATGGGTTTATGTGCTTTAATGGTCAAAAAACTGTTTTCTCATACTGTCCAATGTTGCAGCACCCTCCTTCTGAAAAGCTCTGTTTTAGCTCCTGTCTCTTTATGGCCCCGCCTCCCTGACACCCGGTCTCCTCTGATTGGTCAGCTCAAACGTGCCTGAACCGGCCTCGCTAACAACAACAACAACAACACAGAAGCTGTGCTAAATCAATTCTGACGGGCCAAACTAGCCAAATTATATGTGTGAAGAAGAAGAGTGATGTCACGGAATAAAAGGCGGGACTACCGACGAGGCTTTCAGGAGCAGTGTTCTCTGTGGGAGACGGGAGCTTCTGACCTTCATAATTTTCAAGACCTTTTACATGCACAAGGTCATAAATAAAATACTGAAAGAAAAGGGAGAGCATTATATGTCTCCTTTAATAATGTATGTTAATGTCGTGTCCGTGTGCCAAGATGACATTTCACATAAATAAGTCAGCTGATGAGATGGTTCTGAAAGCCAAAAAAATAATAAATAATCCTGTTGACAGGCAGACGGGAAAGTCAATGGAAAACAGACACACACAAAAAAAATGTAATTCTTCTTTAAAAATGCATGCTGGACTTTCTTATTGAAGCACAGGAAACAATACAGTTCTTTATAGCGTGTTCCAGCATTGCTCCATCAATTAATTCGGATTAGGGTCCACTTTACAGAGGCTGTAATCACAACGCCGCCGCGCCTTTGATGTCGGAACAAATGAGTATAAAAATGGCAGTACAGTCTTGTGAAGATTTGTTCTCCTTTCTCACCACAGAGAACACGAGATCTCCCCCAAGTCAGTGAATCTCTTTCCCCTCACAATGATGAAATCCTCCATTATCGGGTTAAATGAGAGGATGGAGGATCCTCGCCTTTTGGGTTGAGAGAGAGGAGGAAAAAAAAAAAAAAAAAAAAAAAAAAAAAACCTCCTCTACACTTCCCCTGTTTGCCCAGCCATCCATTTGCATTTTTGACATTTATGGGTGCGCTTCCTACACTTGCGGTATAATTTATATGACTTCTACAGCTCATTTACAGATTGATAGCTGTCATTCTTAACTGGCTGTAATGAATGCCTCATCACTGCACAAAAGTTACTGTGCTGCAACTGACGTCGAGCCAGAGACTCCACGGAGCCACTTTCATTCTTCATTAAAATCCAATTTGTCTTCAGAAGAAAGAGAAGCAAGTGTTTTCTTTTTTTTTTTTTAATGCATCGTTTTGCTCCGTACAAGGAGACACAATTTGCCATTAGGGTTCATCTTTCAAAAACGAGACGTCAAAACGAAACAAAAAGAAGAATTCCAATTAGGGAAGAGCCACACAGTGGGTTCAGAGCGAGGGTGAGGCTTGCGGTTGATTGTTCTCCGGATGCACGGCGATAAGGAAGTGGCGAGGCAGCGGTTCCCAACCTGTACATCCCCACTATCGAGCGTGTGACACTCATGCGTCCTTCAGAGGACCTTGTCCCGTCTTATCAGTCAGCCGTTTACGTCCATTGTGATCTTCGTCCTGACTACAATGGGGGGGAACTTGTTTCCGTGGCTTTCGCCTTCTTTGCCGCGAGGGACACCTCACATTCATGTGACCTCTTTTAACTACAAAACTCCACATTCCAATTCAGGCGTCGCAAAAAAAAAAAAAAAAAGAAAGAAATAGCGCAGCAGAATTGTGCCTTAGAGCGCAGATATATGCAATGTGATGGCCAGGACATGATAGGGGCCTTTATAGAATAAAGAAACACCTTGAGATGAGGCTAATGAATGCAGAGAGAATCTGATTCTCCTTTATGCTCAGATTAGTGTTATGCAAATGAGGAGCACACCGGTGTGGTGGGGAGGAGGGAAGGGAGAGGAAGGATTGCATGCCAGCAACTGTAGGGGTCCCACCTGTTTCGTCAGGCACAGAAGACCCTTTTAACCTGTCCACCATGCCCCGAAAGAAGCACGCGTCTCCCAGAGGGCTTTGTCATCCCTCTGCGAAAAAAAAACAAAACATACCACATTCTGGATTTGCTTTTGAAACGGACGATTTAACGTGCACCACCTGGTTTTCAAACCCGTTTTTTTTCCCTCCGTCTGTTCCTCAACGTTAACGTGACACAAAGCGGGCCGCTTACCCCGCAACACTTGCCTGCAGATCAGATGCAGATTTAAATCAACACGCACCTTTTTTTTCATATCAATGGCAACGGGAAAACCCACATCACAGAATCGGGGGCTGCAAAGCATCGCAACCGCTTTTCAGGAACACAAAAGGGGTACACTGAAGAGGAGCTGTACACAGTGATCAACCTTTGTTCCCTACACCTACGCATTTTCTCAAACACACACACACACACACATAAACCTCTGCAGATGCAGTCCCAGAGAGAAAAAGGCAATCCTCACAGCTCATGAATATTACAATGAGCTGGATCTGGGTCATTAATATGACACAGTCGTTACACTGGAGCCCAATTAGCAGTCAACATAGAGCCTGGAATGTTCCCCTGTTACTAAACATAATCACTATATCACTGCGACAGACTCCAGAGCAAGAGCGGATCAAACCGCACAATCACACGCGAGAAATATCAAGGACTCGTCGAGGAGGTCACGGCAGCTCGAGAACAGCTCGCTCGGCAACATTCAGAAGGCGGCGACACCTGATCGACTGACTTCCACGCGGCACGAAAATCTTCTGCTGTAAACAAACAGCATATTATGTAACGCTGCGATGTCTGCCTTGTTTGTGTATTGCCCCCGCAGCCAGAGAGCCATCAAGCAAAAGATCTCCCCGTGGAGCGCGCCGAGACGACTACACACATTGTCTGGAGTGTCTGCACATAAGAAAATCGAGCTGAGAAAGCGCCGAGAAGACTCTGAAAAAGTTTCTCGTGAGAGGTTCAAACTGTTCGACCCTCCTTCTGAGCGGTCACTCTAATTGAGAACGATGACTTGATCCCCATCTGGCTTCCCAACCACATAACCAAGCTGGAGGATTAACCCCCGTCCACCAGTTTCTCCAAGCACTGATTAACATACAAGCCACTTTAAAAAGACGCAGTCGGCGCCATGAAATGTTGTTGAATCAAGCGTGATATTTCCCCCCGATTGTCGGTGTGGTATTCTTCTTCACCTAGAAAAAATTCTTGGAAAGTGTTGATTGACCTGGTCTAACCTCGCTGCTGGCACATTCTTAGAAACCTAAGCTTTTTTGGATCTCAATAAAAGATGGATCATTTTGCAAGCGGAGGCTTTGTAGTTGGTTTTCAACAGCAGGTCTCTTCTTCAAATCTAACCCAAACGGCGACTGTAGTCAAGCCAAGGAAGGCCCCCCCCCCCCTTCGTTTTTTAAAAACACAATTTAGAAAGAAAACATTGCACAGTCAGCACTAAATAATCATTTTCTACCACAAAAACAACCGGATTTTAAAATCCTAATACACTGTGACATTATCCCCCCTCGCTTGGAGCGACTCCGCGGTGCATACGTTGGCTCGACATACCTACGTGTGCTTCCATTCAGACGTCTCTGCCAGTGGTTAAATTATGTTAATGAATGCACTCAAAGGAAATGAAATATGACAAGGCCTTGAATGTTGTGCGAATATTTTCTCTCCTCGGTGACAGACGGGCCGCAGCCAAACGCTGAGGAGTCTGGCATGGGCTCCAGGAGGCTAGCCACTGGGCTGTAGGCAGGCGCACACACACACACACACACACACACACGTTTCTCTCTTTTCCATCAAGCATGATTGGCTCTCTCTCTCTGCTGCCTCTCGACTATTCGAGAGCTGTTTACGACAACCTGCACACACGCAGATTAACATTTGTCATCGGTGAGAACCTCCAACAGTCGCCGTTTTTAGTGGAAATGTGTTAATTTGAAATAAAACGTCAAATTTAAATAAAAAAAAAAAACAAAAAAAACAAAACGCATGTTTGTTGTCTCGTCTTCACTCCTGACAAGCTGCCTGTTTGGAAACAAGTGCGAAGAGTTTCATTATACGCGGCGGCATCTGTTCAGGATTAATTTGCGCTTTGTATGAGGGAGATTACCCATTAACCGGGCACGCACGAGCTCCCTCAATCCATCCAGGCCTCTCTGCACCGAAAGCCCAAAGCTTTTTTTTTTCTTTTTTTTTTTAAACTTGCCTCCCTCACACATGCGGCAGAGGAACGGACTGACAGCCGCTGTCACAAGGCCTTGACCTGAGCAGAGAAACAGACTGGTGCCCGAGCAGACTCCGTGGAGACAACTTGGATTAAATCAAGTGTGAGTCTATCCTTGTCAGATCAAAACTATCATAGTAGGGCAGCCTTGCCTACATGCAGGTGCCAGGATGAGTGACACATTAAGGTCAGAGACTAACACAGTGAGCGGGTATGAAAAAAAACAAAAAAAAAACACACACACACACACACACACACACACCCGGATACCGAAGCGGATACACACCCAGTTACACACGCATCATGCACACATGCATGCGCAAGAGTGAGAGCGGACAGATAATGATGAGCACGTAACAGAGTATGAAGCCTGTCCTCTCGTGCGTCTGGAAGGTGTGTGTGTGTGTGTGTGTGTGTGTCAAATATTTAACAGTGGGTGTGTTTCCTTGCGATTAAGCAGACCGGTGTGTCTTTATAGGTGTGACAGATTATGGCTCCCCTCCCCTCCGAATGATCTAATGTCTGTTCAGCTCAACAGTCCGAGAGACGTGTGACCGCTAGCCGGGGTGTGATCCCGCTGTGTTGTATTGTGGGGGTTTAGACTGATGACCGGACTCCCGCTATGAAGCCGGCTTGAGCTACCATCTGATAGCCAGCCTGATTGGGTTTATGAGTTAAAAAGCAGATCTGGCAGACAGACGGCAACGCTCGGCCCAGATGTCCAGATCCCAGACACTCACTCCGCACCCCTGGGTCTCCAGAAGGCACTGGTTTAAGAGGGCACACACACATGTGCTTTCACTCATGCACACACACACACACACACACACACACACACACACACACACACACACACATGCTGCTGTAGTAATAATATACAGGAATATTAGGGTTCATTTTGAGGTCTCTGTTTCACAAAACTGTTGTGCTCCAGATGTCACTAAGTGGCTTTTGATTACGGGGCGTCTCATGTGCACTTAACAAAATTTATTTGAAACGGGGGAAAGACAATCACCGAGGCCAAACCTCACATCTAAAATGTCCCCGTTATAACCGATCCGAAGTTGATTTAATTGAATTGTGTACCCATGTATGAAGATCCTCTCTCTCCGTTTCTGTCTTTTTTTTTTTTTTCCCTCCGCGAAGCAGAACTTACGAGATTTCATTTTAAAACAACGCGCACCCACGGGGGAAGTAATGTTTCTTCTCCTTTCTCCTTAACCAATGAATGAGCAACGGCTCGTTCAGCAGTCACAGGCTTGATGAGACCAGTCTTCACTCCGCCTCGCCCGGAGTCAAACACAGTGAAGGCCGCTGAGACGCACTGCCTTTTAATACTACAGCTTTGTGAGGTGTTTTCAAAGGGCAGCTGAATTTTTCCATTTCATTTTTTTTTTTTCTTTTTTTCTCTTTTGCTCGATTTGATTCATGCACATCGCAACAGCTGCAAGGTTGCCACTGACTTGTTTTTTTTTTTTTTTCTTTCCTGCCCTTCAGTGCAACAACTCACATCCAGGTCTCCTGTATGTCGATGATTGCACTTTAGAAAGCCAGACTGAAAATTAAGTGGATCCTGGTGTAATCCTATTTCTGCTTCGTTGGAGAGGCAAGTGGGAAAAAAATAAAAAATAAAATAATAATCTTCCGCAACTTCCCCTGAAGATAAAGCTTGGCAATTTGTTATGGACAAAGCACCGTACGAACGAAAGGCCTTCTTCTTCTCCTCCACTGGGAGAAGCCCATCAGCTCGAACAGGTCAAGTATCCATTACAGCTACAGGGCGTTTTCTTTTCATCTCAAAAACAACACTGCAAGTTCAAGGTAAGCGTTACATCCTCTTGGGGGATGCACGCACGTGCTCGTGTCTTCTATAACACAGATCTTCTTTGACTTCAGTAGCTCCTCTGAGGCTGCGGGAGTGACAGGAAGTTCACAGGATGCATGTGAAGAGAATATACAACAATGGACCCGTGTAACCGCCAGTCAGATGTAAAAAGGTGAACTGTGCGGGTGTGTGGAAGACATTTTAATCAGAAGAGGAACTTCTTCACTGATTGTGTTTGTAGTTTGTTCAAGCATTAATAATCAAACTCCTCATTTTCCAAATACACAAACTGACCTCAGAGGGCAACACAGTTTTCCTCTATATGTGGCGGACCCTGCCACCTTTCTAGCTCCAAACAGTGAGTGCATCTTGTTCATACATTAATGGAAAGAGTTTGTATTATTACCTCGTGAATATTGTAAATATTTCAAATTCGAAGTTTTCATTTTCTTCTCCAAAACTACACAGCGCCCCTGTGAGGTTTGTAGCATTAAGTATCACATCTAGGTTCCCACTGGTTGTGTCACTGAGGGCTGGTGTCCATTGACAACCTCTATTTTGGCTAGCAGCTCATCAGCAGCCTGGGGATGCACAAGTCGTGGCTCTGTTGCTATGCGACCACCGAAAAAACCAGTTTGAAGGGCATCTCTCCAGTTCAGATGTTTTTTAACTTTGGGTGTTTAGAGCAGCCGAGCACGCGGGGCTCACTTTAAATCCCATTGTCAACAGCAAAATGATTGAGAAGCCCGCACTCGAGAGGGAGGTCTCCTCTCCGTCCCTGACTCCAATTTTCTTCTTTATTGTCCCCTGCTTTTTTTTTTCCCTCCTCTCTCTAAGGACTTAAATATCTTACCACCACGAGGCAGGACCCGTAAAAATAAAAAAAGGAAGGCAGTAAGAGATAGCCCGCCACCCTTTCCTGGGCCCGTTTCACCTTTTAATTTAGCGGCAGGATTTAATGTGGTGGCCTGGGTCAGAGCCACTTTAAACACACGCTGCCCCGAAGGCAGGAGGAATGACAGCGCTGCAAATATGTACGTTTCTGTTAATGCGTGTGTGTGTGCGTGTGCGCGCGAGTGCAGTGCTTGTGCCGTCGTTAGCATTTGCGCTGTACTCATGCAAGCTGTTATTAATGGAGCCGTCACATCGGTCCAACTTCGCGTGCTGTCACTCTCGTTTTAGCGCCATGTGACATTACAGTGAGGTCAAGGAAAAGAGAGAGTAGAGGCGGGGAGGAAGGTGAGGACTGCTAAGTGGAGAAGACACCACCATCACGACTGGCAAGGTGGGTGATGTAAGGCGAGTGGTGAGTAATGATGTGCGCGGAATTCAGGTCAGCGCTCTTAGCTGAATTTTCCGCGAAAAGGAAGTCGAGGGGAAAAAATAAAGAAAAAAAAAAAAACTGGGAGAAAGTGATGGAGTCGAATGAATTCCTGTTTAGCCCTGAGTCACAGCGGCGCAAAAAATATTTCAAGCTGTTGTTTCAAAATAGCAAAAAAGGAAAAAAAAAAAAAAAAAACCACAGGCAAACACTTGAAACGCTGCCACGCCGAACACACTTATCTGTATTCTATTTAATCCACTCCTGCTCCCACGATAACAGCGGCAGGAGGAGGGTAAGGGGGAAAAAATAAAAATAAAAAAAAAAGAGAAGGAAGCAGCGCTCCCTGGCCTCTGGAATGACAGAATGGCACTTTTATGATGTCTCCCAGATTATTCCCCGAGATGGATGGGCCGAGCCGGAACACCGATTGATTAATCCATCGACTGACGGAATGTGCTGCGGCCGTAACCCTGCTCAGCTGTTCTTTCCCTGGACAGAACATCCAGCCAGACACGCTGGAGAGGATGACTAATGAGTGGGGCTGCTGCAGACACTGTTCACGTCTGTCTGCGTGTGTGTGTGTGTGTGTGCTGCGACCGGCGTGCCTGTTGATAGACTAGGTTATTTTTATGAAAGCACGCCCAACATGCGGCCTCAAGTTTCAGACGAATGGGTGAATCGGATTGGAAACGGCTCCCTTTTTCACCCCCCCCCCCTCGCTAAAGACTGTGCCGGGACGCTATTGTGACAGCGAGCAAAACGATGACGAACTGCTACATTTTTTACAGCCGACCAACGCGACCACAACGCTCTTGTCAAAGCAGTGCATGCGTCACTTACCCTACAGGCAGCACGCTTTTTAAAAAGGGAGCTCGGGGGTGTGGGTTTGTATCACCTTCACAGTAGCTGCCGACGGTGCAGACTTGCAACCCTGCGCGTTAGAGCTTACTCACTACAGGCTTGAGAGAGCGTCTTCCAAAACGTCAGTTCCTTTTTTTAAAAAAAAAAGGTGCCTCGCTCTTCTTGCCTCTCACTGCTGCTATGCATGATTAATCACCTCGTGTGTAAAAGCAGCAATCATCAGCCACGATGCACTTCACGCAGCTTCTACGTACATCACCGCCGCCTCCGCCGTGACCTCGAAATCCCTCCATACCTCCAGATTATCTTCACCCAGAGCTGATGAGGACCAACTTCTGATAAATACGAGGCTTGTCATGAGCTGGGCGGTTTCTTTGTTTTTGCCAGTGAACTAAAATTGAAGCGTTTGCCAACCTGATGTCACTGCAAACGCTCAATTATCAGGACACCTTCTCGTGTACGTAAAACCGTTGTTAATTCCAGTGTTCACGCCTGCAGCAGGCTATTGTAGGAGGTAATAGATATATGGGTTACCTTCCCGCATTAAAATGTCCAAAGAGAAGGCCTTTGTTATAAATTGTTGAGTTTAGTTTACATTTGATGTTTCCTTCAAGGTTCAAAACAGAGAAATCCATAATCAAAGATGCCTTGATTCACGTGGTTGCTGTTGCCGTAACATTGGATGATACATCAGGAATGAGCGAGGGACGATGCTGTTAGGGTCATAGTCTTATTTTGGATTACTACTAGAAGAAGTTTACACGCTTTTATACTCGAAAAACACATTTGTTTCTGATACAGTGCTGAATGGCTCTGTTTTAGCATCTGTCTCTTTAAGGCCTTCCTCTCCTGAATACCCAGTCCCCTCCGATTGGTCAGCTCACACATGCCCGACCTTGCAACTCAACAACAACAACAACAACAGAGCAGCTGTGCTAAATCAGTTGTTACGTGCCAAACTTAGTGTGATGTCATGCAGTCGTGGAATTTGAGGCGGGACTAACTAGTGAGGCGTTTCAGGAACAGTGTTTTCTGTGGGACAGAGGAGCGTTTGTTGTCGCGGACTTTGACCTTTTAACTTTCAGGATCTTTCACATGCAGAATAATCTGTATAGAAAACTGAACCTTTGACTGAACCTTGTCAGTGAATATTTCAGTCAGGTAGACCCTTTCAGGGTGCACTTTGTAGTTTTGGGGAAGAAATTTTAATGAGAAAGATCTTCATTGACTGATTTTTTTACTTTGTTTATATGTGGCGGACCCTGCCACCTTTCTAGCTTCAAACAGTGTTCTGGGGACTTTTTTTTTTTTTTTAATCTGAGAGCAGCTTGTTTATTCTGTTTCGAAAAAGAAACATTTCTATGCTCTTTACCACATTAACACTGTAAATACTGAGTTTGAATGTCTTCTCCAAAACTACATATTGCCCCTTTAACAATTAATAATACAGCTGCATTGATCCCAGGCAACTTCGCGACGTCGTCTAAATTCTTACTTTTCTCGTCACCGTTTTAACTCAGCAGGAAAGAAATTGCGTATAGCGCATTTAAATGCAACACGCTGAATATCTGATTGTGGATTCATGAACAGACTCAGCCTGGTCATAACTGAAGCCAGCGTATATTGTTGTGCTCTTTGAATGCTGGTATCAGTAAACCATGACGCTGTCGACCTCATCTTTATATAATAAAGGCTTCCTTTATCTCCATTATTAGCGATCCCAGCTCCTATCTGGCCTCGTACTCCAGACCTCCTGCACCGCGCTGCATGGTCTCTAATACAATAGGCAAGGGAGCTGATAACGGATCACTGTAACTTCTCTCTTTTCTCGACGAGTGAAACCCCCTGAGAGGTTTTATACCCAGAGAAGATGAAAAATGTAGGGGTGGCTCCATTATTGATACAAGTCCCCAGCAGTGAAAGAAATGAATGCTAATGGTGTCCTAAGCTGGGCTTTACGGAGATTAATCCGATTTGAGAAATGAACATTTTATTACATGGCACAAAGTGCCGGCCCTGATCTGAACTGAGTCACAGGCTGAGGAGGGGAACGAAAAAAAAAAAAAAAAAAGTGACAAAGGGAGAGTGGGCAGGGAACACGGGGACACAGTCTGTCGCTTTGCAACACCCTGGGCCCCCTCGTTGCAGCAGTGCCCTTTTCCAGCTGAGAAGTTCATTAATTTTCTGACACGGCCGCTTGAAATGATTTTCAATAGATAAGTCAGATAACAATGGCTTGGGAGATTGGATGGGAAATAGATGTCTACCGCAGCAACATTATCAGCGGAGGACCGGCTTTGTGCGAGCAGCAGGAAGTCCCTCTTGGTCCCTCGGCTGCACCTGCTCCGACGCCACTTCCCACTGCTCGGAAAGGACTAATAGGGACACACTGGGGATACAACTGTTGTCACTCTAGCATAAAGTGAAACAAACAAACGGTGATCCACATCCATTTTAGAGAAAGGAAAAAAAAAAAAAAAAGAAAGAAAAGAAACCTCCACGGGGATGAGAGGAGGTCTGAGGAAGTGGAGGAGGAACAGTCCCCTCCGCTCATTACCATGAATCACTCTGCGCCAGTTGCCAGCAAAACAACTGCTGCAATCTCGGGGAATACGCGGGGAGGATTTATCACGCTAAAGCCTCTGACGGGGCAGAAAAAAAAAAAATTCGTAAAAATCAGCCGTCTAATTTGTCTCCCCCGCAAGGTGATGTCGCTCCATCATACCGAGGGCTTTTCTTTTCTGCTGGGTGAATAATGTCCGCCATGTTTCTCACTTTCACAGGTGAGCGAGGCAATTCATTCTTTGTCTGAGGAGTGACGGCCCACCTCTATTTATGCTTTTACCACCAACACCTGTTCATCAACGACCTGACAGACATGTATTTTTAAGACCACAAAAGCACTGCTTAGATAGATAGATAGATAGATAGATAGATAGATAGATAGATTGATGGGAGTTTTGCTGTGCGACTCACTGTTTAACTTCTTGCATACCACCTGCATAAATCTTGGAAAAAATGTGTCATCTGTTGCTTCCTTGCGTACTGGAGGGGGGGAGGAGGGGGATTATGTTCAGCTGAGTAGTGGCTCAGAATGTGTGGAGCCCTGGACCACAGCGTCCATGCCTCCCTCCCCTCAGCTGAGCACAGGCAGAGCGGAGAGGCAGGGTTTTAATTTCAGCACCGAGTAAGAAGGACAGCTCCCTCCCAGGCTGCCACAGAGGCGCCTTCTGTGTAAATCACGCAGAGAAGAAGAAGAAGAAGAGGAACACAGCCCAGTTGTGTGACGATTTGAGCAACAGTCAGAGACACAATCTTTGACTTTTAGCATACTAGATATGTAACAAAGTCTTGTTTTCGTAAAGGAAAGCACATACTGGTGCTAAATATGGCACATTTCAGGTTTTGAGATGCAACTGGAGGGCAGGCAGGTGCAGAGTGGAGGGATGGAGAGGCGCACGGATGGATTCACGGTCACAATCAATGCGTAAAACACACTCATCACACTTCCTTTTTTTCACTTATTCCACCTCGCTCTGTCTTTGTAGGACCAGACAATCTCTCTCTCTCTCTCTCTCTCTCTCTCTTTTTGTTAACTGCTCGTGGCGTCCGAGCCCGACGCTCGCGCGCTCGGCTCAAGGGCGCGCAGCGAAAACGCGAGCAAGAGCGCCGCACGCGAGAGCGCGCATCTTTCTCCTTATCTCCCAAATCAGCGCGTGATTAGAGATCTTTTAGTTAGAGGCCGCAGTATCAGTGAAAGGGGGGAGATGGGGAAGATGGGGGAGGGTGGGGGGGGGGGGAGCCTTTGGGAATGCTGTGCCCTGATTTGGTTCATATCACCGCAGTCATCAAAGGGAAGATGAAAGGTTCCCACATTTTGGACACAACAGCAGCAGGGACGCGCTGTGAATGGGCTTAATTGTGTTACAGACACGAGTGAGGCAATCAGACCAACATCTTTTTTTCTTTTCCTTTTCTTTTTTTTTTTTCTCTGTACACCACAAACACTCACTTACTTGTTCACCAAGACGCCGGTTTTCTGCAGGGTCTCTGCTTCTTCAGACGGAGATCGGTCCCGCTTCCGCTCCCATCCCTAAAAAAAAAAAAAAAAAAAAAAAACCTGCATCGAAAAAAAAGAAGAAGAAGAAAAAAACAAAAAAACATCCGCAATTCTCAGGCGATTTTGCAGAATCCGTGCTGATATTATCTTGTCAGACTCATTGTGCTCCCGCTCTCACAGCGACGTGGTATGTAATCCACACATCAGTCTGGGTGACATGCCATTCACTCTCACAGTGATGATGATAATGCATCCGATATTTCCTCCTTTTCCCTTTTTTTTCTCTCGTCTTCTCAGGACGCGCAGAGCGCACAGGCACCCACAAGTGCCATTGTTGAAACTACTCTCCCGATGCAAAGCGATGCCCAACCGTGGTCCCCGATTTATTTATTTATTTATTTTTTTGGTATTTTCTTCTCCAAATGATGAGTTTAGGCGAGGTGGTGGAGCCCAGGACCGGTTTGGTTTTCTCCCCGATCTGAAGCGAGTGTTTTTAGAACCAGGAGTAACCTCTCCGCGGCGTGTAGAGCGCTCAGAAACCTCGTGTGGTCAATTTCCAGGTGGATCCATCCTGAAGAGCCCGTCATTAACACTGTGTGACACACCGCCGGCCGTGCCTTGAGGGGGGCAGAGGTGGGGTTATTTTAAGGTCCAGCTCGCTGTCGTTTCCAAATGCAACTTTTTTCTTCAACTCCCCCCCCTCTTTTTTTTTTTTTTTTTTTCTTTTTTTTTTTTTACTTCTTAGTCATCAACCCCGCTGAATCTGATTAGATTTCACCTCACAGCTCAGTGCGGATTTCAAAACGCTTATTTCTGTGCTTATCTCGACGAAAGAAGTCCCGCGGTTCAGTGACTGGATAGGCATCCTGTACGTAAAGTTGAAACATAACCTCTCTCTTCTCTTCGGGCTGCTCCGATTTCCATTTTGGAGAGGAAAGACGCGTTAATCTGGGATGCAACATCGAAAAAGGAGGAGGGGGTGGTGGTGTTGAGGGGTTGGAAACCCAGCAGGTATCCTCGAGAAGCCCTTTAAAACCACATCAGAAATTCAGGCAGCGGCTTCGAGTGGATCACTCACAAGAAAAGAGAAGACAGTCTTAATTCTTACATGGTTTCTTTCCGCACCGAAATTCTTGCTTCGCCCTGTCTGGACCGGAGTTATAGTTCACCCGAGGCTGGCATCACTTCTGCGCCCTCGTTCCATCTACGTTTCTCCCATTCGAGCCTCGCCTATCCATCGATGTGACACACGCACACATACACACACACACACATACACGCGCGGGGGGCTGAAAGAAACTCGTTTGAGGGGGTTATTATCCACAGAGAGCTGATCGTCCAAGCCCCCCCGGTCTTCCTCCTCCTCCTCCTCTGTCGACTGCAGTGTGTTTTAAGATGATCACAAATCACCTCGTTCCAATACGCGCACGCAGGCTGCCTGCATCCGCCAGGCGCGCTTTTTTTCCTCTCTCTCTCTCTCTCTCTCTCTCTCTCTTTCTCTCTCTCTCCTCTTACAGTACCTCAGTGCGCTCGGCTTTTACGCACCCAAATAAGAAACGGAAAAAAAAACGCGGAGCGGCGCAGCACGCCACGACGGACACTGAATTGATAAGTGCAAGAGCAGGGTAGGGGGGGGGACTGGGGGGGACCATGTAGGTTACCTCCCACCGACAAGCCGCTCTCTCTCTCTCTCTCTCTCTCTCTCTCTCTCTCTCTCTCTCTCTCTCCATGTGAGACCCGCTCCGCCAGTCACCGCTGGTAATTCGGCAGCCCGCGGGACTGTGGAGAGCGAGGGGTGGATGTGTGGTGGTGGTCTTTCAGTTTTTTAGAAAAAAAAAAAACTTCTGCGCCCCCACAAACAAATGTCTCCACAGCAGGGGGGGGGGGGGGGGGAGCGCATGGCCCGGTCCACACCCGGGAGACCGGCTTTAATTAATAAGATTCTCGACCTTTGTCCCGCGCGTCCATTGGTCAGTTTTAATAAGGGAGGGATGCAAATTATTGTTTGAGCGCGCGCGGACAGGGAGGTGGAGGGGTGGATAGACAGGAGAGACAGAGAGAGAGACAGAGAGAGATTCCTCCCATGTGTCTCCTGCAAACGGGACGCGACTGCCACCTACCGACTCCCCTCGCCACGTCTCGCCGTGTGTGACAGTGTGATAGTGCCCTCAGGCTGATTGTCGCAGAGGATTGCTCTCCCCTGACAGCCTGCGTTGTGTTTATATAGGGTAATATATATCACATCTATTTGTATTTTGAAAAAAAGGGGGAAAAAAACGCTGTAGGCTGCCATAGGAGACACACACACAGAGGTCCTACGTCGGTGTTCACGGTGGAGGTGGTGGTGGGGGGGTGGATGTGAAAGCACAGGTGAGGAGGGGGGGGGGGGGGGGGGGGGAGAGAGAGAGAGAGAGAGAGAGAGACAGGGCTGTGACAAGTTTGACAAATCCAGAAAAACTGTTTTAATGTAAGAGTCTGAACAGTCGTCGTCGTCGTCGTCGAGCAGGCCTCAGCACTCCTGAACACTTCCGCCTCTGTGCTATGAATTATGAAACGCTCCTCGCAGATATTTCTTTTTTTTTTTTTTTTTTTTCTTTTTTTAAAGGCATGGCGGCTGACACGGGAGACTTCAGGGCCTTCAGAGAGATTATTGCCCGTGAAACGCTTATCTCAGGCAACCTGCTGTACGCCACATATTATGCTAAAGTCAGTCATATTCAACAACATGCACAGAGGAGCTCTGAAAAAAGGGATGAATTTGCAGATAGTGGAGTGAGAACTGGGGTGGTGGTGGTGGCGGTGGTGGGGAGGAGGCGTGCATTCACCTAGATGTGAGAGAACAGTTGAATGCCAGGACCGAGGGATCTGTCCGTCTCGCTGTCAACAGCTGATCTCATTTCCCCCCTCAGTGCTGAGGGCGTTGCATCATTCATCTGTCTTCATAACTGTCGACCTGCCTGTCTGTGCGTCTGGCGCGTGGCGGTAAAGAGCGCCGCCCTCTTGCTTTTTCCCCACCGGAAGGAGGCATCATTAAAACAACTCCATTCTTTCGCTCCATTCCTTCTCGCCTTCACGGCCTTTCCCTCCGCTCAAATTAGACCTATTAACGCGCATGCACACTCTGCTCTTCGAGATAGCCGAGCGGTGTTTTCTTTTTCTTTTTTTTCTTTTCTTTTCTTTTTTTTTTGTACGTGCTACACCCTCCGATTCTGCTGCGTTTCCGTCCCGGTCACATGTAACTGCCGGGGTCACTTCTGAGTGCTCTCTTCCATAATTTGCGTCGTGCTCCTTGTATGACAGCCTTGCCTAATGGTTTTGATTTAGAGCTTTCACTTCTCCGCCAGCTGGGGAGTGTGTGTGTGTGTGTGGATCTCTGGTGACCACTCCTTAATACTTACGCTCGTATTTGCTGTGTGGGAGCCATCACCGGAGGCCGTACCCCCCCCTTTATCTTGATTTATGTAGCTTTTGAGATGAGCGCGCGCTCGTCGCCGACGGGAAAAACGCCCGGCTTCCTCAAAGCGCAGCTTTTGGCAATATCGTTGGCAGAATCCGTCACGTTCACGCGTTGATCGGGAAACGCATTCTTCTCCGCTGACATGACACACGACTGAACGTATTTACTGTGTTTACTGGTGCGAGCGCAGGTCCCGAACACTATTGAAACATCATAGTAAAGATCGGTCTGTCCTTGGAGGGCGTTAAAGAGGCGTCGTGCTGCCATTGTAAACACCGTGACCTTGTTCCCCGAGAGGGCAAGACGTATACAAGACTCTAGAGGCCAGTTATTCCTGGAGTGGCAAGGGCGAGTAAAAAAAAAAAAAAAAAAACCTTACTTAAGGGAATGCTCCGGTATAGATTATTGGTTATGCTTTCAGCATCGTCGTAAAAGTGAGGATTGCTCGACATTAACAATGTGAATTACAGACGCAGCGGTGATGTCGGCTTCAGCAATGATCGTTTTTTACAGTACCGCGTTCTTTACTGACACTTTGCCGAGACCACCCCCATAATTTTTTTTTTTAAAAAAGCTGCCGCTGCGGCTCTGACAGAAGAGAGTTAAAAGCAAAGACGGCTTAAGGCGCCCAGATCTCTTCCTCCTCCCTGAGAGTAATATGTTGTCAGGGCCTGAATAATACATGTGTTGGGATGCAATTAGATAATGTAATAATCATGTCGGGGGGTGCCATGTAGGTCTCATCCAGTGATCAAACAGAATATAGGTACTCGCGACGTAGGTTTATCCAAACATAAAAGGAGTTAAAGAGGTGAGCGCGGAGCGAAAATGGCCAGCGACGCCGGGTTACATGGGATATACATAACATGTGCGATCTTAGCTGCTTGCTCGGCTCCGCAAATGTCAAACCGAGCTGCTGAGAAGTTGTTTTCTGGCATTAACGTCTGCATGCGAGCAGTTGGAGTTTGTTATTCTCCAGCCGAGCCGTCGGAATAAAATGTTGAGTCTGCAAACCGCGGTTACGTAGAAATCTGCTCGCGTGATAAAGGGCGTCGCGTTCTGATAAAAAAGCGGCTCAGACAAAGAGACATTTTTAAGTGGTCTACAAAATGTGCAATTTCAGACAACGGGATAGGGTCGTCAGTTTGAGGTGAGCTAATTACAGCAGGATAAACATTGCATCGCGGTGCATCAGACGGGGATTTCCTATATCGTTGACAATATGGAAATATTCAGTATGAAACACACAATTATGTCGACCAATCAAGAACCAGTGATCCTAATGCGTCATATCAACAACATCAACACTATTTCAAACAATGACAGTCACAGATACCGGTAAGAGCAGCAGCGTCCGTCAGTCCGTCGTCACTTTTTTTAAACAAATGTTGCTTTTAAAAGTGACCTGGACAAAATCTGCTGATATGTAAAGTGGTGGGAGAAAATGATACACGCGCGCGTCACAGGTATCATATCTGCATTCCTACAGTATGTCTGATCCTGCGTTACAGATTACATGTATATGTGCTGACTTTCATGTCGAGAGAAGGAGGGGAAGCTGGCGGCGTCACAGCTGAGCGAGATGGCGGCCGAGCTCGAAACCGTTGTTCAAGGTGGCGTTTCCAAACTTTGAGCACAGACCACTGGATTTTTTTTTAACGAGACGCTATTTCCAGCTGTGTTTGTGGCATCAGCGAGGTAGATACACCGTTAGAATTTGCTGTAAGTTGTAGAGTTACCACAAAACGTCCAATTCTTGGTGTTGTTTATGATGTTCCATGTATTTTCATGGTGACTCACCCAGCAGCGGTGGTTGTCACTAAAAAATCTTCAATCCGCCTACATACCATCATTTTTAAACAAGTCAGGTTACGATGGTTTTTTTTTCCCCAGCAGAGTAAATTATTGAATGAAAATCATGGAGAGAAACGTTAAATTGGTTACATCGAAATTACAGTCATGATAATGTAAAACTAAGTTGCTGGGAGGTTATTATACTGTAAAATGAGTTTTGCGAACAATGGTGCTCGTTCTTGAACCCTAACCGAGTGTTTTTTTCTCTGCCTGAACCTGAGCAGACTATAAGCGCAACATCGTCTTAACATGAAATTAAAATATATTCTGTCATTTGTGTGTTTTATAAAAACAAACCCTCCAGCTGCTGAGGCTGAGTGAGAACGGGGGGTACTGTGGCACCTACAGCTGCCCCCTTTTAAAGGATGCTCGGAATACATTAATAATGTGCGTTATTTATTTTGAGATCTCGCATTCATTATTCATGATGTTGTTTCGGAGGGTATGAGACATCACTGCTGATATCCCGCAAGGCTCGGAGGCGATGAAATAATGTAGTCAGGTGCGTTTGCGAGCGCCAAGATGGAGAGAGGCGAGTCTGCGGGCCCGCGAGAGCATCGCACGCCGCTCGTTTCCCCGCTCTGCTCCATCCGCCCTCGGTGCCACCTCGCATCGCGTAGCGTAGGACGCCTGCATCTCCGTCTCGTGTTTGATATCCCTCTTTGCTTCTGCCCGTTTCCACTGTACTCGCCATATGCTTCAACCGCCGAAGAGTCAACGAGAGGGATTCCACAAACACCTCAGCGGCGGCCTTGTCTGCGAGATTCAAAGCAATTCATCAAATTTCACGGACTTGATAATTAGGTGCATCAATGTGTTTGCCATCCTATTAAATCTCTACTTTGATCCACACTTATCTCCAACTGTACTTCTTATCCGAGGCTTTCTCCGGCCTATAAGGGCTCGCGACTGAAGAATGAAATCTTAGTTTCCATTAGGCCACTTCTGGCTCCGGTTCTGGATCCACCAACAAATCTAAATTAAAATAATTCAAAAGCATGCGACGCCCTAATAACGTCTCTCTAAGCCGCTTCAACCGCACGGTATAATGGTTGGTGGAGACCGGATGGCTGGCTTAGTTATTGGATATTGGCTCCAACTCAAATCATTATCGAGGGATGAGAAGGCCCGCACTCACTGGAGGATGAATCAGTTGATGATCATCAAATAATCAGTGTATTACTTAGCACATCATGGCGCACCATCGTCTGTCAGTGGTCTCCTTTAAAAGGTTAAATTCGCCGATTTTCGACCTTAAGCTCTATCCATTTGAAATTGGAAATCTGCCTCGGCTTCACAGAGTGACTTTTGAAAACAGCAAATGAGCCGCTTCAGCGAAATACATTTGTTCATAAGAGGAAGAATTTTTAAATAGAATTGCCATGAGATTCATCTTATATCCGTTTATGGCTCATAGCTCATGATGTTCCTCACACTTGGGCATTGGCGAAGTTGGCGAGCTGCATGCTGAATCATTATTATTTTTCTCCTCACCGCATTTACAGCTGCTCGAGATATGGCCTGAGCTGTGTCAGTCATGAGTTCATCGGTCCACTCAGTCACCTTTCATATTACTGTTTGTTGTATTTATTCAAAGTTTCACAAAACGTCTTCAGTTTTTTCTCTGAAAAATGATGATTATTATTACTATTTTGGATCTAAAGGACATTAAATAAACTATGTGTATTATAACAATAAAAACTAAGATGTTCTGGACACGTTCTTTCCCCCTTCACTTGCAATGATGTACTTAACTTATTTCAGATGCCATTTTGGACTTGGCCCACCTCCATGTGCTGGGCAAGTTCTGGATATGCGGGTGTTGGGGGGTCAGGGGGGTTCAGGAGGTTGCACGCAATGCATTCTGGTACACGTAGGTCGGCTATGAAAGCAGGAAAAACGATAATAACCCAACTGTCTCCGTCACTGAGGAATTTACTGCCTCAATGATTGTCATTTCCCACCAACGCTGATCCACATAAAGCATGGCACATTTCTCCTTTAACATGTGCACGTGAATTAGCATTACTAAACACATGGACACTCCAGACTGGAGCACATAAATGGTATTATTTCCAACTGGACGCCTGTTTGACTGCATTTCTAACGGTTTCTGTATTTTCCAAAGACACTGAGCAGGACCTCACACTGGGAATCTTGAACATCCATTCAGGCATACTTCCAATGAGGAAGGTCCAAATAAGCACAGAGAGCTCTCTCCCACTGCGCCTGACTTTTGAGTGGTCTGTTTAAATATGCAAAGAGCCTCGGTTCGATACAACAGACGGGGGGAGCAATTTCACCAAATCCATAAATATGCATGGTATATCTCAAA
The DNA here is from genome assembly GCF_900880675.1 of Sparus aurata. Lineage (NCBI taxonomy): Eukaryota > Metazoa > Chordata > Actinopteri > Spariformes > Sparidae > Sparus > Sparus aurata. The sequence continues at coordinate 6,365,436 of NC_044194.1, read as the reverse complement.
AGGGAGCTTTTCGATTGTGAATACTTCTTAAAACAATGACCATCTTTTGAATTATTGCACCTAATAGAATAATATAACATGTATAATGATGGAATAGAATAAAAAATGCGACGTTGAATCTTTAACGGGAGATTTACTGAAGCTGTCATTGTCTAAAATCAATCTCATGGTTTTGATCAAATTTGAGATCAGCATTCAAATTTATGGGAAAAAACTAATATTGAAACTTACGGTTCTCATTTGAAAGGATTTACACTTCTGAGCAATTCATTTTTTTCTCCAGGATAATTTGTGCTGAAACTTAATTTTAAATGGATTAAACTGCTTTTGTTGTGACCAAACTGTTCCACCTGCGCCCTCATTCCTCAAAAGACTAAATCAAGAGAAAGAGAGAAAAAGACGACATGAACAAGTTTGACCTTAAGACGGCTCCGAGCTCATGCCCCCCCCCCCCCCGACGATCTGACAGCGAAAATAAAAGTTTGATTCACGACTTCTGAAGAGCTCCATTATTCAACGAGAGAACATTTCAGAGGAAAGTCAGCGACTACAGATGAAATGTTGCAAGACGTATTGCCATTTGAACACTTGCCAGTGTTTGGCCATATGGTAAAATACAGTCGGAGCAAACACGCTCCGACAAACTGCGAAACTCCGTAGTTTGCCCACATTGAGGCGAGGTGAGGTGTGGTGGCTGAAACGTCGGGGCACCGAGACATTTTACATTCCCTTCAGACTGCGTGCAACTTCTTTTGTGGGTCACGACTAAGTGCAAGTATCAGAATTTTGTGACGCAAAGATGATGTAGGCAGCTGAAATATGCTGTGTAAATTTGATGGGAAGAGAGGAAAAAAAAAAAAAAGTATATTGGTGCTACAGAGCATGACGAAACACGGTTTAGTACAATAAAGGGTCCATCCAAAACATGTGTTTGATAGTTGGCTGCTCTCTCAACATCGCTGGTTTATACTTCAGCTTGTGCACCATGGTTCAAAGATCTGTTTTTTTAAAACCTCATGTCCTGTAAGTTACAGTTGGGTGTGTAGGAAAACACATAACAAACACACGTTATAAGTATAATCAAAGCAGAAGTGAAGAAGCAGTTAATTGTCAACATTGCAGTTCAGAATATGAATTGAGTATTTTCACATGTCACATGAACTAAAACTTCAATGTGAGAATAACTTAATGCTGTATGTGAACTGGGCATTTTTATTTTTTCCAAGTGATTGGCCTTTTTTTATATACACCAATGGAAAAATGTCCTCTTTCCCCTAATGTGAATTATGTTAATAGCTTTTTTTTTCACATGTGGAACAAACGTATAAAAGTACAAAAGTACGATTGGAACAACTGATGTACATTTTCATTAGCTAAATATAAAGCTTCTCGGAGAAATGTGAAGCCTACTCTGGTAAAAAAAAAAAAAAAAAATAGTATTTTTTATTGTATCAAATGTATAATTTAGCTACGATCACATTAACACAAGTATACTTTCACTTGATTGTGCTCATTTTAAAGCAATTCAAAATGCACATTTGAAGAGTGTACTTCAAATAATGTCAAGTCAAGTTCAACTTTGCAAATATACAAATTTAACAATACTTAACGCCATATTTTAGTGTATGTTGTTGTAAGTATATGGTAAATTATACATGTGTAAACCTAAAGAAAAACAAAACAAACAGTAACAGACAGTAAATTAGCATGCAGTTGTTTCCCCAGAAAGCAAAACCTGCAGGGCAGGGAGCGCCGGTTGAGAAATTAAACACTGCACAAATCACAAAAAGGGTCAAAGCAAATTGGCCCCTTGGCGTCTTAAAAGGTGGCGCTGGGAATAAAACACACAGCCGCCCACTGATTCTATCAAAATGATGGAGGAACAAAAGGATTTGGACCCAAAAGCCAAAGGTAGACAGAAAGGAAAACCAAATGTGTGGAAACTGGCCAAATAAATATCTCAAACTCACTCAACTTTTTTCAGTCAAACGGAAAACACAGAGAGCCAACTGATGACTCCCTGGAGGCAAACGACAAACTGAGCAGGCGAACTGCAACCCTCTGATAAAACCTCCCAGCTCACTGATTGCAGTCAGCTGAGGCAGAACATCACAGGCGAACCCAATAACTCCTGATCACCTGTGGACCTCCGATCGCAGTCTGTTGCTGTGTCTCAATTCAGGGTCTGCATCCTTCGGAGGCCGCATTTGAAGGCCAATTACGTCACTACGCCGCTCGACGGCTGTCCCGATTCGAAGGCTCCTGCAAATGCAGCCCACAAATGAGGCTTTCTTTTTCCTGGTTTTGGAGGATGCACCGCTACTATCCTTCATGGCCTCACATATCCCAAGATTCTTTGCGCTCCCGAAAAAGAAGAACGAAAGAGAGAACATGGTGACATCGTGTGGTGTAGATCGTCACTGTTGCGAGCCTGGGCGGCAGAAATCGCGACGTAAGGATAAAACATCTGGTGATGCAACCAGGAAATGCTCCAAAGTCTAGACCGTCCCATTTAACAACAGCTGAAGTGGTTAACAAGGTCTCTCCGAAGGACTCGCCTTCGAAGACTGCACAGGCCGGGTCCTTAGAAGGATGCAGACCCTGAATTGAGACACAGCACATGACACTATTCACATGTCTTTGTGATACACTGGTGCGTTCTCATCTTGTACCTTCATCTAACTTAGCATAGGCATATTCTAGTAGACTTACAAACAGTGTACTTCAATGTGAATTTATTCTAAGTTGCACTTCCTTTAAAAAAGTATACCGAATTGCATATACGTTGTGCCAAGTCTAATAGGTGCTGGACTTGTTTTAGTGGAGAGGAAGATCAATCCTCACACACACACACACACACACACACACACACAAAAAGAGCTCAGTCCTTTGGCCTCAGACCCGAGGATGAAAGATGTGAACATGTGCCAGAAGCTCCACGTTCCCCGCGGTAATGAAATGCATATTCCACAGAAACATCCACCCAGGATATCGACTGTAAATGAAGAAATGAAGTATCGAGCACTTGAGAGATTATCATGCAGAAGCCGGAGCCATCTCCCAGCGCTTTTATTTCAGGAATTAAGACGGAATTTATTAGTCATTAGCGGTTTCCTCCATCATTCATTACGCGTTTTTTTTATACGTCCCAGTGAATATTTTTAATGTCCTCGTCTCAAAATGTGGAGCGCTCCCTGCACGTTCATATGTTGTTTTTTTTGGTGTTCCGGGACAGTGGAAAACATCACATCGAAGAAAACGGCTGCAGAAATGGATAAATGACAAGAACGTTGATTACTTAAAAACAGCAAGTTTACAAATACACACCTCTCCTTTATCACAGTGACAGGTGTATTTTTAGAACTAATAGCGCAGTCCCTGTGGAAATGCTTTGTAACGATAAAGTCAGACGTCTCATGTCGAGCATGACTGGCTGTTTCCTCTGCAGGTGAACAAAAGCCCACTGAGATATACTATGACAAAGCGCTGATGGAACGTAGACGGATCTCGACGGGAGAGTTTTTTTTAAACCGAGTATGTTTAGCATACTGTTCGGTGTGTGTCTCCTCCCACTGATAGTTCAGCATCAGCATGCTGCACGTCTTCTAACAACTCCCACATTCCTGTTCAAATTGTCTATTAATGCTCAACCATTAAAGGCTTACTAAGTTTGCCACGGAGAAAATCTTGACTGACAATCAGAGGATAAAGCTTTAAGCGTGACATAAACCTTGTAATCCCGTATCGTAGAAGCTTTAGACTTGGTTTAACCTCAGTTTCAGCTTGTTTATCTCCTTGGCTGTGTCTCTGTTCGTGCAAAACAAGCGGTGCTCCAGACAATGGCGTACCTATTCACATGTGAGGCAGGGAGCAGATTTGCAGCATCTGGATGTGACAGACGATCCCCTCTCGCTCTAATCCTCGGCACGGTTGTCTTTCTGCACAGACACATAGGGGGATCGAGTGGGCCATCCATTCACATCCTGCCTGCCATAGGGCAGATAAACAGAAGAAAACAGAGATGATGGCCACATAATCGATAAGATTATAAGGAGCTGCACATTTCGTTTGTTTTTTTTGCATTTTGTTAGCTGGGAAAAAAAAACACGGCTCACGTTTTTTTGTGGAACGGCGGGTGATTAGCTCTGGAATGAGGAGTTCTCTCTTTAGGCAGGTATCACAAAAAATGTCAAAATGCGTGGGAGAGTGAGTGTTCACGCTGATGATTGTTGCACCAGCTTTAACTTGGCTGTGTGATGCAATCCACACATGCACTCCTCGAGATCGCAAAACACCACAAATCATGAACAGCTGCAGCAGTTCACTTTAAATAGCCTACATGCATTTGTTCTTTTTTTTTTAACAATTACATTAACTAGCACCTATAGTATATCTGCTGACTGATACACATACCGTCATTTATTTAATGCATTTATTTATATAGTGCTTCTAAATGGGGGGATTTGAAGTACAGTGTTGCCAAACTACTGTCGGCTAACAGAAAAGACGGCTGAAATCATAACTGCCAGATACCCCAATCTTCTTTGAGAGGTAAAATGCAACTTTAAAAGGGGATAAAGAGTCCAGCCAGAGCTTTATTTGGCTACTGCAAGGTATCACCTTGAAAGGTGGGAAATAATTGAACACCATGAGGTTCACTCCTGATTACCTTAATCGTCTTTCTCCTCGAGAGGTCGTTTTACAGTCTGGTTAACTACGGACAATAAGAATCAATGGCTGGTAAATGATGACATTCATAAGAGCTGCTTGTGGTAATGTCTAATGGGCAAGCTAACACTATTTTAAAGAGATTAGCAGGATGAGGAATAGAATATGGAGCCAGATGTGACATGGCATGAAAAACTGTAACCATTCAACACAGCGGATGGCTGGAAAGTAATTCGGCACCTCTGCTCCTGCTGCACTTATGAAACGGTCACTTCATGATTACTTTTTAACCTTTTTAACCATTCAAATAAATCTGACAGATCAGATGGTGCCTTATTAAGTAATGCCAGTCAATCTGCATTAGTAATACACCGGGTTTGGAATTATCCCAATAGATGGCTGGTTTTTGGTGGTTTCAATATTTAATGTTTCTTGGTTCATTAAAGGAAACATATAATGCTCATTTTCAGGTTCATACTTTTATTTTGGTTTACTACTAGAAGATTTGTTTTAACTACTATAATGCTCAAACACATCAGTTTTCTGCGTGTTGTCCACTACTGCACCACTGAATTCCTCATCTGTCTGAAACCCTCTGTCTCTTTAAGGGTACCCAGTCTCCTCTGATTGGTCAGCTCACACACGCCCGAGCTAGCAGCACTAGCAACAACAGAGCAGCTGCGCTAAAGGTAAATGCTAAATTCTTACGTGCCAAACTAGCTGCCAGGCGGACAGTCTGAAAATTTGTGACACGGTGGCATCGTGTGATGAATTATAGGTGGGGCTACTGATGAGGCGTTTCAGGAGCAGTGTTTTCTGTGGGAGAGGGGAGCTTCTGTTGGTGCTGAATTTAGGCTACTTAAATTTTAAGACTTTTAACATGCAAACAAACCTATAAAAACACAGAAGGTCTTCTTTAATGGCGACCATTTTGAGTATTTTATTGTCACACAATTAATTCTTATCATTTTTTATGACGATAAAAGGCTTTTGATGGCCCTTTTTTCACGATACGTAAAGGCAATATAATCATTCTGTATTGATACAGATATTATATCGCTGCATGATTCACGCTAAATGTATTTGATTACCTGCTTTTTGTATCATTTTAATGGTATACAGCATGAATCCCCCTGTAGGCGTAAACAGTGTTCATGCACTTTAAAACCCAAGATAAAAACAGGACTTTATTGCATCATTAATTTCTCATTTTGTGCAAAACTTGAAGCACTTTACTTGGTGTGTGTGAGACACAAACACAAACACACACACGCACACAAAACATCCACTGTACAGTCAATCCTCTCTGCACAATACAATAAAATTCAATTGCACTGATCCGTTATTGTTCTGTCATCAAAACAGTTTTTCATTTCAGGCTGGACGCGTTTGAGGAAAATATATTTAAGTGATATCCTTCCTACAGTCCAATATATTCAAAGCTTCCTGCGATATGTGTCCGCACTTAATCTAAACACACATGCAGTCCAGTATTTCAGACAAGTGCGCCTTCCATTCTGAGTATACATTATTTCTGCAAATGTACAATCAATATGATGAACTGGGGTCGATATTTTAACGGCTGTGGACAGAAATGCGGTGGGCATTTTGTATTGTGTTCCCTATGAAATGTAAGATTGCTCCTGGGCACTTTTTCTGTTAGCTTCAGCTGAAGAGCTGCTCCACTGCGCTGGAGTAAAGCTGCTGGCCAAAAAAACAAACTAAAAAAAAAACCCACTAAACCCACTTGATCTCTGCCACTTGCAGTATGAATAAAAACACAATATGAAAAATACTGTATTTCTGTTTGGACGAGGAAGAAAGCGCGCCGGGTAAATAGACCCCCGTGCCAGGAAATTATTCACGGGCTGGAAGTGAAGCTGACCACACAAAGTCAGGAGTGCAAAGCAAAACTTTAAGCTGCTTTGGAAGACCTGCGACCTTCTGTCTGTCTAAATAGCAGTCAGCTGTTCTGCAGTCCTTACATTAAAAGTTGGTGCTATTCGGAGCAAAGAACGGATGCATTTAAATAACAAAAGGTGTTATTTTTATTTAGGACAGAACAGTTGTACTTGCCTGTTGAACAAGGCGCAAGAAAAAGAGAAGACAGAATTAGACATAAAACAACTGACCTTTTTCTCTCTGGCTTGAGTTTTGCTTAATTAATAAGGCTCGGTGTTCTATAATAAACAGCAAAGCCACATGCTGGAGGCTAGATTTCTACTCTATATTTAATCTAAGTGGAGGAGCTCAGACTGACCCTGAGTGGATAGCATTGTGCAGAAGCCCGCAGACACCGGCGATAAGCTTTTTCTCCAAACTCTCTGCCAGCAATTTAAGCCTTGCCCTTTGCCATAATCCCTCCCAGACTCGCCACTGGCTGACATGCAGAAGAGTATCTATCCTAAGTCAAGTTCCCAAACTGTGCCCCGCTGATAATGTCCTGGAAGCCAAATGCCAAAGTGAATGAAACGTAAGCATTGTAATATTGCTGTTTCATAATATGCCTTAATGTGTTTGTTTTTTTGTTTTTTTTTACAGATATAACATTCTAATTGTAATTTTCATGTTACAGAACACTAACAAAATGCTTGCAAACTGAGAGCTCTTATCTTATCTGGTATTTCTCCCTTTGTTTTGATGTACAGCAAAACTGTAGTCAGTGAGACTGTCTTATCTTTATACCATCTATAGCAATACAGATGAGCTTGCATGTGCATTTACTGTTAAATGATTTATTTACTATGAATCCGCTTCCATGTATTATTTACTTTGGTTCAAGCTAATTGTTCCGCGGAACGTGTTTCTCTTCGGATCCGCCCTGAGATCAAAACTCAGCGACAACAACACAGAAATCGCCCGTATCGCCCAATAACTGTATTTAAGAACAATACAGGCATGCTTAACAATCAGTGCCTTTAACAAATGCACCAACTGGAACACTGCAATCAAACAAATCACAGTTATTGTTTGAATATAAACATTGGGTTTTCTTATTGTTGTTTTGATAATTTGACATCTGGAATAATATGTAACAAGAGCAACAACACCCTATCGAAGCCACAGAATCAAATTCAGTTACTCAATTACTCTATTACGGAATAATGCACGCATGCTTAACAATCAGTACCTTTACAATTGCACCGACCTCAATACCGCAATTAACCAAATTATATGTTATTTTTTTGAATGAATTAAAGCCTTTTACAAGATTTGCATCCATCTGAGTCAGCACCAACAGCAGCACCAAAACCTTATCCAAGCCACACAATCTAATAAGGAAGATCAGGGAGTGAATGGTATTTATTATTCTTATTACTTATTTACTGATAATCAGCTCGCTTGTATTACTTACTTTTGCACAAGATAATTGTTCTATGGAACTATAACACACAGATATCAAATCTGTCTTATACAATTACAGTAACTCAGGACAATACACGCATGCTTAACGATCAGTACCTTTACAACTGCAGAACTGTAATCAACCAAATTTGTGGTTAAATTTTGATAAATAAAATCATTTTCCATGGTTTGCAGCGACCCAATTTACATTCTGAGTTTGTTTTATAATTTGGTTAACACCCAGAATAATGTGTAATAGCCAGCAGCAACGACGCCTTACTGAAACTGCAGAAACTAATAAGGAAGATCAGGGAGATTAGTGCTTTGTTTTCATAGGCTTTTGACAGCAGGGAGTTTACTTTTCATCAAATCCCAGTATAAAGCGCAGATTTGCTGCTACTTGTGGAAAGAAGCACATCTTTACCATTTACCAGCACTTCACCCCTCGAGTAAAGTGGATGCCTCGAGGTGGTGGTGCATGCACGGACTGAAAACACAGAAAGAATCAATTTTTAAGATCAAGGTTTATACATCTCTCCGTATACTTTGACAAGCCGCTGAGTAATTCGGCTCTGTTGTGGTTATTGTTTCTCTGATTTCAAGCACACAGCATTTTCAGTCGTATCCCTGAGTGACAGTTTGGATGTTTTGACAGTAAGTGGTTTGGGTTTTAGTCTTGTGAGTGAGTAGTAATGGAGGGAGCTCTCAGTAAGTCAAACAGAAGCATTTTAAAACCAGTATGATTTTGTTTCACCGAACACAACAGTGGAAGACAATTTAGTTGTCCTCCTCATTCTGGATTCTTCTCCTCTCAGACAGGAGCCTGCGTTTTGTGCTACAGGCGAGAGTGATGGCCCATCAGCTTGTAGTTTATATTGTAAAATAAAGGCTATCTATGAATAGTTTCAGCTAAATGACTGCTGCAGCAATAGTTTTATTGCTTTTATGTGGTTATAATAGCATTTTCTGCATGTATGTATAAAGTTAAGTTCATCCAAAAAATGACAAATCGGTCAGTATCATACACACTTGTTCTGATGCTTCACAGCAAAACACCATTGCATCATTTTCCGAAACAACTTAGGTAACAAGGAATCTGTTATGAAATGTAATAAAACAGCCCCCAAAGATCCACACTGCTCCGGAGGTCCTGAAATCCCAAATTGATGTGAAAAGAAGTTATTTTCACCTTTTTTAAAGCCAAAATCTGCACTGTAGCTGCTAAGCTAACAGTGCTAGCACTTCCCTGTCTGAAGTGGCTGCATTATTTTGACAGCACCAACAATGTAAATAACATAATTTACATCAATCTGGTATGGCAGATGAGCTACATGGATCCATTTCATGTCACCTTTTGGTTGTTTATTGCGTTTAGAAAAAAAGTCTTCATCTTCTTCAGTTGAAGTTGATTTATCCCTAAATGAACATCCCTTGGCAGTTGGGCTGCAACTAACAATTATTTTAATAACTGATTTATCTGTAGATTATTTGTTCAACTAAGCGATTACGGATCAACGGTATTTCAAAAAATAGTGAACAAACACTCGAGGTGATCAGAATATTCAGTTGTTTCCCAACACAAGGTACAAAACTTAAGATCTTCAATGAAAACTGAAGAAACACTGCACATAAATGCTTATACTGGGAAACACAGAATGTTGGATTGTTTTACCAAAATAATTAGCTTGTGATAAGTGCGTGTGTGTGGGCTTCACAACCTGTGCTTGAAAACGGTCCATTATCGAAGTGGCTGCAGATCAAAGAAACAGTTTCCTTTATTTATCGCATAAAAGCAAACTTACCACTTTGTGCACTTATTCTCTGTTGATCAACTGATCACTTGATCAAATCATTAAGTTCTACAAGGTACACTCTCACATATTATACACACATACAGTTATAAGAAATGCTTCCTATACACTGCACTTGAACCAAACTCAGAAAAATGTGAGACAGTGAAAGGCTCAAAACAAAAGAAACTGTGTGAGGAGCCGTCCATGATGTGTGGAGCTCTACCATCCTGAAAATATATGGCTCAACCCCCACAGTTCTTTTTCAAAAGCCCTTTGGACCATGTGTCACAACACATCTTTTGTGATATCTTTTTCTTTGTACCCCTCCGCAGATTGATAGCCTGGTGACTCCACTGAGCGAAGCTCAGAATGAATCATATAAAAAGCTACCACCATGTCCAGAGCCCAGCCGTGTCGCCACTCTACGAACATCATCACACGCTCTACTTTAGAGGCGAGGCTGGAGCTGTTTACAGGAGCATGCCTGCCATCTGAGCATGTATCCGATTCACTTTGGCCGCTGAAGGACCATCTTTGTCGAGGACCTGCACTTTTGTTCACTTTACACATCAATTTCACAATTTGTTCATGTCCAGCCAGTAACCAGAGGAAGAAAGACAGATTCGGTTTAACATGTTTTTCAGGTTTTATACTGAATAACGCTTTAAAAAAAGTCTGGAAGAAAAGAAGAAAACACAATGGAAAACATGAAACACAGTCAGAATCTCGAGCCTGTGTGCTTCACCAAGTCTTAAACAGTCTGAGTGAAGCTTTCGGTAAAAAAAATAATACATTTCTGCTACTTTGCATCCCTTTCTTATGTTTTCGAAGTGCTCAGATGTGTGGGCCAGCGGCCTGCTCTGCAGCCCATGAGACGGAAAAATACATCATAGCAACACACACAGCTTGAATATGCTACCCCTGTAGAGCGCCAGAACTATTGGAATTACTGTATATGGCTCTGATGAATCATTTAAAGCGTTCAGTGACACAGCACAGAAACTTAAGTGCAAGAACGTCTCAGAATTAAAAGACACATGTATGTATGTGTGTATTGGTACGCAGATGTTAAGGTTTGGTAAGTACCTCCCTTTTGGGATCAAGGTTTGGTAAAGTTCTGCATAATGTCTATTTATTTTCAACAGTCAGCGGTGCAAGTTACAGTTTCAAGTTGTTTCCATGTAGTTTAACCAGAAAGAGGTGGTACACTCTGCAGGCAAAGCAAGGCGACTTTATCATACAGCATCAGTCAGACACGAGGCAATTCAAGGTGCTTCACAGGGCCATAGAAAACCATAAATAGTTATGGATTAGAAAAAAAAAAGGTTTCAATCATCGTTTGAAGGCATGTGATGTTTTAAGCCCCGATTTAAATTGTGTGGACCTCGGGTATACAGGAGGGTTGTTCCACAGGCAAACTTAAAGCTGCTTAAGTAATAAGCTGTAATAAGCAGTAAACAGTGAGCTTGCATTCTGGCTTTGGTAATATTTTTGTATATTTGATTTCTTCTAGATACCATTTGCTTGGCCAATGTCTTTCACATGCAGAGGCTGCTTTAAAACAGCGAGCAGAAGTCATCGGACTCCTGTTTCTCGCCTCGCTCCGGTGATTGACACATCTGGGTGATGCCATCTAATATGCATTAGTATGTTATAGGTGCTTTCCACAGCTCACATCCAGCAAACACAGACAGTCCGCCTTTCGTCCACTCCGCCACTCGCTGTCTGAACTTTTCCTCCCACACAGTTGATTTGAAAGAACGGGGCAGGACCTCGTGCTCCGGTGTCTTGTCCGAACTCGCCACAGCTCATAGCAAATCGCGATTTCATCTTCGTCTTGTTTTATTGTGTCCTCTCCAGCCTTCGTTGTTTGATGGTTTGTTCAGAAACAGCTTTTTCAGCTGCCAGTTACTGGATTGGATTGTGGATCAGAACAGTTATACTCTCGCCCATTGACACAGGCTTCATATGAGTGCACTCACCAAACCTAGGGGTCTGCATTGTGTTGATTTGGGATGAATATGTATGTACTGTCATATCCCTTCTCGGGCCTGATCCATTGCGTAACGATAATCCTGACAATGATGATAGATTCTCACACATCTCTACTGAAGGTCCAAGTTATTGTAAGTGCATCCGTGTATGTTGCGTGTCATTTCGACTGACCAATCACACATTGGTCACAACACCCAAACCCAATCAAGTATCTCTGTTAAAGGGATATTCCGGTGTAAGTTTAATCCATGGTCTAACACACCGTGAAACTGTGTTAGACTCCCTCTCGAGAGATCAAGTTAGCAGACCCCTAATTTACAGAGTTTTATCAACCTCAGAAACAACCGCACGACAACAATACACTGCAGTAAATGGATCCAAATATAAACCGCCAACAAAAAGCAACAAATAATGCTCAGAACAGCACCAAACTTCAGCAACAGTACAAATAGGGTCTCAGCACATAGTCCGGGGCATCTAACCTCCGCTAGCTTAGCTGGATTTCTACTGAAAAGCTGACTAAATTTACCACTCTTCTGCAGCAGCTTCCTGTTGACGGGAAGTCCCGACGAGTCGATTACCGAGTGCAGTAGAGTTCCGCGACTCATGGATGAAAATGTATGATTATGACTCCATGGAAAAGCAATCAAAGTTCATATGTGTCTTACCTGCCAGTTTATAACAGTTATTATCGAGAGCGGACAGGGAAAAGAACGGAATTGAGCATTTCTAACCGCACTCAGTAATCGTCGCGTCGGGACTTCCCCGACCCGGAAGCTGATGGAGGAGAGTTGAAATCTGTTTTTAGCTTCACAATAGAAATCCAGCTAAGCTAGTGGAGGTTAGATGCCCCAGACCATGTGCTGAGACCCTATTTGTACTGTTGCTGAAGTTTGGTGCTGTTCTGAGCATTATTTGTGGCTTTTTGGTGGCGGTTTATATTTGGATCCATTTACTGCAGTGTATTGTTGTCATGTGGTCGTTTCTGAGGTTGATAAAACTCCGTTAATTAGCGGTCTGCTAACTTGATCTCTCGAGAGGGAGTCTAACACAGTTTCACGGTGATTTAGACCATGGATTAAACTTACACTGGAATATCCCTTTAAATATTGTTGCTGCCTGCACGTACTGTACTCTACTCAACCCACAAAACCACTGGTACTGGTTTAAAACCTGCCCTTGTTGCTTCCTCATAGTCAGAAGTGATTGTCCGGGAGCGACATTATTTATGACGCTCCAACAACAACACCACCGACACAAGTCACAAGGTTATGACATCACGACAGCGTGACTGGTCATCTGCAACAAAATTTATGATGTGCTGGATACGCCGACACAGTGACACCGCATTTTTTCCTTTTTTTTTTTTTTTTTTAACTGCGATTATATTTTCTGCATGGTGTATTCTCTCCCTCGTGCTGTAGCATTCTAACCTTGATGTGGGAGGACAGGATTAATTAGAGGACATTATCTACTGTGCAGTCCTGTTTTTTACTCTGACCTTGCTGACGAACCTCATGTACAACTGTAGCGGCCAGGAGCATAAAAGCTGGAAGTCCATTAATGAGATACATACTATATTTCTTTATCCGTGGACCTGATGCACTGTAGCACTGTGGTTATATAACAGTGCAGCAGAAACACAGTCCTATAATCAGTGTCATGGCCCGACGGTGGGTGAGTTAAACCTCTCTCCTTGTCTCTGTGTCCCTCTGTCACTGACTCACACACATGCTTCAATAAGCATTGTACACTTAAGAAAGCAGATTTGTTTAATACAAGCTGTTGTCCCACAGCCACAGCTGCAGCCATGCAGGGCTTTTGTATGAAGCAAAGCGCTGAACTCAGATTTGCCAAGTCACCAGCTGAATCACTTTGCAGCAGAAGCCCCGTGGCCCCTTTCAGAATCCAGCAGTCTGCAATAACATCATGGCCTCAGTAATCTGGGGCCATTTCTGAGTGAGTGTGCACCAGAAGATGTAATAAGCTTAGATTTTGACATGACAGTGGGACTTAATGAGCGGTGGGTTCATTTACAGAACAAGTGGATCTATATACTATACAGTGAATCCTGGTTTCTCAATCTTTACCCATTTGTGTTTCTGGAAATTCCTCTGGTCCGACCAGATTTCTGCCCTTTTTTTTGGTATTATTCCTGGTGGGAGGTCCATGTAGACTATTATATGTAAATTATATGTTTTCTTTTCATTAAAAACAACAAAACAACAAACAAATGTAAATTTTTAAATAATTAGTCGTACTAGAAGTCATCAAGTGACCTCACACAAGCTCCTAAACCCCCCTGTGTAGTTTCAGGCTGAGACCACGATCAGGCTGGGGAGTACGGAGCCTCAAAGTTAAAATAACAATGAGTTATTTCTTAAATTTTATCACAAATCGCTGTCTTTACACAGTGTATTCATGTTAATATTTATTTCATAAATATTCATTTATTTATTTAACGCAAAACACCCCCGGATTCCATACCAGAGGCGGCGGATGGACAAGAAAAGCTATTTCCTTGTGTTTGTTTTGTGTTATTATGCATTAAAAGACACCACGAAGGTATTTATTGGTAATGATGGTATTTATTTTACCATCAGGGTGCCGTTTGCGACAAAGCAGCGTACCCTAGAAACTGTCTAAAATATTAAACAAGCAGTTTTCAGCTTAAGAAGAAAAACGGGAAATTCATGTTGAGGAATAGTAAACGAGTTCTGACCGAGTGTTGGTGTTAATTTAGCGAACAAAACACATTAATATCGCACCTCGTTCACTACTTCTTTCACTGCTTCATGGAAACAGTGTTATAGTCAACATATTTCCAATGCTTGCTTACGTGGAAACAATTTCAGCAAGACTTTCTTGGTGACATCCTGGTTAAAACATCCTCTTCTCAGAATAGTTCCCTCACTTGCATCATGCGGGTCGATTATTTTCTTTACTTCCATATTTAAAAGCTAACACACAAATCTCAACTCAAACTGACCAGACATCTATATAAAACTGTCCCTTACAAATCTTGCAAATCAAAATAGAGCGCAGAGTCATCTGCTATGTATGTAATCATTATGCCCACAGCAGCTCGCCCAGTGTCGGTCTCAATTCACTCAATTCACTCTCCTTTTTGCTCTGTTTGGGTTTACGTCAGTTCAGGAAGGAAACGCCGGTCTCAGCTGCTAAATGCTCAACTATGTCCACCGACTCGTCTCTTGCTGCCCGCTACTCTGTGTTGAGCAGGTCATGTAGAGCACATTTATAGGAGGAACAGTGCTGCATCCTGAAATGACAGCGTTTCCATAGCCAGAGGAAACTTCTCGGACGGGGGGGGGACGTATTTCCATGATCCAAGTGTTTGTTATTCACATTACATAATGAAAATATTGTTGATATTTGCACACTAAACAATATATTTAATTTCACTTGGTCTATGCTGATTGATGGCATTCAGGGAGGAAATAATGAAGTGCATTTGAATATGAGAGTGGCTGAGAGAGGCTGTTGCATCACCGCTCTTATGCAAGATTCACAATGTGCTTTTGATTCGACGCATCGCTGTTGGATTTCATTTCGCTGCGGCGTGGAAGACTTTCACGACGCCCTCACTCGCTGTCGAGTCACATTTTGACGTTTTTGCAGCGAGACATCATGATAGCATGAAGACGGCATGGTTAAGAGATGTAAGGCTGTTTCTTTCAGCCGCGAGTGTAACTACGCTGACAGCGCGGTTGTCACTCATTACAAAACCAAGTGTGTTTTTTTTTTTTTTCTTAGCGCTGCTGATGGTTTGAAGGAAACCACGAGAGAAGCTCATCACAGACGCTGATGGCTTACCTGTAGCGTGGACACTTATTCATATCCTGAACAAACAAGGTCGGCCGGCCGATAATCACTACGCGGCGTGGGCAAACACTCCTCAGACATCATCTTGAGGGGGCTGGAGCCTCGTGTGTAACAGGCAGCGCAAATCGATAGCGCCAAATGGCAGCTCCAGAGATCTCACATAATTAGACAGAAACACTGGAAGAAGGAGAGAGAGCCCTCCTCGCCCAGACAGATGAACATTAAACAAGTGTTTTCAGCCTGCCTCTTACCATGTTTCTCCAATATTCGCCGCCTTCCTATCGACGGGCAAAACTACTCTCACCCGGCGCGTGGATTGACTCGCAACTGAAATAGGATGAAGGCTTAACCTAAACAAAGCGGCAGAAAAGGCAGCAACCAGCAAAGGCGCAGTATTGAATGCTAATGAGAGTTATCATCTGCCTCACTCTCTGCTTTTATCTGCGTTAAGTGACCATGGATCTCTCAGCTTACGGAGGACTCTGACACCTGCGTGTCAACACGTCCTGTCACTGACCCCCAGAAGCTATCAGATGAAATAGAAGCACAACAAACTAAACGGTTAAAGGGAAAAGCAAAGTAGCTGAAGGCCAAATAAGTTATCATGATTCAAGGTTTCCCACAGAATCGGACATGTAGAGCATGCGCACCCGAGACTTCTGCTGACCGAGTCGGCTAACTTCCGTTTCAGTGACGAGCTAACCTGGATGAGGATAAAGTAGAATCGGGTGGCTCCTCTAGACTCTCCACATTTTTATTGGACCAAATTGCCCATATTCTGAAAGTAAAACAAGTCATGTTGCAGGGGTTGTAAGGCATTTATTACCGTTTTACAGAGCCGTCCTTCACGTTTCATGTTGGCTTTTGGGCAAAAGTCCCCAGTGCATCACATGACGATGTAATTACATGACTTGGCCACAAAAACAAACAAAAAAAAAACCCACTGGTGATGAGGCCAGCCGTCTTATTTGCAGAGGAAGTTACAATCAAGCCAGCTGCGTTAAAGAGTCCTCCTCCTCTTCTTCGTTGGTTTTACCAGTGGATTAAAAACCACACCGCCATCCGCCGTGTCGGAGTTTATAACATCATGCTAGTCGCAGCTCCAAAAATAGAAAAAAATCAACATTGTTGATACTGACATTCTGTGACCACTGCAGATAAATTGATGTGTGGGAAACACTTTGATTAAAAGTTGTTAAAAAAAAAAGCAGGTTTCCTTGTTTTTGTTTGGTTCTATTATTGTGGTGTGAATACATGTTGGCTCTCTATGTTTCCATGAACACGTTGGATATTCTTCAGGTTTAGGTTTTAATTTCATGTTATGACAACATTATGATAATACAACGATAGATACAGGCTTTCTAACTGCGTCCCTTACTATCTTTAGCTGCGCTTGGACAATGAGCCAGTGTTATGTTCAGCCCTCTATGTACTTTAATGACCTGTCCATTATTGAAGGCGGCACACTTGAGAGCTCCATCGCAGAGGGTATGGACCGTACTCTTAGAAAGGAGTTATTTCTATCTCTCTCTCGCTCTCCCTCGCTAACTATCCTTCTGATGTCACTTTCACTTCTTTTTCTCCCGGATCTGTCAGATCTGACAAGAGATGTGGCGGTGAGAATATACCAATCTACCGACAAAAAAGGAGAGGACCATTCATATGCAGTTAAATGAGCACACTGTCTTATCAAACCGCTAAAGGTCTAAATTTCAGGCTGCGACACAAGAATTTCTTTGGATGGGGAGGAAGCAGAATCTGGAAGTGTCGTCAGGAGAATCACATGCTCTCATTATTTCCTTTGATCCCAGGTGTCATGTAGAAATGACTGTAATTTGTCTTTTAAAAAAAAAAACAGAGAGGACGATGCAGTTTTGCGCCACAGGTGTCAAGGAAAATGACTCTCGATGGCATAGAAAATCTTTGAAAGAGGATGATTTGTCGTGGAGATTGTTTGGATTGGGTCGGCACGTTCGAAGAAAACAAACTCTCAGGACTCAGTGGAAGACGCAAGGATGAAGGATGAGCGGCGGCGGATGAATGAATGGACGGCTGCAACGATGGAGGTAGAAAGGGAGTTAGAGCCGGTGAGTGATCAGATGTCTCTCGTGGAGATGGCTGTTACAAGATTGTCCAACTGCCCCATCCATCCAGCGCCAACATGTGTGTCAGCATGTGGCCTTTGAGACCGCTGGGAGGCCCGACCTGCTCAAACATTGACGTGGCAGCAAAACTCTACCCAGTGTTCTGGCTATTTCTCTGTGTGTGTTTGACAGCAGGAACTAACTCTCTGTCCTGGTGTCTCCAGGTGCTGCTCGTCAATAAACTTCTTTTTTTGTGTGTGTGTGAGGCCATTTGTGCATCTGTGCCTTCCGACCTTGCAAACCCTTTATTACGTTGGGAGCGTGCCTATGTTCCTACCTTTCTATGATTTTTTTTCCAAAATAAGGCCCCATGTTCCCACATTTCTCAGATTTTTTTCCAAAATTAGGCCCAATATTCCCACATTTCTAAGATTTTTTTTCCAAAATTAGGCCCCATGTTCCCACATTTCCTCAGGGTTAGGGTTAGGGTTGGGGCTAGCCTAACCCTAACCCTTAAATTGAAGGGAAATGTAGGAACATAAGAACTAATTTTGAAAATGTCCAAGAAATGTGGGAACATTGGGCCTAATTTTAAGAAAAATCTCATAATTGTGGGAACACAGGGCTGACCCCATTACCTTGTGTTGAGGCGACACTCTCAGGTTGCATCTTTTAAATTAATAATTAGCATCTCTTTAAACTCGAATTAAATCCCAACTCATTGATTATGTGCCATCATAACTGCTCAATTAGACAGCCGGCAAAAAAAAAAAAAAAAATAAACTAACAAAAAACTCACTCAAAGAAGAAAATATATAAATACTATTTGCCGCACTGCCTTTTTAAATTAAACGACTCACATTTGCAATGTTTAAAATCTACTTCTCTCTGTTCATTCGACCAGTCATAATTAAACTATTGCATGATGTTGCCAAAAACATTTGTCTTTCAATTCCAGTTGATTGATAATTGGTGACTTCTTTTAACGCAAATCCGCCGCTAGATTTGGTACCTGTTCAGAGACTTCCAGCTGGAAACAAACAGACTCTTTTCTCTCTGTAACCATGGGGGAAAACCTCTAATGTTCTGATAAATGTGCATTCAGAGACAAATCCGTACAGCTAATGCAGATTTGTTTCTGTTTCATGTCTAATCTGGGGCTTCTGATGATCACAGTGCTTCCCCCATACACTGTGTAGCTGGGTCCCTCCGCTGAGAGCGCAGACTGCAGAAAAAAACAAATGCTCTGGTATGTAAATTCAGTTTCCTACACGGTGTCATCGGGTGTCACCGGGTTTTTCAATAGCTAGTCCCCTCGGAAAAATATTTGTCAACACCGTAAGCACATTTTTTTTTACTGCCACCGGTGGATCAGAGAAACCATGCTGCCGGGTTCCCGAATCGCCGGATAAACGCAAGAAACCAGCAGATAAACAGCTTTGAATGAGATGGTTGGCGAGTGGGGAGAACAGAGGAAACTTCCATCGCTGCCGTGTGAATTTATGCGTCGGCCGAAACGGAGAAGCTTCATCTGGAAACGAGGCTGTTCCACTGCGACATTAACGCCGTATCCATGCTGTACTTTAACCAGCTGTCACAGGGACTCCAGGTAGAGAATGCTGAACTAAACACTCAGAAAAACAAAGCGAAGACAACACTTAGGACTTTGGGGTATTTATATCTTCTCTTTTTTTTGTCTCAGTTTATACTGTAGATGTTGTTATTTCATTTTGACACAAACAACAGAACAGCTGCCACCAATCTGTTGCTGATTTAACAGTTTCGAATAAAGTCGGCAACAAAACAAGTTGTTTCTGTTTCGACTGTCTTGGTCGGTGCTCTCTGACCGTCTGCCAGCCTTCTGATAACGGCTGAAAGTTCCGTGCTACTTGCATTCTATAAAAATGGGTTACATGTGAACAGTGCTGTGGGTAGAGTACTCTAATTACTTTTTTCGTGTAACGTAACGCGTTAGTTTCGTGCGTCAAGCAATCAGTAAATTTTTTTTTTAAAGTAATCCGTTATTTTAAGAATTTCTCCGGATAAGGACAGGAAAATCCAGACTGCAGCCTGCTTTTTGTCAGTACTGTGCCACCTGCGGATGTGTCAGCGGAGGCGCAGCGCTGTGATGCCTCTGTGCCCTGCTGCTGACCTACGTTACCTGTGTGTGTGTGTGTGTGTATGTGTGTGTGTGAGTGAGTGTTTTCGAACCCCCGGCAAGATGGCAGAGAGGACAGCTTTTGCATCGTGGAAGTACGCACATTATTTTCAATTCGCCAGCGAAAAGGACAAAAACAACGGTAAAATGCACCCTCTGCGTTGGTGAAAAGCTTCTGTCGACCGCAAAAAAATTCCACTTCAAATTTAAAAAAACAAAAAAGGCTAGATGACTGACGTTATTCATCATTGTCGCGACTTATCGGTGCATTTAAAGAAGGCTGTATATGTGTGTCAGTTAAGTTGCAGCATGTGCGAGGCGCTGCAAACGGCTTTTAATTTTTGGTAACGCATGAGTACTCTAACGCGTTGAAGAGGAAGGGGAAGATTATATGAGTGGAGGCAAAAGGACGAGCAAGTGAGACAAGAGTCGAAATGTCAATAAGGAAATCGTCTCGCGCCGAGTGGAGCCATACTTCAGAAGCATACCATATTGTTCCTTCTTGCTTCACTTGGACTTGCTTCATCCACCTTCAGCGTCAAACTGAGCGGATTGGACAGCGCAGGGACGACTGGAGCACAACAGGCAGGGTGAGTGTGGGCGTCCTCGCGTCTGTCTCTAATTGGGGAAGAAACAGGAAGACTCCCACGAAAAATTTGGCAGCGTTGGCGGCGATGCAAATCACCGAGGCAAATTCCTTGTTAGCGAAATCCTGCTTGACAATGAACCTGGTTCTGATAAGTCCGCGGTTAATGAGTCAGAAAAAAATAAACGGACAAAAAGAACACGAGAGCACTCGTTGAATATGGGTCGTGGAATTGGAAATAATCAGAATATAAAATACCTCCAAGAGATTAGATTGGGAATATTAACTTCAAGAGGGTGACCTGGAACACGCTACAGAAGTCGGTCTATTGATAAGTGAGCGCCGTGTGTGTCACCATGGCTACGTAAAAGCTTCTAATGGCGTTGCCCTCGCCATGAATCCTCTCTCCATAATTTGAAGAGAGAGCTTTGCAAAAATGTGAGATTGTGTGTTGTGTACAGGCTGTTTTCAATCATTTGTTTGGCATTATACCATGTACTGTACACACGTTAATGGATGGATGGACACAGGTGACGCAGTTTGATTTAAACATTTATAAAAAAAAAAAAAAAAAAGCAAACACATGGAGGCACAGTATGAATATAAAAGTGTAAAGAAAGAAGAGACAAATGTGACTCTTCTGGAAGCCGCAGAGGACGGATATAAATCTCTCTCTCTCTACTCAAGCGTACACGGGATGCGAGTTGAAGCTCGGATTCATAACACTTTCATCTCCCATTACAATATTGCCCTTTAGAGTAAATAACCTTCATGTTTCAAATGTGACAAGCAGGTTTCCAGCTAACGCACGGATCATTCTCTCTGTCATAATAACCTCCACTCTCATGCAAAGAGGACAAATAACTTGATGTGTGTTGACAACTAGTTCTCTGCCCGCCTCGGATGCAGTGAGAGCGCGCTATGAGAGAATAGTTGTGTTTTGAAAAATGTCCCGTTATCATTAAATTACACAGCGTTCGGTGTCAAGGTAAAAAATATAATAACATTTAATAATTGCGGGAGGAAACAGACAGAACTTGACAGGGGTTGATTGAGTTTTACAAATAGCTTCATGACGGGAAACGACAAAACAAATATCTGGCTTTCTACTTCAGTGGTAAAAGGGTCCCATAGGCCAGAGTCACATGGTGGCCATTTTCCACAGATGTCACGCTCAAGATAAGCTCAGATGCTGTTACCAGGAGGATAATGTAGCACGTAGGGGTTCTGACTAATCATTTTCACCTCACAGCTTCCCCATTGAGCAGCTGCAACGAAAAGACAATGGATAGTGGAAATCTGGAGGGACATCGGGACATTTATCAAAGGTAAACCAGCACACATGATACTACGTCAAAGGTGATATCATCTATCAGCGTCCATTCCCTGGTCAAATAACTCAGTTAAATAAATCAGTTATTTATCGGAGCAACTCTGATGAGGGTTGTTGTAAACGTGACACCTGGGCTGATCTGTTCATTTTCACCACTCTGCCGTCGTGGCATATTAATAGTCGCCCATCAGTCTCAATGCGATGACATCGCTCAGAGAGAAGGCGAAAGCACAGTGATGTGGTCACTGGCCTCTGTGCTGCCGTTTCCTGTTTCCTGTTTTCCTTTGCGTTCGTGACGTCACACATGACTCAACAGAAACAAACACGGGAAGGCTAATTGATCAACCGGTAATGGAAAATGACTCAACTGCCCACTTAAAGCCGGATAATCCTCATTAAAGATAATAAAAAATACATTAAAAAAATGACTATACGCACTAGTATCGGAGTAAAAATGGAAGGACAGAATGTTGGTAATCATAATGTGCATTTGCTTTGAGGAGTGCGCCATAAAACACAATTATACATGACGAATGACTGAACCATTCGATGCAATTTTTTGAAATGGAAAACGAAAAACAAAAACATGAACATAATCTGTGAAAATGCCGAAGTGCACACAAACAAACAGCGCAGAGAGCAGCCGGAGATATGATCAAAACAACCCATCTGATGCAGAACATGTCCTCCGGACGGAAACATGTTATTGCCAGGTGTTATCTGAAGTAACAGGGGACCGATTGTGGCTTTGTGATTTGACCATGCAAATCATTGTGGAAAAAAAAGAAAAAAGCCTCAATGAACAGGTCTGTGTGTGTGTGCGTGTGTGTGCGGAAAACGCAGCTCGGAATACGTGTCTGTTAAACTCAGCACGTTCAAACAATTTCTTGGCATTCTGCTGGGCATCAAAGCTGCGCCATCTGTTTCAGCGATTACTTTAAAATTCAAGTTGTGTGTGAGGTGAACTTGCGTACGAGATGAATACGAGACAGCCTGCGTGTAAATCAAGTAGCTGGAGTAGTTGACAGCGGCGGCTAATGCACAATGTCAGATATCTGGGACGTATGAATGGTCATTTATAGCACTATTTCAATGATGGTGAGGATTGTATTTGCAAGAAGACGTCAAATATTTAACGAACGTGACGTCTGACACGGAGACTGGCCTCTCCTCTGAGCTACATTTAATTTATTGCGTAATAATGTAAGATAATATGTGCACCTTATTGAGGGGGATACTGAAAGCTTTCCAGGCTTTCTCCCTGAATCCTATAGGACTACAAAAATCCTAACTCTGTTCTTTGAGTCCCAGTCTTTTGCAATATTATCATGACTCTTAATCCTTTATAGCTCTCAAGAAAATACCTAAAGTTTTGATCTGAAGTATTCCGAGTTCTTCTATTTGGATTTCCTGTCGGATTAGCAAAGGACTTCTGAGTAAGAATACAGAGCTCAGCAAAGGTCACGGTCGCCCTGCTCATGCTGTTGTTACAACACCGTACAACAGAATCCCGTGAACACACTGTTTTTGGCCGCTCATTTTTCTTCCTACCTTTGTGTTTATCTGTTACCGGCAGCTTCCCCAGGAAGACACAACAGAAAAACGGAGGACACATTATGAAGTGTAAATTGTTTGTCTTTACTCACGGCCTACTGCGGCAGAGTTTATCCTCACACAGTACAAAACAAAGACACTACGACGCCCTGCGTACGGTGAAGTCCAGAAAGGAAGCCCTCGACTCTGAGCCACTCACTCCATAATGACATGATCAAATCAGTTTTCTCATACGGTCCGGTGCACCAGCACCGTATTCTCCCTCTGTCTGAAATGCTTTTGTTTCAGCTCCTGTCTCTTTAAGGCCCCCTGCAAAATACACAGCCTGCTCTGAGTGGTCAGCTCACGCACGCCCGAGCCAGCACCGCTCGCGTCGACTCTGTCATGTTTTCAGCCTCCAGTTACCATCACTTCTATCTGTGACATGGTGACGTAGTGTCATGGTATTACAGGCCGGACCTGTGGCGAGGCATTTCAGACACAGCAGTGTTACCTGTTGGAGAGGAGCTCTTGTTGGTGTTGGCTTTTTAACATTCATCTTTTGAATACACAATGTTTATTTACCACACTGAATAAAAAGGGGAGAAAAGTTTATGATGAACTATCCGCACACGCGAGGAATAAAACAAACTCCAAAAAAGCTTAACGTGAAATTTCCCTCTATCTATACGTGTCCTATCAGAATAAAGGTAACAACCTGAATCAAATAAAAAACAAGCCATCTAAGTGGATTCCTCACTTTCACACTTACTTATGGATTACATCATCACAGTGGTTCTCTTATCAGATGACAACAAAGGAGATATCGACACAGCTAAAGAACAACAGTGTCAAAATCCCTCAGCAGATGCGGCTTCTGCTAATTACGCTGTGGAAGTATGTACTATTCATGAAGTGTGAGAACTTTAATCTTGTGGTGTAACTTTAATTTAACCAGACAGTCTCGCCGAGATTAAAGGCTGAGAGCGACATTAATGTACTCGAAATTCCTCTAAGGAGACATCAAAAAGGTCGTTCCATTAGGAGCAGCGACTATTTGCGAGAGGTGCTGCTTCTAGGATGTTCTACATCTCTAGTTCTCAACTCTTTTAGGTTTTCTGTTCAAAGTTTCGCAAACTGAAGCAAACAACGGGGGCTAGTAAGTGAAGTTCAGTGTCCCGTGTTTGTCTGTGTACCCTACAGCAAAAAAAAAAAAGAAAGAGTGTCTGAGTACGTCTTTTTAGACATTTTTCAGTCTGTTTGAGTCGATTTGTTTCTGTTGACGCCCCGCGGTTTTGTGTTTATTTCATCTCTTACTGTTTCCCACAGTTTCAGTTTCTGGGGTGCTGCTGGCATCAGGGAGGGAAATTCGTGTCATTATAGGCTGCGAGCCACTTCCCTACCTGTAAACCTGTCATGCTGTACATCATGGCACGATGGCGTTCACCTGGCAAGTTATATGTATTTCTGTTTTCATAAATGTAAGTGTGGACATTACGGTCAGGGAGTAACACTGTGTGCTGTTTCTGCGAGCAAACACTCACACAGGGGGGAAGCCTTTTATCGCCTTTAACAAATGGACAAACATCACTTCGGATGCACTTTTTCGGTGCACTGCTCATCCGAAAATGCCAAGGACAATGTTGTGATAGTGTTGCTAATGTGTCTGAGACATCCTGGCTGATGCACAACAACAGATGTGAGTCTTGTCACTGTTTGGGCACATCGTGAATATAGTTGTGCAGGACGCGGCCCGGAGCATACCAGCTTGTGACAACAATATGAAGAGCGAAAGCGGCTTCTTGGCAGTCCATCATGTGAAACTACCACAACAGTCATGGAGATTTTGGATGGTTTTTCCTCGTCATCACAGGAGTTACGCGGGAGGAAGGGGGAAATTGCCGCTCCCCTGCAGAGGTTTGACACATATTTCACATTAAAAACGATGCTTATCTCCTCTCCTGTACTGAGACAGCAAATACAGCTTTTCATAGCAGCGAGGTGCACCTCTGCAAAATCCCTCAAATGTCTGGAACAGAGGATGCGAAACACCTCTGTGACAAATGGTTTTTGAAGAATATTGCAAATACAGGACCCCTGCAGTCAAACGGTTTAAACTGGCCCTCCCTACAGAAACACTTGCACTTGCACGTGTGTTGCTGAGCGACTCTCAGAAGTTATCACCTCATTAGCAACTTGTTTCTTAGTTTAATTACTCAAGAATGATGGTGGTGCTACATAAGTGATTACTGATACGGTGCTTAACGGGGAGGATTGGTAGAACACTTTAAAGGCTGACAGCTTATGAGAGTGGAGACCAGCACACCTCCATGGAGAAAAAAAGGGAAAAAGTTTGAATATATAAATGGAATTTTAAAGACTGTCACCAACAGTGAAACGAACAATAGCTGAAAGAACTTGCCAGAGGGTGAATAAAAAATGCTTTTCTTATGGGGAGGGATCTTAAAAATAGAAACGGCGGGTATGACGTAAATTGACTCAAGTTCAATCTGTATTTGTGTAACTACATGACATGCTGGCAAAAAAAAAACAAAAACAAAACACGAGCAGGAGATCTAAAGACTTAGTCAAGCAAAGAAATTGTCAGCAGTCAGCGGGGTGGTGGAGCGGCAGTGTTTTGCTGGTGCCTACGTTTCACTACGTGTCTATATTTCTGTTCTTGTTTCCAACACACCACACACGTTGTCCATTGTCAACACTGGCCTCGCTGGTTTGGAGCCGTTGGATGTTTACTCCACAGTGGGATGCCGTCCAAATCCAAATGGCAGTCCAAATGGGACAGTCCAAATGTACTGGCATGAGTTTCATTGGCTGCAGCCCTTTAATGCACTAGCTCCTGGCATTTTAAACAATATTAAATTCACTTTAACCCTTTTAAACTCATCTGGATAGCACTCAAAGTAACCTTGGCTGAGCAGTGACAGAACGGAATGTCCTCCATTGCTCTGTGAAAATATTCTGTCTTTACCTTATTTTTGTATCCTGACAGATAAACCCATATTACATACTGTACAGGAAAGAAAATAAGCAGTTGTTAGTAGTTTGTGTAGATTGACATCTTCAGTGTGACACAGGGGCTGAGGGGTTAATGGTGACATAGATAGAAGGGTTGTTCGAAACTTGAAAGACAAATGGACAGACAGACGTCTAAGGCCACAAGTCTTTATAGCTGCTACAAAGAGCCTCTCATGAAGGTAGGCAGTCAC
Source organism: Sparus aurata (assembly GCF_900880675.1). Taxonomy (NCBI): domain Eukaryota; kingdom Metazoa; phylum Chordata; class Actinopteri; order Spariformes; family Sparidae; genus Sparus; species Sparus aurata. The sequence goes on along the minus strand of NC_044194.1, from coordinate 6,338,871 downwards.
TGATACGAATTGGTTACCGTTTTTAACATTAAAGAAGCAACTACATCAATATGCATTAACTGGTCAATGGCCTGATTCTAAAGTTATATGTATCGGTTGACTGAAGCTTTGCTGCTAATTCTGCAGAGTGTCTCTCAACTCTCGTAAAAGTTTAAAGGTCACCGAGGGATTCTCGTCAGAGTAACGTTAGCGTATCCGAGGGAAAAACCACAGGAACAGCAACAATAACATGACAACTCCAACACTGTTTACACCGCACCAGCTAATCAGATATCTAAAGTTTGGAAGAGATTTGGATTTTTATAATAAGGAAGGACATTTGGACACAAGTCTGGCCATATGTAAGGTCTGTAGAACAGCTATAAAGTACGGCGGTAGCACGACAAATCTGAAAACTCACCTGGTGAGACAGCATGGAGACAACTATGCGGGCGACGAGGAGTCTGTGGATGCTAACGTTAGTAACGTTACAGCTAGCACAAGCAAGAACAGATGCATATCATAACATCTGGATGCATGTCAAATTGTCCTATGAGGGAGAGATGCACACCCCTAGTGAGCAGAGAAGCCTCTTGTTATAGAGACAGGCCGAGACAAGATTAATCATGCAAGAGATATTGGCCCACACTTATGGACAGTCTTTCCTTCAGGGGATTTACAGTGTTTTATTCATTGGTACATATGAATAGTTTTTAAGAGAAAAAATATAACCCTGCCTTTCTCCCCTCTGCACACCTGACCATTCACTGCATAATGTGGGAATGATTGCGATTTTGTCTGTTTTGGAAAGTCAAAGAGAACTGTCGGAGGCTGCCAGCCTGATTGTAATGCTGGAAAAGGTATTGGGTGAATGTATTTGATGCATACTGATGCCAAAGCACGTTGTTTGTCTTGGTTATTTCGATTGTTGACAGTACGAGGCGTACAGTTGAGAATAACACCAGAGTATAACCTAATAAAATCATTTTGTTAGATTGTTTTATTGAAAGATATCACTATGACTTGTTGGCTGTTGTAGGCTCCAGGATGGGCATACACTCTCTTATCAGATTCATTTATTTAAAATATTTTACAGATTAAAGCAATCTGCAGTCACAATTTGTAGCTATCGTGTCACTATTTATGTATGGAATGCTGCGTTTTGTATTAAATATTTTACTGATATGGATCCCCTTGACATTTGGAAATAAGAGTTCCCTGCACCCAATTGTTGATTGTCTCTGTCAGAAGAGGTTTTATCTTGAAATTGCTTGCGTGGATCAAATATGGCATTCACCCATTTACACTGAGGAGTTGCGTACAGCGGTTTTGTTTAAACATGTAAGATAACAGCTTAACTGTGATCAGGACTTGAGTGAATTGCTCTAAAGTCAACTTACTGAGCGGGTTTCAGTCAAGAAGCAGCTTAAAATGTATATGCTTTGTACACTAGGACAGTTTTTCAATTGCTTTTCACTTTCAATGGCAGCTAACTGTTTGTAGGCTGTATCTGTATAATCAATGTGTACAGGGTTATTAAACTGAAAGCTGTCACCTCGCCTAACTTTTAACTTCTCAAAATCTATCTCCAACAATTGCTGAACATCTGTCCGTGAATGTTAGCTCACGTTGTTCCTATGTAACATTTCTCAACAGGTGTATCAGTCACCAGTCGTGGGTGATGCAACTTAACTTCCAACTATGTGATTTGTTTCCCAGTCGTGTCTGCTGTGCACTAAATGGTATGACTGCTGGCTCTCGCTGTGTTATTAGGTTACCTTTCTCTTTCCGATGCTCCTGGCCTGTCTCTGGTCCAGCACAGGTTGTCCCGGTAATCACTGTAAAACATCCTGGAGCTGTTCTTTGATTGGCCTACCAGAGCAGCACTCTCGGCTGTCATTTCTTATTTTGGAAAGAGAGGATGTTCATGCCCACAGACAGGACAAGATTTGATTGGAATAACACTGGTGTGCACCGAGCAGGCAGGAACGTCCATCTTGAGAGTGACTGCAGAGTGCTCGTCGAGATGCAGCCGTTATAGAAGCCAGCCACGTGGAGAAATCAGCTTCCACCGGCTTTTACTTACATGTGTGGAAAAGAATGGGCAGAGGAATGCCGATTGTGGGCTGAGACACACACTGAAGTATTACACATTTGGGTTAACAAAAATACAGTTATGGTTGGGACTATGGAATGTGTGTGTGTGTGTGCCCACTGGCGTTTACGAGTAAGAGTTAGGCATATTTATAGCATGAGCAGGTTTAAAAGACAGCGGCCATCAACAGATCCCCGGCTGCATTATTAGTCTCATCCATTGATGGATGTCTTTGTTATTTCTGTTAGATTCTGTGGTCACTTGAGTGCCTCTGCAGTGCCTTTATAGACATTTCTAAAGACAGCTTGTCAGAATTTGAACAACCAGCATCAGCCCGACAACGTCAAGCTCGGTTATCACAACACACAAATTAATCTAAGACGCTCCGCTTTTCCATACTCGCGATCCATATCTGCACGTTCATCTGCCTGAACACAGGAAACGTATTGAAGGCAGACTGTGACACACATTCTCCAAAGGGCAACTACCCCATGACTTTGATTAATCAGTCTCATTGGAATGATGTCACACGCTCTTTATTTTCTCATACAGAGTGCAAGCAGAACAGATGGTATCTGGGAGTAACATATTCTCATTAGGAGGTCCAGAATCTGCATATCTGAAAGGGAAAACGAGAGAAAAAAGGGGAGGGGGGTGGGGAGTAAAATCCTCAGAGTTTTGGCACAGATCAACTCTCTGACCTTCTGTCCAGTCTGCTGGCCGACAGGCAGGAATAAAAGGATGGAGCGGGGAAGGAAAACTGACAGCCTCTCAGTAGCAGAGAGCTCCAGATCTGAGTCGGCCTAATCAGTAATCACTGATATGTTGCCTTCACCTTTTACAGATCTTCTGATACGAGAGAAAACCAATAAGCCGAAATACTAGCCGTACAAATATAAAGGCTGAGAGTAACCGCATTTATTATAATCACTATTGCCTATACCACCGGAGCATGTTTGTATATGTGTGGGTGGAGGAGAGCGCTGCGCCTGTAGAATTACCTTCAGTAAGTGATGGGGAATCAAAGAATATGCCATCAGTGTGTTCATTAGCATGAAAAAACATAACACACTTTTAAATATATTTTAAAGGAGCTTGAAAAAAATAACAGGTCAAATTTCAGGGACATAATTGAAAATAATCTTTTTTCTCTTTAACTCAATACAGTGTGCGTCTGGAATATATTGACTTTGGCCTTTGTGTACTTTTCTAGGAGGATGCGGTGCCCTTTTGACTGGCTAACACTACCTGGCAGCTAAATGGCACGGCTTGTACCTTGACTGATTTGTCAAAATGGGAAGATGGCTGTCTGCTCCGATCACCGTTTCAAATTCATCGCGTCGCTCGCAGCAAGTTAAGTTGGTGTTTCTTGCGGTGACAGGTTACTACAATAGTGGAATGTTTGCTGTGACTGCATCATTGTTGGCATGTAGGTCATGCTTGCTCTCAGTGGGAGTTGGAGTCACTCTGCCAAGGTTGTGCTTCGTCACCTGTGACTTTCATGGGCAGGGTTTCAAACATCAAGATCAGCACCAACATCAAGAATTAGGAACTGTCCAGTTTTTAGGTTGCCAGGTTGGACCACCACCTTTTGCCAGTGAAGTAGTTCTTCTGGCATCATAAGCTGATCGGTGTCCTGTTCTCGTTGGGGCAGTTTGGCTGGCAAACAGGTGCAGAACCTCTGAGTTTAAAGCAACATTGTCTTGTAATAGGGTGGTTGGTGTCTTTAGCTGTTTTTAGACAGGGGAGCAAGCCGCCAATTTGCCCGTCCTTTTGGCGGCTAGGTCCGCGGTTTTAGACAGAGGCCGGCAAATTAGGGGGTCTGTTTTGGTTCGCCGACTTGCTGCCTCGGAGGGTACACTTATTTCCGCCTCGTCTGCAATCTAAATCTAAGGCGTCAATGTGCTGGCCCCTGCATAAGATGGGTGGAGGTGTCAGTGACCTGCACTGTTGTGCGACCCACAGCCGGGGAGTTTTAAAACCAAGAAACAGCTGATCACAGCAGTCAGTCCATCACTTCATCCGCGGACATTAAGATGAGCAACTGGACAGCCGCTGAGATCCAGGAGATGCTAGCGTCTCCTCGGTCTCTGTAGCTGTTTGGTTGTGTTAGCTTGTTGTTGTAGCGGCAAGCTACGAACAGTTGCTACTTTCAAATTAAAAGCCCCCTGCTAGGGACCCAGTTCTAAACTCCAATGGGGTGCAATGTAAATCTCTTATTTTGAAGACAAATTTGTTGTCACAGCCCTTCGTGCTTCACGTCACGTCACATGTTTACGCCTAACTCGGTGGCGGCTTTTGGAAAAGAGGAAATATTACGCCTCCGCTTTAGAAAGACAAGGCGGCGCATTGCCGCCCTTACCTTGGAGCAAATGTGCCGCCTTTTCTATCTAAAAAGGGCTACTGTCTCAGCCACTCAACCGCCACACCCTTCGCACTATGTAACTTCACTGAGAGGGTAGGATCACAAGTTTTCATCATTATCACTGTTCATCACACATCATTGTTACAACGTAATGAGTTTTGCTTGTAGCTAGCACCTACGTTACGGCTCACAAATTGTTTCAGACCTGAGATTTGTATTTGCGACAGTGGTGTCGCACTCAGAAACCGTGGCGCCCTGTAGAATCACACAAAATACCAATTTTTAGATGATGTTGCTTTAACGCACTGACTTGATTAAATGTTGCGATACTCCACTGGTTTAAACTCAGTTTGTATGTAAACTTATTAGAAAATTAACCTACTTCTCACTTTATTTAACATCTAAAAAACAGGTTCCTAATGAGGTTATGGTCTGAAAGAGTTAAAATGGATGATAAAGCACGGCATGCTTTAGGGCAGACCAATTGAACTGGCAGCCTGCGGCCCAATTCATTAGTCCAAGCAAAGAAATACTTGTACTTCATTAAAAAGTTGTAATCTTCTAAGATTAAAAAGGTGTCTATTTTACCTGCAAATTCTTAAACATAATATTTATTTCTGAAAGAACTAATAAAGAGGAGAACAAATTGAAATTGCATATCTTCAAATTTCAAGCTTTACTGGTCAAACATACTGAATGTAAATGCATGACCTCTCCGCACTTCTGCTTTTTTGGCCCCTCTAAAAAATGTAGCTGGATGGGCCTGCTTCAGGGCATTGGCTTGCCCAGTCGCTATCGTGGCATGTCCTCAAATTCTCAAGCAGATCCAATCAGGATATCCATATATGGTCACCTCTGGCTTCAAAATGACGATGGCAATATAACACCAGACTCATGGCTCCAACGCGGTAGTCCAAAAACCAATCAATGATATCCTGGTGCGTTAACCCCTAGTTTAAGGACTAGATTATCGTGAAAAGGTGTATTCTTCATTTTCAGTTGGGGATGTGTTGCTGCCCCCTCTGAAAGTGTTGAATTATTTTTTGATGAAGCACAGAATGCAAATCGATGCAGCAGCTACAGTTATGTGAGCCAGACCTCTTTGGTGAAGCAAGAGCTGAGCAATAAGGCAAAGCTCGCATGGTGTCATTTATTCCACATTCCCAATATACTGTATACCCTAACACTTTCCAATGCATACAGACTTCTTTTAATAGAGACTGAAAGGCAGCAAACTTGGGCACAGGCTCCTGCAGTTAGTTTCCTGCAAAGGTTGTGTAAGTTTATAGTTAGAAGTGGTGTGCGGAGCTCAAACATCCTGAAATAGCTCAGAGAAAAGACTAATTTGCATTGAAAAGAGCCAGTAGGGGTGAATCAGGCATTGATTAGGATGCCTTCCAGGCACCTCCCAGTGGAGGCTTTCCAGCAGAGCCAGACTGGCTTGGAAAGGCCTCTGAATTCCCCAGAAGTGGATGTGGCTATAAGGTAAAGGATTCATTGTTTAGTTTGCTGTCAGGTCAACACAGACTCTAGTTATGTGGTTTGAAATGGATAGATGGATAAATATGTGTGCTTGGTAACTGACAGAAGTCAACACAACAGCGTCTCCATAGGTATTCCCAGTTTGTGCTCTGCTATAGCCTCTCCCACTTCTACTGACTCGTCTCCAGTATCGGGGAAGCTACTTTGCAAGCATAGCTTGTAAAACTACATGTAGTTCAGCCTGGCAGTAGTTTGAACAAACTAAATTTCTACCCCTGGAGAAATGTAAATTGTAAAACTACTGCTAAAAAAGTAGATTTAGCAACTACTTGTACTCATTATACTAATTTAACTCAGTGTTAAATAAATCAACATATGGTGTATATGAAACAAAATATAATAGCCTGCAAAAATTTCACCTGCCAGCAGAAATATGCCTCTAAACTCAAGTTTTATTTTTTAAAGAACAAAATGCTGACATGTTTGGTCAACATCACAGGAACTTTAGAGACACTAACTCTTAGGCACTAGAACTAGATGACAGGGCAGAATCGCTTGTTGACACGACACATGAGCAGTCTCTCAAAGTTTTTATCAGACAGCCGGTTCTGTTTGGCACTAAAAACATCTTTACCAACACTAAAAAGCCTCTCACACGCTGCACTGAGTGGGAAACCAGTGTTGAACTTCACAAACACTGTGGACATTTTAGTCAGAGATTTGAAAGTATTTTGTGGGTACTCATCTGGTGACTTCACAAAGGCTTCCACCTCATCCACTTTGTCATCAAAGAAAAATAAAATAAAATGTATATTATGTAAGTCTTTTTTTAATAAAAAATAAATAAAAAATCATGTTATTGGCCTAAATTGTAGTTTGTAAATTGAGTAGTTAAACTACAAAAAAATGACTCAAAAAGTAGTTGAAATACTTGACGCAGCACAAAATATGAATGTAATTTAACGACCAGTAAGTTACAGCAAATTGTAGTTAAGCCATGTAGTTCAACCACATGTAGTTTAAGTGTCCCCAACACTGCTCGTCTCCATGCCTCAAGTCTGTCATTAAGCCAACAGAGCATCAACTCTGTCAACGAGAAAGATCAACAGAGGATGTACTTCCTGTGGAACTGAAACTGCTGCAGAAAATGATGGTGTCATTATCCAGAGTTCCCACTGAGTACTGACTGCTTACGATCACCTGGTCTGCAGGGGAAGTGATTTTCTCTACATGTCCGGGAATCAGGAATATGTGCCGAGACGTTTATGGTCTTTGCTTCTCACTACAGTTTTTTTCAGAGAATTCCCCCAGGCCAGAGGCTGCAGTGTATGAGGATGAATGCCTTTGTGCCGCCGCAAACGTTTCTGCAAACTGGAACTGCAAAATGAACCAGATTCTGATATGATAAAGCAATCATGGTTCAAGTGGCGCTTCAGCGGCAAATAGGGCAAGCACGCGGTATCATGCAGACAGCACAACCCTTTTGTTTGTTTCTTCTCCAGACCCCACAGCCTCCGGAGAGAAGCGATGTAACTTTTTGCCCCAGGACCTGCCAGTGGGAAAGTGGCTTTGCAAAGCCCTTGTAGTTGAGTCTGACTCATTCTGTGTCTCACACCGCAGCCACAACAACAGCCACAAACCTCGGGCAGGTAAAAGTCAGATAGTTGGAAGCTTCGGTGCCAGTGGGCCAAAGTATAAACACCAGTGATGACTGCAGGAGAAAAAGCAGAGCCCACAATCATCTGTGGCAGCAATTATGAAGGTGAAAAGGGTAGTGTTTTTTTCTCTGCAGCAGTTCACCTTACTAAGGTAGATATATAGATAGATAGATAGATAGATATTTCTTTAACCATGAATGGGCAATGAGGCATTTCATTTCCAGGAAATAGAAAGAATAAAATTGATGAAATCTTTCTGTTTGAGTGGAATGCAGCAAAATCTGGTTTGCTTTGGCTTTCATTAAAAGCGAAGCTCTCAAGCTCTATATATTCAATACTCCCAAGGTGAATAGAAAGATATTTTTCATTCCCAAATATGACAAGTGTGGCTCTGATACTTGGGGATCAACGTTGGATGCCGTTCAGAACCATCACAGCAACTACTACATATGCAATAGGAACGTTTTTTCCTGGACCAATGTGTGGGATCATCTGGCATTGTGGCTGCAGACTGAAACTAACGAAATACCCCTGTTCTCAACCTCCCTGACGATGTCAGTGATTAGTCTGTCTGTTCCAGGCTACTTGTCACAACGAGAGACGGAAAGCAATAAGGAAAGCGATACGGGAACACAGGAGGAGCACAGATCACCAGGAACACAGGTGAGCAGAATAAAGGGCAGGAAAACAGACAAAGGCAGGAAGTGGAAAGTGCAACTTGACCCACAAGGACAGAACCAACAGAATAAACCAGGAAACAACTGAACTAAAAAATCCAACCCTTGACAGTGATATAGAAACATAGTGTTGCAACGTGACGCGCTCCCTTTGTATAAGGATCATTCTAAGGTAATGAAATTAGATTCCCCTAATTCCCCACACGCTGGACCTTAAATTAGACTCCTCATCGAGTTACATAGAGACAGAAATATATGTGTATTTGTATAGGAAGTCAACGTTGAACAATTGGACACCGGCCTGATACCATTCGCCTCAAAGATTAAATAAATCCGGTATTTCTCACTTTAATCTTGGTTGGTAGCCACAGGCCTACCTCCTAATCCCCTTTCCCTATCAAAGTTCTGGGGAAAAAAAACATTTTTCTTTTAAAAGTAATGCTTTTCATGACCCGACATAACATTTTAGAGACAATCTACAGTTTCTGAGACAGTCCTGCAGGCAGCCCTGAACCCTGTGTCTTCTCTCGAGATAAGTAACCGCCGGACAATAATTCAATCATTTGAAACCTGCGTGGCAATCAATACAATAAACTCCGCCATTTTGCCTCAGAACATGGGAGGATTGGACCGACGGAGTACTTAAATTGTTTATGTCCCCATTCACCAGCAGAACTTTCTCAGTTACACCGAGACTCCATTATTGTCTAATCCCTTGCAGCGAACTGCATTGGTCTTTCCACTTAATCCAATTATAGTAAAACACAGTGCAGTATCTCTTTTTGTTACACAGCCTACACCTATCTACCTCTGTTAACCGGTGAAGAACAGCGAAGCATCTGCAACGTGAAAGAGATTTTGATATTTGAATTAGAATAATCGCCATAATCGCCGATCTGCCCCAAACAAGTCAGCCGCTCATACTTTCTTTAATACTTTCTGAAGCTGATTCCAGCTCATAAAGCCGTTTTATACTCCCATGTGCGAATGGAGGACTTAATCTAAGTACAATATACTTTCACTTGGTCTTTAAATTGCCCTCTCTCTCTCTCTCTCTCTCTCCTTGGCCCGCGTTCTCTATTTGCTGCTGCAGCAACACTTAAAGCAGAACTCGGAGTTGTGATTACATAACCTCCTTTTTCTCTTTTCAACCCTCCTGCTGCTGCACTGTTTCGTTTTTTTTTTTAGCTCAGAAAGTGATTTTACATATTCTAGAGATTATGTTTTTTTTTTTAGGCACATCTGTATCTGGCTGCAGGCTATAATAGAACCTTTAATCCTGTAGGAGCTGGGGTATTGTGTGACACTCAAAGAGAAAGAAGGAACACTACACAAAAAGTAAAAGACACAGGGAATCAGTGTCTTTCCTTAAGTGTTTTAATAATAATCATGATAATTATAATATGGTTAAAGTCTGAGAATAATCGTGACAGACCGTAGCTGTGGCTGTAACCATCCCATGCCTATTGTTGCCTTTTCATGAAAGTTTGAAAATCTCCAGCCTTTTAGCCTGTCTATGATAAAAAAGGGAAATTCGTCAAGGGAGGCTGAGCGATGTCGCTTCTGCCCTAATTGCAGAATTTTGATGGCTCTGATCTACACTTCTGTAGTTTGTGTACTTTGTGTTCACGACTTTTATATCTCCACCCTCCACGGATGGCAAAAGATAAAATGTTCTGTGAGAGGGTTTTGGTTTTAATGGGAAAGTTTTATCCTCGAGTTGTTTCATGAAATGCCTCCTCGCTTTTTTTTTCGCCTTCAAAACACGAGTCAATCAGCGCGTCGTGCGTCGGATGACAGCAGAAGGACCGTGAATTGTAAAGTCGCATTAAATCTCTTGAAACTTGTGGCCCGGGCAGGAAGCAGAATTATGCCAGGGCTAAAGCCAAAAGGCATGTTTAATTCATGTTCAATCTGTAAAATGCGGCATTGAAAATCCATTTAGAGAGAACTACCCAGGGCACTGTAATTTCCGAAACTGCCACTTTTTACTAACCCCAGATCGTATTATAAATACGGCAAACAATTAATAGGTTTTACTGTAAATGCCTCGGCGCAGGTAGAGGGAGTCGAGAGGAGGGAAAGACGCTTTGTTGTCTTCTGTGCTTTCTGTTCCCTTCGCTTCCCATGTTTCAGACCTGAATCTCTGCCAATTCGGATACCAGTCCCCACTCTGGAGGGGAAATTAGCACTGTGATGACTTTGCAGCTGTCCAGAGCCGGAGGATGTTCACCAGCGGCTCATCACAGCTCTAATCTCATAACATAGTCTTTTCACACCTGCATAAAGCTACCTGCTGGCTCCTCAGGTTACCTACTTGCGTGACTTAAATCTTCAAAAAAAAAAAAAAAAAAATGTCTCTGACAACCTAATCCTAAAACTTAAGCCTGGCACTGCTGAGTCTACGCAAGCAGTAACTTTTTTTTTTTTTTTTTTTTTGGGAGGCTGGAGGAGTAATGGGTGGGAGTGGCAGCGGGCGCTTTTGCTGACCACAACCTGCTAAGTTATTATTTATTTATTTCCTTGTCAAGTCGTTGCTGGTTCACTCTGCTATTTTGACAGCCACCTTATTTGGAGCGTGACAAGTTTAATTTAAATAGATATGAATGTGAAAAAAAAAAAAAAAGAACGGAGGCCCAATTTCACTGTCTGAACAGATGGAATCAGGCGGTGTCAGTGCCTTACACAAATATGTTAGCGCTGCACTTTTCTCCCCCCCCTCCCTCCTCTGTCAAGCTGTAATATACAGAATGCGATTTTCTGTCTGAGAGAGTGTGTGGCAGGTGAGAATGAATAAAATGATAGCATTGGTGCTGAAGTGCTCGCCATGGCTAGAAGAACTGCATCAGCTTCCAATTCCCGCATTTGACACGTGCATATAGCCGCTCAGTGCAGGAATCTACACACCACAGTGGGGGGGAAGCCAAACCTTGTGTCTTTATAATAATTAAAAAAAGGTGGTAATGAGGTAGAGTTTGTTAATTCCGTCGAAACTTTGACTGCGTTTCTGTTGGATCGTGAGCATTTGCTAGAACACAGAGCGATTCGTCGCGTGAACAGATTTGAGAACACAGAATCTGCCTATTTGGCGGAGGAGCAAAGTGTACCGTTTTGTTGCGGACACCTGGAGGATGTACGACACGGCTGTGAACCACTTCCAGGAATAACGTAACCAGAAGAATTTCATGGATAATTACTCCCCGTGTGAGTGGTAGCAGAGCCGTGGCCTGTGCGCAGCATCCTCAACTGTCCCCACTGAGCACTTTGCCATCACTACAACAATCACTTTTTTCTGAGTACTGTTTCCACTTTCAAACATTTTGTACTTCTGGTCTTTAGTTTCTGTTCTCCCCTTCGGCGCTCGGGTTTTTTCCTGGTTCTCGTTCAAGGTGGTATCTTAGTGGAACAAAGAGACGGCCTGGCTGTGATTTTTTTATGAGATTTGTCGTGATAGCCAGGTGAACTTGGGCGGTAGAAATGTTCCTCGTCCCCACTGATAATTGTTTTATATTTCATTGAAAAGGGGAAACGCTGACCTTTACAAGGAAGGCCAGATTGGACAGATATAAAAGACAGAAACCCAGAAATACTCCTCCATTTTCCTCTCTGCTGTCTACACTAGATTCAATTGATATTTTTGATTGTCAATACATGTGCACTCATTAAAGTCTTAAAAGTAGTTGAGTTTTCTTCTTTCCTACATTTTAAAATTGGAATTTGCTGATTCTTTTCCTATCAAGTTTACCTTGGGCCATAAAAATATTTATCAGGCTTAAAAACACGAGTTCACGGAGGATCAGAAGCTCCAAAATGGACGGCGAACTTGTTATCCGGCACCATCCCAACCCCCGTATTTAAATTCCTAACAATTCCTCATTCTGTTTTCACTCTTTGCCTTGTTGATCTTTCAGCAATGGATGTGGGGAGATCACCCCGGGGGGACGGAAGACATTTTGGTCTAATTGTGTGTGATTGGCAGACTGAGTGTTGATTTCCTCTTCTGTCTGTCTGGATTTGGGTTGCGATGAGCAGGGGCCCATACAAAGTACCTCTGAATAACCCAAAGTACGAGAAGGGGCGAAATGAAATAAATAACGTTGGCCTGAACTAACCCAGCATTGAGTCAAACACTGAAAGCATGTGTTAAATTGTAAATTACTTTTAATAGATTCAGGCAAGTAGACAAGTGATCTTCAACACAGATGTAACCTCTAACCCTCCCATAACCAGGACCACTGACAGCACAAACAATGTGTTCTCTCAAGCCAGTTTTGTCCATTCTGGGCTACTGTAGCAACATGATGGTTCAACATGAGCATCCACTACTTCATTATCAGGTATCAAAGACACAGTAATTCTCAGTTTCAGTTGATTTTACCAAAATTAAGTCATTTAGATTTAATTAGGAATTAATCAATTCTTAGTGTTATATTTCTATTTTAGAGATTCCCAAAAATCCTGCACACTGGCCCTTTATCAAACTAACAAACAGGGATACTTACTGACATATGTTTATTTATCTATTTTGAAGTTCGTACTGATATCTATTAAATGGATCCGATTCATGCGATTCATTTGTTTAAACACGTCTGTATCCAAGAAATCTTATTGTCATTTCTCAAAGCTCTGGATAATTGATTTTTAAGTCTCTCGTCAAATCCCAAAGCGTCAGAATCTGACGAGTTGAGAAAACCCGAGGCATCAGTATTACTATCGTACCAGCTGGAGCCTTAAATAAACAAAGTCTCCCTTTGGGTTTCTGTTTTTGGCTTGCTTGTACTTTTTCATTATGGAGCTGAAAACTTAAGAGACGGATGTCAAAGTTAACCTTGAAAAAAAAAAAAATTTACTCTAATTATTGTCAAATGACTCATTTGAAAATTAATCAACTGGAGCTCCCCTGGGGTATTTTCTCCCCTGATACAGTGCATGCAATGTTTACCCTGTTGCTTCTTTTGATGCCAAACACGCAAGTATTGTGTCTTTCAGGGGATTTTCTGATGGGAGGAGAGACGACGCGGCAACCAAATTGGACGTAATGAAAACCTGACAACGTAAATTTAAGCGGCTGCATGGGAAACAATTACCGAATTCTCACTGCATTAAGATTTGTCATCACAACAAATGTCCCATGATAAGTTGCAAAGTGAGGGGCTGCACGACGCAATCATCCGCCGTCAAGATCTTTAAGTCACAGGAGGGGAGAAAGATTGATAACGACTTCAAGGATGAGGACACGAGACGCTGGTGAGTGAAGGGAAAAGTAAAGGGACTGCTGTTACATCTCATCACTTCTTCTCAGAGAGACCAAGAGTCATTTCAGCCCCTGAATAGGCTACGCTTGGATCCATTAATGCAATAAGCTCGAATGAGGTGAGGCATAATTTAGGAAAGATGATGGAGATTTGGGTAAATTAAATTAGACTCAACAGTGATGATCGTAATGCTGTAGACCAGATTTTATGTCCCCTAAAACTGTTAAATAAAGTGGACAACTCAGGAAAGGAGCACCACGCGGTTTTAATTCTGCACAGAATGATGCTCTGTGGCTCTCCTGTGCGGCTTCCACGTGCGTAGCTGCGACCATAATCAAGTTAATCGACAATCCATCCTGAACTTCTCAGCGAGCTCGCTCAAGAATGAAGAGCTGAGCTGATAAAGACAATGGTGTTGTATTTAGCCTTTTCAACTTTCATTCCACTCCAGTGAAAAACTCTGATGTGCCCTTACTCCCAGCAGTTTACGATGAATTAATTCATCTTCAACCTCTTTTTTGTTCTCTGAAGACGAGCCTGTAGCTTAAACCTGCAGTGTGGGACTTTTACATATGAATGAACACCCATTAGATTAAAGCCCTTATCAAACCAGTTAACACAATGCTGGCTAAGCCTGTAACCTCCAAATTAATATCCCTGTATTTACTAGATAGATTATTCTAAATTGGATGTTTTTGCCAGGATGCTGGAAGTCAGTCACAGGTGGGGATGCTGAGAGGTCACTCTATATAATGACTTTAAAGGGGTGTATGATACCATTTGTGACAGATTGGTTATTTTGGCCCTTGTCTAAATTGTGCAAAAGTTACTCATGAATATATTTATTTTGTTGAGCACAAAAAAAAACATGTCAGGGGGTCTTGCAGCCTCATCAGCACCTCTTCATCCATGTGCTCATGTGTCTTCGGAGACTTCCCCATGCTGGCACACCCATAGCGATGCGTTTTACGTCTACCTGTAATAATCAGTTAGCCAGAGGTGAAGGAGGAAGTAAGTGTGGCAGTGGAGTAGATCGCAGCGAACAGGAGTATGGTGGAACCTATGGCGTAATAAGCACGTCGAAAGTGGTTCCATAAGGGGTAGACAAAAGTTCTGCACTGCAGGTTTAACTTTTTCTGTCCTATCCTGCCTTTTTCTCTGCTTGTTGTGTATTATAATACACAGGGGGAGGACACATTAACACGAACACCTGCTTTGCAAGCTAGTAGAGTACTACAGTATAATAAAGCATACATACTGTATATTGCCTTCAAATTATAATAAATGAATTTGAATGAATAAATTCCTGAAACTGTTTGAAAGGTGACTTGTGCTTTTCAGATTTTACCTTTTCTTCAGTGTGTTTTTTTTATTGCTGATATAGAACGGGAACTTCTCTTTCCCACAGAAAACACTGCTCCTGAAGAGCCTTAAACGCTTTGTCATTAGTCCCGCCTTTAGTTTCACGACTTCATGACATCACACTGCATCACTATGTCGCACATTTGCATGATATATGCCTGTATTCACAGTAGAAGTTACTGAACACATGGTGAGGGTTGCTGGCTCAGGCATGTGTAAGATGACCAATCAGAGCAGAGAAGGCACTGGGCAGTACGAGAAAGCTGATGTGTTTTTTGAGCATTAAAGCACATAAACCTATTGTAGAGTTAACATTAAGTAAAAGAATGAAGCAAAAAAATTACCATAATATGTCTCTTAAGTGTATTTGCTTCATTAAGGTAAAATCGGTTGCGTAGCTGTCACATTGGATTGCATTACATTGTCAGGGTTTCATTATAATAATTAACATTTAAAGATGATGAAAAAACACAACAAAAAAAAAAACACATCATGTCATTGACAGTCAAAGCTTTATGCAAATACATTTCAAAATGAAATGTTTTGATTAACCTTCTGCACACAAAACAAATATAGAGTTGGTGGTATAAGGACAGACGCACGGCGCCAGCGAGAGTCTAAACATTTCTAAAAAGAAAACAAATCTTTTTGGACAGGTTTTTTTTTTCCCCGTAAAAAAGGCAGGATATCTAATTTATAAAGAAGATCTCTTTGGTACATCAGAGAAAAAAATTCAATTTCATTTTAGCTAGACTTTAAAAAAGCTGATGCTCGAGCATGCCTGTTATGAAATCACTATTGATTTAAACCAGGAGGACGAGTCAGTCATGGAGAATAACGACTGCACATTGCTTTTACCAGCTGATTTTGTCTAACTAATAGGCAGCCCAGACTACTATAAATACAACGCCGTGTGACCATGACATGGAAAAAAGTAAATGACGCAACATGACTCTTAAATTAAAAGATTATATTGAGGAATCGTAGAACTGTAAATCTCACCCCGACATTTAAAGTAGACGTATCAAGCTTTTTCGTTTTCTGTGTATGTTCCTGTGCATGTCAAAGATCTTGAAACTTAAAAATGTCAACGTTCGCACCAACAGAAGCTCCTCTCTCCCACAGAAAACACTGGTCCTGAAACGCCTCCATGACCTTATGACATCACACTACTTCACATTGTCACACATTTGCATAATTTACATCTCGCAGCCAGTTTGGGACATACGCCTTGAATTAAGTGAAACTGCTCTGTTGTTGTTGGTCGTGTCCAGACCAATCAGAGGAGACTGGGTTATTCGGGAGACGGGGCCTTAAAGAGACAGGATCTAAAAACAGAGCGTTTCGGACAGAGTAGGAATACAGTGCTGTAGCAACGGACAGTGTGAGGAAACCGATGTGTTTTTTGAACACCAAAGCATGTTAATATATTCAAGGTGTAACTCAAAATACAATTATGAACCCGAAAAATTTACATAATGTCTCCTTTAAATTTCTAAAATGCGTGTGTGCAAAGTGTGGAAACAATGTCGAATCGACAGCAGAGTAAGTATTTATTCAAACAGAAACAGACGACATGATGCGCTGGCTGTTTTGCTCTGTCGTTTCTCTCCTTTTTCTTTTTTTTTTTTTTATATCATGTTTTCTAGTGAATCTGTAAACTGCGATAGAAACCTGTAATCATGTGCAGATATGCAGTTCCAGTGGAGATAAGTAGCCCTGTGAGACCACAGCCACCATAGTAATTTGAGCAAACAAGCAATTTGGGTAAAGATGTTGGTAGCTCAACAGTGTGAAACTGCTTAGACTGTGGATAACGATCTTTTGCTGTTCCCTTCCCGTTGTTTTCATCAATACGCGGAGCAACATGTAAGAACGGACCCCTCATGAAATGCATTATTTGAAAGGGATGTTCTCTTCCTCAGAATTGTTTTTTTTTTTTTTTTTAGATTTTTAGTCAAAGGAATGAAGAGCTTGGATCTCGACATATTAGGTGGATTTAAAACAATTTAAACCCTGCTGGTACTACTGAGGAAATTAAGCTGGATAACCAATGTGCAAATTCTAATCCATATCCCCTGAGAGGAGAATATTTCAGACAGTGACTGATGACATTAGAGATTAGTACATTTCACACACTGAGGTGTCTGCTGCGGTGTGGTTGAGCTTCTGCCTACTAATCTAACATTTGAGATCAGTTATACTGAGGATATTGCATTCGGTAAATCTCATTTCAGAACAATACCTCATCTGCTGATTTAGAAACACAATTAACCTTGGTCACAAGAAACTTAACTACAGCTTAAATGTCCCTGGCACAAATCCAGCCCAGCCCAGGACTCTGAAGAGATCTTTAGCATTATAATACCAAATCTTGTCTAGGATTTACAGCTCACACTCAGAGGAGTCTCAGTTAGCTTAAGTAGGTGGGTTGGGGATATGTTGGCCCAATAAACCTTGAATTCTATTACAGCAGTGTGAATGGAGGAAATGTTTTTCTTTTTCTTTTTTTTTACCCAACAAATACACCCTGCGGTATTAAAAACTGGTCACAGACATGGACTGGAAATAGGTGGACATGAAGAATACATCAAGAACCAATTTGCTCCTGCATGTTCTAATGCAGGTGAAGATGAAGTGCATTACTTGAATGATGAGTACATCCCCAAAATAGCTCTCCTGCAGGCTTTTTGGAATGCAAACATTTCTGCACAGAGCAACGGAAAAAAAAACGCCACAAGACCAGCCTGGCCGACAGTCACCTGCAAGGATCTGGATGAATCTTGTCTCTCTTGTTGAACACCAGCACTCCATTATTCATTTGTTTAACCACAACAAGGATCACTGTTTCATCCCCTGATAAGCCAGGAAAGGGCCTTCATAATTGCTCTTTTTAATTGGAAAAAAAAAGGAATGGATGTTCTACCTGCCTTTGCGGCGCCTGCTGAGAACAGCCGAGCCTTTGATCTGGGCTCCGGAGAGCCTTTCCCTTTTCAGCAGAATTATGGATTAGCATCAAAATGAACAAGGGAAGACGTTTGGATGGCCAAGTATGTTATACATGGAGAGGGTAGGGGGAGAGAGGTGTTGCCGGAATAATTGTTATAACTGTTCCAGGATTGCTATAATTGCCACATTTTGTACAAACGGGCGACAAAGTGTAGAGGAGGTAAGTTATCAATTTGTATCCACGTGGTGGGTCGCAGCAGGGAGACAGTTTTTTGTGCTCTTTCAACTTCTGCAGACCGAGATTACAACGCGCGGTCACTCTGATGTAATGATTGGAGAGGCTGCTTTCATTAAAGCTATTTAAAACCTTTCCATGTGTCAGTGCATGTCAGTGTAGCACATACCGTGGCATATTTAAGCAACAAAACTAAAAGCTATATTTTCAAATGTGACAGGACAGAGGAAACTGTCTAGAGGTGACAGAATTGAGCTCTATCTTCTGATATAAATATTTTTAGACCGGATCTCAGGATATATCAGTAGGACGGATGTTTCAAGCCCAACTATGTTACCGTATGAATCTGGACTGTGCGTCTGAGCTGTCGAGGTTCAGGCTCCAGGTTCGGACGCACCTGGCTCTTAAAGGGCATTGGAGATGACACCTGATTGGTTTAATTTGTTCTACGCTACATTCCCGACTAGTTAAGAGTCTAAATACAACACCTTTGCACAAAGATTATCCGTTTAACCAACAAAAGGGAGTTGGACACCTAAACACAACCATGTGCCATAGATTGTTTAATAAGGCCACATATCTTCTATCTATATCTAAATACATATCTTTGCCTGTGTTACTTTAAAACTTGGATCCTTTTGTGTGAAACCTGAAGCTAAAGTTTGGTTTGGTTTCGATGGTTTTGAGGAGAGAGCTGCAGTGATTTGCGGTCGGTGTTTTGGGAAATGGAGTCAAAGCAAGCAATGTGTCTTAGCAATCAAGAGGAAACTGTAAAAGCATTACTGTGTTTATCATATGACCTACATTAGTCAACAGTAAGGGCCCTGAGCACAGTTTTGTTTTTAAGCAAATAAATTACATCAAGTGAAATTTCATCGTACAAAACAGAAATTCCAGGAAAACAGGAGGCAATCCTCGCAAAACAGACATCACATAAGCCCCGAGCGAGTCCCTTGAAGTGCAGCAGGGGTCCCAGAAAAGCAATTTCTCCCTTGACATCACCAACATCACTAACTATGTGTGTGTGTGTGTGTGCGTGCACTGCTCCCATATGCACAGTGTACTCAAAATTAAAATAAATGGCACCATGTGTGAGAAAACACTCCCATGTGCTTTGATATTATTAAGACCAACAACTGTCATTAGCTAAGTTGTTTTTGTGTGTTTGCGTAGTTGTAAGATGACAACATAATTTGACATACATACTAATGCGCGTACAAACAGTTACAACTGATATTCGACGCTAATGTCTCCCTCCCTGAACAATGACTGAGAAGACAATGAAGAATTCAAGCTTTTCATGGTCAGATGGGAACCAATCTGAAAACCTGATCAATGCCCCGGACGATCTCATCCTGACATGATGAAATAAATCACACCTGAAATAGAGCAGCAGCATAAATACGCTCAACATACCCATGCAGGTTTACAAGAGCAAGGGAGGAAAGGTGCGGCTGACGAATGGAGTTAACATCAGACTTCAATCATACTGGGTTTTCTGTATCATGCGTAACCATGGACTTTTATTGTGAAATTGTTGAGACATTGGTATGCTACTCAAGCTCCGCTCCCATTATAGGAATATAGTTGAATTACACAACAAAGAAGCTGATTGGAGCAGGCGCCACATTTGGAATGGCTCCTCGAAAAACAAACATCCTTGGGTGGAGTTAAATGCGAGAGAGATAATACTGATGGTTATGCCGATCCAGCATTTGAGTTATGTAATATTACGGACTTTCTGATTTTCTACATGAAGTAAATTGCGTGGCTTTTTAAAAACAAACTACTTTTTTAAAAAATCAATCTTGTGAGTTTCTAAGACAAACAAAAGGGCTCAGTGAGTCACAGCATGTGGGGCAGTTCATTTACACTGAACCGTCCTTGTATTAACAGTGTGGCTATGAGCGGACCCTTTACACTGAACACAGGCAGGAGTAGGTGGCCGCTTGCGGTGTGAACTCATCGAAACCTTGTTTAATAAAAGAGGACCTCTCCTTTTCATTTGTGGCCCACTTTAAAGAAATAACTATGAATGGCATAGAAAGCCTGCAATCCATTTAAATGCTTTCATTGCTTATTTTAAATCAAACCGAGCAGAAGACATTCACGTAACATCTCATTCAAAGGGGCTCAGAGCTGACCCTTCAGATGCGACTGTGATTTGGTTTGTATATGTTGTTTGGGCTCGAAGCAGTACTCAAGTTGAAGATATCATATGTGATGTATATGTGTATCATGTGATCGGTGTATAACCATTCAACATCAGTGACTCTGGGCTCTTGGAGCTATAATTCAAATTCCTGTAAAAACACTTGATTCTGATAGACGCGTATGAGCCGCAACATAAGAAGGACCAACAGGTGAAATGAGTAACACTGATGCTCTGCTGGGAAACCTTGGGCGCTGCTGACATGTGATGTGGATGCCACTTGAAACGAATCGCCCTCCCAAACACTGCAGCAGTCCAAGTATAGCCCGTAACATGGGCGCGATATCCCGCTGGGGGGGGGGGGGGGGGCGTCACTGCCATTGAGCGCCGCTGCCATGAATGAGTGTTCTTGGTCTGGAAGCTGTGTTTGGGTCGGCGGTGCGTGTCATGGCATCCACATGGATGTAATGACCCGAGTTTTTAAAGCGGTTGGTGTAATAATATATGGTATAATGATAATGTCCTCAGTACACTGAGAGAGCGAGGCCATACGCATTGCTATTTTCTAAAGTAAAAAAAGAAGTCATGCAACACGACGGAGGCTGGCTTGTAAAGGAAACAACCAAAATGAAAAGAAAAACTGACGAGAAGTTAAGTTTACAGTCACCTATCAACAGCCTACATGTTTTTTTTTAAAGTAATAATTGGAATCAGTGCATTTTTCATCCGTGTTGACCCTCTTCACTGAGTTGTTCTGACAAAAGACAGTTATTCCAACATTTTTTGGGAGACTTGTAATGTAGATTAGACCAAAACAGCTCAAAACACCTCACAGACTGTGGACTGGTAAACCTTACACAAACAATTGCGCCTCGCTGACCTGCAGAGAACTCCTCCAGACACGCTGCAGCAGGGCTGGCGCGCCGTAACGGCCATGTCATTACTGATGTATCGGTGCTCCTCCGTACAGCTCTGGCTTCAGATTTAACTCTGGATTCCGCCAACTTGAGAAGTTCCTCGATGAGTTCCCTATTACCTATTGTGGCGCGCACAGAGCGGAGAGGGGAATGAGTGGCAGAAGACATCTGTCTTCTTTCACAGAGAGGATGTAGAGACGTGCAGCGGGGTGGGAGGCTCGTGTCCTTCAGCTCATGCAACACGCTCCTCGACTTGTTCGATCAGTCTCTGGTGGCAGGTGCGCTGCTCTTTGTGATGGCGAGGAACAAACAGAAAAACAGAGCAGATGCACGCTGACGTCGACAACAACATCGTCTCCACATGTTCTGTATATAACTCGGTGTGCTTCGTATTTTTCTGCTAATTAGTGGGACTGTATCTCGCAATTTTGACAGATAACAACTGCGATGGCGCGTAATTAGCTACATGCTGTTATGAACATGTGAAGTGGAAAGAGTTCAGTTAAGTGTATTTTTAGAGCAGAAACATTTCCATGATAAAAGAAATTGTCCCCCTGTGCATCAGTTACCGAACACAAGGCATTTTGAGCTTTGCCGTAATTTTGCCGTTCGTTCACATTCATCCTCACACTCTCTGCACCTCCTGTACACCGTTTACTCTTTGTTGCACGTATTTGTGAGTTTTGTCCCCCATGTTGTACGTTTTTCAAGCATTTTTGCACAACCAAAGGGGGAAAAAAAAACAGAAGCCAAAATGAATCGATATGAGCAATGGGGGAATATGGAGACAAATAGCAGGTTAATGCTCTCTGTGTCTGGTGCTTTTTTTCTGTGCTCACTCTGACTTATGAAGCCGCGCATTAATGAGACTGTGTGTTTTTTTTTGTTTTTTTTCTTCTCGTAGAAAGCCTTTCACATTGATTGATGCTGCCGAGGACTTAGTGGCTCAAGATAAAGTAAAAGCGTATTCTGCCAGTTGTGATCCCTTTTCCTGCTCCTGGGATTGGGGGAAAATAAACAAGTGGATTCCCAATCAAACTGAATTTTTAAGAGCAACTGTAAATACTATTAGCTTGCACACTATATTTTATAAAGCTTTCCATTCTGTCACATTGGCATAAGGAAATCCTCATAATTTGACTTTCTTATCCGTGAGAAATTATCAACAACTGCAGCCGAATGAACTGGGTTATTTGTGGCGTAGCTGTAGAATAGCTTAAAAAAATACAAATAATAACAACTTGACGACGAGTGAAGGTGACTCTTGGAGCCCCTCGGGTCTCGACTGGTGATAACTTTGGAGTTTTTTTTTTAATGTTTGTCATCATCTGGTCTCCACAAAGTTGCTTATAGTCATAAATGCTTCACAGAAGTTTCAGTCACAGACCTTCGGGGCGAGGCAGAAAATCCAGGATGGTGTGCATTAGCATTCCCTGCGGGCCCTCCCCGCAAACTGCACTCGCTATTCGATTTATATTCAACTTCTGAAATACATTCCAACGGCCCTGTAATTGATGGATTTCGCCTACGAAAGAGATTCCTTACAGAAGGAAAAACACTGGAGGAAGCTCAAGGACGCCTTTATCATCAGAAATAATGTTTAACGTTGTGCTAATACATTGGGTTCATGTTGCTAACGACTTTTTTGTTTCCTTTCCTTAGTTAAGATTTCTTATATTTCTAACAACACCTTAAAGGTAACATCACATAAAAAAACATATTAATTACAATAATGCATAATAATAAATAATCCACTTCAGTGTTAGTCACCAACAAGCATCGTGTCTGTCCTTGAGCTCTTGCTTTTCAAAAAGCATTTTAAATCCAGAGTTGCTCCCATCCATCTTTGATAGTTTGCGGTATTCTTCGTTGCCTCCGCTGCATATCTTGACTAGATCAGTTGAATAGTGTGAAACTATTGGCAGGTCTGTATTTTCGTGTGCATGAGATGAACAAAAATGGCTCCCACTGTGCTTTCTCGAGGCCCAGGCGGAACCCTAAAGTAAACGTCTTCAGCGGTTCATCATTGTCAGCTCACATTAAAGTCATAAAGATATTGGCCTCATGAGATGTAATGAACTTGTGACCCGACACGCAAATATTGTATGGAGTCTGCACTACACAAGAACTACACAACATGGGCCACTACACAAAATCCTCCTCCAGATGGCCAGCCCTTTCCCCAGCCTCCCCAGGTCTTTTGGCTTTTTTCCCTGCAGGAAACCTGCAGCGGCTTTAGTAGAGGTGAAGCAACAATTAGCCAATCTTTCCCCATTGCCTCAGCTGTTAAGTGCAACTGACTGAAAGGACGTTACCACAGGGTAAAACAAAAAAAAAAACAAAAAAAAAGAAAAAGAAAAAACTGTGTTAAAACAGTTTCCTGAAAAGAAGCACAGACATTTATTTGGTTTGTTCTCGCTGCCAGAAGGCAGAGAGACATGTGCAGTGGGAGTATGAGCTTTGACTCGACAGCCAAGAGAACCACTGAAGCAACCAAACTCAACGGAGACTGACCCAAGAGCTGCCAAACTCGACATGCAGAAATGTGGCACAAAGAGTCGCCCCCCCCCTCCCCCCGGGAGGCACTTACAAGAAAATACCACCTCATGAAGGAGTCAAGGTTATTTTCTCATGTAGATGCTTCTGAGTGATTTTTGTTGTTGAGAGAATTTTTATTTATTTATTCTTTTTAAAGATGAAGGACAGCGCAGAATAGAGAGTCCAGGAGTCTCCTGACAAAATGAACTGAATAACACTTGTGTTATCTGAACAAGTATTCACTCCTTGTCCTTTTGCATTTAAAGTGGATTTATTTCTCACGCCTTTATTCAGAATACCTCTGAGGCATTTACTGAGTGACATCTGAGTGATGCGTAATTTGAAAGTTGATCGCGAATAGAGAGCCGGGAGTAAAAAAAATAAAAGAACAGAAAGAAGGCAGACTGAATTTGACTTCAACAAAATGGCATCAGTATCATTTCTTTATTTATTCATTCATCTATTCATCTGCACTCACATCCAAAGTATGTGCACACACTGTACGTGATAAAAAGAGCGGCATCGAATGCGTGTAGATGAACATTTTGGAGTTGTGCTGACTCAAACAACACCGTCGCCGTCAACATACTGTCTGTGTGTGGAATGCTTCTCACGTCTGCCCTAAATTCAGGTCTGTACAGGGGATGGGATGGGACAGTGACGAACAACAGAGGTAAGACACTCAGCAGTAATTCCGTTAGAACAAAAGTACAGCAATGCCAAAGACGTGCCGGCAGAGTGTTTGTCAAGATAACCTCAGAGACCTCGTCTGGCCCGGGTAATGGAGCTCCTGCAGGTAGTGATTTATTTCAATAAACCCAGAGAATCTGAGGAATTAGAGGTATCTCAGAAATCATCGTTTCTCCTCAGAGATGTATGTGTTTCAGATATTTATCAAGACCATTGCACATTAACACGTCACATCGTGGCACAATAAAAATAGCCTCCAGGTCGGTGGTGCTCTTAAGGGCCGAATTATGCTCCCTCGTTTTAGCAGCCCTGGGAAACTGCAGCACAGTCCACGCTGCAGGATCAGTGCCACAAAGGACCAATTGATCCATCTTCTAATTATTACCTTAAGATGTTCTCTGAGCAGCATCATACCACTATCCAATCAAATCCAATTAACACTGGTACCCCCCCCTCCAGGAAAACTGCATTGTAGAGGGATTACACAGATATCTGTGCTGGTCTGATTAATGGCCGCAGTAATTAATGCTGAAGGGGTCTGTCCGAGTGCCTCAGTGTAGAGGAGCATGCAAGCAGCGAGCCAGCTGCAGCGAACGGAGCTTACACTCATACACGTGCGCACACACGAGCACACACCAAACACCTGGATCCTCTCGTGAGCGCATATGTTGCACTGAATATGAGGCTTTTTTTTTTTTTTTCTTTTTTTGGAAAGCACTGTGATACATCTGTGGATGGGCAGTAAAAGAAGAAGAGGAGTATTATGCAAAAATCTGGTGATAAACCAAAAACTTAAAAAAAAAAGCTGGATCTAAAAATAGGATGGTAGCAGAAAAAATGTATCACCCAAGACCCGATTTTCTTATTCCTTTTAGCATAAGGCCTCAACCAATTCCCACTTTTTGTCTAAACGAGGCATTTGAGTGCTCGGAGTACTCGTGCAACTCAATGCAGCGAGCACGCACTCAGAGAGACAGAGACGGAGTGAAGGAGGCACAGACTGAACGAGTTTAACAGATGTGGAATGACAGTTGTAGAACTGAGCCAAATTGAGTTAGAGAACCCTCCGCCATTCAAATCAGCAGCACGTTATCTGACTTCATGTTTCACAAGATACTTAAAATGTGCATATCATCACGCAAAACAACCACAGTGTACAGTTTGTGTCACGCAGCGCTGGAATAGGCCGGCCAACATGATACAAATGTTGGTAGTTTATGACCACATGCTCACGTTCAGAGCTGCTGGGGATGGGGGGGGCGGAGTTTGAGGCGACAAGGCTGACAATCCAGTGACCGCATTTCAAATCTGCGTTTAAAAATGTGGGAAGACGACGCCACTGGATATTTGTGAAGAGACCTGTGGGCAGTATCCAGCCGCGTCTGCGATGAACACAACAAGGTGTTTTCTAAAGACCTTGAGGTCAGTCGGCCCATTTTTGGTTCTGGGGCATCAAAAACAAGGTCTTTTCAAGAGACCTCGGGCATCTCCAGCTGTGTTTCTGGAGACCAAACCTGCATTTTATACGAAAACATTTTGGTTTCCTGACCTGAAAACAAGTGTTTTTTGTGCCTAAGCCGAAACCAGAGCACAAGCAAAGTATTGTGATGAGAGAAAAGTTAGAAATCGGACCAACAGAAAAACATAAAGCTGCAACAATAAAGACAGTTACTCTGGAAACAAGCTAGCAGTAGAAACCTGAAACTGAATCGAAGGCTGCTTTTAAGGGACACATGTCATGCTCATCTTGAGTTTCATCCAAATTTCAACATATGAATACAAAAATCAAACATAGAAAATGAATAATGGAACATTTAACCGCATCATTGAACTCGGAAAACAGCATCTGCAGCTCGTGTCTTCATGTTACACACCTAAATGTAATTATATTTCTAGTTATGCCGCTTTCCTTTATGCAACTATACGATTCAGGAAACAGGAAAATCCACCGCCGACACTCCACTGGAGACTTCCCATTCAGACATACTGTAATGTATAATTGAAGGATACCAATCCAAATAATTCATAAAGCAATCTACTTGCAGCATCCGCTTCCAGAGATAACAATCCTCAGCATCCTCAGCACAGAATTATCACAGGTGGTTGAAGGCCTTAAACCTAATCTCCAGGATGTGACATGCAAATTTGAAGGCTCTTCCTTTGCTCCGCTCAGTGTGCATCTATCAGTCTATTTCAACATCAAATGTTCTTTATCGTGCAATGTGATCTCATATTTTTCAAAGGCTGTGCTTGATATGGCATGACTCCAGACTGATAAGAGCACAAACACCTGCTTGCTGTGCAGGCGTGCAGCTTGGAGAGCCCCTTTATATTGGCTATGGATCGCTTTACTGAAATATATGGTTTAATCTCTCTGTTTTTCACCTGCCTCTCCAAATCCTCTTCCTGTCTTTTTTTTTTTTTTTTTTTTTTCCCCAAACTGATGTGCAGCCATTTTTTTTCCATAAATTGCAGCACAAAGGATAATGAAAAGCTTTGCAAACACTTCGCGGAAATTGCTTTGAGTTTCTCATGTGTCCTTTTGTCCTTTCTTTTTCTTTACTCCTTCATCGTTTCGAGTGTTTGAATGCACGCGTGTGTGTGTGTGTGTGTGTGTGCTTGATTTGAGTGTTGCTCGTTCGTCGCTGACTCTTGAAATGATACAAACTGCTATCACTGTGCTCCGCTCTCACTCTGGAAGTTAACCACCACAACAGAGAAATTCACAATTCATGAGGTGCAAATACTCGATTCCCAGTATTCTCTGAAGGCCACTTGAAGGGGAGGTGAAATGACTCTCATGAATGATGAATACAAAACTGTTCTCCCCCCTTCCAAAAAAAAAACCCAGTTTTAATCAATGCTGGAGATGTTTGTTGAGCTGAACACATGCGCTGCTTCTGTCTTTTTATCATTCCAACAGGAAATGCACTGAATATCCAGTACATACAGCCGGGAACGGCCAGAGGACGCAAAGAGCACGG
The DNA here is from genome assembly GCF_900880675.1 of Sparus aurata. Taxonomy (NCBI): domain Eukaryota; kingdom Metazoa; phylum Chordata; class Actinopteri; order Spariformes; family Sparidae; genus Sparus; species Sparus aurata. The sequence continues at coordinate 6,311,533 of NC_044194.1, read as the reverse complement.
CAGCTAATTTTGCGTTCAAACATGAGAGAAGGGAAGAGATTAGGGGAAATCAACAATTCACCTTTGCTTTAACGATTCAGTGTTAAGGAACCTAATTCAGTTCCGTCGGTCACAAAAGACGCCCATGCAAAGCACACTGGGGGTTCGTTCGGTAACAGGTTGGGATAAAGAACGAAGAAATAGAGGAAATTGTGGGTGGGTATGGTAAGGGTTGGTAGCAATCATGAGAAATTTAGAAATTACTTCCGTGCATCAATTAGTCAAAAGAAGGATTTATATAATTTCAGGCATTTACGCAGCAGGTGAGGAAAGAACCGTTGAAGTGAAAGTGAAGCTGTCAGCAGCACTGTTGAGGCGACCCATGTTCGAAAAAACACAGCGAGTGCAAGTGCCCTATTGGATCTCTTATGGATAAAACATGATAAAGTGCCCTCAAGCTGGCCGTTCAGGTGAACAAAAAGTGGTGAAGAGCCCTCTCGTCATTATAAATGTATCACAACACCCCCCCCCCCCCCCAGCATACAGGTGGTGCCCTTTTTATTTTTCACCCCTGCCCCTCAAACATCCTGAGTCCTCCACTGGTCAGCAACAAACAGCTGCACACCGTGTACAGTTTGACTGTGCAGAGGAATCTTAACGCCCAGTCGTGTGTGTAACGGATACTTTTTTGTTTTATTGTGTGCTCTTCTTTTTGGAGAACCTCCATACCGCAGAAGCCTGAGTGAAGCCTACAGCAGAAACACATTCTGGAGTGATCAACTCACCCTTCAAAACTTCCAATTTTTTTTGCGGTTGTCTTTGATAGTCCAAATCAACTTGCGTCTGATCCTTCCACTTCAAGGACCTAGAGAAAGAGGAGAGAGTCTCATGTTACTAATTCGTTTTTTATGAAAAAGAGAAATCAGAATCGAATTGCAACAAAATGGCATTTTGGCAGAGATGTAAATGAGATGATCATGCTTTCATACCTGCCACATCAGAGGGGTATGTGTTGTAGCTGTAGGCTGTACGCTTGTTATATTTAGATCGTGTTGCCAATTGTGAGACATTCCTGGTGTGACTGGATGATGTTTACATCTAGACGTACTGAATAAAGAGAAGCTTTCATATGGAGCGCTGATTCACAATCAGACATTCTTTTCCACCTCATTTAACGAGATTGCACGTGACAACACAACAAAAGCGCCTTACAACCAAATTGGTTTCGTACAATTGAAATCTGATGGACATTACGAACACTGTGGCCACGTTGAGCTTTGATGCAATCAAGGCAGTGATAGTTGTGTTGCCGGTCTTGCTGGAAATTGGCAGTAATAAGGATGTTTAAAGACATGCAGTGGAGACTATTGACGTCCCAGGCCTTTGAGACCAGCCGATAGATTTTTTTTTCACTCGATTACCAGCTCCAGTTGCCAATCTGCTATCATTATTAAGGCTGTCTAGTCTTTGGAGGCACAGTGGAATACAAATGAACTGGACTCTGCAGCGATAGTTACCATGGAGCAACAAGTTCTGTGCGCATTGGGAGGTTCGAGAAACTTTACCTTTGTTAAACGTCAACTACCCCTGCATAAGGATCATCATATGTCGTATGTGCATGCCGTGCATCAGGGTTGCACTGACATCTCCACCGACACAAACTGTTTTCGTGCATTCAGAGACGCCCGGAAACACAGGAAAACACAACACAGTCGTGTGTGTGTAACGGAACAAGTATAATATGCGTGGATACATTTTCGCGCCAGTGCATGCACAGGGTTAACGATGAGATGGCGCCAAGACAGAGAGCGAATCTGTTCAGTTTGACACGTGTTTTGTTATTCCGCTATTATGCAACCATTGCTAAATGTCATGTAAATGCTTCAATGAATTTCAATTTACCATAAAGCCACTAAGCCCCAATTTGTACTTTGAGTTGATAAAGTGAAATTGAGGGATGAGAAAACGTGGCACGGTAGAGAGAAGAGACTGCACGGGACACTTCCCTGAGAGTAGTATTATCCAACCGTGAATACAGAATGTCACCAGCGGTAAGGGAGGGGAAAAAAAGTCATTTGTCAGCTGTATCAAGGCTCTGAGAGTAATTAATGTAGAAACTGCAGTATTGTGATTAGCCTGGCTGAGCAAGTACGAGATAGGAAGAGTCCAAGTTTGTGTTGATTAAACATAGAAAAAAAAAAAAAAAATCACAGCAGGTCTGGAAACAGAATCTGCGTCTGTAAGTGTTCAAGCTGACAGCCTGACGGGTTCACATAATGGTATATTCTAAACATGATGGTATGTAAATGAATCTACAGTTCACCGTTATTCATTTCAACCTAGTTAATTGACTTCACTTGTCCGGAGACATGGACAAATGCTGAGCAGGAGCACGCCACAATGTAAATAATGTTACGCAACTGAGTTCTCATTAAGTATTAGACCGGACACTGAGGACATCGGGCTTATTGAGATATTGACCGAGTCGAGTTAAGCTGCACGTACAAGCACTGCACGTGAGACCTCTTAAGGAAGGATTGATGCAAAACAATATAAGTTGTACTAGTAAACCAAACCTCATACAAACCACATTCTGCAAGGCTGAGAATGTAAGAATGTTACGTGCAGGCAGTGACAAGAAAAGCTTGCTGTTGTTTACCAGGTGATGTTTACCACATAACCATACCACACCATTAACATATAATAATTTAGCATGTTAACAATTAGCACACTGCAAGGGTTAGGGTTAGCGATCAAGCAATCTATATTTCAGTCTAGACCAAAGGGGTAGGCTGTCTGACTGACTGAAAGAGCGATATTGCCAATTTGGATGTTAGTAGAAGAAGAAGAGATTGAGAAGAAGAAGAATCCGTATTTATCACATGCAATCATACAATGCACAGTATTGCGGAAAATGGTTCTCTGCATGTAACCCATCTCAGAGAGGCAGTGGGCAGCCAATGTGTGGCACCTCAGGGACCCAAATCCAGATCGCAGCCAGTTCCTTGGTCAAGGGGCTCTGACCAGAGAATTAACCTGTTAAACATGATTTGACGGTGGGGAGAAGCCAGAGCACCCGGAGGAAACTCACAACCATGTAAACTCCTCTCAGATTTGGATCCAGAACCATCTCGCTGCGAGGCAACTACTGAGCCGCTGCGCTGGCTCGCAAACATTTAAGTCAAACTGATAGCATGTATGAACATAAAGGTAAAGATATTCAAATCGATGTACTCGACACTTTCTTCGTGAGTCATTCCTGATGAACTCTGTCACGATGACACTATGAGCAAATGGAATTAGTGCTGTGTTATGCATAAAAATATCATGTCATGTTGATTGATCACCAATTAAGGGGAACACGATGAAGGGCCGATAAATACATTATAAGAAATCCTCGGTAAGTTGAGTAAGCAGCGTCTGTCATTTGCCCCCAGGTACAATAACAAGGCAGACAACTGCTGAGAAACATTGTTCAAAAAGTGGATGTTGTTGAACATTAACCATGCTCTTTTGGAGAGGAATAAGAAAGAGGCCAGAATCAAAATCTGGACGTCAAATACTCGACCCTGCACCACAAAGAAACTGACTCCAAAATCAATTCAACAGATGAAGAATTAATGTGTTTTTTTTTGCTGTTGTTTTTTTGGGTAAGTTAGATTTCAAATTTTAGCCTCCCAGCTCTCGACTGCATCTCAAGGAAAAATCGGCGTTTAATATATTCATATAATAAACCCACTTCATCATCAGATTAACGAACGGTCGGAGGTATTACCGCTTGTGTTTGACTCCTTTGACTGTCTTTCATTAGAGCCAGGAAGCAGTGCCAGCTGGCCACCGCCTGCTACCTGGCTGTTCACTCTCCTGTCATTTCATCCACGCACTAAATGGGCACAATGAGTTGAATTTCAGTGACGACAATTACTGAGGAACAATTAGTCCAATTAGAGGGCGAAATGTTTTGTATGACTAAACGTTAACGGCAGAAATATTGTAGACACACAACAGAAAGCAGCATCCGAGTGCTAAATAGTGAAATGGAGTGTAAGGGTCAGCGCATTAATCCATGTGAGGGAGTTCAAAACACCCATGCGACATAATTAGATCAATAGCACTGTAACTACAGCAACACACCAGTTTTCATTTCACCCAGCCATGTTTGCAAACACATGCATACGCATAAACATGTTCCATTCGCTCAGACGCACATTGACTTGACTTCTGTCCTCATGTATATGTATGTGTGTATTTTATCGCTGCATTGCTGCTGCGTGTTTTAGTTAGTGTCTTATTATGCAACATACATGTTGTCGTGTTTGGTCCATATTTCTGTTGACATAAGTAATAGAGATGATTGTCTTGTATCGTGAGCTGCAGATCGTGTTCCATATATTAAATAGTACCTGGTAACATGCTTGCAAACCTTCTGGAGTTTCCTGGGAGACTCCTATTTATCATTGCCCTCTTCCTGTTTCCTCCCGGGGTCACATTTCTCCCGTATTTCTGGCAATTTATGACAATTTTTTTACCTTTTTTAGCTTTTAGAATCATAACCTGTTTCTGGCCCTGTATGGCATGTAGTCTGCTGTACTATTGCACCCCAGCCTCCTCAGTGAGTGAGACACGGACAGAGAAATGTCGAGGAGAAAGAATATCGAAACAAATTTTGGACCGGCTGGAGAGAAGAATTCATTTTTTAAAGTTTTAAAAAACAGGATTGATTGATTATTCTGTCAGTCACGGTCGGTCCCCATCGAGATGCTGACAGAGTGGTGGAGTGCACAGACTCTCTAAGGGGCAGAGCTAAGTTACGCAAGTTTATGCAAGAATTTTCTCAGAATTAAAATGATTTGACATTAAAAAATATGTGTCTTTTGCCTCTTTACAGATTCATTTTCATTGTTTAAAAATCCTCAGAAGGCAGGAAAGACTGTCCTTGAATCTCAAATGTTCCAGTGATGGGGACCCCAGAACACCACTTTGGTTTTGAAGTCCTCATCCGCTATGAAGTCTCAAGGTTGGTAGGCACGCCTGGCAATATAATGTAACAACGTCCTAAAAAAGCTGTGTTTTTTTTTTTTATTACTAGAAAATAACTTACTTAATAGTATCTTTTCATTGTATTTTTGCTTTTCTTTCTTACAGATGATCTCAATAACTTTGTATTTTCGATCCTACATTCAATCGTGACTGTAACATCCTCAACATACAGATGAAAAACACCCTCTTGGCTTACTCAGGCACATTTACAGCAACAGTTATTAATGCGCCTGCCACTGGCACTGTTAAATAAATCAATAAATACATAAATGAAATACCTTCCCTGGAGAACCTTACCTTAAACATAACCACTGCATGCTTAACCTTAACCCCAATCTTTAATCGCCCAGTCTTAAAGCTTACACTTTCATCATTTATCTGCAGGCCCCTGCACACACAGAGTGACTGTGTGAACACACTTGTGTTGTTTTGTTGCTGTGGCAGCAGAAGTTTGAAATAAATGAAGCCACTGGGAGTTTTTTTGAGGGAGCTCCAAAAAAAGAGCCGTGCAGTCGACACCCTGTAAAATGAATGCACGGAGAAGTTATTCGCAGTAATTCTTTGATGGAATCACGCTTTTATGAGCACCTTGTGGGATTTTTATATGGTCTTAGAATTCAAAAATACACCCACACATTTTTTGGGGGGGCCCGAGAGATCAAATTGCCAAGCCTGTTAGAAAGCGTCCCTAAAGGATTTTAGTCGCAGTAACGTTTTAGAAAGTTTTTACTGAGTGAAAAGCAATTAATTTGCAAAATGATTTAGTGTTTCAGCCTAATTTTCATAATAAAACTTTACCATGAAGCTTTTTTTTTTTTTTTTCGTTCACCACATCATTAGTAGGTTTGCTGGCCCTCAGGTATAGAGGAACACAATCACTGACTTAATTGGACTGTGGCACTTCAAATGCCTTACAGTGCTGTAGGGCACATGAAGCATATAAAGAGTCCCTTCAAACTTAACAGTGTCAATGTCATTTTTTAAAATGGGGCCCTCTTGCATTGTACCAAAACACATGCATGCATGCATGTGTAATTCGTTTCACTTGGCACAAACTATGGGTGCCCATCAGGGTGGTTTTGCAGAGGCAGAAGTTTACTGAAGTATTGATCCCTGGGACAAATTCAATAGGTTTTTGGCAGGGATGTAGAGGGAAATAATGAAATCAATTATAAAACTTCTACAGAAATCCAACAACTCGTGAAGGCTGCATTCATTGTGCAGTGGTGATTTTTACGGGCATGAAAGCCTTGAGTGTCAGCAGCAGACTTTGTGACAACTGCACTTTCAACCAGGTGTGTCTTGCGAAGATTCATGTCCCACATGGTGAGATTCGCAGCAAGGTTGTAGTAATTCATGACATCCTCGCCGCATAAAATTAACAATAAAAAAAGTTAAACATTCCAACTTCTGATGGTATCATGGCTAGCAAGTAAAGGAAAAGTGTTTTCGAGAGCTACGATTGGAGTTTCCAGCTCTGAGTACTCCCACCGCCACTGGGAGCGATTGTGCACCATTTCCTCCTTCAGGCCTTGATGTTTCTCCAAATTCTCATATCCCTTCTTGTTGATGTTGCTGAGTCACACGGGACTGCCACCTCCATCATCACTGTTTTCTGTTCCTTCTCCATTACCGCAATGTCTGCTTGGTTGGCTGGTACTAGTTTATCTGTCTGGATCAGCAGGTCCCACAGGCCCTTAGCTATGCTGTTCTCAACAGGCACAGGCTCACTTTGGCCCTGATGGTATATATATCTCTATATATATAACATTGTGCAGCTAATCCAGTTAATACAGCGATCGTTTAGCGATAGCGTCTCTCAATCAGCCTATCAAATCGATTGTAACCGGAAGAGATGTGTGGGAAAGTGGATGGAGGAAAACATGGCTTGCGAGAAAAAGAAGGAAAGTTGACACAGAAATAGAACTTTTAACAGCAAATTGACGGACAAGTATATGTTCATTCTCATTTGCTGCAAAACCGACATTGACGTTGATCAAAAGCGGGAATGTTAAGCGGCACAACGAGACCAAACACAGATCTGTATTTCCTCCTGTTTTCTCTTATTTGCAATGCAGGCCTCAAGTTTGTTGTGCTTGCTATAGGTCAGGACTAATTGTGTTTATTACACTTATTTATTCAGCTTTTTGGTGCCATAATTTGTTGTGTGTTAAAAATATCCTACTTTGAAAATGTTAAATAAATATTGCTGAAGTAATAAGGAAATATATGGTGATGATTTTATTTGACAGACACAGGGGCAGGTTATCGGATGCAATTTTGACAATATGACGTTCAGGTTAGGGAGGAAATTTCAGTTACTGGCCTCCTTTTGAATTTTAATTTGCACACAAATGTCAATGTGCGGATCCTCAGAAAAGCAGTCAAGCCTTCAGAGTATGTGAGAGGGCTTCACTTTTCCTCATAGAACTAGGGTTACAGTGTGTAACCTTAAATCTGATGGTAATTTGCGGTTAATTTATCTCTTGACTGTGAAACTCAATAGCAAGTTGCCGCACTAGAAACAGTGAGCACATGAGCAGCACATTATATGTTATGGCAAGAGCAGGCGGAGCAATAACGGAAAACATAGAGAACAGAGGGAGTAAATGGTGCTGTGACGGAGGTATTTTTAGAGACATTGTGCACATGAACATCCATCACTGATTCTCACTCTGGGAGCGGTGGCAAGCGTGTATGGTGGGAGACGCAGCGGTGGAGAGAATGGAGACGGGAGCAAGAAAGGGTTCTTTTCTGTCAAAGGAAGTCAGTGTGCTTTTCCCAAAATGAATTTCATCTCATATACATGCGTAAATCTCGTCAGCCCCCATCTCTCTCTTGGCGGGAAAAGCCGTTCGCAAAGACAGCTGAGATAAATCAGCGTGTGGGGCCCCGATGTAGCCTGTGTGGGCTGGGACAGAGATGAAGCCACTGCGAAGCGGCCTCTGGCTTTAATGATGTGCAGTGAGCCAGTGGAGGCGTGTAAATCTGCAGCTGGCATCTCATTCTCTGCAGCCTCAATTCCTCCCCAACCTTTGAGATATCTCTGTCAAAGTCACCTCTGTGCACCTGTATCAGGTTTAAGAGTAACAATCTCCACAGTAGGTTAAGGAGATACAGCAGCAGGTTCTACAGATGGACAGAAAATGCTGCCCTTAGTTGTGACCTCAGACATGTTGCATTGTTACTGCAAAGGCATATCTACTAAATTAAAAGCCTGCAGTACAGGAGGTACAGAGAACACGTTTCCTTGAAACGCATAAATGAACCCCAGGAGGCAGTTAATCCAGCTGCATCCAGGGAACAGCACAGGTGTGGTAAATCACTAAATCACACCCAAAGCGGCAAACAGTCAAAGCGACAGTCAACAAAAAATTGCCTGTGGCATTCATCAAACTTAAGCTAAAACATCCTTGTAAAAATGCTTTCCCCTGAAATATAAATGTGAGGGAAACACACTCTCCTTAATTAAAACAAATGATGGAAACAATGTTGTACAGGACACCTTAATGTAATGGGGATTGTCATCAACGAAGCCTCAAATCATAATGAAGTCATTAATCAACCTAAGAGGTCACATCTCTTCAATAAAAAACATGTTTCCGTCACTGTTTATTGAAGCTTTTGCAAATTTTTTGCAACCTTGTGATCAATTAGGTCACGCAGGCAAATGCCAATATTCCATTGCTGCAATCAACCACAAGAGATTTGTTTATGGATCGGAAAGTAATTCAAGGCTGGAGATCATTGATTTGTCGACACAAGAACACTCTGCATGACATAACACAGGATTAATATGTTAAATATGTAGATCAGGTTAACTTTGGAAGACAAGTCCATCCGAACTTCCGTCCATCCATCAATCCAAACATCCGTCTGTCCATCTGCCATCCATCCGTCATCTATCACTTCTCTATAACTGCTTTGACTGCTTTCATTCTACTCAGTATTGTGGAAGGACTAGGGTCAATCCACACAGCCTCTTGCATGGCTGGCATTATTACCAACTAACCCATTCCAACACATTCTCACGCCGACCTTGTCAAATACTGCAGCTCAGTCGGTGGCCGTAAGTTTCAAACTATGACACTCTACTGACCTTTCTACCGCCATGTCTGATGAAACTTTCAAAATTATGTTTGCTAACAAATAGTTCACATATAGTTACATCTTATGATTCTTGGACTGTTTTTAATGTTTTCAAATGGTTGTGTAAGTCTCAAATGTTGTGTAAGTTTCAGCCACCAAAATTACTCAGTTAGGTTCAGGCACCAAAACTACTTGATTAGGTTGAGGCTCCTAAGCTATTTGGTTGGGTAGTAGCACAAATACTACTTGATTAGCTTTAGGCACAAAAACTGGATGGCTAGGTTCGGGAAAAAGGCAAACTGAGATAAAATAGCTAATGTATGTTCATGTCATGTCACTCACATCAAGTAAGTTACGTACGTTAACTTACTTATGTCGCTTCACTTAAATACAAATCCATCTTGATCCCCCCTCTTCTAAGGGAAAGTCCAGTTTATGAGTGTTGTTCAGCACACAGTAATTATGAAAACATTTTAGCTATATACAAATGTATTTTTCTACGGTACATGGTCGGTCTTTTGGCAGCAGGAGGTACAGCCACACGAGCATGGTAAGAGCTTGCAAGCTTCACACCAATCCACAAACTCAGACATTAGTAAGACTGCATTTTCCTTTGACTGTGGCACTGCTGCTTGCAACACTAGTATCAGTGAGTACAGTTAAATGTTTCATTAAACAAGGCTGCATTGGTTATTTGAATACATAGAATGGCCATATGTTCACATCTGACAACCAGCCTCATTTAATTGGGTGAATAATGACCATTATGTCCAAGTAGAAACAGTGGAAGTGCTGTATCATTACCCCATTACTAAAGTTAAATCAGCCAGTTTGGTATGTGTCTAACTGCTTCCTTACATTTCTATTTTCAAATTACTTATGTAACCATGTGCTACTGAATCTTTGCCAAATCAATAGCTCTGTTGCAATACCTCACAATGCAGTGTGTATCTTGTAGTTTGTTATTTTTTTATTTTACCGCCACACTTACCACCCTGTACAAAACAAAAACTACAATTTGGTTTCGAGAAGCACTCTCAGTGTATCATTAACACCATCGGCTAATGCAAGAACTTACACACTCAATCACACGATTCTCCGTTGGGACCTCTGAATTTAACAAGGTCGTGAGGGCTAAACTCTTGAAAGTTACAGAGCTGGATGATCCACCCAGCTCTCAAATTAAATGAGAGAGTTGATGAATGGTGCAGTCTCGTGCTTTTAAAGGAGAACATGGTATGTTGGCATAGTATTCCTGACCTTGTGCTTTCATGCAGCGTCTGGTAAGAATCCAGGTAGTCAGACTGTAATATAGATGCCTAACATTTTGTTTTCTCTCGTCTTTTCTCCGCCCTGTGCTCTCTACGGACCATGTGCATATCGTCTGCATTGCATAAACAACAAGTTTTTTTGGACTTATTTATAAAGAGTATTACGTTGAATGTTCCTAAAGCTCTTTCTTATATAGTATTTGATTCTGGGTCCTTCGAAGTTGTCCTCTCTGATATGTCCATCAATCCATTCCTACATAAACTAGAATACAACTACAATTCCTTTATATTTTGTATATTCTGAAATCTTTTTATTGCAGGCTGTATGTCCTCTGGAAGAAATCAAAGCTTTAAGGGAAACTGTTTATTGCAAAAGTTTTGGGCCTTCTTTTTTAAAAGACAGGCTCAGCTTTTCAGTACCTGTTCTCCTGGGGGTAGCTACCAAAATGAGCTAAACTCTCCATAGACCTCACCTCCAGACAGGGGCTAAGAGCTTACATTCAGCTCCAGTGGACAAGTTTGCCTGTAATTGAATTGGCCTCAACACCGTGCTCGAGGAATAGGTTGTGATGTGTTTATTTATTTTCAGGCATAACCCAGAGAATTTACCATGCACTGCATTTTTTCCAAGAAAGAAATGCTGCCATTGCCTTTTGAGGAATGAGAAGATTGTCAGCATCGTCAAAGCAGCTAACGGTGGTTATCTCTCTTATGATGTACGCTACCAGACATTGTTCTTCATTTAATGCCGTTAGTCATAAATTACAATCAGTTACTCAGTCATCTCAATGCCCTTTTGTGTTTGCATCCATTTATATGGGTTATTCATAAATGTTAAGTGATGGAACTGATTTATGATTATGTGCTTTGAAAAGGTAATCGGGATAGGCACTTGAAAGAACACAGAATGTATTGACTTGTGTTGATGAACTGATAGACAACCTTTTATCCCCATTAATGGATTAATGGTCCAGTGTGTAAGATTTAGGGGGATTTAGAAATGGAATAAAATATTCATTATTGTCTTTTAATCGTAAAATCTTTACCTTTTAATCTTAATTAGCTTTTATTTGTCCTAAGCCTGTGAAAGAAGGGCTTGGCCAAGTTGCACTTTCTACAGTAGCCCAGAATGGACAAACAAAACACTAGCTCTAGGGAAGGCCTTCATAGCTTGAAGCCTGGCACAGTCACGGTGATCTTGCAAATACGTTTCTTTTTCCAGGTAAAGTAGAGGGTGAGATGAGGGGTATTCAGCTGGTTGGTATGAAAAAATTTATTTGTTAGGGAATGATGAAAATAGTGGTTCTTAAAACAGTATTCTAAAAGTTTTGGGATGAATTAAGGATAGGGAGATTATTTAGATGTTTGAAGAAGACCCTTCTTCTTCTTCTTGATCTGACAATGACTAAAATAGTGAAAGGGCAAATTACATTCAATTAACAGTTAAAATTGAGGTTTCCATTCTTTTAAACTGAAGTATTTAAAGCTGAAATCATCATTCAGTCCAGCAGATGTCATCATGTTAAGTGGTGAAATCCAGCACATTTCTTGCTCTGAAATGTAGCATGTAAGCACGTCATTTGACATGGCCAGAATATATTGATGAAATTGAGAGTTGTCAACACTGTCCTGAAGAAGGGTGTGCGTGCGACCTTCATCCCTTCAGACATTCAGCCGTTGCAACATATGGCTCTGGTTTAGCACCACAATTTAAGACACACCCTCTCAAAGATCAACTGTAAAGTTTTGTGTACATGGTATATTTGGTGGTCAATCACATGGCTGACCAAGGAAACTGGAAATGGGTTTAGTCACTACTGTGATGATGGCAACATAGCTGAAATAATTTGGTGAAGAAAGAACAGTTATGTGACATGATTTGATTTCAGTGGAATTGCACTGACGCAGTCTGGAACTCACTCTCTGTTCTCTTAAACATATTTATATAATTAATTAATTCCTATATTCCCGAATGTAAATATTCCCTCCACTTTGACAAAACTTTTCACTTTTAACATACTGTAAAAAGTTTCGCACATCCTTGACACTGTGAGTGTTCATGTGCTATTTGAGACGTTCTGGATCACTGACCATTATCTGTCCTTGACGGTGCTGATGTGTTGCCTCCGGTCTGACACTCTGTTAAAGTCATGATGAGCTCCATATTGCTCTCATATGAGTGCTGACGTGTGGAGGAGAGTACCCTTTACAGTGACTTAATATCATTTCCCCTCTCTTCCTTGAGAGCAAAGCGGCTTAAGACTATCTAAGGCTTTCGCAGTGTTACAGCATGCTGGGTGAGGTGAGTTTCCCCCGGCTGTCCTGGTTTCCTCCCACAGTCCAAAGACGTGTAAGTCAGGTAAAGTGCTGGTAGGTGTTAGTGTGGATTTACCCGGGGGTGTGAGTGTGAATGTGTTTGTCCGTGTATGAACCCTGTGAGTTGCGACTGGGTGTGTTTCCAGTCCTTTCACCCAGCAGTGCAGACAAGGATAGACCCTCGGTGACCCTGAAGGAACGATTTGGCGCAGAAAATTGATGAATTGCGGGAACTTTAAGGATTATTGCCTCTGACAAAACACAAGAGGTCTGACGAGAAAAAAAAAAAAAAAGGTTATCTTCTTTACAATGTTGTCTCTGCGTTAATGCTCTTGTAAATCTCTCTCCTTGAAAAGAAAACTTCATTACATCACGATATCCCATCAAAAAAAAATAATAATGTTACTATCACCAGAAGATAAAATGGCTGTTTAATTTTCCAAACCCTCTTGAAGTCCATCTGTGTTCACAGCAGCACTAAGCAGATCTGGAGAGAACCACAAAGAAAGAGCTAAATAAACACGCCGTACCATCTGAACCCCTAAAACCTCTTCAGATTTCTCTTATTGTGTCCTTGTGGTGTTGTTAGGTGCACGATGAAGTGCCCAATTAAAGCGCCGCTGTTACACTGCGACATCTTTGTCTCTCTCCCACCGAAATTGAGACAAAGCAGAAAGGATGTTTGACAGGATTGTTTCCCTCTTTCTGTTCAAAGTCTAACCTCAAAGGACAGATCTGAATCTGTTTTCTTTCGAGGAACTGCGGGGCCATCATTTCTGCTCATTAGTCGCATTCACCTTCTAATGTTTGGCGGGGGAAAAAAAATTAAAAAATAGGCCGATCGTAATTTGGAAACAGATGAGTAGAAAGCAATGACAAGGCTGAGGGAGAGGAAAAGGGGAAGAACAAAATCGCTGGTGACACAAATGGGAATAATGCAAACAGCTGGAAGAAAAATAGAAGATGAAGTAATTGACTGAAAGACAAATGGCGAGGGAGACTACAGATTAATAACGGGTTATGAATGCAAACATTTTCCCTGTGACATCTTTTCTTGCTCTCAGAATGGGGAACAGATTTGTCAAAGCCAGTGGAGTTATAAAGAGAATGAAATTACTGATAGAAACGTCAGGAATGTTTGAGGGACTTATTACCACTTCAACATACACGGTAATATTATTTGAAATCGCTAAATAGTTACACAACTCTCTATTAATATTCATGAGCCAACCTGTGTGGATAAAAAGTCGAGGAATATGTTACGACGAGCGAGCGTGCAAATGATGTCGGTAGTTCTGCAAACGAGCTGAAAGCAAAACGTGGTTCAGAGGGTCCCGTAAAACAACGAGAACCCTGATACAAACCTACCCCTTAATGGCGCAGAACGTTTTGCAAAGCTGTTGGAAATAACTTTGGGGTGTCCACATAACCGTGACAAACCCTCCCAAGCACTTTAATTATCTCCGAATGAAAAAAAAAAAAATCATTACACCGTGGGTACAAAGTTGTTTATGGTGAGAAAAGATTGTGACCGATAGCCTGTCGCAGTAATCTTGGAGGCTAAATCTGTTTTTTTTTTTTTTATGCCGAACAACTCTTGTATCTAGTATTTATGGTGGATCTTGTCGTTATCCAATAAAATATAAATCAGAACCCCTTTGGTGCCTCATAAAGGGGAGTGGGGGGGGGTGGAGTACATGGACCTTGAACTCGGATGCTTACTGTACTTGCCTGTGAAGATCCAGCTGACTGAATATATGAGGCACGACTTTGTTTGAAGTTTGCTCTCTGATCCTTGTGATCATCTCGCATCACTGCCGGTAAGTGTTTTAATTCATTCCGCGGCGTAATTCGTTTAGCGTGTCACGCTCGAGCCTTCTCTGCAGTGCAGCACATTCGTTTCTACCACTCTGGTGGAGGAGCAGCATTGTGACTTAATAAAGGCAACACAAAGACATTTGTATTGGCTTCACACTTGAGAACTCTCCGTTGGGTCTCTCCGAGCTTCTATTATTGGCCTTTTTTTTCTGTTATTGAGACCGAATACAGGTTTCTAAAAGGATTAGTTAAAATGCCTAATGCACTTGAACAGTTACTGTGAAACCGGACTGTGTAAGCTTGTTCGTTCGCGGCTCTGCGATTAGCACTGACTCCTTGTGTGCCTGGGAGATCCCGTCAGTCTGAGATGTATCCGAAGATGATCGGGGTCTTTGGTGTTTGATCAGCCAGACTGCCCACTTTTTTCTTCAAACAACAGCTTCAAAATCATTTTGATGGCTCGGTATCTTGTAATAGGGTGGATGGTGTCTCTGTCTCAGCCAGTCTGCCCTCCTATCACCTGGTTCTGCACTGTGTAACTTCAGTGAGAGGGTAGAATCACAGCGGACGTACATGTTTACTTTAACCAACAAGTTTTCAACAGTTAGCGTCTACATTATGTCTGACAAAACTTTTTCAGACCTGAGATTTGTGTTTACGACACTCAGAAACCGTGGGGGGGGGGCGCCAGATTTCACAAAATGCCAACTTCTACACGATGTTGCTTTAATATGTTGCTGGGTTTTATCATCTCACTCTCGCTGTTACACTTTTTTTTTTTTTGTTTAACCTTGATATTATCCCCTGTTTTGTGATCCCTGTGTTGGTTTTATGTTTTGATTTAACCACTGTGAAGGTATTAACAAAATTGCTACATAAATCAAGTTTATTGTTTTGTTAGACACTGAAGGACAGCCAACGTGGTTGTCAAGAAAAATGACAAAAAAAAGTCTCTGTGGGACCTGGAATCAATAAGGATAATAATCTAACTCTTTAATTGAAGATATGGGGGGAGGGAGTCTTGGTTGTGAGGTTCTCTCTCGATGGAGCCTTTTCACGGCAGACGTTTTGAGGGAAAGCTAAGGTGTGATTTATAGCATTAATGATTGCTGCATTCCATTCAGGTGAGCTAGTTCCAGGGATCGGTTATTGCTCACGCTCACTCACAGACACGGTTTCCTCGGACACGTGGTAGAATGGAGCTATTGTTAATGCCACCGGTCGCACCTGTGCTTTTCCCCGCCTTGACAAGTTAGAATGTCAGCCATCGAAATGGTCTGTAGATCGTCAGTGGAGGACAGAAAAATCAGAGTTAAAATTCTTCTCAGCGGCATTCCCAGTCAGGGGTGAAACATCCCGTATTGTAGATCTTTATGCCGTTTTCACAAAATTGACTAAAGCTTACCAACTCATATAAAATACAAGATGTGTGAAGCTGTGCATCTCAAGGAGAAATGCCATCGCACTCCGTGCTATAAGCCTTTTTGCGGTTTATGAAATATTTCAAACAGAGAATGGCTCTGCTCTGCCTGCTGATCTCTGTTTTACAATTTCTCCCAGACAAACACGCAGAAACGAGCAAACACAGAAACAGGTGAGCCTCCCCATCAATGTGGAGGAGAGGCACATCTAATCCTGCTGTTTTTAGCCGCGTGCGCTTATCTCGAGTCGCAGAGCGTGGGCGGCAAACAAAGCCGCAGTCGCACGCCGATGCAAATGAAAGTCATCACACCGCTCCGGCTGCTGTGCCCGTGCCTCGCTGAGTTATTGTGCGCAGCCTGCCTCTGGTGAATCTCCCGAGGTCCAGTCTAAGTGCAATGCATAAGTTGTTCCTGAAAATGCAAGCTGATCTACGATCCGTCTATGACGTGCTCAGCATGAAACGACTGGATGCTAAACTCAGTTACGGCGGTGAGTCACTTCATATCCGGGAGTTTGCAAAGATATACGTCTTTGAAATTGCAGGTATACTGAAATCCTGAATATATCGGCGTTGGGAGCATACATTTTAGTCATTAAAAACACCACGATGGAGGTGTTTGTTTGTGAACGCATTCAGCAGCAGGCTCACTTTCCTTTGAAACCTGTAATTAAAGATCAGTATTTTAATTAAAATCTTGAACGCTTTCCCACTTTTGCAAAATGCGTTGAAAAAAAATATCTAAAAACATCCCACGAGGCATTAATTCCTCTGACTGCGCAGTAAATGACTCGGTGCATTTTTGGGTAAATATCGCAACTTTTAATCTAATCCTGCACAATTACAAGCGTTAGGTCGCCATCACAGTTGGAGCAGCTTTGATTTTTTTGTGCAGAGACGACTCTTATGATGTAGCTCTAGCCTTTATGCAATATTGAGCGCCAACGGAGGTGGAAAGGTTCGAGACAGACGAGTGATTTTGAAGGTAACCAATGTAAAAAGAGCTATAATTAGAAAGAATCAATTATTCAGGTTGTGGGAGGATGTTGCGAAAACACCGGCGTGCGCTGTGTACAGTTTCGGAACAGTTTGGGCACAGAGATTACACGTAATTGTAATTATGATAATCATGGAATGGTTATCGCACACTGGCAGGGATAAAGGGAAGGACAAGGGGAGCATGCTGGTGGTGACACATGCTTTGGTGATCACAAGCAGTGTGCAACGGGCTCATCTGAGCCTGCTGATATGTTTCACCTGTGTCAGCCCCCATTAGTGTAATTACACAAGCGCTAAGCTGACGGTCCAAAATGAGGACGGAGAAGACGGAAGCATAAAACTGACATTAATAATGACAAATCTGCGCCTTCCGTCTGAGGCAGAGAAAGTGAGAATACATCAAGTCAAACATATTCATGAGGCGCGTGTGTGTGTATTTTCGTCCGTGTCTCCCGAGCGAGGCTCCACAGTTGAAGCGTCGCTGTAATGCTTTGTGTCAGGTGCTTTTTTAAAAAAACCCCTCTTATTGACCACAGTTCAACAACCTGCACCCGAATGCTCACAGCGAGGTTCAGTGGAATAACAGAGCCAGCCGATCCATACGGCACAACCTGCATCAAAGCGGAATGCCGCAATTCCGGTGAAACCTTGCAAAAAAACGCGCGGATTCGAAATCTGTATTGCGAGGAATTACACACCCACAGCGCGGAAAGAACAAGTCATCCAGAGACGTGTTTCTCCGCGATGGAGGAGACGTTAATATTCTAGCTGGGTGACCAGAACTTCAAAGGACACAGGTTTAGCCTCCTCTGCATGACTTTAGCATCACAGAAGGTTCTTCAAATGTATTATTGCGCGTCTGTTTCCGGCATTTTTTTTTTCAGCTTTAGTCGAAACAATTAAATGACACCTGGGCTCTTGTGTCGCCTCAGTAGCTGCCGGTTTGTTTGATATTTCAAGAATTCGCCTTACATCAAAACACAGCTGTGTACAGCCCAAGGCCACGCTAACTCCTCTCTCTATTAATAAGCTTGATATTTCAGTGTCAACTGTTACTCACCATGGACATATAGAATGGTTGAAAAATGGCGTAAAACACTTAAAACATGAAAAAAAAAGAAAGAAAAATAATAATAATAACAGCGCAGGCAGCTGAACATGCATTAGCCTGTAATTGCTTCCTTTAGAAGCTGAATTTGTCAGTGGCGTTTTATCAGAATCACGCACTGTGCTATGACCTCTCTTCTAATATGCCTTTTAAATTGGACCGGTAACCGATTGCCAATTACTCCTTGCAAGCTAAAGCATAATGACATATGCGTGCTTATACATTTACATACGGAACATGCAAATCTAGAAAATTGGATGGGAAAGTAAGTGCTTTTACATGTCAATCACATGTATAGAAATGAAGCACATTACAGCAGCCCGCAGGTCTGTAATTACAAGTTATGTTTATGTATATTTTTTCAAACACTTAAATGAAGATGCACTGCAAAAATAACAGTCAAAAGTCAAAACAGTCAAATCAAAGCAAAGACGTCTTTTCCTTTCACTAATTCCAGCCCATCCTGGGTACTTTCTTGCTAGCCGACTGAAAACTAATGATGTCACCGTTGTCCCCATGCCTCCCTTTTTTTCTTCTTTTTTTTTTTTCATATTTTCATCTTAATTTTCACACACCGCTTCTACTGCTGTCGAACAAAGCAAAACACACTGCTTAGTAGAAAAAAAAGAACAGGAGGGAAGAAATGAGCTGGCACCATGAGTCAAGCAGCAGCAGCAGCAGCTCTGTGGAAAGTGCCGCTTGTTAGGCCGGGCACTGAGTGGCAAGAGCCAACATAGTAAGTGGTGGTACATGATAAGCTGATATGTATTATAGAGCAGCCAGAGAGAGACGGAGAGCTGTGACGACTGGGCCCATCCTGCAACGTTTTTTTGTGAGATCCGGTTGGGTTAAAAGGGTGGACGAGGAGAGCAAAAACACACGATTCGTTTCCAAACTTCAACTGGTTCAAAATGCTGCAGTGAACACACGAGTTCGCATAACACCTTTTCCAGCACCTCTACATTGGTTCCTTGATTGTTTTAGAATTGATTTGAACATTTCAATGATTACCTTTAAAGCACATTTCGGGTTTGCCTCGGTTATATCACAGACTTGGTAACCCCTTATAAGCCTGCTGATCCTCCAACAGTTAGCAACGTTAGCAATTCTCATATCAAGACTAAAAACAAAGGGAGACCAAGCATTTGGTCACGCTATCTCTTTTTTTAAAACATCTCTTAAAACACTTTTTTTTTTCTCTTGAATTGCTCCTTTCCCTTTATATTTTGTTTTTTATATGTTTCAGTAATTCTTACCTCACATGGACCTGAAACCTAATCTTGTTCCGATACTGTATGAACTTTACCATTTTTTATTTTATTTGTCCTGTTTTATGTCTTTGTAAAGTGCTATATACATAAAGTAATCATTATTATTATAAATTGCAAAATATTACATTATGTATTTAATAATTAAAAAAAAAAGAATAACAACACAACAACAACGTACATTGACATACTTCCTTAACAATACATCTCTGCAAAAAAAACAGACAAAAAAAAACTTGGTGAAATAAAGAGTTAAAACAAACTTTGAAAAAGTAGTCCCGCAGCGTAATCCCCTTCTCCACCATCCATCTGTATTCTCTGTAGAACGCAAATTGCTAGACTAACAGTTTTCTGTGTCCACTGTGTGTGTCTCCTGTTCCGCATGAGTGCAAGTGCCTCGACGTTCTCGTGCTCGGTGCCTCCCCCACCTCCCACCCGCCGTCTTCCATGGACAATCTGTGTCCGCTGCTCCGTGTAGTATTCCCCTGCTCTCTCAAACATCTGCTGAGTCTTGCACAGTTTTCCAAAAGAGAACCGAGAGTAAAACGATTTGCTCATTTTTCACTTCTTTTCACTCTCTTAGCTTAATCTTTTTTTTTTTTTTTTTTACTTCTCGCTGTTTGGAGTTTCGGAGCAGGGAACTGTTACGTGATGGAGGCAAGAAGTGCTGGTCGGAGAGGAGCGAGTTCCGCCATGCTCGTGTTCCTCTGTGACCCGGACCGGATCCACTCATAACTGCCTGCGTTCCCTCTGACCTTCGGACTAAGAGTGCATGCCGATAGCCAAGCTCTTCTTGGGCCTCTGCTCCAATCCTTATCTAAGAGGCAGAGACATGCTGGCTCTGGCGAGCTCCGGGGCGGGGCCGAGTTGCATCAGGGGAATGGACTGCAGCCTCGAGGTCCGGTCCGTTTCACTTTGCTGAACATTTTGGAGATGGACGTTATCCCTCGCTGACCAGCACAGTCAACCGTTCAGTGTGTGCCCCATATGTATGTATTTAGAAGTATGTATGTATATATGTAACTATGAGTAATACCCTGCAACAAAAAGCTGTATGTTTATTAACCATTACGAGTTAAAAGTGGAATGAGATTTGTCAGCTGGTGTTTTGTACACATTGAAAGCCGGCCCCTCCACTTGGGTTCCACCATTTTTGTGGCTCTGGATGACTGCTGATGATTTTTATAGATTCCTAACCTCACACACATTGCACACCTTTGTTGGCTGGGGGGCTACACACCCACTGCACAAAGGTTGATGTCCAGAAATGTCCCAAACACTGCAAATTAAGAACATACAGGCGGAGGGCAGGGTCTCTGCAGATCCAGACACCGCCACATACGTCTACCAGGTCCTGAGTGATCGCTGAGAGGGATTTTTGTTTAGTCTATACATTTTATTTTGTAAGATCCCACTCGACCTGCCTGTACATGCTGAAAAGAATCAGCTCATCTGCCCTTCTCAGACCTGCGTTGGTGTGGTTTGAGATGATGGCATCAACAGTGGTCAGTTGACAAAAGCAAGAGCAGAGAAAAACACAAATACACCAAACTGTAATTTTCTTAGAAATATCCCAAACCGTCGGAACTTTGCGAGTACACGTTCTTTCAAACCGAGCCCCTTTACTCATTATAAAAAGCTGGTTAAGAGAATGTGTTTTCCACGTTTCTGCGCCTCATGCTTCATGCTTGATTTGATAGTTTACCATCGTCCTACAATGTTCTTTTTAAAACATTTCAAATGAATGCACTTTGTTTTCGTCCCCTTTTCTCAGTGGACTCAGTATGAATGTATCTAAGCTACTTCAGGGAAGATTGGACATCTGTGTGGGAGATCCTGGTGTAGAGCAAAGAAATGTATAAAAAGACATCAGTTACAATGACCCAAGGCTGAAAACCCGATGGAAAAATACTTGTATCACCAACTGTATATTATTCAGGCAGTAACTATGGTTATAGTGAATCAAAGGGATTCATCTCAGAGAGGTTTAACCATCATCGCTGGCAGGCCCGCAGTCTGTAGGCAGCGACATACAGCTCTCTCCTAATGCTATGCTCTCATGGCCACTCCAGGGAGCAGCGGGGGGATATAGTCTGCCATCCACTGCTTCCATCAAAAGCCATTTGTCAACATTTTTTAGTTCACATCAGTACACAGAGCTGAGAGGGTGTAACCCGCTGCCCCCTTACTAACTGCAGACATACTGCATCGAGTGGAAAATGGGCCAGAAATGTGCAGTGATGTGACAGACCCTGTCAATATATGTGTGTGTGTGTGTGTGTGTGGCGGAAAATTGTTTATTCCTGCAGTGAATTTGAAAGTGGCATTTATTTAGATTTTATTCAAAAACAAAGAAAAGTGAATCAGAGAAAACGTTTTTTGAGGTCCTATCTCGATTTCTGCATTCAGGGATGAAATCGCGCGACTCTTTCGATGACGCCGACGGAGAGTTTGAGTTTGTACTGTACAGTTTAAATCAAACAAAGACACAAATAACCATACATATATAGTATGATATGACGGAAGAAATAAAAGGACGATGAAGCATAGATGAAAGTCTTTTTAAGACTTGTGATGAGGCAAATCAAAAAAATGTTTTTAGTCCATCTATGCAAAGAGTGAACAAAGAATACTAAGCGCCATCTGTATCAGTAGAAAGAGGAATTCATGATTTTACATGTAATAATGACTATGAAACGCTGCACTTAATTAAGTAAATCATAGCGACTTTATTCGTAGGAGAATTTGGAAGGACTGCTTTGAGACAGAAATGACAGTTCACAGTTCCGGTTAAATTAAAAGGAGATTGTATTTTCTCTATTGTCACTGATAATCAGCAGTTGGTGCCCTATTTATACTACTTTCCAATTGTTGACTAGTGTTAATACTTTTTAATCTTGTTGTGGCAAAACCGGTGTTGGATGTAGAAATGACAGATCGTATTGTTATCATCGAAACTTGTCACCAGTGTTTATCTATCAGGATGGAAGAATGGCCTCAAAGAATGCGAAGAAAGTGACCCTCCATTGATTTCAATCATTTAATTTCCTAAATGAAAAATGTGCAACTGAGGCACCTTCATATTAGTGATGAACAATGCATATCTGATAGAGATAATGGGAAGTTATTATCAGCCGTTGGCTGATAATGAAATTCTAGCCGATAAACAGAGCCAACAAAACAAAGCCGAATTCCCCGAAAGTGACTGTCCTCGTCTCCTCAGACTGCTGCATCTGGATAGAGCCCAGCCCAGCTGCCAAGACGTAGTGTTAGCAGTCAAAAACCACTGATATGTACATGTTTGTATGTGTACCATATTGACAACTGTAAAAAGCTTGCAACATCTGGTCCACATTATGTGTTTATTACCCGACTTTCACGTCAGGAGGAGACGGTGGTGGAGTTACAGGCAACGATGCTGCCGCACGGACGACCGTAGTCGAGTCTGTGTTTCGGCGACCTGGGTACGTTTCCAGCCGTGCTTGAGGCGGCAAAAACTGGATATCCAGTCAGCTCAGTCAAAAAATCCAGCCATATCTATGGCTACAGATGTGGGTGATTTTTAGGGAGACATGGGAACACTTTCACTCGTGTTTGTGGCAACTAAAAAAGGTAAAACCATGATGTTTTCCTGAACCTAACCAAGTGGTTTTTGTGCCCAAATCTAATCAAAGCATTAGCACAGTGCTGTGACGAAACAGATATATAATATTTAACAAGCTTAGACCTCTCTGTGGCTGTGCAAAAAACATACTCTGAACATACTAACATTTAATTGTTTCCAGTGATTGGGCTAGACATTCGACCAAAAGTGTGTCGGCTATTTTCTACAGTTTCAAAGCATTTCAACATGATTTTGCAATTTGCCGTACGTGGTCTGCTCAAGAAACCTTATTAGAGTTATGGAACATTGAATCAACCATCTTTGCCCACTACATGTTATCCCTTCCAACCATCTGGTGCGAGAATCAGGACGTTATCAGTTATTGTTCATGGTTGAAAGAATCCATGTTGTTCATCCCTTCTGTCCGCTCATCTCTCCACACATCTTACGGTACCTCGACAAGAGGACAGACTGTCTTTTAAAGACTCAGAAATCACCCTCATTGCACATATATGATTGGTTGCCGCTTTAAACGATCTGACAGCCAAGCAGTCTACATGCGTCCAATAATGTGTGTTCTTACAACAGTAAGTGATCATCAAAGGAGACAGCGCTACCCGTGTTGACAGGGGATGCCAAGATCCTGTGTATATATCTGCTGATCGTTATAGACAGTGTCTATTTCTGGGTGGATCTCTAAGCAGCACTGTCTTTTGAATGGTGCTGTGCAGAGCTACACCGCATCGCTGACATCCTCCCCATCAAAGTAACGTGCGCACACTTCATCCTGGCGACAGGTGCTGCATCAGCCCCGCAGGGTGTCGGGGTGGGGGATTGTGTGGAAATATCTTAAGCCTTCCCGGTGCAGCTTGTATAATGGTAGTGAACAATAAATATGTGAGACAGCGATGCACCAAGAGGCATAATCAAAGACAGATTCCTCTGTGCTCTGGGATTTTCAGAATGTATGTATGAGAGCACCAAGGCGCAAGGTTGAATTATTACGGGAATAGAAAAAGGTAACATTCAACGGGCAAATTCAATTAGTGGGACATGAAGAAACAGCCTAAAATACGTTTTTGCTCGAGTTTCCTGCCTGGAATCCTTCCTGCAACCCGCCGTCCTACTGGGTAAGTCATTTCAGGGGCTTGGATGAAAAGCAGTTGTAATTAAGAAATTATTTTGAAATTGTTTGGATCAAAACCTTTCAGTGATTTCAGTTATTTGGGTTTTTTTGCTTGTTTTTTTTCTTTTTACTCCAGGCAAAATGCAGAACATCCTAAATAACTTCAGGTTTCTTAGAATGTCGCTCCAATTAATGCTTCAGCCCGTCAATTCGATCTCGGTGTGTAGTCACCCAGAGTAAAAGCCAATTATAAACATCAGGTATTTGGTGTGTTTGCAGGAATGCATGAGAACGATACAAGTCCTTTCATCCCATTTTGAAGACCATCAAAGAAGTGTGGGCTTGTATCCTAGCGAACAAAATCTGACTAACTTTACTGCACTCATTTTTATCACGTCTTTTAGTATCGTTGGAATCCCCCACATACACAGCCAATAGATAGACTTTGTTCGTCCCACAATGGGGAAATCTGACTTGTTGTTTAATATTGTTGTCAAATATTTGCAAAAACATTATGGGGAATTTCTAGTCTGCTGTTTTGCACCTACAGACCACAGGACCAGTGACGTGCACAGACTTTTTGAAGGGCGGGGGCGAAAAGAAGGGCACTTAAGCGCGCGTTTTGGCTTCCAAGAGGACACTTTAGCGCGCGTTTTGGCTCCCAAGAGGGCACTTTAGCACATGTTTTGGCTCCCAAGAGGGCAGTTTATGTTTTAACCAGCCAAGGGGGCAGTTTAGTGTGTTTTGCCAATCAAGAGGGCACTTTAGCATGCTTTTTTGGCTCTCAGGAGGGCACTTTAGCGCGCGTTTTGGCTCTCAGGAGGGCACTTTAGCGCGCGTTTTGGCTCTCAGGAGGGCACTTTAGCGCGCGTTTTGGCTCTCAGGAGCGCACTTTAGCGTGCGTTTTGGCTCTCAGGAGGGCACTTTAGTGCGTGTTTTTCAACAATTGGGCCACGAGGGTGGACGACTGCCCCCCACTTGTGCACATCACTGCATAGGACATCCTTGTATGTGTGAACTTGCTTGGCAATAAAAGCGATTCTGATTCTGATTCTGATTCTGATCATAGATACCAAAAGCTGACCAACTTGCAGATCTTAATCCTGTCCCAAACGCTTATTTGATTGTTTGTTTTTTTTCCTTCTAAATCAAACAGCCAATGTGGGGGAATATAATTAAAGGAGACCTGTTATGCTTTTTCATTTTTTGGGCGTTTTATGTAGGTTTCTTGTGCGTGTAAAACATCTTGAAAGTAAAAGCACTGCTCCCGAAACGCCTCGCCAATAAGCGCGACTTTGTGGCGTCACGCGAGCATTAACCCAAAAATAAAATGATGAACCTGAAAGTGAGCAGAACGCGTCTCCTTTAAATCAAGTGAACTAACAGAAACATGACCAAATGATTCTGGATCAAAGCCTCGACATCTAAAAGTACACACAAACACTTGAACTGTGATTGATTGCACTGACACAAAGAGCAGAACAAATCTGTTGTACTGTTAACATCAATAATGTGACTGCACCAATAGTTGATGTCGGCGGACTGACTTATGAGACGGCCCTCCGTCCTCACATGGTCCGTCTGGCTATCAGCTCTCATTGAAGCAGCATTAAACAGAAACAAAGCAAACACAGAAAGCCTGTCAGTAAACGACTGCCAAAACCAGATACGAACAAATTGTTGAAAAAAAACAAAAAAAACATTTCCACCCCATGCATGCACGCTGTATTTTATTGTTATCGTGGCACATGGCTCCACTCAAAGGTTAGTTCAAGTCGTGTTCCTCGCTTTGCCTAATCATTTCAGGGCACTTTCTCTATTATTAAAAAAACAGACCAAACTGAAAATTGTGGTTGTTTAAAGACAATGAAGAGGGATGGAGAAAGAGAGTGTGTTTAATAAGCACTGCAGTGTTTCTTTTGTCATCTAAGGCGTCGCAATTTACAGTAGACAACTTTTTTTTCACTTTTTCTTCAACAAAACTGCTGATAAAAGCCCCCGAAGCCAGGGGGCATCTCATCTTCATACATGCATTATACAGAAAAAAAAAGAAAAAAGAAAAGTTCCGCTTTATGTAACGATAATATTGGAACATTTTGTCTCCTGCTCCAGTTCTTTCATCACAAATTAAATGCAGTGTCCCTGGCAAAAAAGATGAATAAATTAACAGCTTTAAAACACAAAATGCAAGTGACAGGCAACCGCAGGAGTGACAGCAACAATGATAGGCATGTAGGAAGAGGACTTGGCTGGAGTGTTGCTCCCAGGCATTCAAACTGGGAGTGGAGCGCGGAGACGTGGTGTGTTCATTGTGCAAACGCCACCTGCTGAAAACTATTTGGGCGCCGCGGTTTCCACTCGGGGGGCTGCTCAATCTCAGCGAAACACGAATGAAAATAAACGTGCGTCGCAAATGCTCACGCGCACGCGCAGGCGCGGCCTTTTCCATCGCTGCCGGAGCTGTTTGCCGACGGAATAAGAACGCACACCTGATGCAACGCAAAGGTACAGTTGTGTTTTCCCCGCTCGTCCAAATCATCACACTTAGTATGTGCCAGTGTGCAGCAGATGGGAAAAGGCTCGGCGAGCGCATGTGTGTTGTGAGCGTGTGTGGAAGGAGTGAATTTGAAGCGTGTGCTGCTGCTTGCTGCTCGTGATTATGCGAGAATACAGGCAGGCTACTGTAAGTAAAATACACAGATATTCAAACACTGTATATATATATGTCACTTTATTTTCCAATTTAAATGTAAAAAACTAGGTTACCTGAACAGCGGGGAACTCCGACAAATACAACAGGGGGATAACACATTCCTTTCAAGCTATCTCTGTGTTTCAAAGTGTTCGGCCTATTTTCACCTGACTTACTTACCCGGCTTGATTGACAACTGAGTAAACTATGGGAACATATCTGTGTCTGACATTTGCATTGTATTTAATATGTGGTGCATACAGCAGGAGCATTACTTTCACGCTGAAACAGAGCACTGATGGATCAATCAATTACTCATTTCGTTAACACTAGACTTCACGCCCTCCTCCTTAGCCTCCTTTTTTTTTAACACACTCATACATGCTAAGCAGAAGGACTTAATGCAAAGTGTTATTCCAGGTTACAGTATATGACCACTTGAGCTAACAGCGTCAGAATGCTTCAATGGATTCATACCACAGGAATGTTTAAGTAACTCGATTGGGTGTAATCGAGACCCCGAGATCACCCTCGTGTAACGGGATTATTCATAACCCAGCCACAATGCATGCATAACAAGCAGGGGATAAGACCTGACAATATGTGCGGAAATGTTGAACAATGCAGTGGCTAAAGAAGAATATAACCACTTACTGCTTTCTTGACAAATACAGTGTCAGCACTGTTAATGCATCTTTTCTACTCGTGAAATATCAGCACTGCCTCCCTTTCCTGCTCCCGCTCAGAGAGGCAATACTTTTTATATATTCGTCTTTTGTGGCAACTACTTGGCAACCACCTATGCATGACTGGTGCCAGCTAGCATGAGTTAACATGGATAAATATGCATGAGTGCTTGGGTAGATATCGTTGACATTGAAATATCTGTTGCGCCGTTTCTTTTTAATCCATAATGAATGGGATAACGCGACGCAGATTTGCACAGTGATGTATGTTTTATAGACACTAAATCGATGAATAATGCTCAAAAACACATAAATGAATCAATGCCCTTAAAAAACACCGACCTGCCATCGCTATTACTTTCGCTGCGGAGCCGGGAAAGTTCACACACGGACTGTAATGCCAAGTGCGTCAGCTGATGGCTTCCAGGGAAGCCTAAATCTTGATAGCGGGTAATTTAGAGGACTGTAATTAAAGGTCAGAATTATTAATTCATGCATGATGTATCAAATACCACTGAGCTAATATAAGATAGATATGCAGGAGTGGACCTCGGCACTGGTGCAGCATTCTTTCTCATGCAAATACATCACTTCTCAATGACGAAGCCGCCTCTGTTTACTCCGTACGAATATGGATGAAAATCAGCTCCAGGCCACGTTTAATGCGCTTCATTGTCTGCATTTGCCTTTAATTATGTCATCAATCTCTAAATGTTTTTGTGAGAACATGAAACAAACTCCTCGACTGTCTGGGCGGCCGATACCTGCGACTTGATCCGTGAATCCCCGAGACTTATTACTATGCTGCACGAGTAATTTCACATGTCTGTTTTTTTTTTTTTTATTGTATGTTTGATATTGTTTACGATGCAGAATGACTATGGCAGGTAATCTTACTGCATCCCCCCCCAAAAAAAGAGGGCATGGCATTTTAAATATACATTTGCATGAGTGCACCTTTATTTGACTGTATGGTGTTTGGCCTTTTTCAAACACACACAAACTCTTTGACGGCGCCCTCCTCTCCCGTCTCTTCCCCCCCCCCACCCCTCTGTTTTTCCTGTTTTTCCGCATATCTGCTCTGACCTCATATAGTCATCGTCTGCTGCTGCCTCTCGTATGCAACCAAAGGAAATCCACTGTAGTGACAGTAATCTCTAATCCCTGGATATCAGTGTGTTCTACAAAACCTCCTTATTGAACACCTGGAGACAAGGATGAAGCCATTCTGCTCGGGCTTACCTCCGTTTCCTCTTAAATTAGCTATTTAACGTTTGCCACCGCACGCGCGCTTCCGCGTTTAAGTTCCATTGCATTCATCATGCGGTGAGTGCATGCATCATTAGCATCGTCGCTCCCAATAGGGATTAAACTCCTAACCCTCGCGGCGTTAGCGCTTTGCTCCATCCACACACCACGCAGACACACACACACAGGCGCACAAAGATAACAAAGAATATAAACTGGATGTACATGCATGACCTTATGTATCTTTCAAAAGATGTTAGCCACAGTCCATCCTATTACCGTGATCTGCTCTGGTATTCTCTTTCAGCCCAAAGCTGCACGTTTAACATTTAAAATATGAGTGGAGCAGGGGAGGAGGATGTATGGATCTGTAGTACAGTGTTGTTCACGTTAAGCACCAGTGGTGGATGCAGGATGTTCGAGGGACACATTAAAAGGGCACCGGCTGTATGTGACGGGGCACCAGCGCGCAGAAAGCCGCGATACATTTACAGTGAAAAGACGACAACATTCTGGTCCACTGGAAGGACAACTTTATCACACATCCTATTTCATCTACCATCCAAGAAAGCCACTTTCATGGTGGTTTTTTTTTCCACCATGGGGGCACCAGAGGGGGGCAGTTGACGACCGCTGTGGCATGCCCTTCTTTTGAAAAGTGAAAGATTTGAAAAAAAAAAAAAGGAAAGAAACGCAGTGTGTCCATCCAGAAAGCATGTGACATTTAGAATTTGCGTGCCCGTTCAGACTCGGTAGCAGCTTCGCGCCGTATGCATTCAACACCGACTTGTTTTTCAAATAAGATTCATGACTCAGGTGCGGTTTTGCTCAATGTTTGCGGGTAACACTCCCTCAACAGCAAAAAAAAAAATGGACAAGAGAAGACCAGTTACCTCTCCGAGAAGCAATTACAGGAAGCAATAAAGGCGTAGAAGTGCATTCAAGAGAAGCAATTTTTGGTACCTCTCTCCCTTTGGCAGTCCACTTGTTCTCACTCGCGCACAGAAATAGAGCGGGAGAGGGAGGGAGCACGGGGGTTACAGTCTCTGAGGTCTCATCCCTTCTCTTTCTCCCTGCTTGCCATTTCTCATTGCGATGCTGCATTGTTTACTTTCTCCAGATGTGGGCAGAGAACGGTGAGACAAAGAGAGGGAATTTGGACTAACTAGATACTGCTGAGAGAGCACAACGGGGTCAGGGTACGGCCTGATGAAAAGGTGGCCCACTTTCAAACGGAGCAGAGGCTGTCTTTCTTAGAAGTGGTCCGGCGCATCGGGTAATGGTACAGATCTCATAAAAGAGAGAGGCTGTGGCTGAGTGCCGGCCCACAAGTTTAGAGCGATGTGCGCTCTCGATCACCGCAGCCATAAACGGAGGACAACAATGAGGCTTACAAATTCATGTGTGCGCGTGTGTGGGCTAATTATGTAATGTTTCTGCTCATCCTGAACTACAGCCGTTCAACATCCTGTCAGTCTTTGTAAAGTATTCAGCTCCATTTTGGGAAAAGTGTTTTTTTTTTTTTTCAATGCTTTGATTACACAGAGTGCCTCGGAGAATGAATGCTCAATCATGCAACGTCTAAAATCTAGACGTGCGTGAGTTCAGCGCAGATCACTTATTCATTTTCGTTCCTGTGTACATTCCTAGTATATCTCTGTTTGGATACAGTTTAGTCAATAGCATTGAGCAGAAAACACTGCGCTTATTAAATTACCATCCCTGAACATGTATGTAAAATTATCCTACCATGCCGACAACTCAAAGTTGTTGTTGAACCATTTGGAGTACAGGCATGGTTCGGGGCTTTTCTGAGGGGTTACAGTCTGATATGTTCCCTGAACAGCCAGAAGCTCTGTAAGCCGTTTTTATACTGAGCAGCAAGTCACCAATTTGGCCGTCATTTTAACGGCTAGGTCCGCGGATTTAGACAGAAGGCGGCGTATTGGGGGTCTGTTTTGGTCCGCCAATTTGACGCCTCGGAGGGTACACTTTTTTCCACCTCCATTGCTATGTAAATCTGAGCCGTCGATGTGCCGGCAATTGCGTGAGATGGCCGGAGGTGTCGATGACGTGCACTGTTGTGCGACCCACAGCCGGGGAGTTTTAAAACCAGGAAACAGCTGATCACAGCAGTCAGTCCATCACTTCATCCGCAGACGTCAAAATGAGCAACTGGACAGCCGCTGAGATCCAGGAGATGCTAGCGTCTCCTCGGTCTCTGTAGTTGTCTTGGTTGTCCGCATTGTTGTTGTGGCGGCAAGCTAGGAACGGTCGCTACGCTCAAATTAAAAGCCCCACGCTAAGGACCCAGTTCTAAACTCCAATGGGGTGCAATGTAAAGCTCTTATTTTGGAGACAAATTCACTGTTTGCTTCACAGTTGACGCCCAACTTCGTGCTTGACGTCACATCACATGTTTACGCCTACCCCGGTGGCGGCTTTTTGGAAAAGAAGGAATATTACACCTCCCTTTTAGACAGAACAGGCGGCACATTGCAGCCTTTACCTTGCTGCAAATGTGCCACCTTTTCTATCTAAAAGGGGCTTCTGATTATAGGAGTTTGAACGCATCAAATTATTAACATATTTTTCTTGCCTGAATTTCTCAGTGTGGCTTGTAACTGTCCCTGTTAGCTTGAAAATACAATAAGTCCACATCATGTAGTCTTACGTGGTCCAAGTCCACGGATTGTACAAGCGCATAAAATGTCATGAACTTTCCAAACTTGAAGGTTTAAAACCAAATCAAATTATATATTTATGGGTTTGAAATCTCACTGGCTATATGCTCGCATTAAAGTGGCTCAGGTGAGAGAGGAAAGAAGACAGAGAGGGTCTCCTGTCTTCCCAGTCACCGGTTGGCTGCTTCAGGCCACAGGTCAGGCATAGAAGCTTCTAATAGGTCAAATAAGGAGTTTTGACCTATGAGGAGCTTTTTGATAGATGTAGCAAGAAAAAGCTTCTGAGTTCAGCCATTGTCGCCATTTTGTCCTAATTTATCCATGGCGTACTGTGCTTTGGACTTGATACATTACTGAAGCTCAACTGGATTTGGGGGGAATTAGAGGAGACAGTTTTTGTTGGAGGTTTTGACTAATACTACAACTAGAGCCTTCAGGTGTGAATGTTTAACTGTGTGATGTGATTAGAGTGTTCCTGCAAATGAAAGCCTTGGTCTGAGTGAAACTCCCCTGAATAAATAATGATTTTAAAAAAAGTATTTCAACCTCCTATAGTTTGTGGCATAGCCTACTCAGCTTTATGATATAATAACATACATTCTTTTGCAGCTACTCAACAGTGAGTTTTTATCATTTTCTCATAAGATATCAGAATAATTTGTTTGGAACAGTCAGTTTGTCTTCCTGCATTGAGTTTCTCCAGATGGGGAAGAGATTCGTCAGTAATCTGCAGCACCCATAGTTGAATAAGTGAAACGAAACCACCGCATGCAGCCCGGATGTAAGTGGCCTTTTAACACCGAGAAACACGCGCTAATGCAAGGCAATAATCAAGGCAAGCCAATTTCAACATGACTTCAGCACCAAGGAGAGAGCTCGCCGCCAGCCTGAGTTCAGCAATTAACAAGATTTTGCATTTTAAAACCAGCAGAAAAGCAAATCGTCCTCACTGTCAACAGCTCAACCACAGTATGAATGCAATTAGCAGTGCTGCTGGTGTTGGTTTTGGCTAAAGATTTGTGCAGTTTTGCAGCTACAAATTCACCACACAGTTTGTCCTTCTAGGCTACCAGACAATGAAACCAGCTATTGCTTGTTAACAAATTGCACTCATTGTTTCAAATCACAACTATCGTGTGCATCTACTTACCCTCTCACAGAATGTTTTATCCAATCACCACGTTCCAATTGGACTTTTAGGGCTGCATTAAAGGATATTTTCAATTCATTTATTTGTCAGTTTATCTGTGAATTGGGTGGCTTGCATAATATCACAAAACAAGTATATAGTGCCCATTCGAGGGGCATCTTTTAGCCAGAAAACCCCAAAACATTATTTGCACGATGACATAAAACAGGGTTACAACTAGATTCTCATCGGCTGAAAGAACAGATCACAGTTTAAAGAACGTAAAATCAGCTATGTATCCATAAAATAAGGATTCAGTTGCACCCGGAGACTTCCGTCACACCGCTCCTGCCTCCCGTTTCTTTATGTTTAAGATCACAGTCTGTCGAATCAGTGAATAAAACAGAAAATAAACATTGTGGTGGATACAGCATTATCCTCCCCGTGTCCCCTCAGGCTTGTTTTTGCGAGAGATGGATGTTTGTACCTCTACTTGCACTTTCCCATTGGAAATATTCATCAGAAGTGCTGGCTGCTTTCACTTCATAACCTCTTCCTCTATCTAGCGTTCTGTATCTTTCCCTCTGCCTTCCTCTCCTCTAATGGCTTAAGTCTTCCCCCGGGGGGAAAGATAGCCAGGGATGATGCTTCTGCGGATGGGTTTAGAGTTGCTGAAGGTCTTTCTTGTCATGGGAACAATATAAAAATGATAAAGCTGGATTTTTTTTCAGGGCTTTCTTGATGTATTTCATTTTCTCAAAGCCAGATGACTGCTCTCCGCTTGGATATGGCCCTGGTCTGGTTTTGAATCATATTCACAACCTGTCTCTCACAGTTATCTTGTTCTTTATTGCCTCTACTGTATTACTTCTTGCCTTTTTCTGGATGCCCAGATGAGAACCACAACCAAAGTCTCCTAAAGCGCATTTAACACATTTATACATGTTTTTTCACCCGGAGGTGCAAATAGTTCTCATTGTATCGTGAATAACAGCATTGAAAATTACAGCATGACACCTTTTTTTTTTACAGCACACCACTGTCTGCTTTTACTCTCTTACCAAAGGAAATGACAGCCAGGCTGTACTCCGGCAGGGCTGCACTCCATGTCATACTGGATTTTATTAAATTTTCATTAAAAAAAAAAATGGCAGAAATACTTAGAGTTACCTCTCAATGATGATTTTCCGCTAACTAAAGCAAGTCTGACATGAGCATATTCACATGACATGATGCACCTAGATGAGATCCTCTTTGCAATTAATTACTTGCTAATAGCATACTCTCGCTGAGAAAAGATTATAATGAGGAGCTTCATGAAATGAAGGTGGGTCAGGTTTTTAATTCCAGATGGCAACCAACAGGGCAGCAAATGAGTCAATTCCGTGATCCACAGCGCTGACTAGAATCGGCAATTGTCACTACAGCTGGGGGCGCCAACATCAGAGGTGTTTTCACAAAAGTTCAAAGACTTTAGGGTTTTTAAGACATCACCATGTATGCGACTGTTTCCGGTGTTACTAACAGGTTATTAACACATGTGACAGCAGAAAATCCGCGGGGCAACAGCGCAGTCACGGCCATCTCCGCCGATTTTGAGGAGGATGCACGATGTCAGATGGTGGGAGAGAAAATGAGATGTCGCACTTTATATATGACTGAGGCTCGTAAGGAAAAGCAATAAAATGTCTGATGAACACAGGTCATAGAGAAAAATACAGAATCGCCATACATGTTAGAGACCTTTATGTCTCCTGAGCATTTGTTGGTGACAAAATAAATCTCACTGGCACATTTTCTTGATTCAGAGCACTTGTAATGATCGACTTCATCCATGTCTTTTCCTTTTTATGCATTACACACGTACAATTTACTCTAAGAGCCACCACCTCCGTCAGTGGATCTCGGATTAGACTGCATTCCACAGGCGTTCTACAGGCATTAATTAACGATCTAATGACAAGAAAAAGGCGAGCACGATATAGGATGCTCATTTACTGCAAAGGTTCGCCTATTTAGAATATCTTCATTGTATGATTGATATTATATGCATGTATCATGGCGTCCATATAATGAAGTTAAAGGGAGTAATGGTTCCTTACAAATCAAAGAGGGATTTGAAAAGGCAAGCGATTAATAAATATTTCGATGACTGCATGTCAGGTTGTGTGACGTCGATGACCTCGTCGACCTCAACATGAAGACTGAAGATCCCAGACTGCCGACCTTCCTCACCTCCTGACACAGCGGCGGGGTCGACTTCATAAATTGCACAAGGTCAGCCCCTTGCAGGCCAAAAGCAGTTCTTCATAAACCTCTGTCTGAATAGTTTTTATTGAATTCGACGATCACGCAGCGACCCGTCACCACCAAAAGAACATTCTACTGCTCAATGTCAACCAAACCAGGGTGCTGCTCCACATCTAAAGGTAAGGTGGCCAAAGGAAACAAAACATAATTTACCCTTCGGGGTGCCATTCCAGTGGACAAAACGTTCAGTTTAAACCAGAAATATTGCCAAACAAGCGCTTCTGCGGTTCGCTTTGACCACAATTCCCATGCCATCGTCTTGAAGGACAACTCTCCTCACTCCTGCTTCTGTGTTCTGACTCTGCTGCTGGCCGCGCTGCTCCATGGAGTAGATGCCGCCTATGGCAGTCTGTAATTGTAGTGTCCATCACGAAATGACGGTGGTGGGCGGTGGTCTTGTAATGTCATCGTTGCATGCCTGACCGCCGTGTAACACTGGGAACACCGATCAACCTGCTCCTGAAGTCATCCCCAACACTCCATCATGTATGGTTTATTTCTCTGACTAGATCATTCATCAGTTAGTCTGTATAGTTTTTGATTTCACTGTGTGTATACAGCTGAGGGGATTGAATTTATCTTGAATGTTGAATGTCACAAGGACATAATACTACAGCAGCAACTACAAGCTTGTGTCTTATATAACGGATCACTAAAAATAGTCCATCAGAGTGAAAAGACGAAAAAAAAAAAACCTAAACTGTGGAGTTCTCCATTCGCAGTAATACAAAATGCTGTAGGTATTTTTCAGTATGACTCACTGCGCCTAAAGACAAAGCACAGAAAGCTGTCTAACCGGCTCTGCAACATGCCGACATGTGGGACACTCAAACGAACGCAACTGTGTGTTGGGAGACCTCATGTTTATGGAGCGTTTTGTCAGCGAGCTAAAACCTTTTCACTTTCTGTAACGTGAAGGAGCTGAAGCATCGAGCAATAAGAGCAGTGAGCCTTCAAACGTAACGGCAGCGATTATAACAAATCACGTCATGGAAAAGCGAATACAACGCCACTGATGAATGCTGCTGCCCACCTCGATGAATGAACGAGTCCTTCTCCAAGGTCTATAGTTCTCTTCACTAGAAGCTCCTCAGGACCTTTGAATATAGAACAGAGGAGACTACATACTCCTGATGTGGCAACGCCTTAAAGGGATATTCCGGTGTAAATTTAATCCATGGTCTAAATCACTGTGAAACTGTGTTAG
Organism: Sparus aurata; assembly: GCF_900880675.1. Taxonomy (NCBI): domain Eukaryota; kingdom Metazoa; phylum Chordata; class Actinopteri; order Spariformes; family Sparidae; genus Sparus; species Sparus aurata. Next base: position 6,275,539 of record NC_044194.1, on the reverse strand, counting down.
ACTCCCTCTCGAGAGATCAAGTCAGCAGACCGCTAATTTGCGGAGTTTTATCAACCTCAGAAACGACCGCACAACAACAATACACTGCAGTAAATGGATCCAAATATAAACCGCCACCAAAAAGCAAATAATGCTCAGAACAGCACCAAACTTCAGCAACAGTACAAATAGGGTCTCAGCACATAGTCCGGGGCATCTAACCTCCGCTAGCTTAGCTGGATTTCTATTGTGAAGCTAAAAACAGATTTCAACTCTCCTCCATCAGCTTCCGGGAAAGAAGTGCTCAATTCCGTTCTTTTCCCTGTCCGCTCTCAATAATAACTGTTATAAACTGGCAGGTAAGACACATATGAACTTTGATTGCTTTTCCATGGAGTCATAATCATACATTTTCATCCATGAGCCGCGGAACTCTACTGCACTCGGTAATCGAGTCGTCGGGACTTCCCGTCAACAGGAAGCTGCTGAAGAAGCTGAGGTAAAGAAGAAGAGAGGTAAATTTTGTCAGCTTTTCAGTAGAAATCCAGCTAAGATAGCAGAGGTTAGATACACTTACGCCGGATAATCCCTTTAATAAACCAAAGTTTTCAGGGGGTAGTTTAAACAGAATAGTTATCCACTGCAACATTCTCTCACTGTGATCCACAAAGTCGGCCAAGAGGTCATTTTGACCTGACTTGACCTGACCATGACATTCTGGCCAGTAGTTTTTTGGTTCGTCTTTATACCGAGGTGTTGGTTCTACAACTGAGTGACACGGCCTCACGTACCGTTATAAGATGTTAAACAAGTTTTATCTTTCAGTGGAGGGTGACTAAAATTTAGATTTGTTGTTAAATTTTGTGAGCTAAAGAAATGTGAAAATGTATCTTACACAAGCAATGAATGCCACAGGGGAAACACTTTCACTCTCTATTACACCTTATTGGGGGAACTGCCCGGCCTGCTTGTTTCTGTTTTTTCCATCTTTAAGGTCTTTATGGATTTGCCTCCCAACTGCAACTGAGTGCACGCTCAATTTCTATTGGCAGTTGTGCTGTTTTGGTTTTCTGCCTCCACATCCTGCTCAACCTGCTGCAAAATGACTCTAAGCTGAAAGATCTCTTGCTTCTCTTCCCGACGAGTTAGAAGCAGTGATAGAGGATCTTTAAACAGCCTTAATGCAATGAGAGTTCGACTTTGCTTTGTTTAACATTTAGATTGCTTTGACCCGGGAAACTGCTCAGTTTCTCTCTTGACTTTCCTCCATTTTATCAATGTTTGTTTGTCCCGTTCAGTTCAGCCATTTCTGTGCTTCCCGATCACTGTAAACACTGTGCGACTTTTTAATGATTATGATGTAATCTTTGTTCATTTTGCTGTTGTATTTTCTTTTTTTTTTTTTGTCATCGGAAAATTCTGCTCCCATCTGTGCGCCATCAAGTTAATGTTACTTAGCTGGCTTATTCATACCATCTGACTGCAGTTATCATATTCAGATGAACCATTTTTAAAAGCAAAAGCGATGCCAAAATAAAGTATTTCTGCCAGACGTACTTAAACATAAGTGGTATGACTGCATGGTCAGGAGACAGCCGTGATCACTCATAAGGTGGAAAGTAATTTTCTATGAAACACCCAGAGCTGTGACACAGTTTTTTTGTTTGTTTTTTTTGTAAGTGCATGTATATTGCTGTGAACACAAGTTCATTGAGTTTGAATAATGACCAAATACAACTGTTAATTTTTGCAACATAAGGTCGCTATCACTAATGTAGTTTGCTGCTAAGATACAAATGAACCTCAGAAAAACTGGGTGCAAATGACTATTTCGAGTAAGTTCACCGTGGTCGCTATCCATTTCTGTAGCCTATTTAGAGCAGGATGCTTTGTCGGCAAAGCAGAATTGCAAGCAAAGTACTGTAAGTCTTTTGATCTCAGCGAGGGACATAAGTGTCGGTCTGCTAATTTGAAATACACTGTTTTAGTGCGTTTTGAAAGCTGGAGCATTTTGCTGTGTATTTTTACAAAGCGAGATAAAAGGGCCGAGTCAATTCCAATCAAATATTGAACAAAGCTATTTGGAATTGGTTGTTGTTTGATATTTTAAACGTTGCATGATTCTGCCAGACACTCGATTATATATTGTATCCTGAATGCCCTTTTAATGCACCATCAGAAGAGGAGATTGGTATTGTATTTGAACTTAAAGGTGCAGTATGCCTGTTTAATTCATATATCACCACTTCTAACTGCATTCCGTTTACACGTTCATGATTGTTGTTGCTGTTACCTTGTTAGCTCGGTCAGCTAGCTGGACAACCGTGGGAGGGTTGGCAGTTAGCATGCTAACGTCAGTACAGTAGGTACACTACATATGCTTACATGTTTTATCATCAGACTTGTTATTTCTTCACATTATTTTAATGATAGAAGTTAATTTTTGTACGCTTTAAACAAAATATTTTGCATATCACACCTTTAAGGTGAAAATAGGGTTCATTGCTTCGTATACAGAATCACAAGGAACCCCAATTGCTCCCAAAAAGACTTCAACACCAAGGACGGACCGTCACTGGGACAATGACAAATGTAGGACATTTGATTCAATATAAAACATGAGGGGGTCTTATGGGAAAAGAGCATTGAACGCAGCACAGTTACAGGGCTGAGCATCCCCTATAGGCCCATCCCATGACACCGCTGGGCTCTGGTTCCACCACCACCACACCTGTTTCTCCCCAACAGAAAGGTAGCGCTCCTAACCTTGCCCACACAGCCTTAATCTTCCAAATGCTGCCTGAGCATTTGAATTTCTGCACATCAATCTCAGGGCCCCGTCCTGCCTTGATTAATGGTCCCCATCTATCACGGCACCATGTGGCGCGCAGGCCTTGCCCCGCCAGACAGCTTTGCTTTAGAATAATGGGCGCACTCCATCCCAGTCCCTACCATGCAATGATTGTGCATCTTTGCGATCTATCTGTCAAGCCCCTCTGTCAAAAGGGACAACAGGGGACAGCACAGGTGGAAGCAATCGGGACGAGGGGGGGGGGGGCACTGCGGCATGACATTTATGTACAGTGCGTTACTGGATTTCTTTTATTGTGGCTAGCTGTGCTGACTGACAAACAGAAATATTTTCCCGCCGACGACGCCGCGTGTCTCATTCTGTTGCACATGGGAGCGTGAAGCCTTGGAGACATTCAGTCTGCCATCAATAACGTTGGCAGGCAAAGCGAAGCCACTAATGGTGACTCCAGGTTCTTTTCATGTATGGTCGCTTTCTCGTGTCTCTAATATGCCAAACTATATTATGAACATGAGTATGCTCACTTGTATATACGCCCTGAGTCACCGTCTCATGAACACACAGGCTGGTGGTATAGCTCCTTTTGCGACCAGCTGGAAACAAGCTGCGAGCAACACACCGCCACAGTGGTCCAAAGAGTGCCTCCCTCTGTTTAGGAAACACTTGTTTTCATCAAAATTCTGCAAATAATTAGCTGCAATTATGTCTGTCTCTCACCAAAGCAATTACATGCCACATGATCAGGCCCCCTTATATGGGCACGCCAGTATTCTGTGGAGTCAAGAGCTATTCACGCTTTAAAACAAGTCATTCATCACTGTCATATGAATATGCTTCACTGTTGACGGCGCTTTTGTGCGTCCTATTACAGGCAGACAGGAGAACAAAAAAACTCTCCGTCCCTATGGAAAACACACAAACCGGGCAGAAATGTGTCTTTCTCCAATTGAGAGCTCGCTCGCGACAGCAATAATTAAAGTGCCGTCGCGTGGCAGCGTTTCTCCGGGCGAAAGAACAAGTGTGACCAAAGTTACACGTCGGATCTAACCAGTACATCTTGGTTGCTTGATATTCTCTGGCATTGTTTTCTAAATGTCGCAGCCCTATTACATTGCCCACTGGGATCGGCGCCGATATGTGGGAGTATTGTGTTGCTGCCTGTTGCTGACATTTCAACCGGCTGGATATTGCTGCTGCATTTCCCAAACATCACCCACCGGTCCACTGCTCATGTCTGTCTGTTCCAGGTGTTAAACCACACACACACGCACACACTCGCTCACACACACATATTTCATAATCCGAGTATCATTAAAATATTATATCTGAAGTCCTTTGTAGGCCTAAATCAAACAAAACACAGGTGTTTTACTAACCTTATTTAGCGGGAAATAAGAGGAATAGTTTGATACGTAATATCAGGCAATAAAATGTGTTATCATGAGAATAAATTAAGGCACACATTATACATGCAGGCTTCAACAGACAAGATGGTAATGCATTCAGAGTTGGCAGACAGTTTCAGACACAAATAGCATATTCTAGGGGCAACAACACTTGAGATTTCAACACCTACAGTATGTGACATCCTTATGGCCGAGTGATCTAAGATTCATACTGTGTGATAGCGTGATAACAACGTGTCCTGTTCGATGCTGGCCAGGACCTCCACTGCAAATCACACCCCCCCCCTTGCTTACTCCCCATGTTTCCTGTTTATGTCAGCTGTCAAAAAAACCAAAAAAACAAATAGCCCAAAAAAGAAAGAGTTTCAGAACGGAAAAAGAGGAAAGAAGAGTGTTTTAGAATCCATCACACTCCGACACGGTCATTTAACTTATTTGCCGTTACATAACTAGTGATACATCGGTCGTGAAGCAGTCAGCTCCATGAGCCTCTTAGGTAAATGATAGGAGCCGGCTCCCATTTGACAGACGGTTTCTTTTTCTTTCTTTCTTTCATACAATCAATACGATGGAAGAAGATGTATCACTCAGTAACAGGAGCCAAGCACGGTGAGACAGCGGTGTTTGTGTGTTGCACTTTAACCCTCGAGTGTGCCTGCGGGTCGCAAACGAAGCAGCGTTTCTAAAATATCACATAGTGCACGGTCTCCTAACAACCTTAACATAGGAATATTAAAATTGTACATCCACATACTGCACATGAACAAACCAGCGCCTCTGCTCAAACTGTTGCTGCTGCAGCGTCTCCAGCCTCCCCCCAGGCTCCGGGGACACGGCGGTGGAGGAAGTCAGATACTTAGATCTTTCACTTGAGTGAAAGTAAAAAATACCACAGTGTAAAAAATACTCAAGTAAAACTCTCGCATTCAAACTCTTACTTTAGCGAATGCCCAAAAGTATTTGCATCAATGTATCCTTAAAGTACCAAAAGTAGAATGCAGAATGAGTCGTTTTAGAATAATTCATATTAAGTATAGCATGCATTCATGGGATTATAAAAGCTGGCTGTGGTACTAAATGAGAAGCTTCGAAAGAGCTGTAATTCCGATCACTTTACCGAGCCATGTACGCAACAGCCTCTGTAACAAGACCGGATCTGCGTCAGTAAAAGCGAAGAAATTACACACAATTACAAGTCCTGCGTAGAGTTTGTCAGGGGGGTGGGAAGAAATGCTCTTTCTCGTATCATTTATTCTGTCACTTGAAGCAATATTCAAATATAGTTTGATAACAGTCCTTTGAATATTATTTTATAATCACGGATAATCTCACAAATGCACCAGAGCCGCCGAGTCATCTGCCAGCATTTGTCCACAGTGGACGGCATTAAAATGCACGCTTTGGTTAACAGCTGCAAAACATTGTCGGACACATGAGGAATAAATACTTAAAATACGTCTGCTTCATTACTAACTGTCCTAATTCCCGCTGACTTTGACTGGCACATTGAGCTTGAGGCACTTCATTAAAACAGAAAACATACTGTACATAAAAAAACACACGCACAGTGTTTTTGTCATTATTCTGGACGCGGGCACATTTCCTCCGGCTGGAAAAATGAAAAATAAAAAAAAATCCACAAACATGCGTGCGTTCTCAGTTGACCTTGCGTGTGCTGGTGTGCAGCGGATGGCACATAAATCACAGATCCTGCACCGTGCTGGCGAATTGAAAGTGTCTGAAATACTTTATGTGTATGGGTTAAAAAAAAAAAAGAAGAAGAAGAAGAAGAAGAAGAACAAACAACACTACATCTGAAAAGTGCATTTCCCAGCCACGCCTCGCGCTTCTCCTATATGAAACTAGGGCCAGGAGAGTCGAGAGAGAATATGCTGACCCACATACAGGTATGCTCCAGGCTCACTTACACAGTCATGTCACTGTCTTTTGTTTAAAACAACAGATTCAGTGCGTTTCAAAGACAGAAAAAGGAAACGACCTCATTACATTATCCCATTACCTCTTTTGTTTAACGCCTGGAGAGAGAGAAGGGGGGGGGTTCCATTTTACACAAGAAACGAAGGATGTTTTTTTTGACAAAATTTGCTGGAATAAATAAATCACACGCGAGTACGAACGGAGGATGTTGTGCATGCGTCTGACTGTTTCCCCGAACTGTTTGTTTGAGCCTCGTGCCTTCGCCTTTAAACAGTTTTTGGACGGGCGACAGGCCTAATGAGCGTGGACCGCGGCTTGCCAAAGTTGAATGCAAAATGTATGCTGTTTATATTCCACTGTGGGCCCCCCGATTTTGTTTCCATTCAAAATGCAGTAAGTTGTGGGGCCACGGGTACCCGTTAAACAGTGAACTCTATACTACATAAGTCATGCACAGGAAAATGAACGGGACGGATAGCAGGCATGGACTGAGTGAGGGAGCACAAACACGGGGCAGCCTGTACGTTGTTGTTGCTTTCTTTTTCTTATTAATGTCATTATATCTTGTAACACAATTCTCTTTTGCATTATAAGAATATGGACCACTCCATGGCTGAGTCTTCAAACTATCTACAAAGTTTTTTTCTACACACTTGCGAGACTGGAAAACACCCAACTGGACAAGAAGCTCTTCATCAACATGTTCCCCTCTGTGTCCTCCAATAAACGTATGCACATGGTTAATAAGCAGTGCTGTGTTCTTGTTTCACGCTGCTGTTAATGAAAGTTATAGATCACATCCCTGGCTCTGGTCGTGTGCGCCGAACATTAACGTCAGTACCGGTTCAGCCAGTCAGGATGTCTCTACGAGGTCCGACCGATACGTGCCGTAAAAAACTGACGTAGCGTCCTTGCAGCACTGTGTTTGCTCCGCCTGTGATCACGGAAATACGGTGTAACCATTATTCTTATTAACGCTGCCAAGGGGGTTACGCTTTCATCCATTTCCATGCCTTTGTTGGTTGCTTTTTCTGCATAATCACCCCCCAAAAAAAGTGGATGGAGGATTGGTCTCAGCCCAGAATAGACTCCTTCAACTTTTGGTGCTTTTGGTCTTTCTTTAGCTACTGTGAGATAGGGCTTTTTTTTTTCTTAATGCATGGATCTGGGTGAGAAAGTGCAAAAGGGGGACTGTTGGGCCTCCGCGGGGAATTGCAATTAAGTGCCATGCTAGTTTTCAAAGGCTTTGACACAGCTGGACTCCCACAGTGGCGAGGGCAAACAAAATCATGCCCCCATAAATGATCTAAAATTCCTAGATACACTGTCCACGATTAGTTCTGCATCTTTCTTCGACAATATGGAAAACTACAATGTACTAACATACACATCAAAGCACAATTGATTAATAGTAAGGAGAATAGGCAAGTATACAACATATAATTTAAAAAAGAACAGTGAAATTTGATTCTGCTATTGCAAAAAAGTTATTTTATTGCTTCTACTGTCTCAGTACCAGTAACAATAGGTGTTTAGTGCATGCATTTAAAAAGGCACACAAAACTATAGTAGTAAATTCGAATTACGATTAAATAATCATGATAATAATCCCTTCTATATTATTTAATTGTCCATAGAATTGTCAAAGGTTTGTCTTTTAGCCGGGCAGATTCTAGACACGATTTCCCACCAGGCTTCTGTCAAACTGTTGTTTTCGTCTTGTTTAATATCACTGCAGCTGTATTTTGAACACTGTTTTAAAACTTTTGTCTCGACTGAGACTGCATCTCTCACTCCATACCTTTACTTTCTTTCTTCTGAATCTCCATTCATTGTATAATTGCGCGAAATAATGCCGCTTTTCTCTCGCTTCGTCTGTGATCTCGTTTGTGTAGTCTTTATTGAAACTGTCGACGGAGAGGAAACTTACCAGGGGGTTCCGTGTTAAAATTCAGCGCGAAGTCACGGCCGATCGACTGATCCGTACGATGGGACTATGAAAGTCACAGGTTCTGGCTGTGCAGGGAAGCACAGTGTGAGTTCCCACGATGTAAAAAAAGGTTTAAAAAATGCACAGTGTCTACCCGGCTTTAGAGTTAACTCTGTCTGGAGCACGAGTTGTGGGGGCATCCGAGGTCTTGACTGTCAGCAGTCAGGGAACTGTCCGTGGTGCTAGCCAGTGCGAGACAGGCGAGCTAGACACTTAAAAAGTGCAGAGCTGGGCCTTTGACAGCATCTGTGATTGCTGCAGCAGTGATTGGCCCTGTTTCCTGTGACTACAAACCTGTGTGTGCTTTACATCCCGTTTCCCCGGGGTTTGTAATGCTTGTATTTGTCCCTGGTATTTTCGCAGCGGTGTAGCCAAACAAGTTGTAGCATTAAGTAGTTGTTGTTTTTTTCTTCAAATTAATCATCAGATGGTTTATTCATGAGACACCGCCGAAAACCTCTGTCATCGCTGTGTAGCCTGGGTCAGTATCACAACACCTGCTGTCTGCCTTCTGCGCTGACGCGGCTGCTTCCCCCAGAATGTGGAGGCAGAATGGGGCGACGGAGTGTTTCATCCGCACATTACTCTATTTGGGATGTCAGAGGATTAGGTGAAAAATAAGTGCAGGTCACCAAGTCGCACAGTTCTATCTCAGGCGTAAGGGAACAGGCTGGCTATCGCCGAATGAGAGAAAGCTTTCCGGCCCAAACTTTAAGCAACCCTTCATCACTTGGCCTTGACGTCTTTCCTGCAGGCTGCAGGGGCGTCGCGATCGCTCACTGTCTGGGGTGCTAAAGACAATTGTGCAGGTACAGGCACAACACGCAGAGGATCATCACAACAACACCTACAGTGAGTTAATTAACTCTCCATATCAGGAGTCCCAAATGTCAAACCCCAGATTATTCATAACTTGCAGGAAGGATGATGGAGGAGGAGGAGGAGGAGGAGGAGGAGGAGGAGGAGGCAGCGGAGGAGAAAAGATGTGGGTGATTGTTAGGTGTAAAAAAAAAAAAAAAAAGAGCTGCATTATTCCACTCCTATAGACGGGACAGATCCCCACAACCTTTCTCTCGTCAATAGGTGCTGCCAGTTCAGCACTGCCGCTTTAATTACTGGATTGAATGAGGTTCTGTGCATTTTACAGCAACAGAGTTAATGGATCCCGTGAGGCACTTTATGGTGTTTTGCAATGTAGACTTATTTCTTTTTTTAGTTTTTAGAACCATACAGAATGGGCAGCAAAGACCTTATGGCTTGTCTTTGATTGAACTGATGACTGTGATGACACTGATCTTGCATGAACTACCGATATATTGGTGGGGTCCAGTGATCCTGTGGTGCAATCCTGACAATGACACAACAATTTAATGAAATATTCACAGTCAGTGTATTAGATGCTATTAACAAACTGATACCAGGTGAGGACAGATTCATATCCCTCTACGTGCACACTGGCAATTGAAATGAGACCTATCATACGACTACAAAAGGTTTACATGCTTTAATGCTCAAAAAACACATCAGTCTTCTTATGCTGTCCGGTGAAGCAGCATTGTATCCCCCCTCTGTCTGAAACGCTCCTGTCTCTTTAAGGACACCATTCTGCTCTGATTGGTCAGCTCACACACGCCAGAGCCAGCACTACTAACAACAGAGCAACTTTGCTACAGTAATTAGTACATGCCAAACTAGCCACTAGGCATAAATTATGCAAACGTGTGACAGGTTGTTGTAGATTAATGTCACAATGTCATGGAATTGAGGATGGGAACTACGGACGAGGTGTTTCAGGAACACTGTTTTTACGTGGGAGAGAGACCTGGCTAAAACACCAAAGGAAAGGGGAAAAAGCATAATATGTCTTCGTTAATTCCTCGTATCGTTGTTTGAAAATGACCCTAACCCTTATAAGACACAGCTACAAGCCCAGTATTTGCAATTGATACCAATACGTCTGAATGGTATTTGGAAATGTTCGCACATTGCAAACTTAATCATGCTGAGTAAAAAAAAAAAAAAAAACTATTAAAACAAATGAAACATTTCTATTTTCAAATCCAGTTCACGTGTTTATGATGACGCAAGGAGGCCGATTTTGGCTGAGCAGTGAAACCCCCTCGGATTCCCTGGAGTGGGTCTGGCTGTAAATTCAGTGGCGAAATGGGTGCAGATTAAAGCTTCATTAGTCAAGGTTTTAGCAGCTAGGTACTCAGCACGCTCCTCTCCATTTCTGCATCTGTGTGTCTCTCGCTCAACACATGTGCATTCAAACCGAGAGGCATGTACACAGACAGCAGTGGTATCAGTCAGAGGATGCAGAAAGACACAGAAACATGTCTGGAAATTTTCTAATTTCTGACATTTTTAAGGCTCCAAATTTGAGAAGAAACATGCAAAAAGAATTGAATTGAGCCTTTAATCAAATGTCTGTTCAAATAAAAGAGTACTGTATATATGAAAAAAGTCATTTAAAAGTTATAACGACGGATGGGAGCCATAAAAAAACATCACTAGCAGTAGTATTTTTGGTAAGAGGCCTTAAAGTGTACTTTCAGTTGTATCATCAAGCATCATCTAATCACTGCACCGTGCATTGTGAAATGTGTGCTCCAGTCCTCTGGACCCCTTATGTTTGGAGTATGGTAGTTTTTACTTCCCTGAGGCATTTTGCTTAACATCACATACTCCTCCACGGTTGACAGAACATACCCCGTGGCACACTTTGCAATTTTCCATGTGTTTATTCTCTCCCACACAGAAGCCAGAAATATTTGGCTCCCTAGTCTTCATGATAGTTTTGCAAACTCTTGCGTTTGACAGGGGGGCTCCAAGAGGAGGCAGAGGCCAGTTTTAAATCTGCGGCTGACTCCCACGGCCTGCCAGCAACTCCTGAGCATGGCAACGGCTGATGCACACACACACACACACACACACACACACACACACACACAAACACACAGAGTGAGTGACTAGGGACAAATATTTACCTTTTTCCTCCTTTATGTGGATAATCTAGATAACTTACATCAGATTTGCCTCTTATTTCTGTAATGTACATGGAAAATAAATATATACATATATATATATATATATATATATTTATATATATATATATATATATATATATATATATATATATATGTATATGACCTGATGGTCATGTATAAAACAAATATTGGAGTCTGCAGAGGAAGACTGAAAATGTAAGTTGTGATTCTGTTTAGGCCGCTGTTTGTCCTTCTAGCCAAAGATTGTAATAAAACAGCTGTAAAAATGCGATGGTGAGTGTTATTTACACCATTAAGTATGGATGCGCCGCATATCTGTACCTAGAGGGGAAGTCGTACGCCTGCATCTGGAGACAGAACACAAGCACATCAAAGGAAATGCAGCCTGGCTTCACACAGCCCTGCATGTTTAAAGCGCATGCATAATACAATACCAAAAGCCTGAGACAAAGATTGTGGGAGAATGTTCGGGGTCAGGTCTGAACACAAAACAGCATTAGAAGGCATGGCATCCTTTAGTCATGTGCTTCACTCTGTGTGTTTTTGTTTGCGTGTGTTTCATATTTAGTAGGTGTCACAGCGACGGGAGAAGAGTCTTTATTTCGTCCTCATTCCACCGCTGCTCGATTTTGCTTTCGTGCATGATACATTAGTCCCTTGAACTTTCCAAGTGCATCTTTTGAAAGCTGAAAGATATTACATTTTCAAAGCAGCGGCGGTGGCCTCGGATGATATGTGGGAGAAGGTTGACCTCTGAATCAATAGCATACCTACATCAACAGCGGAGAGTGACAGGGAGAAGGGGCGGAAAGGGGAAAGGGGTAAATAAAGGTCAGTCAAAGTTAAAACAGGGAGCTCGCAGTTACACGGTGATTCTAATCCACCAGAACTGCCCGAAAAGATCTATTTCTAACAGAAAAAATTGGGTTGGAATGAACTCTAACACAACAAAAGGCAGCTGTTAACATGAACTCAAACTGTAGACGTGATCGTCTGATAATCCCACAGTTAGACTATGACAGAGGAGCTTTCATGCTTACGTAAGCAACATGACCATCGACGCAAAAAATACCTTACAATTCTTTTATTATTGACCAAATCTTCAACCTTAGTTATACTCCCAAAGCTGCGTACAGTAACTTGAAATAATTAAATGTGCCACGTCCTCTATGGAAACAGAGATTGAAAAGGCAGAGTATGAAAAAAATAGAAGAAGAAAAGAAATCCACCCAGGATTACGACATTGTTCGCACACGCTCAGTCGCTTCAGGCAAGACAGCCGGCTTGGCCTCAATAGGTATCCAGCAGAGAATTCATAAGTCTGTATTGTCTTCTTTAACAATCAATTTGGAATTAGCTCTGGCGGTTGGATCAGCCGGGTGTCACGGCTGACGTCAGTAACGTAAGCAGCATGATTCACTCTGTTCCTCTGTTGTTTAACTTCTGCACACAGTTTCATTTTAGAACCGAAAGTAGACTGAGACCAGCAGAGAGTTTGAATCTGTCACACTTTCCTTTCTTCTCAGTTGACGGGCTGTCAAACAGTGACAGAATCAACTCACGGAAACATGGTGGCTGCTATGATTTGTGTTGTAACACATTTAACTATTTTCTTCTTTTTTTTTTTAAGGAAGCTGCGAATAGCAATCTGAAACACAAAAGACCCTATATAACATCCGGTTTGTGGCTTTTATAAGTTAAAGCATGAGGAAAAGTCACTATCATGGCTTGGGTAGCATAATTATCCCGTATTTTTGAATATGCGTGAACAAAGAGCCAAGTTGAACTTATTGTCTCTGCTTGGCAACATTTTCTACCTGCTCAAAAAATCCCCAAATTGTTGTCAGTTACATTCATCGGTTGAATTGACACTTGCTGGGCCAAAAGCTGTCCTATATTATTTACTTTCAACACAGCTCCCCCAGTAAATAGCATGCAGGAGCTGATGGCACGACATCTGTCATCCACTTTTGTCTGTTAATAAAATAAAGATTAGACAAGTGTGAAACATAGGATGCTCTGAATGCAAACTCCAGCAAGGAAAAATACTCTAGTTTATCAGTGCAGTATCTGTGATCTAATGGATCTGACCGTGATTAGTAAAGTGGTTGCATATTCATCTGTGGTGCAGTCATCTGTGACACCGGTGGAGGTTCCTAGTGAATCAGTGGGCAATTGGCCCCAATCCAAATGCAGACCCTGCATAAATTATAATAATCGTGCTTCCTCCCGGTACCGTGGGCCACGCTGGTTGCCTCACTATGGAGCTCAAGCACAGTCAAGGTGACATTAAAGCGCTCTTGCGGCTCAAGCCCTGATGGACCCTCACGACGTAATCTCTCTCTCTCTCTCTCTCTCTTTTCTTTTTTTGTATTTTCGGCTTGAGTTGCAGTTAATCTTCTGCGTTTGTTCCCTCTCCCATCTACGGGGTGGTCGACCCTGATAACTAAACCTTGACTCCATTTTTCTTACCTCTCTTAAATAAGTGTTTAGTCTGTGCGCCCTATCGTATGAATGAGCGGCAATTTGCAACAAAGGATACACGCTGAAGGATTTATAATGAAGAGATTTCTTCGCGCACTATTTGATCCCCGAGGAGAACGGTCGCGCTTGAAGTTATTTTGGTTGAGGCGTTTTTTTGTTTTTTTTTTTCATCCAAGAACATTTCAATTTTCAGAAGTCAGTGCCATGAAAGTAATTCAAGAAACAAAATCAATTTTAGCTTTATTGTTTCTCTGTTCGCCTCCACAAAACAACATTGCAGTGATGTAATTCTTTTCATGCTCGCTGTGAAACTTTTAAGCTTGCAGAAGTTACCGCCCCCCTCTCTCTCTCTCTCTCTCCCTCCGAAGGGTTGACCTGGAAAACACTGCCAGACAAACTCATTTGAACGGCATCAATGAAGGTGACCCCTGAACAGCAGGGCGCACGCTGCAGTGGCAATGCTTCAAACGCTATTTAACTGAAAATCAGACGATCCCGCTTTATTCTCATCCAGTTCTCCTGTCAAAGAGTCATTCTGGAGATATAGTTGTGGGTAATGTTGCAATTAGTGATGTGTTCTGCATTTAATTTCCCATAAAATGAGGTTCTGCCGGAGCAAAGGCAGCGTGTGAGAGCTGGGGACTGCGTAGGCCAAAGCAAGAAGAAATCACTTTGGCCACGATTTGAATTGCTGATGAGGAAAAAAAAACCTCGCCGAGGCTTTGCTGCAATCTCAAAGCTGCTGTTCACCTTTATCATCAAATGCAACTTTATCCGTTATAATGGCACTTTAATATACCTTACACCGAAGATGTTTATTGATTATTGCCCCGCCTCGTCCTTTAACAGGCGAGCCTTGCTCCGCGCATCCATTCTTTCGCCGAGGTAAAATTGTACAGTTTGCTCTTAATGACTCTTTTGTAATTGCTAATTTTGGTAATTACACAATCGCCTCCCCTGCCCGTAGCACATTCACGTTATGTATGGAAAAAAAAAAAATGGATGAGAGTGGTGCAGTGCTCTATCCCTCTATCCGTCACTATTTATAGCCCAAACAATTAAGCAGAGGAGACCTTCATTAGCCTGCTGCTATTCAGCGGGACCCTGAGTCGCCTTGCCAGCCAGCCAAACAGGTGTTCCTTAATAATCACTGCTGAATTGCCAGCAACACTGGTTTGCGATTTTCCCTCCATATGTTTCAAGCTGTTAGCAGTCCTCTGCTGAGAAATGAATGACTTTCTAAAGCTCATTACAATATCTTACAGTATTTACAGGTGGCTGTTGGCTTGCAGCTTGACCCTAAAACGAAACAAATCGGCAGTGTTCGTGATATTTAGAGACAGTATCAAAGTAGTTTTTTTATCCGCAGAAGTTATTGCAACATCAACTGTGTTACGATCAGAATATACTGTTATCATCACACCTGTACACCTACTGCAACATCTATCTTTCGCGCTTTGAAATTTCCCTGTGTTTGCTCTCCACTGAGGGATGAACATACAGTGTTTTTATGAGGATGTTAAGACTGTGCAGATGTGCTGTGGTAGAGGATACATATTTATACGGAAGGACTTATTCACTCGGCACGTTTATTACAACCAAGCGCAAATGTCCATTTTTACCACGGCACATTAGAGGGCAGGCTGCGATTCTCCACTGCAGCTGTGCCAAAAAACCAGGAGATGAGAGGCGGCCAGAGGTTTTGTAAATACTGCAGTGGCATACCACCACTTGGTCCAATTAGGCTTCGGTTCATTTGTTATCTCATTGAGCAGCGATAAAATATAATCACTGTGGGTTTGTGTATCGGGGGGTTTGGTTGTGGTTTGGTAATCTTCATTTTTCACCCCGCCATAACCACACATGCATGCGATGTGATAAATGTATGAAAGCCCTCAATAGCTAAATGAATGCATGAAAAAAATAGAACACTATTAAGTGCTTTGTTTTGGATATTAAACAAATCCAAAAATGGATTCAAGCGAATCCACGACCGCTATTCTGAATGAAACGTGTGAAGCAGCCATTACCAGATATTTCTGAGAGCACATAAAGATATTTGTTTAAAACATAAAAACATACAGCAATCCTGCAGTGATGTCTAAAAAAGACCGAGCCCTTGATTTGTGTACTTACATAATCTAAAATGTCTCAAACAATGTTCAAACCCGGAGAAATCCTCAAGTTTCCTCAAACGAATGATGCGTTTCATTAGGTCGATGTCGCTACTTCAAGGTTGAGCGCGAATAACACTTCAAAACTATCCCGCTTGTAAACGCGTGTTGTTAAATGGTGTATTAACTACCAGCAAAGCAAGTTTAACTGCAGGATCATTCACCTTCACTCATGCAGTGCCCCAAACAGCCAGATCACTACATTTGCCGTGAGCTAGCGTTAGCCGCAATGGCACGCAAAGAGAATGTGTGTGTCGGGCCGTCTTTGCAGATGGTTGCTGCAGTCAGGCCGATAAATAGGAGTGAAGATAAATAGACTTTTCGATCCCTAAATAAACGTGATCTCTTAGGTCTTGTCACATCAGTAAACAGTTACGGATAAGAGCGGATTCAGATGTGACTGTTTATTTCTCAGGTCCGGCTTAGCCTCCACAACGCTAGTCGGCTCTGAGTAGCTCCTCCCTAAAGAACACTCGCCGAATGTCTATTTTGTTCTGATTAAAATCGGAGTTAAAAATTTGTGTGGTCATATTTGTAGTTTTTTTGTCATTCACTTCCATTATCGCTGTTTTGCCACTGATTTAAATCACAACTGCAGAAAAGTTAGAAACATATATGAACAACTCGGACTGAGTGGTCCTCGGAAATAATTTTTGGCTGCTGTAAATTTAAATCCTGGATTCTGCATAATTGTGTCTCAGTTCTTTGCACCTCCTGGATTATCAAACACCTTTCCTCTAAAAGGGTCTGGCCTGGTCCGGACTCTGCGCCATGCCCATTAGGAAACTGTCTGCTGCTTTTAAAGGAGATGAGAGGAGTTAATGTGATTGGACACCATGAAAGCCTGCCCCAACTTCATCTGCTTATAATATATTCCTCCCTCTAACAATGTATCCATTCTGCCTCAGCCCCTTTTCCAGACTGTACCGCACTGTGCAAGGCTTCTGCTTAACTCTGGTTACCAAAATTAGACGGCCACATCCACCGCAAATATACTCCACGAGTGATTTGAGTTTGTTTAATTTTCATGTGGTGAATTCATTAATTCACTGTCACATATTCCATAAAGAAATACTGTCTGTCTTGGCACTTCTTGGGAGTGCCACACATCCTCTTTTTCTTTGTACTGCATTGCCACAGTATGCTACATCTCTGCATTTATCTTGTAGCGTTCAGTGTTTGCTTGCATTCATCATATCCACAGCTTTCTCTGTGTATGTCAACCACTGACAGAATGTAAACAAAAATTGATAGTGCACCTGAAAGAAACAATCGTGGATGCAGTATAAACATTGTTGCCCTTTAAGTTACAGATAAATCTCGATGTCTTCCCTTATTTCCGTAATTCTGCTGAGATTATTCATTTCTCACATCATGTTTCATTTGCGAGTACATTAAAAAGCTTTACCTATCGTTCCCTTTCCGCATTTCTCTCTCCGTCTTTTTTTAAAACGATCCTTATCATCAGGGAATGAGCCATTACCTGCATTAAGCGATGTCTCCCACTATGATAAAGTGATATTTCCATTCATTCAGTCACTGCCTACCTGCAGCATTACACCATCTTAAATAGTGCTGTCAGTCTGCAGTCTCTGTATAATTATGATGAAATACTAATTAGGGCAGAGCTGACCTGTGCTGACTTGCCCACGCTCTGAAATGTCTACTCCAGATGGCAGCAGGTACAAAGGATGCCTGGGGAAGAGACCTTTTTCAGGGTTGTCTGTATTAGCATAGGGAGGACCAGTCCTAGTAGGTTAAGATTCTTAACATGTCTCATTTGGTTTGGACTGGAAATGAACAATCTGGTCGATGTGTGTGAAGAGTGTCTGTGGAAGATTGCTGAGTTAGAGAGCGGCACCAGGATGCAGATCTCGTGGGTGCTTCTGGATAGGACCCAAAAATAATCCAAAAATGAGTATAATATATATTTACCCTAAAGAGGATGGCTGAAAATGATGCATATCATCATCATGGGGTGGAATTTCAGAGGCTCTTTTTCCTTAGCTTAACCATTCCCTGGTAAAGTATATATCTCCAGATAAAGCCTCCGTTTAGTGATATATATTCAAATATCACAAACAGATGACCACATTCCTATACAATTTAATAGCAAAAGCCATACAAATCACACAAACGCCAGTCTAAAGACAATAGGAGGGCATTATACTGAGTTAACAAAAAACGAGGATCAAAGATGTGTTTTAAGATGGGATTTAAATAACGCGTGGGAGCATAAAAAGGATAAAGACGATTGGCCCGAGAACTGAACCCTGAGGAACTTCCAAAGGGAGAGCTGCTGAGGACGATGCAGAGTCAACAAGGTTGACAGAGTGAGACCTCTAATAACAACACAATGCCCCAGGTTGATGAAGGCTCTCAGTCATCCAGGTCATAGTTTCTAAGTGCTTGTATCGTAGGCAACTGGACATGTTTCAGTTTCCTGAAAAAAAAAAAACTGAAACAACACAGCACTTAGAAGAATGCTCCAGGCGAGAGATGAGGATATTATTATGGTCTAATGTGTGGAATGCAGCAATGAAATCTGTAAGAATAAGAATAGTGAAATCCAGAGAGACGGTATTTGATTATAAATCACCTACAAGAATCTTTTTATGTCCAATGCCAAAATTCTCACTTTCAACAATATCTACACAAGGCCTCAACATGATGGTTAAATGTAGGAAAATATCATCTTCGGAATATACAACAGCGGTTTGTGACGGGAGGCAAACATCAATCACCTGCATGAACTCTCAGATGAACTAGATCTCCAGCACTTTGAGCTCATGGCCCTCTGAATGTAGGCCCACCACTTCTTGTATTGCACTAAATGTTAGCGCCAAACATAAATCGTGTGGTGCAGAATTGTGAGATGAATTTGACAGTACAATACCATCATTCATCTGCCAAGGTGAATCATCTACAGCTGAAACACCTTCACCGTACTCCAGATTTAGCCTGGATCCAGAGTCCTCTGGCCTCTATTTGTCTCTGTCTGATAAATGTGGACGAAGGCCATTTGAAACATTCGAGCAAACAGCTAACGCTTTTTTTGTTAAAACACGTCACTCGCACATACCAACCTCACGTTGGCTCTAAGGGAAAAAGTCAAGGTAGGACTCAACCTCTTGGGAGCATGAATGTCTGTATATGTGCAGTAGCAATCCATCCATTAGGTGTCGAGGTATTTCCGTCGAGCCATAGTGAGTAATTCACCTACTGACTGACCTTAATTGCCGTCAATAGAGCCATGACACCAGCATGGCTAAAAGGCATCTTTCATCTCTGCTCCTCCTGAGAATGACTCTTGAGTTAGTGGTTTGGGAGAATATCGGGGTCATGCCCTTTTCATTGCAGCTAGGCGATGCAGGATCTTAAATATATTAGCCTTTTTGTCTCAGGACAGTCATATGTGCAGACACCGTATTTCTGGAGTTGTCAGTGTGGTTGCAGTGAGCCTTTTTATCTCGGGGTCCACGATTCACAGAGAAACATACCAGTGCATAAAGGTTACATTTTCTCATTTTCGCCCCTTTTCTTGCAGTGACAGAGACATTCAAAGCCTCCAGTTAAAGCTCGGCAAACTTCTCTAAACCTGTTCCACACTACAACTGCCGAGCTGGCAAGGGCAACATCATCAGCAAGGCACAGAAGAGAGGAGCGAAGAGGTCAGTTCTCTCTTTTGCTCTTTCTGTCTCCGGCTCCCTGACAGCCCGCGATACCTGCCACTTTACTGTTCACCTGGGGAGAGTGTAGTATATAGATAAGCACTGAGATTCACACAGAAACATCCACAAGTCTAGGTCTGAGGAGACAGTTGCTGGCTGAATTGCACATCTTATGAGACTCTCGTCGGATTAGGTCAGAAGCCCGCGGCGTGATCTTACCGCACATTCCACCCACGGACACGCGATTTCCAAAATGACCAATTTGATCCCTAAGAATAAAGATATCCTTGCACGGACAGAGGCAGCAAGAAGTTACACTTGGACATTAATGAATCCATACACACACCTAAATACACATATTTTGTGTTTGGAATAATTCAGGTTTCTGACAATATTTTTGGAAGCCCAGTTGCCAGGATATATCGAAGGCTATTTTTCATGGGAAGTTGGACTATCTCCGTCTGTGAGCGTATTAGTTCTGCCACAGCAATCAGCTCACGCAAATAAAGGTCCTTCTGTCGATTAATCCACAAATTAAGGACGACATATATATTTGTTTGTCAGTTCTATTAAAAAAAGAAATAAAAAAGAACCTGCATATACACTGACAAACAATAAACTGTAATATCCTCTGACATCTTGTTCAGCTCTGACCTACTGACCAGATTTAGACGGCGCAATATGAGATTATTCTCTGCGCGATCTTTCAAGTTCATCCCCCGATGAAGTGTGAGAGATGAAGATAATCAGGTTGAACCGTTCACTTGTTTACACCGTGTCTGACCCCTCGCGCTTCTTGCCCCTTTGGACTTTACTGTAGCGTCGTTCCCAGTTCTCCCAATCAATATACAGTAATTGGCATAACGAGGAAAATAGCACTCGAGTTGTATGACTCTCTAAATCTATTATATTTGATTTCTGTTCATCTCTGTTTCTAAAGGCTTGCATTTTTTTTTTCTTTGTGAAATCATATTCATCTGTCTGTATAAACTAATTCAAGCAAAAAAAAAAAACGACAAAAACAAACACTTGATCTGTTACTGCAGCAAATGTATTTGAAGTGCTGGGTTTGTAGTCGTCCGTGTTGTAACACTAGAACACATCAGTAGATTTAGGTAAAAGCCAGGTGTGGCTCACTCGAGAGGTCCACCGGTGTGCTCCTGTGTCTCGCTTGTTTTTGATGCTGCTCCTATTGTTTCCCTTGCTCAATAATATATGGCACATATGCTTGCTACTGAGACTAATGTTTTCGGTGTGGGATTTGTGCTGGATTAAGCTTCAAAAGAATGGCTGACAGTCTATTGTTCCATGCTGGCATGCTCTGTTCCCCATAGGGCTGCGGGTTTAGTGCAGTTTGGGTTGTGTAGGAAGGAAATAGAACCAATATTACGCAATCTAGTGTTATCTTGCCATTGTGCGTAGACTATGCAATCTGGTTGATGGCTAAACAGTGAGTAACAACCCATGTGTGACAATCATAACACCGTGCCGCAACCGCCACAATCATCCACGCGTTCACTTCGGGCAGACGCCACGTAGTTTACCACGCTGGCATGCGACACAGCGTCCTGCCATAATGAACGGTGAGTGAATGAATCAGATTCTGCTCACTTTTTTTTCCTCGAGTGATCCCGACTTGATGGAAGGACTTCATCAATTGAACTAATTGAAGTATGTTTTGGTGTGATTTCGATGACGCATATAATTTCATTATGCATGGGTGAATGCATTTTCTAATATCTTAATCAGCAGCAATTACAGGCCTTTCATCGTCACATCACTGCTTCAAGAATCACAAGTGGCATCAAGGGTTGTGCACACATAGGCTCATCACTACATAGTCTCTCAGGGGTAAAGCCCTTGTCCAGCATCTTGGGAGGCCCTGATTGCATACAAACAGACGATGGTGTAATCTAAATGTGTGTGCAATGCTCCCTCCTATCTCAACAGGCCTGTTGGTGACAGAGGAGTGTGATTGCGGTAAATAGAAACCGCCCACCGCCAGTCCTCCAGTCCTCCAGGACACAGGACACCAGTTTCTGGTGTACTTGATTCTCAGTCTTGTTTAGTACTTGGCAATTACCCTTATGTGTGATTATAGTTGATCTGTTACAGGTTGGACAAGACTGAACAAGAGCAGGCACCTGTGATTGACATCAGGGTGCCTGGATATGGTTCATACAGCTCTTTGATTAAGTTAGAAGACAAAAAGAGGCATTTGTGTTTCCAGCAGAGACAATGTTCAGCTCTCCAACAGAAAAGCAGTCATTTATTTTGCACCCTGAGTAGTAAATCTCTCACATAAAGGTCCATGCGTTTGCACAGCAGGTGTGCCAAACTATTTGCCTTTTAACACCAACATCAAACATACCTCATTTCCAATACTTTATGTGCCGACGATCCGGAGATATTCAGACACAGTTTGATCTTTTCTATATTGAAACTGCGGGGCGTTCCACAGCCGCTCCACTATGCACAGCTCTGACAGTGTAGGAACAGTATTCAACAAGCCCTGTGCAGGAGAACTCTGAAGGACAAGGCTATACGTTCATTTCCCCCCAAGTCTCGGGGTGTAACTACACAACACGAGCTCTCAGAACCGAAGTAATGAATTATGCTGATGGCCAAAGACGGTAAATCAAGTAATGCCGGACAGGTAGCATGATTACTCTCGCAGAAGGGAACGGTAGCTTAGCAACACAATTACAACAAGTTGATCTTGGTGGAGAAGGCTCGCCATGCATCAGCTAGCCTGTCAATTCTGTGTTAGAGTAACTGTGGGGCATCAATCCCTGCAGCCTGGGCTGCAAAGACGACAGAAAAACGAGACTTTCTTG
This sequence comes from Sparus aurata, assembly GCF_900880675.1. NCBI lineage: Eukaryota > Metazoa > Chordata > Actinopteri > Spariformes > Sparidae > Sparus > Sparus aurata. The sequence goes on along the minus strand of NC_044194.1, from coordinate 6,253,237 downwards.
AAATTAGATTGTTTTTTTTTCCAAGAGAAACATTAATAACAAGCTGGAGGGTGAACACATCATGAAGTCTACCAGGCGCTGCATATTATCTTTTCTTGTTTCTCCAACGTTAACCTTGCCCAATGTCAGTTCTTGTGAGGTCAGTGGTTAGTCAATGCCTTGCTTTGAGTAGATACCAACGCTCAGACTAAACAATCTGAGACATTGATGCAAGAAACAGGTATTGATAATAAAGCAGAGGTCTGTGTCACAGCCAAAAATGCGTGTGCGAAAGTTGGAAACTTGGTATTACTCACCGGTGTGTTTCACATCTCGGTCCAGGGCGTCCCTCAGGAGGAATGAACAAGATTCACCAGCAGTGAAAAATGAGGCAAGAGAGAATTTTGCAGCTGTTTTCTTCTTCTTATAAAGGGAATTTACTTTTGCTTTTCTGTTTTTCTTGTCTCTGTTTTCCTCCCACATTGACCCAAAAACTCAACAGCCATACAGGAAAAGAAAAAAAAAAAAAAAAAAGACAAGCCGGGGCCTACTTGGAACACAACTTGTCATTTGTTCTTCTCGACGCCAATAACTCCCCTGACTTCTTTCCGCTGGATGAGACAGAGCTGTGATAAAAGCCCCCGGAGACGGCAGAGGAGTACTCAGGAGATTTGCATAATGTGCAGAATGCCTCTTGAGTCTTCTTGCTGGTACTAATGTCTGACCTGTAGAGAGACCGGCGCTGATTCTCATTCAAGCCACACTTTCCCTTGGCATGAATACCCCCCTTCAAATCAAGAGACAGAGCAAAGGGTGATAGATGGAGTGAGTCAGGAAAAAAAAAAAACGGCAAAGCTGGAAAAGCCAACATAGTATTCCAAAAATCATACAGCTGGTGGTGGCGTTGGAGAGGTTTTGTGCTCCCGGTGTGTATCCCCGTGTGCCTCCGCCTCTCCGTGTCCACCTTGTCTCCAGCTGTGGTAGAGGCACTGACTGATAAAGCGGTGCTGCCGCCGCTGCTGCTGCTGCTGCTGCTGCTGCGTCCTCCCTGCTACAGCAGCAGTCTCTGCTCAAATAAATGCCTGGTCTGTCACAGTTCTCTGCTGCAACGCATTAGATTCATCCTTCCTCTCTCTCATACACTCCCTCTCCCTCTTTCTGCCCTCCTCCCTCCTTGCTGACTCTCCTTCGTTCACTTGCACTCAGTCACACGTGAGGAGACACAGTGGGAGCCTGGAATACAAATAGGCTGTCTTCCTTAAAAGACGTGATTGTGCTCCTTGAATCTGATGATTTTTTTTTTTTTTTTTTTCTTCAGCCAGACTGAGGGGATTGATAGAGTAGATGTGATCTCTAGATCCCTGACTCAGTGTCTTTGATCCGCCTTATCTCCAACAGACTAAGCTGTCTGTGAGTGCTGCTCCGACTCTGGACGGCAGACTATTCCAATCAACGGAAAAACAGAGAAATTGTCTAGAAGACGAAGTCTATTTCAAGATCACAGCTCTTGAGAAAACCTGGTTCAATTGTGCATCTGCGTGAAATGCCAGTAGTTTTGACTTAGTGGCGTTGCTGTCCCCACTGGGTAAAAAAACTCAACATGGACCTAACAAGACACACTGAAAAGCCACAATAAATGAGTGTTTAATCTTGGAGATGGACATGGATGAAATGGAGTACACCTAAACCTTGGTTTTCATAAAAAATTTAAATGTGACAGAGGAAATGTGACAAACAAATTAGTTCTTATAGTCATTATAAAGAAAAAAGACAAAAGAAAAGAGAGGGAAACCATCCAGGCTGCAGCTGCTTGAAGGATTTTAATTTTGTAACGGATATTAAATGATATAATCATGGATGTCACCAAAACAATCATGATGATCGTTTTGTTTTTTTTTGTTTTTTTAATCTTTTTACATATTAAAAATATATGCCCAAATAAAATGGCCCAAAACAATGAGAACTTTGTTTTATAATTTGTGTTGATTTGTGTACTCACATGATGTTTAATGTTTCCTACAATTAAACCCAGAGAAATCCACGAGGTTACTCAAGAAAATGGCGCGTTGCGTCAGGTGGCCACTATTTCAGGCCGAACAAGGCTACATTTGAGGTGAGTTAACATTTTAAAGCGCGACCTCATAACTCATGTATTGTTTATCTTCCAGCAAACAGCTTCACTGCATTAGCTGTGAGCTAACGTTAGCCAGCAGCCTGTGTTTCTCTGTCCTTGAATTTAAGTCAAATGTCAGCATTCAGCACTCACCACAGACTGCAGTCCCATCTCTTCTTTTTCCCTTTCCTTTCTGTAATGTCTCCATGAGGTGAAGTACATTTACCATCCAGCTCCAGTCTGCAGGCAACATTACAGTAACGTGACATAAACACAGACAATGGAGGCCTCTCAGCAGATCGCTGCTGCAGTCAGGCCGGTAAATAGGAGTGAAGATAAATCAACTTTTGTCCTCAATAGCTACAAGTCATCTCTGAGCTCGTCTCCCTTCAATAAACTGCTTCAGACTGGCGCAGAATCCAATGTGACTCTCTAGAGTCAGCTATGAGCAGTTTACCAGCAGCTCCTCCCCACAAAACACTCACTTTTTTTCAATAATAAATAATGACAAATAAATAAATACATAAATACATAGTAATATGTCATTTCCTGATTTATAAATTATAGTAATAATGTTTGTTGCAGGCGGAGAAAACACATCTTTGCGAGAAGTGTTGGATAAGCGTTGATTCAATCTACGGTATTTATTTTAGCTGCAGTTGTGATTATCATGCCGTGGTGTGTGAAGAGGGTTCTGCCAGAAGTGTGAATTAAAGAAGATGTGTCATCACATTCAGTCAACGAGCACAGAGAGCAAAGGTGGCGAGGCAAAATTACAGCGCATTCTGAAAATGTTCTCGGTACTTTCATATAATGCGAGATGGACGATAATGGCGAAGAAAGGTATTCGCGGCAGGATTGTCATGCACGCACTGAATGCACAGTGGGGAGGAAAATAACATGCATGTACAGACTTTAGTGATGGTCGGTAGATTGAACGGTGACTTCAGCTACTGTCTTTGTTTTTGCTTCACACGGTCTTTTGCATCACTTTGGGATCTGGCAAAGTTGTGAGGCGCCTTATTAATTGCTAATCGGGCATTAATTGTTCATGCTGCAACTAATCTGCCGGAGTCGTTTCTCTTGCCTGGGAAAGTGCACGTGTGACAAATAACATTAACGGTGGATGTGTTGCCTTTTTACGTTTGGCGCCAGCGTGCGCAACACCAGGGTCCTTTAATTGCCATTCCTAAATGACATTAGTCATGTTATTAGACACAACTTTATTGACAAGAAAAAGTGTCTGTGAGAGCAGAAAGAACAAAGACTCCCAGGACGGTTCATGACCTACAGCTTTGGACCAGGCTTCAGTTTAACACACGCTCTTAGTTTTGGAGCGACGTGATTGCAGACCTGTTCCTCTGCTCTGCCAGCAGGCTGATTGTACCGGGCTTTTTATTGCCTTATCGTGTCTTCTCACTGCAGACTGGAAGCCCGACTGACTATCTGGTAAAGTGCCTGTTAACTTTACCGGACTCGTCAGACGGATCTGATTTGGGGCCGGAGTTGTTGCTTACTGTATCACAGACTGATGGATACAATTACATTTCTGCTGTGCTCTTGAGATATTGAACACCTTATTTGTGGCTTGACCGACCGGTGTGAGTGCTCTGGGGAGGCTGTGATTTTGAGAAGGCTCATGAGATCTCGTAGAACAGTTTTGCATTGGCCACAAACATTGCAGGGATGCTGTAAGATCACAGCTGGTGGTGCAGAGCTGAGAACTCAGACTATATAATGACATCTTCAGTGGTGCACAGTACTCTTTTTGTATTATTATTGATTTGAAACAGCAAGATATGCCTGCTCTGATATATTAATTTGAAAATGTTTTGCCCAAAAGCAGACAGCCGGCGTGAACCCCGACATATTATAGGTTCAAGAATCCATATCGACCACAGTCAACCACAGTGAGGAGTTAAAGAGGGAGAGAAATACACCAGACCCCATTTAAGAATCACTCAATTCTGAGAGTTTTTGACCTCGGATTGACTTCTTGAACTTTGTGAAACACTGACTGTGACAAATCCTTAATTATATTGGCCTTCCCGCAAATTCGGCATTTGTCAGACATTCATTTCCATCTTTTCTTTGTGCAAATGTGGATGTGTTTATTTGCATATAGGGCAGGGAAGCTTGACCCTTTACCTAGTGAAGCATGCAGAGGACAAGAGATACAAGAAAAGGATGTACTGTATGTGCTTCTTAGCTTGGACAATTAAAACCATTACAATTATTTTGTGCTACCATGTACGAGGCAGCTTCTATGCAATAGTTGTTAAAAAAGAAAAAAAAAAAAAGCTGTTGAAAACAACAGAAATTACAGATCACAGAGGTCAAAAACCCAGAGTCAGGTTAAGAATAACCTCTAGATCCTCTTTTCTATGTGCTATTCCATTACCCAGCTCCAGAGGGTGATTTCGCCATCTCTGACCATTTATGCCTCCGATTATCTTATCTTGTTTCCATGACAGCTCGAGCTCTCGTGTGTTTAACTTGGACTGTGTTGACGTTTTTTTTTTCTTTTTTCCTCTTTCTTTTAGAGTGTGTTGCCGCTCCTTCTGTGAAACGAACATTGTTTTTGTCAGCCCTTCGCGAACATACGAATGTGGCGTGTTTTTCAACCACGCTTTTTAATCCCTTGCCTCCGCCGTGAACTGTGCAGCGTGCAGACAGATGGCATTTTATTTTTGTATTCTGGATCAGATTCACAACACGCGAGTCAATTAGATTCTTGTGCTCTTTCTCTCTCACACGTGCACCAACGCAGAAAACGGGCAAAAAAAAAAATGTTGAGACCAAAACCTAAGGCACAGGTAAAATCCAGATTGAAACCTATTTATTTTTCTGATGATTGTTTTCTATATATGCTCTTCATGCTATCTGCAGCGATCAATATTGGGTTGGTGTGCATTGATTTTGATCTATTTTCACAAGCTTTTACTCCGCCTTCGCCGTCTCATTAGCTCTTTTCTCAAATCTCCGAACAAGCTCAGCGTCTTTTCGTTCTCGTGTGAATCTGCTCGGCACACGTTCCTGCAGAACCGACTTTTTGACGCAACGACCTTCAACCTTTCAGCGCACCGCTGTGTGCAGCTGCAGACCACAGCGACGCCGACACAAGACCGGTGTTGGTCTCCGATCAGCTACAATATACAAGATGTCGTGACTTTTGAGTTTAAGGAAAAAGAAAGAAAGAAGAATAATAAGTCAAATAAGCTTCACCTCGGGAGTGTCTCTTTGTTTTTTTGCCTTTAATGTGATATAATTATTCCAGGCTTCAGACCTCAGGCTCGTGGTTCCTCCTTTCCTGCGTCCTGACTGTTTCACTTCACAGCCATTACTCCATATTTTTAACATTAACTTGAGACTGATTTAATGAGGTTAATATTATGCAAGTAGGGTCTTTAAGTAGGAAATTAAAACTTTCCTCCGTTTGCACTCACTGTGAGTTGCCTTTGGAAATAACATTGTCTAAATGGCCTGGATGTAAAATGTAAATGGTCGCTTTATGTCATCGAAACACATCCGTTAAAGCTTGACGTTTATTTCTGAACTCAACTCGGACCCACATTTCTCAGCATCACTCCCGAGGAATCGCAGCCGAAGTTTGACGTGGGCTAAAAATAATCGGCGGGTCATTTCGGGAATTGATGGGATCAGGATTTTTATGATACTGAGAGCAGACACACAATGAATGCACATGAACATCTCTCCCGCTTGGAGTTGTGCCAGAAGAAATTAGCTCTTAGTTGAGTTCGACTTCCATTTGAATTCACGTTTTTAAAGGGACAGTTCACCCCAACATCAAAAGTACGCTGAACCTCTCACATCAAGGTCTGCTGATAATCGGAGTCGTGATTTCTGTAAAAGAGAGATTGCTGTTGAGTTTTTGAAATGTGTTTTTTTTTTGCACTAGTTTCATCATATCAAAGTGAAGGCAGGCATCCTTACAGCCAATAAAATATGGACTTTTGATTTTGAGGTGAACTGTCCCTCCCTATAATGCAATAAGGTAATGAAAACATCACCAGTCGAACCTTCAAAAGGAGGAAAATGGTGTGTTCGTTTCAGGAGCGTTACCGTCGCCCTAACACATATCTGACGTTTTTGCAAAATGTTTCACGTCTAAATGAAATACGCACATCAAAGAGGAAACAACACAGGGAAGCCACCGTCCCTCAGAACTGCAGGCCGTCGGTCTCCCCCCGCCTGCTTTTAACCTGCTGGAATGATGCCTGCCTGTCGCCTGGCGGCACGCACACCCAGTACACATACTCATGTGTGGAGTTAGGTGGCGTAGATACAGTGAAAATCGACATCACGGAAGAAAAGAGAGCACAAGAGAAAGAAAACACGTATAGCTGAGAGGGAACACAAAGTAGAGTACTGCCGGGGAGAAAAGTGCCCCTAAATGATGTAAATAACCGTTATCACAAGCAGGACATGGTTGGGGTTTAGAAAAGAATAAAACATAGGCCACCTCCTTAACATGTCATATCACAACAGCCCATCTTTCCCGTGTTGATTCTATGTTTAAAGAAAAACTGAATTGTGCAATTGAAAGCTGAAAATACATTTGCAAGGAAATAAGCTATAAAATAAAGACATGTATTCTCTCTTCTGTCAGGTGACAGCACCTCCGTGACTCAGAGCTACCAAAGCTTTGCAATGATCAATTCACGTCCAGTGAGAGGCAAACAAATACTCCATAAAAGCACAAAAAAGACATTTGATTATCTGTCTTCCAATTTATAATTTATGGAAGTGAAGTTGACTCTTGGAACTGAAGATTGTTGGCCAGTCTTGACCATTTTTTAAAGACACGTCACTGGCATAAGCGGTAATTAATGCAGTATAGATGTGAGAGGCTGCTGTGAAGAGAGAGATCATGGAGATTGGCGTGGGACTAATGTTAGATTCCCAGTCTGCCCATGTCTTCATGCACGTCATGATGTATTTGTGTGTTTGTCTCCACTGCTCGTAGAATTTCACGTTGACTAATGCGCTTCAGCTAGGCATCAAGAGATTGTTTTTATTGTATTTTTGACAAATTGTCATATTTCAGCATTTCATGTTTTGAAAATACTGGGATTGAAAAGCAAATAGTGTTTCATATAGGACATAAATGGTGCTGCACCTACTGCACAATTTCGCCAGAATAAATGTTGGCAATGTACGTTTGTGCAAACCATGGATATGATGAAACTTAACGTTTCGTTGTGTCACGTCTTTCTCACGTTTCTTTAGGTTCAGTTTTCCATGTGTAGCGTTGGGAAAATATCAGGATTTGGCTCAAAAAACCTGCTTCTATCGCCACAAACACAACCTAAGATTTTCCTTAAAAAAATCTCCACGTCATGTTTACAAATGCTGGAATGCTCGGTCTTGATCTGCATTTTAACAGTCTGGTTATAAATATGTAATGTGGACATGATTTGACGTGCATTGTGGAAATGTCAAATATGGTAGGGCGCCTGTGACACATGTCACAAACATTGACTGCCAACATATTATCCTGGCGACTCGGCTGTCAAGTCGGTGTGGGTGTTGCTGGAAAAACACGAGGTCAATGAGGACGAACATATGCAAACTCTGCCACCCAGACGGGCGTTCAGAAGGTCAGACAGATGCCGATCAGGCACAGTCTGTAACTGCTCACACATTCTTGAGACCAGATCGAGGTCAAAGTGAAAACATCGGTGTAGGTGCAGCTTGGGGTTGTAAGGCCTTCAAACTCAGGTAATCATTTTGTAAACTCCTCACGCTGGAACTGTGTTGCTGCCTCGTAAACAATAAGAACTGGTGAAACAGCACCGAATATCAGGAAAACTTAAGTTCTGTATGTTTCAACATGGCCTGTTCTGACAGCACTGGAATGTCGATTGTGAATAAGGTTGCGAAGGTTGACATCCTCCGTCAAATTGAGTTTCCACGTCCACAAAACAAGACAATGCTATTCAGTTTGAATCAAGCTTGAATCAACACCCACATGTCAAGCTTGGACACCTGTAACTCACAGCCATCAATCTTTTAAGAGACGACTCTATTTTTAAATCTTATTTTTCGGTTCCCTGAAGGCTTCTACAAATAGCGGGCTCGGCACTTCTTCAACATGCTTCTTTCAGACAGACCACTGCTAAAACCCCTTTGTAGGCAGAATAAATGTTTATTTTCTGCCTGTGCTAATTACTTATTAGCAGCACACATATGTTTTCCCTTAAGTGATTTATACTTCAGTCCCCCCCCCCCCCATTTTTCTAAATTAATTACATCAGAGGTTCAAAGAAATGGTGGAAATGCTAATGTGGCCCACTAACACCACTGCTGTAGGAGCGGGAGAATCCAGGTCAGAAGAGAGCGGCTCTTCGGGCGCCACATCCACGCTCGTTCCGCCCGTAGAGGCGGAGCACAGATCAAGCTACGCGCTTATGCGGAGCCAGATGTTTTGGAGATCATTAACACTAAAACGCTGCAGCCTTTGACAAGATCTTATCGAGACAAATTACTCTCATTAATTCCATTTCTTAATGGTCAGTAGTGTGGGATTATGTCTAAGAAAGGGGTTTTGTGTTTTTTGTGTTTTTTTTGCTGTGTCGCAGTTAACAAAAGCTGGGTTGAATAATACGAGTGAACAAAAAAAGAAAGGACACAAAGTCATGCTTGTGCTGCCTCACCAGTTTTCACACATTTGGAGATATATATATAAAAATCAAAACCACTTCCGTCCTGATGTTCAGACACAGCAAATGCCCTAAAGACCCAGAACGTGGAGCCATCGAGACTGTCACACTGCTACAGCATGACAATGTATTAATCACAAATTGTGTCCTGCAAGTGACAAGGAGAGAGTGCGCTGAGTGAAACAAGGCCCTCGGTGGGGGATTTGCCGGTGGGCCCGTCCCCTGAAATGGCATGTGATGATAACCTCCTTGTCTTCTGCTCCGAGATTAACAACCAGGCGGGCCGCATAGATGGATATGCTCTGGTGGTCTGCTTGGACTTGCGAGGCGTAGAGGTCAGAGTCTATCTAAACAGCAGATGGTTCGTCGGGGCCTCTTAGGGAGCGTGCTAAAATGGATTGAATACACAAATCAAAGTCTGCGTTTGAGCGCTTGCTCTAGCTGCAATGGAGGCTCGTTACAGAACTACATGAATGCGGCGGAATCTGACATAAGTCTCACACGTGTGAATCCACAGCGCGCAAACCGGAAAAGGAATATTTCACTGTAATCGCTGTAATACTCGGAAAACAGGAGGGAGAGTTTATACGAGTGCAGTTCTAGTAGACGGCAGCAGTGCTAATTAAACAGGCTGAAGCCATAAACAGCGACAATACACAGAATGCAGTCTTTCTTCAACGCTGCACAGCTTCCGATAACAGCTGACATTGAACCACCAGCAATTCTGGCCCTCTCTCCTCAGCCAACCCTGCCTGTAAATGCCTTTTATTACGATAATAAATAGATTACAAACATTGCCTTGGCTATCAAAATGAAAACAAAAATGTTCGGTGGCACCTGTCACCGCCTTGTGATGTGAGTCGCGGCAGATGTTGTTTCCTAAAGCAGATGAACCATTCTAACAGGGGAGGATCACAGGGACGGCCGCGTTTTTAAATTTGAATTCTCCTCGGAGCTCCATATTTCCAACATCTGGAGTATAAACAATCGTATCAGGCACGGCAATCAGAGGAGGAGGATCATGCGTGAGATGAAACAAGCGTGTTCATACATCATTAACCGGAAGGACCAAGGTAAATGGCCCCGGATGCAAATACATGCACACATGCTCCCGCACTAAATTGACTCTGCAAACAGAGCACATTAAACATGTTTCAAACTAAAATGCATAAATGTCAATGTCAAATGCACTCGTCCAGGGCTTTCAATAAACTATAAAGTAGAACAAGCTACTAAGAAGATATTTGGGAGTTTGACACATGTTATTGTGAAATAATACATACGATTTTCTACATATTACATTTACATCAAGACATGTTCCTAACCCAACAGATCCTCATCGGTGTTGGGTGGCAGTACTTTTGAAAGTAACTTGTTACAAAACAAAATGACTGCCATTATCAATTAATTTGTTACATCACAGCGTTGCCAACTGAGAAAATGCACTTGTAGAGGAGCGCTTCTGTCTCGTCAAAAGTAATAACCCCTTTGCGGTTTCTTTAAAAATGTTGCTGCTTGTATTGTTCATAGGATTTATGCCCTCCTGTAGATGCATTTACTACACCGACAACACACAAAGCATATTCTACACAGCAATCTGTAACTCTGCAAGCTTACGACAAACGCAAAATGCCCTTCACAACTCTTCATTAATCTTTTATGCCTGATTACAAAACATTAAATCAATGGTCACAAGGGCACACACAGGCAAACAAGTTCATTCAACACGTATCTTATTTTTATTTTTTTTTTGTAATTTGACTGCAATGAGGAAGTTTAAATGATTTGAAGCACATGAAAGGAAACAGAAGTTGAGGCTACCTGACAGGCAGCCTTTTGGCTGCTTATGATCAGACTGTGAACTTAGCCGAGACAGACACTTTTAGCAGCTGCTTCTGAAAAAACAAGACAACACAGGCTTTTATAGCCGACAGTAAATCGTGTTTCAAAATGTGACTAATGAACTGCTTAACTAGGTCAACACTTACGACGTATGAAACTGCACAATATGAAGGCTGTGTCCTTCCCCTCACTGCCAATTTGCTAGCTGAGCTAGCTGATATTGTTACAACACAACCACACCCCAAAACTGGTCCTAATACCTAAAGGTCAGAAGAGGGTGGTTGCCAATGACTCCCAAAATAACTCATGAGAGTTGGAGAGTACCAGCAAGAGGCGAAACAGACCCAAAGTTTTTCTGCCTGTGTAAGTGCAGTTCGGTTTGGTTTAGCTAACAGAACAACTGTGAGTCGTGTAAGAAAACATGATGGTTTGGTTTAGAATAAGTAAGCTACCTCTAAAATCATCTACCATCTAAAAGATATGTAACAGACAAGACGTAGTTATAAGTAGTATGTTATTTCAGTTTAAAAAATGTTTGCATTGTAGACAAACAGCAGTTTCTTGGTTAAAAGTCCTGTGCTTGTTTGTCTGAATGAATCTTACATATTTTGTTATCTAAAAGTTTTAAAGCAATTGCTTTGAGCAATATTTTCTACCTGGCTTTAAATAAGGATACAGTCCATGACATATTCAGGGTCTACATGTAGGCCGTGTTTTTCATTGGAAGGTAAAGTGAAATGTGACCCTATTGTGAGACAATAAAAAAGTTAACACCTGCAATGGATGTTTCACACATTGGTTTACATATGATTTAATCTGGAATCCTCTCTTTTGCTGCAGCTCACTACGCTGCTCTGTGCAAATGTGTTACATTAAAGATGAGGTTGTGCTCTTTCTGCATTATACATCATCACTTGGATCTTTAAATTGTACACTGCTGTAGAAGATTCTCTTCAAGTGTACTAAACAGTTACGTAATGAGAAGCTGATACCGAACAGAGACAATCACAGTCCTGCGGGCGATGGCAAGCCGTGTAAATTAGATTTAGCGCAGTGCAGCTCTAAGGGGATGTCCTCTGAAGGCCAGCAAACTATGGCTGTGTTATTTCACAGTAAACGTTCCACACATCACTCAACTTCTGATCATGAGAAGTAAGCAAGTGGCATCTGCAGAATATCATCCCCTGAGTTCCCTTAAAGCTTAGTTAATCAAAACAACTTCTAATCCCGGTGTAAGACGCTGAAGATCTGTTGGGTATTACGACACACCTGCAGTACGTACAGTAAGCTGACTCCTGATGTATAATACCATCAGTGACAAGAAAAAACACCCACTGCAGAGACAGAGGAAACTGCATTCTTGATGATCATCCCTACATGCCTCTTTCCTCCACAACAGAGGGAACGCTCCCCGGGGGGAAAGCTCCCGCTCTGACTGACAGACAACCCAGTTCTTGACAATGAGTTCTGAACATCTGATATTTTCACAATTAAAAGCAATCTCTGATGGCTTTAATTCATTGAGAGGATGTGATTCAGGCTTCAATTTATTCATCCGCCGAGGCAGATGGCCGTGTTATTTTTTTCTCCCTCCTTTTTTTTCTTTTAAGAGCACCGCAATTTCAACACATTGAATATGAATGAGGGGGTTCCACTCCCACTACTACTTGAAAAACAGTTTACTTCACAATACACAAAGTAAGATAAAAAAAGTGAGGTATGAACTGCTCACCAAAAAATTCTCTCAGTGCCCACATTGTGCTATGCTCAATTAGGTTAAATGAATACAGCTGTGATTCAGTTCAGTGCTGCTGAATCAGTCGAACATCATTCGCAATGACGGGGCAATATCTTTGTTCCAAAAATCTATCCAGTGCGAGAAAAAGAAATACCTTTATAGTTTACAGTTTTAGCATGAAGTGTCATTTGTAAAATGATCCTTAAAGGTGACTGCACCAAACAGCCGGTACTGAAGCTCCAGAAGCCTTCAATGATCTCAGTCAGGCGATTACATGGCAGTCGTATGTAGATTTATTGTTGGTTGATCATTTTGGACCTGCTGCCATGCTACCATTGGACAAACCATTGCCAAAAAACCCCCTGTATTAATTACTTACTTGTAGGACCCTTATGTTTTCTCTTAAATGGTTCGTACAAAATTCCCATGATGAAACCCATTTCGCACCAGACGAAAAACCCTTGAGCACCTACAAGAATCTAGTCTTTGTCTTCAGTGGGAAAGGATGCAGTTGGCACTCATTTCCAGGGTTAAATAACTTTTTAGTCGTCATGGGTATGATACCTGGGTGCAGGGGCGTCGCACCCGTGGGGGATGTGGGTGTTTTAACACCCACACTTTTCCCGGTGAGACGGTTCAACACCCACACTTTTTCTGCCGTTTATCCGCGGTTTTGCACAAACGCCTCACTACAGTCGCTCATTTTCTCTGGCCGCTCTAGTCTGCACTCGCTGCAGCTGCCTCCTCTCCGCCCTCAACATGCAACTTGCTGCCACCGGTCCGAGTTCAATCCGGATGTGAGTCGGCGGAAGTATCCCATCGCCCCTCGAAAATGTAGAGTCAGATTGTAGTTTTGAAGCTGCTTTATGGCAGACACACCCCAAACATGGAACCGGGTAGATATAAACTGCCAGTTGCAAGGCAATTGTTGTATTCATCATGGATCAGTCGACTAAAAAGAGACCCAGGAAGAAAAGGGAGCTTGACAAAAAAAGAGACCAGACACGAGTAAACATAGGACGAGCTTTTGAGGAATGGCGTCAAGTGAGAGACTCGGCCGTGTTGCTGTTGAAATTGTAAGTAGCCTACCCTTGGATGAACTTTGTCTTTCCAACTTGACTTGGCCTTTTGAACAATGTGTTTGCTTGACTGTTTCATTGTGAGCCCTGTATGTGTTTAGCTTGGCTTCTTGATGGCTAGCTCGCTAGTTAGCGGGTGTTTAGCGTAGCAGTCACTTGCTACCAAACACGTTTGTTTGCGTTCTGAATCCAGGTTCTCGTTGTGTATTTAGATATGTAGATCGGTCTTCGAATGTCGCAGGATTTGTCGCCTGTATCATGCGATATGTCCCGCTGTTTAGCCAGCCGGCTTCTTTGAAAACAGATGCACATGGTAACGTAGTAGCTGCTAGGTGTGCGGGGGATGCTCTTCAACAAGTCTTTACGACAGTGTTAGTGAAATATCTGCGCCGAAGCTGTAGGGGGAGCCCTGTGGCGAAAAACGGAAGCACAAATCTGGTGCAAAGCTAGAAAACAGCGAAGGAATCTGGTCTGGAAACTGCTACTGCATAGTCCGGCTTTAAGTCCCGCCTCTCCTGCTGTGTTAGATTTATTGTTCAGCTCGTGCTGATGATGCGAGAACTACTGTGAAATACCAAATAATAGCCGGGCGTTTATTTGATTCAATCACTTAACAGACCAGGCATTTATTTGGGACAGGCGTTTAATTCCCTCCTCACAAAAATCCGGGATGAAAATGTCACAAACTTCGCCAGCTTCTCTGTGAATTCTCTGGAATCCTTCTGGGCACAACACGTGAAAAAGGCGAAGAAGAAAAACGTGCCGTGTCAGTGGTCACGTCTTCTTCCTTGATGTTTTTTCAAAATAAATTAGACTCGACATTTATTTGGAACAGGTGTTGTATCGAGTTCAGTTTCCCCGTCGAGGTTTGTTTCCCCTGGTCCCGCCCCCATCCGAAATGCCCCGAGATAAGTCCTGTGATTTTCAGATTTAATGATATCAGCCTGAAAATCACAGGACTTATCTGTTGTGGGGAAAAAAGTCAGGAGCATGAATTTGAAAGATGTGTGAGCCTCCTTTCATACTGAACAGAGGGGGAACAGTATCTGACAGTAGTATTCCAAGCTGTCAGGATGCGTTCCCCCTGTTTAAATGGTCAAATTTAATGATATCAGCCTGAAAATTACAGGACTTACCTGCTGTTGGGAAAGAAGTCAGGAGTATGAATTTGGAATGTGTGTGAGCCTCCTTTCATACTGAACAGAGGGGGAACAGTATCTGACAGTAGTATTCCAAGCTGTCAGGATGTGCTTTACCTGCTATAATGGAGCTGGATTTAATACAAATATGATAAAATAGCAATTTATATTTGCCTATAAATGAATGAGCACATTTTGTTCCCTAAGTTCATAATATTCGAAATGAAAAGTCTCTCACAAATATAATATTTTTTATCAGTAGAAATAACAGTAGTTGGTTGTGTTAATAAAGACATAAAAACACAAACATATGTGCTGTTGTCCCAGTTTAAAAATATATATAAGGTCAAATTTCAACCCAATCCAGGGAAACATGAGCAATTGCCGAGGCTTAAAATACACATGCAAGGAATCACAAACCTGAAATTCATATATCAACAGGCGTGTGAGTATTGTATCAAAATTAAACCATGCATATTGATTGATGCATATCACACCCTTGCAGCCAGGGGTTATAGTCTTTGCAGGTATTGACGTCTTAGTTTGCATGCTTTAGTTTTGATAAAAACTCCGTAATCATTGTTTCAAATGAGTGAATGGACGGACAAAGATATGTTAATGCCTTTCAAATGTAATCCTGCTTCAAGAACACATGCAGATTGAAGTGATGTGGGGTGGGCGGAGGAAGGGATTTTGGGCCCCTTGAAGAAATATCACAATGGGCCCCGTCTCCACCCTGCACAGCTGCTGTAATTATTAATAGATTTGGATTCATTTTTACCTCCCTGGTGTATCTGTTTGCATATCACAGCGTATTTTGTTTTGTGTTCAGCAAGCTACTCAAACAAACTGCCCCTCCCAGGATTAATAAAGCCTATTCTGTAGATGTCATTAAACGGTTATAATTCAGTCTGCATCAAAGCGTCTGACTTGAAGGTGTTATTTTATTATTGGCTGTAGCTTTAATACAGACTCAGTCGGCCAATGTTTCCAGCATCCAATACAAACTATAGGCTGTTTTTGTTTCATATAATTATCATTATGTGGGAATAAATAATTACAGTATTTGACTGAAAAAGATTTAGTTTTCTTTTTTTATTTGTAAGAGTTAAAAAAGAAGAAGAGGAAGATAAATTCCCACAGTCCCCCGTGATGATGCTAACTGACATGTCATTCAACAGACTGTTGCTCACCGGGGTGCTCGCAAGGGCTGCTGACAAATCTGTTGTTGAGTCTGGTAGGAGGGGCAGGGACAACTGATCTAGTATAATTAGCTTGCTAAATGCTTACCTGCAATGATTAAACATGGGTTAGAAAGGAGTGAAATGTAACCGTGAAATGTAGCTTATTTCACCGTCGACATCGAGCTAACAGGTTAATTGCAACCACTCACAGACTACACCCACCTTTCTCTGACAAAAACAGGGTGACACACTGTCGTCTTTTCTTTTCTCTCTCCTGTCTTTCCTTTTTTTTCTGTCCCTTTTTTTTTTTTGGAAACCAGTTTCCTTTCGGGGAACATGACCGCGGTGCTCACTGCACAACTCCCATCTGCTAGCGAGCACGGCACTCATGCAGATACAGGGGGCTGGTCAATGTGGACAAAGGCAAAGGGACCGTTGAAACTACATTTTGAGTGACATGTTATATTAATTATATGATATCATATATTTATGATGGGTTAATAATTTAATATTCCTTTTCCTTGACCTAATTCATGGGGCCTTCTGTCAGTCATGGGCCCTTAGAATCGTCCTACCTTTTCCCCACAATGATGCTAACTGACATGTAATTCAACACAATGTCGCTCACCTTCTTGAGATGGTTCACTGGGTTGTGGAGGGGTGTGGGGAGACAGGGCTGCTGACAAATCTGTTGTTGAGTCTGGTAGGAGGGGCAGGAACGACTGATTTAGTATAATTAGCTTGCTAAATGCTTACCTGCACTCATTTAATGTAGGTTAGGAAAGGAGTGAAATGTAACTTTGAAATGTAGCTTATTTCACCGTGGACATCAAGCTAACAGGTTAATTGCAACCACTCACAGACTACACCCACCTTTCTCCGGCAAAAACAGGGCGACATGCTGTCGTCCTTTCTTTTCTCTCCCCTTTCTTTCCTTTTTTTTTTGTCCTTTTTTAGATTTTCTTTCAGGGAGCATGACAGCGGCCCTCACGACACAACTTTTTATCTGCTAGCAAACACACCTCTGGCAAGGACCGTTGGCTCAGGTAGGACCATACCATTTCATGCAGATACAGGGGGGTGGTCAATATGGATAAAGACAAAGAGACCATTTTTACTGTATTCTAAATGACATATTATATCAATGAGAGCATATTATATTATTATGATGGGTTAATAATTAAAACATTTTTTTCCTTTACCTAATATTTGGGACCCCCCTGTCAGTCATGGACCTTATCTTTCCCCCCCAATATGGCCCCAGTAGTTATGGGAAATTTTCCCTCTGCTGCTTGGATTTTCTGATCATTCGCATGTTGACACACTAAGACTTCGCTTGCCAAGGCAGATATTTACATGACACAGGAGCCCGTGGTCCTGTTCGACTCTCTGTCTGCATCATCTGTCTCTATTTATTTACATTCGCACTAATGAGGCTCTCTGCCTATTTATGTGTGCTTAACCTCCTGGTGAGCATTTCCATGGCAGGACATCACTCAGCGTGATATTTTTTTTTTTATTTTCCTCCACAAAAAAGGTGTCTGAATGGTTGTTCACTTGTATATATGGTTTTCGGTGCACACTTTCATGTTGTGGCTTTGACAGTGTTTTAGTGTGACATAAGTAGGGCGTGAATGAATCTGTTAAAGGCGAGCCAGAGGAGTGTCGTAAAACTGGGAATCTATGGTGGAGGTGCAAACACTAGTCCACATGACCTGGTCCAGGTCTTGCCAGTTGCTTGACCCAAGTCAGACTCAATTT
This sequence comes from Sparus aurata, assembly GCF_900880675.1. Lineage (NCBI taxonomy): Eukaryota > Metazoa > Chordata > Actinopteri > Spariformes > Sparidae > Sparus > Sparus aurata. Next base: position 6,235,719 of record NC_044194.1, on the reverse strand, counting down.
CTAACACCGCCTTTCATATATTTTGGTTACCAGTGTGAGTGAAAAGACTGCCATTTCTGCAAACGTTAGAATGAAAGATAACTTTCGACTGTTGACCCCTGTCATGATTAACAACAGGAAATGGTGTTTCAGGTTTTCCCGTGGAGACAAAATCCTACCACACACTCCTGGTGTTTCAGTGTTTCAGTCTTAAATCTGGGTTTTGCAGTTTACCATCACAATCGGCACGAAACCAGAGAAGGTCATGCAGCAAATCGCTGTTGTGTATCAAAAGATTTGACTAATTAATTAAGGTACCCGTGCGGTTTGACCCATGCATAATTACATGTAGTGCATCCTCTCGAATCAGAGGCTGCAGATGGAATGCACATGTTAATCCTGCTTCTGTATGATGACTGTATCTAATCAACTGAATGGGGAACAACCTCATACATCCAAAAGACAAAATGTTGTGGATCATATTATTAGCCAGCACAGTCTCTCTCTCTCTCTCTCTCTCTCTCTCTCTCTCTCTTTCTCTCTCTGCCTCAACATTAAATGCATAATGGAAAAAAAAGCAATGATTTAAAGTGAAAAAAGCTCCACCACTATTGCTATGTGTGTGGGAAACAGCATCTCTTGCGAGCCAAACAGGTGCAACCAATGGACTCACATGAATAACAGCGGCATTGCGATTGAATTTGCACTCCTGCTGGGTTTGCAAGTGCGACTGATAGCAGTTACAGGCTACAGAACATACTTAAGTAATCGTAGCAATGATCAAACTGCGCTGATGCTCATACAGTTGAAATGATGGATCACTCCCACTCCTAATGGCGAGCATCAAGAAAATAGGAAAGACTCATTTCACCCAGCTATCAAAGTAAAACACTCAAACCAAGAGCCACTCGGCTGCCAGTCTTTGAGCATTCTGGATGAGGTGTATCATTGCCTTCAGCAAGGACAGATACTGTCGGTGCGATAGATTTTAGATTTCTCTTTGAATTGGCGGCGACTGTATACAACTACAAAGCAAATCTGCTGCAAAGGTCGCGCTGGTGCCTTGTGGCTATCGGATATACATTTATACATTAATCTCTTTTACATTTTGTTTTGTGGATTATTTCTTAGAGAAGCACAAAAGCCATACCAGTGTCAGTGGTTGTTTTTCAACCCCTTCTCTGTCATCGCCTCAACAGCTGAATACGTGAAGATGTTAATATTAAAATGTCAAAATTTTTTTAATCTCATCCCAGTGCCAGTATTTGGACGAGTTGGGAAACCCAAAGCGTTGGTATCTGACGTTGGGAATGAGACTCAAAAGTCAAATTTCTTGCAAATTGGACCTTAAATGATTTGTGTTTTGGAAAAGCAGCCACACAGATGGTTTATTTAAATAAAATACCAGTTTATCAAGGTTAAGAAAATGAATTCAAGCTAACACAACACTTTGAGAGAGCACGCTGAGGTTAGATCGTTAATGGGTCTGCCAGTTACGGCTGAGCTCTTATCGGTGGTGATGGTGGGAGGCTGGCCGCTGGATGACCACTGCGCTTAGCAACAACCATACTCCACACACAAACGCCCGGGGTAGCGGCGTGTTTCGACTTTGATAAGTGTCGGGCTCCTTCACATGGGTGTGTCAATTGACAAACTCAACAATAAAAGCCGTTCTATAATCCAGCAACGTACACGCAGGATAGATGGACAGGGAAAGCATTTGTGATAGCAGGATGGGTATCTCATGAATTTTCAATGTGGCATCTCTCTCCTCAGTGTCTCTAACCTCATGTATTTGTAAAGGCCCCTTTCATCACTTATGTCAACTTCACCTACGGATAACCAACAGAGGATATGCAGCCTTCCCTTTTGCATGAAATTGTCTTGTGTCAGATGGCTGCCATACGGAGGGAAAGGCGCTGAACATTAGTCACGGATATGTCTGTTTCGGGAAAAAGTGAGTGTCTATCAGCCACTGAATAACCTTTACTATTATAAGAGTGTCACTGTCTATCACGGCGGTGACACTGATGGCAAGTCTGTGTTACTCAAACAGGAAACAGCAAATGCTGCGAGCTCCGGTTTGAATGAGGGGCAACTGCGAGACGGAAATAACAACGTCGAGCTCCCATTTGACTCACTTGTTACCTAAATTAATTCTGCGTGAATCGTCAGAGGACTGTTCTGAGGGAAGCGTGAATGAGTTTAACAACGAGCGTCCGCAAGACATCCTCATTCATGATAGCAGCAACTGGAATCCAGAGATAGTAGAACGAGGGCGTCGTCTCCCAGCTGGGGAGCCGCATCACAGCGGTAAACTTTCCGAGTTGACTTCTGAGCTCGAAATCCCGCGCCGCGAAAACAACAACACGACGAACGCGATCTAACCTGACCGCCCCGCTGTTCTTAAAGCAGAGGACTGTTGGAAAAGGTGGCTGATGTGTTTAGGGAGTCGAGGTCATGACTGTGCAATATTTATGCCGGTGTCAGACACAGATGTTCGCTGCAATGGAGGGTGAGAACGCGATCGCGAGAAATGCAGTTTGTTTTTTTTTTTCCCCCCATTGTGTCTGCAAAAACCCGACATGAAAAATGAATAAAACACACACAGTAGGAAAATTGGGTAAATGAATATTCATGCCCTGGATCACTCTAACAAGCACTGTGAGTCTTAAAAATGCCTTTTCACTGTCTACAGTTGTGCATTCAGTTCCCTTTGTATGCTAACTGCATTTGCCTGATTGCTTTTTCTGTTTGTGAATGGTTTGTTTGGAGAAAGGCCCTGGCATGGGGTATAAGGCATCACTTAATCCTCCGGCAATAAGAAAGAAAGGATAAGAAACAATGTGAAGGCATGGCAGAACAGGCATGCAATGACGCTTCTCAATGGTGATCATTCCGGCATTCTCTGGCACAGCATGCTCAATGGATTTTCCGGTCGTGCTGCATGCCTCGCGCACTGCCAGAAGCCAAGTGACTGAATTGACAGAATGTTGTCATTTAAATGAGACCTTTATTGAAGATGTGCGCTGTTCTGGGCGGACAGAGATTTTGTTTGGTCGTCTGAGTGGAGCTAGGTGCATTCTGAGGCAGAACGAGATAAAGGTCGTTGAGGATGGGACTCTCTTTTTTTTTTTTTGTCCTCAATTTTTGTTCATTGTTGAATTTGAATGCACCGGTCGTGTTCAGCTGTTTGTGTAGGTACAACAAGCAACGCCAAGAAATTCCACTCATTTTCTACAAGCAGAGACTCGCCAGCTGAAATCAAATACGGCGTTACACACCGTCCATGTGAGGGGGAACTTTTTTGCCCATCACATCTTTAACTTTAGTCTTTTTTTAGGATTTGTGAAGCAACTGGACCAAAATCAATGTATAAGAAGTTCATCAACATGTATAAGTGCAAAACAAATGGATCGTTGTAAATATCCTTCGTCCTCTACCAATTTTGTGATTGGATTTTTGTTGATTTATGGACTATTTCACACTCTGTTGATGGTTTTATCGCATTTTTTGAATGTTTTCAACTAAAATTCATACACGTTGCTCTTTTGACTCAATGTCGGTCAACAGTTTTAGTTGAGGTCTGGGCTCAACACTCTGATGTCTGGGTCTTTAGACCATCATTCCCGTGTTTCAGGTGAATTTCTAAACGATGACAACCACAACGATATAAAGAAAGCTGTGTGGGAAATCGTGACATTCCATGCTGAATAGGAATTCTCCTTCTTAGCTCGTGACCTTCTTCTATTCTGTGTCTGTGAGCTCAGTGTAGCTGTCTTTGATGAGACTGAGGTATAAAAGGACTGTGGAGACCAAGGTTGGATTAATTGGTCTGTCTCAGTACATCATGCATGTGCGTCAGCCCAAGGATAGAGTATAGCATGCAGTTTGACCCAGGTCACTCCATACATGGACATCCAGCGATAGGTTCAATAAACTACTGTTCAGGAAGCTCTTCAGAATGGCGATTATACTCCTTGATCAATAAACGCTGCTTCTTACGACATCGGGTCTCCTGGCATCTTCTTCATAACCACGAGTCCACCAACTCTGCAGAACATCCAGCACACATGCTATATGTCAAATACCAAACACATTATTACAGCGGCTGAAAGCACAACCTTAAAGGAGTCATCACCCGGAAATCGCAATTTCTCTCGTTAAATCATGCATATTGGTGTTGGACCTCTGTTGAAACTTGCCTGAAAAGCTGGAGTTTGAAAGTGGCTTATTTTTTTCGCTTTGGCTCTTTTTCCAAACAGGAATAGCGCGCAATAGTGCGTGTTCCTAAAGCACGAGATTTTGACTCTGCTCCTGTGATGACGTTACCACAGGAGGCTACTTGCATATTAAGCATCGGCTCACAGCCGTCCTCAGCCAGAGTGAGCACGCCGAATCTGCTTATTTCTCTGTCATTTTCACGCCATACATCGTGACCGCCAGCATTAAAACTCAGGTCTTACATGTAAAACACGAGTGTGAAAAGTAAGACGGAAAAAAAAAGAATTTACCATTCTGAGACATCCTGCTGTAAACGTGTCTCTTCCACCGTCTCTGCCTCTTCACTCTCCCGTTCGGGTTCCGACTCCGGCTCGTACATAAATGCCTGAATTCCGTAAGGTTCGTAATTTAGTGTGTGCGCCATGACAGCGGGCTGTTTATGTTTTGGAGTCTGTGTGTGCATGCAGGCTCGCCCCCCATTCCGGCTCTGTCCTTCCTGCGGCCAATCAACGCGCGCCTCATTACATATTAATACAATGCACATCCGGACCGGTCAAAACCTCGCGCATAATCTTGCGTGAGAAAGTCGCGGTATGAAAAAGTGTCAGAACAAGCTCTAAGTTTGATTTTTTAAATTTTTTTTTTTTCTAATAAGTTTTAAGAATTGATCCAAAGCGATCCAAGAGGGACTGGATATGTAAAAAACCAGGTGATGACTCCTTTAAATGCTCTTCATAGCGGCAGCTGTTTCTTTTCTTTATTATCTCAGAACGCGGACATTCCTACAGACAGAAAGAGATGCTTACAACATGTCCGGCGCTGTGATGTAATGTGGGCTGGATTGTTCCCGATGCATTGACAAGTGTTCCGCTCTATCATTTCATCACTGTTGTTTGGTTTAAGCAGCAGTTCCAGAGCTACCCGTATTCAGATGGGCTGCCTCCAGCTGTATCTGCCTCCTCTGCCCTTGACGTCCATGCTCTGCATATTTAATTCTCCGCTCACCCCCTCACTTTGCCTCTGCGCAACACTTGCCTCCTCTCTTACTGTCGAGAGCGCCTCTGCGTGTGAATTTTTACAGGTTCAAAGATCAAAGCGGAGAATCCCAACGGAGATACAGACAGAGAGAGAATGAAAGCGAAGATAAAGAGACTTCGAAATCCCCTCCAGTCTCCATATTTAGATGTTTGTCAACACTTTGTTTGTGTGTTTTACTGCAACCTCGGTTCCTCGCCGAGGTTTTTGCACCCCGCAGCCTTGTTTGGACTGTTTAAGGAACCTGACAGCTACTTTTGTCGTGACGGAGCACCAACACATATTCACTCACATCCCACTGCAATTCCCTGTTTTGTCAGAAATTAAAGTAACAAACACTTTTTTTTTCGTATCAATTTAGAAAACTTTGATCTTTACAGCTCGATGGGATAAAAAAAAAAAAAAAAGACAAATGCTCAAAAGCAGAGACCGTCTTGCGATGGCATCAACGTGTTGAGCGGCTGTCGCAATCAGAAGAAATAGCCTGAGACGCAATCAGTCACTGACTTTCTTTGTCCAACAGACAATCCTTAGATCCCTATGAGATTTTTATTAAACGTAATGGTTTCGTCCATGTCTTTCCTCAAGGTTATCAGTAATGTGCAGATTCCTGAATCACCATAGGGCCTCTGTTTCGCCCATGGATAGAGTAAATGAAAAAGATGCTATCAGATCCGACCACTGGATCACATCATGTGCGTTCAAAATGCAACAGTCCACAGTACGGTGGCGGTAGTTAATGTGATTGTAAAAGCCTGACACATCCTGTAAAACTACAGTAAATCTAACTGACACACTGAGATAATGTTGTCTTTTGATAGCTGACAATTGCTTTTTAAGAATATGCAGTTTTTTAAACGCACAATCTGTCAAGTTTGTCAGACAAAAACAATGAAAACAAAATACTTTGATGATGTTGTATTAACGTGCAGTTGTCTTCATAGTTACAGAACAATCATGGCAGGTGACATTCTCTCTCTGACGTGCCACAGACAGAAACCTTCAAGGACAAGTTAATATGCCACAGTTTAATTCTTATCATGTTAAGTCTCATTGCCGACTTCCTTCCTCACTCTCAGGCTCTCAGGTGCAACAGGTGACCGAAAGAAATGAACTGCTACCTTAAATAATACTAGGCTGTCTCTAGGTATGAAAGTTGTTAGAAAAAAGATAAATATATTCTATACATCTCAATAAAATATATAACAAAGTTATGTTAATTCTCAGACATTTCAATGCTGAGATGTTAAATATTACACTGGATCCTTAAAACAAATGTCACTTTGTGATTTATTAGGTTCTAGAAAGGCGTTCAATTCTACAAGCGCTACTCAATAAATACACCTCTCCCCAGGGCTGCATTTGTCTCATTTCCAGATTTGGAAGGGTTGCTTGAATAATGTATTCTGAGACTGTTTCTAATTACCCGTTAAGAAATGTTGTCAGTGACCAAATCCAAGAATCACAATGTTAAAGGTGGTAGAAAAAAAACTCAGCCCAATTCAACGTCGCTGCTGTTCGAGTCATCTGCACCCTCGAGTGGTTGCCAGTTTGTTGCACTGAAGCTACCTAACATTGCCAACACAAGTAAACATTGCTCACATTAGTTAGCAAAGGTAAGCTAATTTTGCTAACGCTCGCCACCAAATGTTAACATTGCCAGCGCTAGCTTACGTAAACATTAGCTAGCTGACGGAAGGGCAGTAGAGTATGCTGGGCACGTACTATGCAACTCCATTTTTTATATTTGTGTTTTTTTCTTGGCAACTACCAAGACTGTTGACAGCGTTGACAAAGGTAAATGGTACCAATCGTCACATCAAACAGACGGAACTGACAAACATAAAAATTAGTGATTCACAATCATAATAATGTTTTTAATAAAAAGAGATACTGTCATTCTGCACATTTCTACAAGTTCTGCAGATGCATTATTTGGAAAAAAATGTGTGTCTACATAAAAATTGTATCAATATGACCTTTAAAGTAATGTAACGTTATTACTTTCCATTACTTTTGGATTACTTCAATACCAAGTATTCTAATAAAGACAAGAAAAAAGAAAACAGTTTGCTGACAAACGTCATTGTAATGTTAATGTTAATGATGTGTTTCTGCTTTAAGGACAAAAAAGAAAAGGAGAAATTAATCCCACCCTGTGGAACAGAGGCTGTGATAATGAATTAGCAGCTGCGGTTTCACTTGAGACCAGAACAATGCTGTAATGGATGCGTGTGCATGACAGCATTGTTCGTTATGCTGGACTCAGAGATGCCACCTTTTCGGTTCTATTGTGGATGGGCGAGATCAAAACTATCATGTCAGGTCAATCGTTGTGGTCGCTGATGATTACGTCTGGTCGATCAGAGTACCTGCCAACCTCCAACGCCTATTACAGAGGAGACCCAACTTGGGATTTTCGTTCATTTATGATCTTGCTCATGCACACCGTCTCAATAAGCCCTCATTTGAAATCATGACAAAGTTTCAGAGTGCGACAGAGAGCTTCGCTGTAACCATGGTAACCCGTTATCACTCATCTGCCTGCAGCCTCACACGGCGGAGAGCTGCTGACTCTTGACAGTCCGCGCGCTGTCAGTGTCTTCTTTTGATGCCGTTATCAGTCATGAATCTGTTTCGGACGTATGGTGTGAGACCACGTGAAATGTGTTAATTGGGCGAGTCTCGCGGTCAGTGTGTTGAAGAATGTAAACCCTGATAATCATCCCCATTTTTTAGGAAAATGTATCCGTAATCTGATTTTGTGTTTATTTATTTATTTTCTGTCGCTTCAACGGAGCGCAATTATCAATTAACGCCAGTTCCATGTATTCTGTTGCTCCCCATGCCTGCTCATTATGGTGTCAGTGCTGTATGTGTTTGACTGGCGCCGCACAACAGATGGTGCAGAGGAATGAGCAGGGAACAGTTGGTCTTAATTAACCTTTCTATTCTGTAGTGTCAGTCATGTCAATCAGGTGCTGTCGCCGGAGACGAGCCCGGGCTGAAGAAAGCGGGTCAGGGTTGCAAACCGGGAGATGAGCAGTGCGAGGAGATTGTGAGCGTCATTGAAGTGGACAAGTGAACAGCATTGCAGCGAGAGGAGAGCTGAAGGTCTGAGCGGAGATTTGGGAATAAGTGGTAAAAGGGGGAGAGTAACTTTTGACCTCGCTGTGTGAATGACAGATGAAGAGTGGGAGTTTGTGGTCGGCCGGATGTTTGTTTCAACTCTAAAATTCACGCTGCGGCCCCCCGAGCATGACTCGAAGCCGGCCCGATTTTTTTTGACCCGCGTTTTTGATGAGCAAAGCTTCTCGTTTCGTAACAAGACAGAGAAACAAGATCGGGAGAAAACGGCCACATCAGACGCCCGCGAAATGCCGTGGTCCTGTTCTCTCTCGTATCCTAATAAGGCAGGGCAGACGATGTTAATGACTTTTTCTCAAAATGGGTAATTGAAGTGTTTGTCGGCTTCTCCAGCCCGTTCCTGAGGCAAAAAAAAAAAAAAGCATAGATTAGAATGTGCCCATCACAGTTCTCGCATCGCGGAAATCACAGCGTTCCCAAAAGCACAAAAGCTTTGCATGAGAAAATGTTACTTCACACATCAGCTGATGCATCTTCAGCCAGAACAGACAGAATGTTGGGGTAGTTTCAAGTGTAAAATGGCAAAGATGTGCACTAATCTATGAAGGACAGATTGTTCTAGGTTGAAAACAGGAGGGCATTTCATTCTACATGAAAAAAAAAAAAACTGACAACACTGCAAAGCAACAAACTCCCGAGGCAAACAACAAACGAACATCTCCCCAGGCTGTGCGCTTATAATTAGAAGTCTACTAATCAGCTGGAGTATTTAGTTTATCTGCCTGGATGTCAGGATTTTCTTTGTCCAACTGTTGGTAGCGCTCGTTTATGCACTGAACAACTACCTCGTCCCCGGAAAAAGGTCGTTGGTTTATGGGTTGTGAAGTTGTTGTAATTGTAGCCGATATGTAAATCTAAACCTGAATGTGCTTTTCACGTTTGAGAAGACGTGAGGCGTTGAGAAGGCACGCTCGGCCTCCTCAATTCCATCAATCATCCCTGAGAAAATGAAACCTTCAAGTTTTGAGCTGAATTCCTTGCTATGGATGGAAAGTCTGACGGAACCCCTGCAGCTGATCTGACATCAGTAAGGCGTGATTGATACTCACACAGTGTTGATGGCCATGGCCGGAGGGATCATGCGTTCGGGTTTGGACGTCCATCCGTCCGTTCGCCTCCTTCTTGTGAACGCGGCGTCTCCGGAAACTCCTTTAAGGAATTCCTCCTTTAAAGCTTGACCTTAAAGTCGTCTGTTTTGTTTATGTCTGTGTAAGAGTTGTGTAAAGGATATCTCAGGTACGCAGGGGGGAATTTCCTCAACTTCGGTACAAATGTCGAGGCTGAACTGATTAGATGATAATGACAATAAACATTTACACACATTTTTTACAGTGTAAAATTATGAAGTTGCGTCTTTTTTTCCTTACTTTTTTGGTCATTGCTTTTTGTTTTTCTTGTTCAGCCTGACAACTGGTTAGTAGAACGAGTGATGAGGATATACAAGACTTCTCAAGAGGAAGGGAGTCTTAAAACCAGAAAATATACAGTACAATATTTCATGAAAAAAAAAAAAAAAGAAAATACCAAAAGTCAAAAATCTATAGTTTACATATCTTGATACATTCACATGACATCAGTGCCACCCAGAGCATATCGGCATTAGATTTAGTCCACAGTTAAGCAACAGTTTAAAACTATTCCAATTGTGCTGCTGGCAGATATGAGCAGACATGCTGCCTCCAGTGCTGTGGTAATAGTGAAAGATTGATCTGCAAGACATGCTCAACAATTAATTCATGAATTGATTTTCTGCTCGGGATTAGGATAGCTGCAGTCTCTCAGAAAGAAGCTGTGGTGTCTCGGGCCTGGAGCAAATTTTGTTCACTAATAAGTTGAACAGAAGAGGACATGAAGGTCAGGGAGTGTTTCGGCAGAGGCACCGAGTGACTGAAATGAAGGGCAGCGCGAGCATATGTTGGAGTGAGGCGAGCGTGTTCACGAAAAAGGAACACTGATGGAAAACTTCAACACAGCCAGAGAGTAACAACAGAAGCGTGGGTTTTTTTGTGGGTTTTTTTTTTTTTTTTACGCGCTGCACACCTGAGATATTGAGCGTGATGATCACGCTTTGCTCTAAATTCACACCCACAGCTTTTCTGATTAACATGTTGATTTATCACTCTGTTGGAAAAAAAATATATTATCTGATGCTGGAGCACCTGTAGCAGCCGCGGTGCTAAATCATGATGGGCCTGTATGCGGCATTCTTTATGGGCTCATCTCCATAAAACTGGCTGGTGATAACGTTGTTTTCCGGAGTCAGTTAAGAAAGATTCATCAATTACTCTGCCGCGGCGATGACCCTCGCATACTACCTACATTTTTAACAGGCCGTACTTGGAGCACATTCATGAAGACATTACTGACTTGATTGATTTGAATTCACGTGTCAGGCCTCATTGGCGCTCAGGCCATATGGACTCGGAAGGCATTACTCATGTACGGCGATCAACGCACTACTTTTTTTGTGTTTTCCACGTCTCTTCCTCCTAACAAGGAAAGCCTTTAACAGCAAGCATACTCGCTGGATCCTGACACGTACGAAGATGGATGGTAATGACCAGCCTTTGCGTTGCTGTAAAGTATGCAGCTGCATGGAGTGCCCTCTCCTTCTGGCAAGTCATTAAGAGTGCATCATCAGGGTCTTCCTCCACACCTGGAAAAGCAGGTGCAGGGCCTCGACCTCGTAATGGAGTACAAGGTGAGCTCAAATTGTAGACAACTCCCTGTTTGGGAAGTCCAGGAGGCAGCGGGAGAGGAGCGTGTGTTTGGTGTGTGTGTGTGTGTGTGTGTGTTTATACAAGCACTTTTAGAAATGAAAAAAATCTCCTTTGCTGTAAAAATTTGATAGCCACAAACAACGAAGCGGTCTTCACCGCAGTGCAGAGCTCACAGCCGTTATGGGTGGCAGCCTAAAATCTTATCTTTTCACATAAAATATTGAGGAAACGCATCACATCCGACCAATCAGGTGACATTCTGCATGCAAATTGTTATTGCCTCTCATTCGACTATAAATCATTGTATTTAATTACCAGTTTAAGGGAGGCTTAGATTAAAGAACTCATTTGCATTATTGAGCATCAGACCACTCTGCTAGAAAATATATGTACTTCGTCAGAGAGATAATGACTCAGTCGAAGAAACAGCACAACAAGACGGTGCCACATTTTACTGTACGCCATAAAAATGAATCAAGGGCATAGATTAAGTTGCTCGGCACAGGCCCGGTCCCATGAGGACAGATCGGTGCGATGAAAACCAGGTTTACGTGAGGAGACGCGGTAATGGCTGTTGATTCTCAAGTGTCTATTTGACATTGGTTGTGGCCCTTAAGAACAAAGCGCAATACTTATGCAAAGTACTAATCAAGTAGTATCAAAATGCACCATGCCAGTCTTGCTTAAGTGCTTTCTTGGCAGATGTGGACATTTACTACGTGTGTGTGCGAGTGTGTGTGTGTGTGTGTTTGTGTTTCTGAGAGACAGAGAGTGAAAGAGAAGGATAATAGTTCTCACTTCATCTTGAAATCGTCATTACACGAGCCTATGGAAATGTTTCTCACGTGGCAGTTTGTATCGAACGAAACACTCCCTATAGTCCACGAACCTGACACGAATATAAAACAGCGGACCCATGTCCGTAACCTCAAGCCAGTCATTTGCCATGGCATCTGTGAGGGTAATGGGAGAGGACAAGAGGGGGTGGGGATGTGACACTCATTGCATGCACCTCTGGCTGAGGCAGGCATGCCTGAAGAGGTATGTGAAAGTGAACTGATTTAGGCCGCTAAGACTAGCGACCGTCCGTCACACCGGCGGCAAAGTAAATTTGAGAGAAATGAGCCCTTATAGATAGTGTATTGGTCCTGACTGCAGGCAGTCAGCATCCATTTATGGTAATGGCGTGGCACACAAACCAAGGTGCCTGCCTCGGGGTGCTGCTTATTTTCTTCTTTTCCCCTCACTGCACTGTTTCTGTGTGTTAAACCGCCCTTAAACGATTCTCTTTATTGTAGCTGCCATGCTCAGAATTAACTGTTACGCCCAGTTAAGAAATCCTGAGACTTTTAATCAGTCCGTGCCTTTAAAAGGTCACGCTTTCTTTTTTATTCTCTTTTTTTTTTTTGTTCACTTTTCTTTTTTTATCCTCCATCTGAACTTCTGCATCTGCTTTAAAGTCCCCCTCATTATTGATTTATGACATTATTTGACCAAATCTGATCTAATTCCACAATGTTGAAACGTGACCCAGGGTTAACATCATAAGTTAATATTTCATTTGCCCCCGCTGTAACTTCGGTCATTTAGACAATGTTGATAGGCCATTATTAGTGAGTGATGGAGTGATTGCTAATGAGGAGGATAGAGTATGCAGCCAAGCCCCAGCTGATGAAGTGTGATAGATAAGGGGACGAAATTGTCTCGCTAATGTGTAATTGAGTTCGAAAAGACATCATCATCCTGAGGTGAGGGACGGTTATAGATGACCCCCTATTATTTTATTATTGCAGCAACTTTTGAGATATGAGAATGTTCATGTTTTCCATGTCGCTTCCCTTTAATGTGACGCGGTTAACGAGGCGCTTAAGGAGACGTGTCGGCGAAGGTGGAGAATTTCACGACGTATTTAAAATCACGCGCAGGTGCTCATTTACTGTATTTCAGATACCATCATGTCCAGAAACAGAACGGGATGAACAAGGTTGATTATGCCATAGAGTAAATGAGTTTATAAAGGGTAAAACATATATCTTAGTGTCAGTGTGCACCACCATACAAGAGGGGTAGTTTAAAGTTCCCATATTATAGAAAGTAATACCTCCGTTTGTTGTTCCAGGAAAGTGCTCAGTCCACAGAAAACAAAAAATCACAACCCATATTCACAAACTGTGCCTTTAAAAAAGCAATCAGGGCTACCGTAACGTTGTGACGTCACAACTATGCATTTACTGCTCTAAGCCACGCCCCCAACATGGTTTGATTGCAAGAACACCAACAGAGCTGATGCAAAACACAGTGGGTGGGCGTTCTCAGGCCTGTGAGAGCTGGCCAATCAGAGTAGACTGGGCATATTTGGGAGGGGGCGGTCCTTAAAGAGATAAAAACGCTTCGCTCGGACAGAGAGTGCATAGAGGTGCTGCAACAATAGACAGTGTGAGAAATGAGAAAATATCTAGTTGGACATTAATGCATGTAAACATTTTCTAGGAGATAACCAACGTAAAGGCATGACCCATAAAAGGAGCATTATACAGGACCTTTAAATATGCGGGCATATAGTTCACGCACATAAAAACAGGACAGAGCTTAACCGCAAGATGTGTGTCTTTAAAAAAGCCGTTCATACACTAAACACACCATGTTTATGTTTCATTTGCAGTTAAATCACACAAGCAGTGACCTCACCGTTTTCGTTCTTCATAAACAGCCACTTAGCTTGATTACCTCCCACTCACTACTCTCCTGCGCTCGCAGAGCTGTCAGAGCCTTTTTCCCCAACAGCATCCCACCGCTCCATTGTGACACTGTCTGGAAGATTAAATGTATGGATCGCAGTTTCCCGGGCGAGACCACCTGAGTGGCAATGAGTCGGGATAGCATCACCTCCCCTATCTGGGCCACGCCACAGTGGACTCAGGTTCCAGACCAGCAGGAGTTGATCAGTCAGCGAGCAAGGCATTAATCTGCTGTGACACACTGACTCTCCCCTTGGAGGACGTCCGGCGCTGGGAAGCGGTCCAACAGCACTGCCTATTGCTGCTAGAGTAATGCAGGGTGTCAGAGAAGCTGGCATGGATGGAGGGACAGGGTATGGAGGGATGGAGGTGAACGGACAGAAGGAGGGGGAATGCTGAGATGCTGGATCAGCGGGTGAGAAGAGAGGGATACGGGGAGGAATAAGAGCGATGGAATGTGGCATGGAGCAGATAAGGACTATAAGTTAGTTTGAAAAGACGCCGAGCTAAGCTGCAAGTGAGAGCGAAATCTCTGTTGGCCGGACCTTCTCCTGTTCTGTGTTCAGAATCTGTGAGGAGTGACTGTACTATCTTTACAGGCATCTGAATCTTGTTATCGCAGTGTTGCAGTTTAGGGCTCGGGTAGTTTATCGGTCATAGGCAGGTACCCACATACAATACAGTGATTTCTCTCTGCTACCAGTCACTAATCTTTGAAAACACAGATTAACATACAACGACTAAGTCAAATGCATTAATGTTTTTCTTATCCTGTGAAAGAAAAGCCTCAGTAAGCATTTATGCATTGTGACATATCAATACACATAAGGTAGCTATAGTTTCAAAATGATCCCCAGATATACAGCGTATAAAATAATATTTTTGATAACAATTTGTGTCTGATTTGGCGTTTTTCAGTTAAACCAACCAGATTCTGCCGTGATTAAATCAACCGGTCATGTTGTCGCTATCGAACTCTAAATCTATTCTCCTCTCAGTTTCAGTGCAAAATCATTCCGACCCTCCTCCACCCTGTTCGCCCCAAGTCCAAGTCCAGTTAATCAGATCCCACCTCATCACATCCAGATCGTTGGCCGTTCACCATCAGCACATCATCACCACCACCACCACCACCACTCACTACTTCACCTTCCATTTTGAAGTATAATGGCCGTCAAGATGAGGCCTGGTTGTCAAAGACTCATATTTCTCATCTGATATGATGGGGAAAAAGTATTTATTCACTCCTGGATTAAATAGTTTAAGAAGCAGCCACTGAAACATTGGTAAAGACCAAAAGCAGAGCTAAAAGAGAGTCGACGCCGGTACTTATATTTGCCGGGTGACTGGAAACAAATCATTAATAATGCAAGTTTGTTATTGCTAGACTTGTAAATAACTTAAAGACAAATGCTATGGTGATCCCGACTGTGTCAGGCAGCTCAGCTCAGAGCAGTATCCAGAACTGGAGCTTTAGTGTTTGGCTGAATATCACTCAGGGTCAGTTTCTTTACAGTTTCTGTTCTCATATACGAGACAGACGTTAATCTAATCAGTGTTTGTAGTGATGAGTGACTGCAGGCGGATATACTGTAAGAGAATTTAATTTTCTCTTGTTGTTTGAAGGAGTTCCTCGAAGAGCAAGATTCCTGCGCACTGCCTCTATATTTAACGTGCAATCGGCACATGAGTCTTTCAATCAGTATATCACTCAGTTTAATATTCAGGTCCCCACAGACTGTCATCAAAGCCTGGATTATTATGAGAAGAATTATGCATATATATATATAACATAGGCGCCTTGATGCCACAGTTGATTTCACTGAGGTATCAAAGAGCTGAACTGGAGACACTAATTGCATTATGAAGGGTTATACATCATTTGTGATATGAAGAGTGACACAATGAAGGCCTCTATAGAATGGAAAAAAAAAAATCGGTGTCGTAATAAACTTCTCAGTACATTTCAGCCATCCCCACATCGAAACAGCATCACACAAAATGTGGATATGTCAAAGGCTGATAAAAACATATATATTGAATGTAAGAGCAGTGTGTAGGAAATGAGACATGTTGTAAATCACAGTCCCAAGACACCTGGGTAAATTGACTGGAACAATAATAGTAAGCGGGGATGTTGTTGCACTGACCAAATACTAAATAATACATGACCAAATAACGGTTTCAAGCAAGTACAACACTCAGCTGGCAGAAGGTAACGACTCAACAGACTTATGATCAAAGCACGCCTGTATATACAATGGCAGAGAGATGCATACACGCACACACGCACACACACACACAAAGGAATGTTCTTTATTTTGACGAACAGAATGCACATTATTTGAAATAACTCCCTCAACTTCCCCATGTTGTATGCCCAGGTATGTGTAATATGAGACGATGTACCTTTTTCACTGGTAAGTCTGGACAAAAGTCCCAAGTCAGATTAATGTAATGCCGCGCTAAGTGTTGGGATAAATCAAATAGCTCCTGTCTCCAGAGCCCCTTCTTCCTCCACCGCCCAGTTTGTCTCCGAGGAATGCTGAGCATAAACATCAAAGCAGAAATAACATTAATCTAGCACTCTGATGTTGGACTTTGTTCCAGAAACTTTCTTTCATATGAAAATACAGAAGGAGTTCCTATGCTTCTCTGCATGCTAATCGCTCCGGTTTTCAAGTTTACATAATCAGTGTCCTGCACTGGTGCAGTGACACCAGGGGGGAGCGTTGGGAGAGTAATGGACCGATGCATATGCCATGCAGGGGGATCAGGTGCAGGGAAGTCATGCTTGCTGCACTCCCCCAGGGCTTGGAAGACAAAGGCTGAAGACCCGCCCCACAAATGTCAGAGAGAGCACCTGCTGCCATGAATAACTACAGAGATAACAGAGGCAGGACACACGGCCACCTGCTGGGAGGGCGCGCACAGGCCACGGTGCTTCACAGAAGAGTGAAGACATTCAGGGGAACAGAGAACAGAGCACAGCATGGTGGTTAATTACCGCAACATGCTGCAACAAACCACGGCTGGGTTGTTTTCTTGTAAGTAATACTTAATAATACTAGAAGTTAAGAGAACAATTACACGAGATTCAACCCGTAGCATTATTATCAGTTAACATTTCAATTTTTTCTTGCAACAAGGTGTTTTATCTATATTGTGTCCTTTTATAGGCTTACTGTTAAGAGCCCTTGTAATTGAAGGTTGTACCAGTCATTGTCTGGTTGGTAGAACTCCTTAATATTCACTGGGTCTGACTCTGAACCTGCTGGGAGTACAGATGTTTGAGATTTCTCTGAGGAAATCCAGCAAATTTTTACAGCACCTGCTGACAATGCCTGTGTCTGATGGCGAAGTAACCAAGAAAGATATGCAGAAAGTAGGATTTAAATGACTCGAAGATAAGACAGGAAAAGACACGAAATTATAACTTCACGTCGGGTTCTGCCAAAAATGAAATAAGGTCACAATCTGCTACTAATTTCTCTAAGGAGTGTTCAATTTGCTGTAGGTGAAAAAGTGCATTTGGCTCTTAAAGCGGAGTCATTTAAAGATTGATACAAAATCAAAAATGTATAAATATAATATATAATTTTGTGACTGACGCATGACCTATTGTACAGGGAACATGGGAACTCTCAGTAATGAATATAGAAAACACTTCAGGTGGCAGGTCTGCAAGTTTTGTGGTAACTTGGTGGTAACTTACCAAACAACACAACTACAATTTATTTTGAATTTGAATTTTCTTCTTGATAATAATATTTTCCAATAAGCAGTTAATAAATAGCTGGTCATTTCTTACATTTATAGGTTTCCTCTGGCTGGTTTTTGCTAAACTTCTGCTAATCATTCCATTTTAACTTCCAACCTGTATATGTCTAACTTCCCCCTGAGCAGGCCACTTGATGAAATGAGCTGTTGCAGCTTAACTTCCAACGCGTTTCCATCCAAATTTCAACACATGTTGAAGTAATTAGTGTGGAACTGGGTGACATTTCAAACAAATTTCAAATGTTCATTCCAGACCTGTAAAATTGAGTTTTACCTTAAAGAAATAGACCACAGTTATTGTAACAAGGACGTGTGTAATATGCACTTTACAGGATCTCTTTAATTTGACTTATTTTAAGTTGTTCAGCACCATAAACCTACAAACACAAGCCAAAGGGTCAGATCTGAAACATCGAGTGGTGTCTGATGTTTTCCTTGTCTAAATCTTTTGTTTTCCTGTTCGTCAGCATGACACGCTATGTTTCCCCCAAAATTTGATGGGAAAAGAATGGCAAAATTAGATCATGATAAGCAGAGAAATTGAAAAAATGTACATTTCAAAGCCAAAAATAATCATCTTCATGCTACCTCTGTTTGTTCAGTGTCGGGTCCATCTTTTATCATGGCCTCCATTTCACTTGCTAAGGCTTGCTAATGCTAGCCAATTTAAAAACTTAGACTGTAGGGACAAAACCAGACAGTTTGTCACATAGCTGTGTAAAATTATTCATAAATTGAACTGTAGTGTTTGTTTGAGAAGGTAAACTATATGTGTTTATGTTTTGGGGGATTTTATTGTGTTCAAATAGTAGCATATAGCTTAGCAGGCTACATTTTTTTTGATGTTGTGTTTGGCAGCAGAGGTGAGATTTAGCATTGGTGCCACTACAGCACTCCCACCGCTGCTAATCTAAAAAACCTTGCAGAACACCCAGATTCACACCATTAATCATTTGTTTTCCAGCAAAAAATAGCAATACTCTTCCCTTCCCTGTAATCTCTTTTGACAGAATCACCATTGTAGAAGAAGATTATGTGTGACTTTCATTGCTTGAAGGGTGGGACTGCTCCTGACAGCCAATCAGTGTCTTGAATAGCGATTTCAGAGAGCGCACTGGTACATGTGCTCTGGTAAAAGTTAAGCAAAACCGAGTTTATGAATAAATACTGTTTGAGTCGACGGTGACACTGTGACAACTTTAAACTCGGTAACTCAAGTTGCGGAAAGGAAGCTGGGCAAAGTAAGAGCTCCATGTTGACCTTCCTATAGTACCCAGAACTGAAAACTGAAATAGAAGTTGTGTCTTTGCTCAGTAAACAACAAAAAGCGAACCACAGCTACAGCCACAGCTGCCGGCATGAGGGTTTTACTCTGCAATCTAACGCCTTCACCTCAACAGACCCTCACCATGTATTTGTCTTCTTTCAGAAAACCAGAGAAATAAATTAGTTTTTGAAGCATGGAAACCCTGTTGTGGACAGAATTAAGTTTCGAGGTGCAGAGAAAAGGGGAAGAATGTGGTTAAGAAATGCACACAGTTACAGAAGTACATGAGATTCCTCAGTCAACAGTCAGAAAAACACGATGCCACGTCCTGTTCCAGCCTCGCTGATCGCTCCACGCCTCCGTGAACATGGTGCAGTAAGTTTTGCTCGTGAGGTTTTTAAGTCGGCTTCCTCGTGTGTGGAAATAATGAACGCTATTACTTTTTGAACTGTAAATGTCGGCTTTCAGAGTGGAGGAATTTCATTGTACAGAGAAACTTGCTTCTTTAACTGTGCATATGACTATATATGCTTTGAACTGTACTGAGCTGCAGTCTAATGTATGAATTTCAAATGGTATTGAGGCTGTCTGTGGACACATTGGTGAATAATTTTATTACAGGCACAATCAGCAGGCAATTTGCTAATTTTACAAGGATGGAGGTTATTATCCAAGACGTCCATTATCCCAGCAAAGGTCCAGATTTACCCAGTTGGGTCTGAATTTAAGTGGGTATGTTTGCTGATTTTGAACAACCAGTGGGAAGAATAAACATCTAAATGTCTGTTTTTGATTAAAATGTCTGGTTTTGCTGCCTGTTACATCTGGCTGCTGTCTCCCATCTGGAGAGGGATAACAGATAAGGAAAGGGACATGCATGTTGTTCACGTTGCTAACAGGTTCCATGCCACCGCCCCCTTTAAATGTCTTAGAAGGGTATAATTCTGCCTGGTTGGAAAAATCCTGAGACCGATGATGAAGCTGGCAAATCTGTGAAGGCTTGGGTGGTGATGGGCAGTTTGAAAAAAAAAAAAAGGCAAAGAGAGAGAGTCACACTTTAAAAAGACGGCGGCGAGATGATAGGCTGTCTGATTTGAACATCTGACAGCCGCAGATAATGACAGCAGGAATTACAAGCGAGCGTGTGCGAGAGGAGTGAATGACAGGATGGCATGAGAAATAAACTAGAGGCCTCAGCTTTACAAAAGGACCGTCTTCCTGGCTGAACCTTTCGCCGGAGCTTCATACGTCCCTCCTGTCTGACTACATCTGACTGCCCTTTTCAAAACACCAGTCAGTTTTTCATCTGGCCTGGAAACAAGTGGGTGGAGAGTTAACGGTTGATCAATGCTCGCTGGAGAACATAGTGTTTACTCAACTCTCGAGCCGAGAATGCAAGTATCGACTGACTCCGGGCAGGTTACACTCGTATATAAGCACACAATGAAACAGTTGATGCTGTATTCAGGTGAGAAGTTGATTATAAATACAAATTTCGAATGGACACATTTTGCAGAAACATAATTACGCTGCGGTACATATACTATCTATTACAACAGCGACCCGCAACCCTTTGCACTTGACTCAGTAAAAATGAGTGGATGGGTGGCTGGCACTTCATATTGAGCATATACTTGCAAATGCAGCCTGATGGCGAAGACAGATAGGGGTGCAGAGGGCAAGAGGGGCACCATAAATCAACATCTATTTGAGCTGACACATTTAGTTTGGAGTGATGTCTCGTCGCCATCCCGAAGGCACTGGACGCAGACCTCATAGCACCGCTGCTGCTCCATGACAGTGGGCATGATTGCATGTTTCGCAACAACAACACTGCTCGGAGAAAGCTTCTTTTATTTTTTTTTCCTCCATTTCTCTGTTATGTTGTATCTGTTCTTTTTTAGGAGTGACAATGCGGCATTAAAATTGACTGAGCTGTCGGCCTCGATAGCAGTGGGACAAACGTCAATATGTCAATATTTTTCTTACAAAAAAAATCAGAATATACGATCAAATTAATTATTGTGTCTACTGCTTACGGTAAAACAATCGCTTGCCCACGTGAGAGATGGGGAGAAGATTTTTCTGGTTTGACCCGAAAGCAAAGCACTCAGGATAAGGAACAGAAAAACAAACGAGCTTTAATTCACAGCCGGAAACCAAAAATCACATCAGTTCAAAAGTTCAAATTCCAAAACAAGAGGTAGCAACACAAAACAAGAAGGGCAAAGCACAAATCGGGTAAAACATAAAGAATAAAGCCAGAAACATCAACCAGAAACATGCGACGGGGAGGCAGGGGAACCCGGCCCAGGGGAAGAAAACTGACATCAACAACACGCAAAGGGCTGATTGACTGACAAGACACGGGTGAACAGAAAATGGGCGGGGAATCACAAAAAAAGGAGGAAATGGAAAGCAACACAAGACACATGAGGACATAACTTCAAAATAAAACAGGAAATAAGAGAAACACAAGCTGAAACATGACAGAAATGCGTTATCTAGCAAGATTAATGGGTTGGCTCTGGGCTCAAACTGAACACCACACCAAGAACTTGTTTATCACCAGAAACTTGTTTAGTAAGAGTTTAGAGTGATAGATTCTGACATGTTCAATGACAGGGAAACATAATCAGACATCTCACTACTTCTCCATGCAGCAGAGGCTTTTTCTCCGGTGTTCATCTGCATGCTGCGTCTGACTCTGTCTCCCAGAAATTACATTTACATACAACTTATTTGCCACAGCGGATGCATTTTGAAGCGAACTAAAGGCCTAATAGATCACAGGTTCCAGTAACATAACAATTTGAAATGTTGTGAATTAACTCACAGCCCTGATTACAAAAGTTGTTTAAAGTCCAAAAGACTATTATTTAATGGTTTGCCTCATTAACTTAATTTGATTTTTATAAATATATGCTTATTCTGAATTTCTGGCCAGCAACACGTTTTAAACAAGTTGGTACAGGGACAACAAAAGACTGGGGAAGTTGTGAAATGCTCATAAAACAACTTACCTCATTGGTATCACAGGTGATAGTGTTATAATTTGGTTTAAAAGGGGCATCTTCTAAAGGTTCAGTCATTCCAAAGAAAGGATGGGTCAACATACACCACTCTGCGAAACACATGGTTGCAAAAACATATATTGCTTCATGAGCTCGGGTAATTAACATACCTGGCAAGTCACAAGAATGTCGAAACTTAAATGTCAGAATGTTCAGTGGCAACTAATGTTATTTATTTTCCAGCTGTGTATCGGATCTCGCAAGACGATCTGTTCGTAGTAAAAACAGTGTCAACACACACGTGCACTTCATTCAATCACAATTTAACAAAAACAAACTAACAAAACACTGCCTATGAGTTATAACATAATTTGGTACATCATAAACATCATTTAACACTTAACACTCATACCACAATATGGTTACAAAGATTCAGTTTGCTGCAAGACAAGCTACAATGTGTGTGTCGCTCACAAGCACCTTTAGCAAACTTACCTGTGAGCAACAATTGTTAACAGGCAGCTGAAGAAATGTCGAACTTTTACACAAAGACTCAAAGACCATAATGCCCCCCATCAATTTCCCCCAAAACATATCACTTTTTTTTTTTTCTGGATGTAACAAATGTAACACTAAACTGCAGCTTACTGGCTATTTT
This sequence comes from Sparus aurata, assembly GCF_900880675.1. Taxonomy (NCBI): domain Eukaryota; kingdom Metazoa; phylum Chordata; class Actinopteri; order Spariformes; family Sparidae; genus Sparus; species Sparus aurata. The sequence continues at coordinate 6,213,157 of NC_044194.1, read as the reverse complement.
TCCAAACAACAAAACACCTGCTGTGTTTGTTAAAAAGACAATGTGCACTGCGGCAGCGGTGGCGTCTTCAAAGTAACGACACACATACAGTAATATGACAATATGGACAGTATGTAGGCTGTGAGCCACAAAGACACGACCCTAATGATCAATCAAAAGTAAGTCTTAAAATATTTCCATATCTAAAGCATTGCTTGGGGACACATTTTGGTGCGATGTAACCTGCATACCCTTCACTTTATATCTGAAGTTGTTACTTGGCAGGTTGTGCAGCAGCTTTGCTGCTCTTTCCTATTGGAGACTTACAAAAAGGGACTAGATTTACTGTTTAAATAAAAGCACGTTATATTTCAACTCCCACTTCAGCAGACAGAATGTGGCTGTAGTGAAAAGAAGCTATGTCTTAAACCCAGTTGTGTCTATATTATGTTGCACTGAATCCCAGGAACTGATGGACAATGTATGGCTACTGTGATACACAAAGCCCGGTGAGTGCAGACTCATCCTTATTTGAATTTCAAAGTAAGTAACATCCTAAAAGAAGCTGTGGTTGTGTTTGTGTGATAGAGGGAGCAGAAGGGTGAAAGAGAAATAACGATGCTGCTCCTTCAGCTCGGCTCCCTCTGCTTTTCCATCCTTCTATACAGTAGATTGTATTCATGCAGCTTTACTTACAGCTCCCTACTTTAACTACAGACTTGGATCACTTTAAATATATTTTTTTTACTTTTACCCCAGGGGAGAGGTTTTCTAAAATAGTATTAGGTTAAGTAATCAATATGTGGACTCTCAAAAGAAAGTGGACAAACTTTGCGTTCCAGCTTCTCAACAGCCCATTAGCTAAGTCTCTAAACACCATTTCCATTTTTCAATACACTTGAGTCAAACTTTACTTTTTTTTTTTCGTGTCGCTTTCCGCCATCAATATTGCGAACAAACTCATCATGCAAAGACCCGTTTTGCAAAAGTCAAATTATGCTGAATTTATCAAACACGGTGGCACTTTTGCTTATTTGGCATTAAACCTGTAATATGGTTCTCTTTGATGCATTTTTTCCTGAATTAGAGTATGTCAAATTGACGAATGATTGAATTAAAAATATATATAATTTTTGCCTCCGAATGGTAAAAGCCAGGGTAAAAGGTCTGCCCGTGGTCTGAGACGACCTCATGTGGGACTCGAGCGAGCAGTTGGCGTCGGAAGCCAATTTAAAGTAACAGGGCACAGTCAGTGAATGCACCCCAGCTCTTTGTCATGAGAAATTAGCAGCAGCTTGTTTAATGTCTTTAGGATTATGATGATGTGAAATGTAATTACGATCATGGTAATGATGATTAAAATGTGGATGCCTCCAAGGTAAAACAAAATGGGAGAGAAAAATAGGCTGTAAATGAATTGGTTTTTAAATGATCAACTGCTGAGCATCAGACTAGGCTACCAGACACAGCAGAAGAGCGATTAGCTTTGGTTTGAGCAACGCAAGGCTACATCCGCTCGCATGGAGTGTTTAATTCCCTCATTCCCAAGTCTTTACTCTCATCATCATCTCCCTGCCTTCATTTCAAGGCTTGTTTCCATGTCTCGTTGAGAAAACAAATGGCTCTTCGAGTAGTCCTGAGGCCAATTAGTCTGCTTCATGGTCACAGTCATTGAGGTTGACTGGTAGCTGCTCTGTTGCTCAACAGTTGGTGCAGTGTGTTTAGTTCGACTAGTGAGACATTCATTTGGATTAGACTTAAACACCAGGAAGATCAACCATGAACCGCCAACCAGATATGAACTATCACATCTCTAACCTGTGCAGATGTTCGACTTGTCCTTGAAGAACATTATCGGAAACAATAGTTTGAGATCTAAGCGCTTGAAGACATTTCATTAAAGAGGGAGTGGGCCACTTTTGAGTGGTTGACCCAATCGGCACTTCATGTGGGTTACCAGGGCTAGGTGAGCAACCCACATGAAGGCAGGTTGGGTCAACCACCTGCTGAAACTCAGGGCTCACACTTGTCCTTGACGACTCTGCAAGGACACTCCCACACAGAGTTTAAAAGCCTGCGACTCCCCTCCAGTGAGTTAGAACTGAAGAAGCCCCTTGGATGAGAGGTGAAACGTCTTCAAGAACCTGAAACAAGTCCAGCTGAATGTGAAGGGCACAGACATCAAGGTCATTAAACACACACGTGAAGTTTATGACCGAGACTATGACATCAAAACGCCTGCAGCCGTTGTTTTCTACGTAAGCTCGCACTTACGGCAGCATAAAATGTCAGTGACTTGGTTTTTGCTGCAAAAGCTGTACGGGGACATTTTACTTTTCAGCTTTTTAAAAAATCTTTTAGTCCCCAGCTACTTCTGTTGTCTTGAAGAATGCTGCAGCTCACAGTTTGGATTTCAGACAATCGGATGAGACGACACATATTTTATTAATTAGCGTATAATTTTATTTTTTGAGCTGATGGCTTAAATTATTCACTTTTTCTTCTCTTTGCCCTTTCTGCCACGATGCTAGCTGATCACTAACAACGTGTTTTGACCCCAGTAGCTTGCGGTGCACAGAATTTACATCCCCGTTGTTAATAATCACCCTCATACGGTGTAATAAGTGTTTGTATTTCAGGCACAGTTTGACTTCGGGGCTCTCGGCTTTTACTTGATTTTATGCAACTCGTGCACGTTCCGTTCCCGTCCAGCGGTTCTCTTAAAATAAACAAAAAAAAAAGGCGGAGATTTGTTTGCCAGTCGGTTGCCACAGGTGGGAAAGCTTTAGTCAATCTTGAACACTGTCAGCAGATTATTACACACGCATCAGGAAAACCACTCCCAACAAGGCGGTAAGACTGCCGTTAGCAGGAGATTCCAGTGGATTGGCAGAGCACCAGAGAGCCGGACTTGAGGAGGCGCAGGTGGCACAGCGGAATACGGAATAATTTAAGAAAAAACAGAGGAAGTGGCAAAGGCAGCAGCAGCAGAACGACTGGAGAAGAGCGAGCTGCAGCTGGCCAGGAGGACATCTACCCACCGGTTTATATGTTTATGTGAGCTGCTCACACTTCCTGTCAGAATCATAGTCCATTCAATCACAAGGATACCGCAGGCTTTCACAATGTATTTGATATATTTTTTGTAGACAAGGGAACCTATTTAGGCACCGATCAGAGGAATACGTTTGGGTTTGTGGGCTATGGGTTTGTTTGGGTTTGGTTTTGAATGTTTTGTTAGAGTATAAAAGAGCAGACAGAAGGTAGAAACAGATGTGGGTCAGAGTGGGTCCGAAAAAATGAACTGAAACTTAACATCATTATTCAAACGCGGTTCCTGATTAAAGTGGAAAAACAAAGGAGGCTCAGCGGGCTCCTTCCCAAAACGCAGATTCAGATATCAGAGACGCACAAAAAGTAAACTGAAAAGAGAAAGGGATGAACTATTAATCATATGGGTTATCGTTTGAGGCTATGTGTGCCTCTCTGCACGGTTACCAAGATTTCTTCCCCTGCACGTCTGTTACTGATCACATTTTGTGATTACTTCCAGGTGGAATAAGGTGTAAATCCTGGCTCCAACTGCGAAATAAAAAAACATAAAAATATTTCCAAACGACATCTTTTTCATCGCTTCTCTCGGTGGTGGCACAGTGGCGATGTGGGAATCCAACAGAGTGCCAGTTTATTAAAACACGCATTTGTTTGTGTGCCACATTCTGTCTGTTTAGCACCATGTCCAACAGCCCTCACTTCTCTCCCTTCCATCCTTGTCACTGTTCCCATCCATCTTTTTACATTTTCCCTCGGTTTCCTGAGGCATTGAACTCACCACGGCGCAGGCTTGTCTACCCAACAGCTGGTGCATTCAATTCCTCCCAGTTAGGACATCTCGGGGATGATGTATTTATTGTCAGTGAAGGTTTTTTGTTGGATGAAAAACAAAAGAAAACAGTCCCCGGTCCTGTAAAACTGAAGCAGTTATTGTACTGAGTTACATTCCCCGGTGCATATTCTTTACTGTGTGCAATAAAAGAGTAGCTGCAGGGGCTGACAGCTGATTCTAAAGAGTTTCCAAATGCATTACCGAAGCTGTCCTTTTCATTCACAAAACATTTTAATCAAACCTGCCAACATGAGAGGGAGGAGATCATCTGGAGTATTTTTTAAGTTTTTTATAATTTTGTTATCATAATTACTTTTTTCAGTGCGCAGAAAACACATCATTTGTCGCACATTGTCATAATCGCCCTGTTTTAGCTCCTGTCCCTTTAAGGCCCCAACTCCTGAAATGCCCTCTCTCCTCTTGATTGGTCAGCTCACACATGCCCGACTCAGCATTGCTAACAACAGCAGAGCAGCTGTGCTAGATCAGTTTTTTACACGCCAAACTAGCAGCTTGGCAGAAACTATGCAAGTGTTTGACTCCACGACGTGGTGTGATGTCACCAAGTCACGGGATTAAAGGCCGGACTACTGACGATGCGTTTCAGGAGCAATGTTTTCGGTGGGAGAGAGGAGCTTCTGTTGACACCTTTTATAAAACACTGAAGGAAATGTAAAAAAAAAAAATGAAGCAGAATAATAGATCTGGGTTAAAAGCCAGCCTACTGGATAAATGTTTTGAATAATTTAGTCTAAGAGCTCGTATTACGGTTCTCTTGTCATGTTCCGGGGACATACACAGTACAACAACAGTTCTTCTCACTTGGCATTTTGTTAAGTCGCCAAACCAAACGTTGATGTTGTCTGGCCCAGGAGGAAGCAGACGCGGGTAAACTGTGTGCCAGAAGGAACATGGGGGTGTGACAGCGAGGTGCATCAATACGATGGCAGCAGGCAATGGACCAAGACATCTCTTGAGTGGAGCCCTCGCAGGCGAACAAAGGCATCAAAGCCCTCCCAGTGAGATCGGAGAGATCTTTCAGCATCTTTTTCAATATAAAACACTTGACGATTGAGAGATGAGGAGGGGTCGCTTCCACGGTGGGATTTCAGCGGCCGCGTTTTTCACTCGCCTGTCTCGCGTGCACCTGACAGAACCGGTTCGCTCCTGTCTTAATCCAGATGTCGACACAGGTTCACTTGTGGTGAATGTGACCCGAAAGCGTGCCTAAGTCTGTTTCATTCCATTTTTATATGGATAACTACATTATGTGCGAGGCTCCGAGCATTGCGTGCAGACTGTTGATATAAGTTCAGCCTTTTTTATGAGCAGAACCACAACAACAGATTTACAGTAGCGCTGCTTTGAATACAGTAACCTTCACAATGTCTTGAACCCTTTGATATGACTTACCACGTCATAGTGTTGACCTTTTGAGAGCCGTGGCATTTGACATGCTTTGTACATGTATTACCCTGTCTAGCCTACGGGCGTTACTATTTTAGCACTTGTGTATAGGAGAAACGCAAAAAAAAACACGAGGATGTTTCACTACTGTCGGCTGCTGGATTGACGAGGAGGCCCCGAAGTATTTCCATATAACAAGTGGCGAATCTTTATAAACGCAGCTTACTACATGCCGAGCTCCATGTACCATCAACCTGCAATTAGGAGGCGTTATCTGTGTCGTGAAAAACGTCTCACCTTATGAACCAGCTGTTCGAGGCTCATTCCCGGCTCAAAGCAGAGACCGAGCGCAGCTAATGTGAAATGGATAGAAGCCTGTAATTGTGAGCCGCGTTCCAGCTGGCATCCCGCCCTGGAAGAAGACACATCCCCCCCGCCTCTGTTTGGGTCCTTAACCAGGTCTGCCTGTTTCCCCTCTGCACATAGCTAAACGTTTAACCTCTTCAATGACTTTTCTGTTTGGAAGAAACCAAAAAAAAAGGGGAAAAAAAAAATAAAAATCTGGGCATTGCGAGCTGTGCGGTGGCGCCACTCCAGGCAGGATCAGTGGCTGTCGCTTATGCTCACAGATCAGTAAGAACTAAGGCCTGCCACTCTGTGATGGCGCGGGAGCTCCGGGGGACAGAGGCCACATTGACACAGGGGCGGGTTTCCTTTTTTCTCATTTCTGTGCCATCGACGAGCCAGCGTTTGGTTTTTCTGCTCGCTGCGCGTGTCCCTGTAAACAGCCCAGGCCCCTATTTATAATTTGTAATGTTGTTATTTGTGTTTATTTACTTTTTGTGCCAATGTTATTTTCCAACGGATTTTCCCTAAAGGCTTCCAAAATCCCCCCCAAAATTCTCTGCTCAGTTCGCAGCCTTGTGCTGGTTTTAGAGGTGCTCAGTATTATCGGGCTAAATCTCAGCCTCCGCTACATTGGAGCAGATCCGCGAGGCGGTTTATCATGCGGACAAAAATATGCATTCGCGTGCGATGCAGATGAAAAATAAAGGCGTGTTTTATTATTCCCACTAGGGAAAATTAAATGTGTTCCTTTGTTGGTTTATGCATATTCAGATTTGTGGTCCTATAGTCTGATGCATGTATTCTTGGACTGTGTTTTAGCTGTTAGGTAGAAATGGGGTCACTCCTGTCGTGAGTAATGTGCCATATCTCCGATGTATCCGTTCTGTATCTTACACTTGAATTTACCTCATGTTAATTCTGTCTCCATACTCAAGAGAGCTGGCATGATAAGATGACATTGGCTACAGCCCAGCCTCCCTCAATGTAAGATCAACAGTGCCTCCTAGGGTGACAAATGGCAGTGCATAATCTGTGCCTCCCCCCCCCCCCTCCTTTCCTCTCCTTCTCCATCTCTGTTTCCTTTTGTCTCTCTCATTTTGGGGCAGAGCCTTCGGGCTTTCTGGGAGAGACATGTTGCAGCTCAGGTTTTGCAAACGTGTAGGAGGCTTTCAAACAACTGTTGCCGTGCAAAGTTGCACCGAGTAAAGAGAGCGTGTGGAATGCTGTTACACTGCTGGAAGGTAAAGGAAAAAAAAAAAAGATAAAGAAGACACTGAAAGAAGCTTTGAGTAAGAATGGAGTATTATGAGACACAGAGAGAGAGAGAGAGAGAGAGAGAGGCAGTCATCCAAGGAAGAAAGAGCTTCTTTTTTATTTTTTTTATTTTTTTTTTTGCTGCGCCCAGGAGTTTGTCTGGCGACGAGTGAAGACGAATGAAGGCCAGCATGTCAATCATCTTTAAACAAAGACTGCGATAGTGGAGCAGCCGCAAACTGTGGAAACCGAGTAATTGTAATAATGTCTCAACATATTCTGTATGCTTCCTGCTTCTCACGGGAGAGCAGGAAAGTGTCAGGTACATTTCCTACCTTAATGTTTCCAGTATATCAGTGTCATTTTCACACAGTCGCAGGGGAAAAAAATATTCTGTGTTACGAGTTTCCTTCTAAATCCAAAAAAGCTCCCCTGCTTAAATTTGTAGGCTCAAGGAGACGCTCCCCTCGCACTTTCCGCCCTCCTGCCAACTTATTTACCGTTAATATCCTGTAATTGCTGTGGGACTTCAAGAGGAAGTCCTTAAAACAGCAGCAAACGTCAAGTGGGTCCTTGATTTGAGTACCCACGCACTTTTGGAGTTTTCCTCTTCTTGAAACTCAAAAGCCGAGCACCACCCTGCTAATTCTTGCAGGTCTTTCTCTCGCCCGGAGAGTATTTTTACGAGGCTTAGCCGATCCCTCAAAAGTCTCTTTTCGTTTTTTCCCAAAATATCCCCAGTCGGTGCGAGCGTATCTCACTGAGAATAGTCTGGTCCTTGGCTGTTCTCACCTCCAACTGCTGAAAGATTTCCAGAATATCTGATCCGAGCCGTCTTCCGTTGCCTTCCGCGAATCCTCGCTCGCCAGGCCCTTCGCTTCAAACCCGCAGAGAAGACAGCTTCCCTCATCCACGGTCAACAAGCAGCTCCTCGGGACGCCACCTTGGCAAATGATCCTCACAGCGTGTGTTGCATCCGCCCATATGACCCTGCTTCTTCGGGTGTTTTAGCTCCTCTTCTCCGGACTTTTTGCTTTGCTGTAAACGCCTACTGTCGGCATGTTTTATCAGTCGCAATGGCTGCCTGTATTTGCCAGAACAGGCAGTGGCGGACTCGAAATGCTTGACGGAAGAAAAAAAAAGGGGGGGCGCTGCCGGCTGTATGCAGCGCGGCTCCAGTGCGAAGAAAGCCATGAGACATTTATAGCGAACACAGGCGAGGGCACCCTAGAGGGCCCTTTATTAGGTCTTATCTACCACGGGGGCCACTGCGGCATTCAGTAGCATCAAATCGGGTATGTCAACCGGAACGATGTTAACAATTAAATACACGATCCTAAGCCGTGCATCCAGTCTTTCGTGATTTGAAAAATCCATATCCACCCCCCTCACACACGCATGCAGAGCTTAAACCACAAAGGGAAGACATGAAAAATGGTGTACACGGCTCTACACACTGACTGTGTGTGTGTGGGGTGGGGGGGGGGGGGGGGAGACTCCTCGTAGCCAAGTGTGAAAAATGTTCAGTGCTCTGAAATAACTGTCTGTTTTGTAAAGGAGAGCCTCACTTAGACTCATGTAGAAAGATGAGAAGCAAACTACTCAAGGAGAAAATGGAACTTTTTTTTTTTTTAAGGCCTGGGCGCGCGAGTGTGTGATGTTTGAAGCGCGGCCGTATGAGTAAAGGCGGTAAGAGTAAGTCGCGCTGACAGGTGTGCTCCCTGATGTACGCGGCTGTTTTGCACATGACAAAGCGAGATGATGCAGGTGATCAGGCGGGGCGGTGATTACGGTCAGAGGCAATCAGTCACCGGGCGCTTTGTTCTGTGCATAAAGCAAAACTTGCGGACTCGGGGAGGAACGGCGAGAGCGGGGAGACGGAGCAGGATCCAACAGCCGACTGCCGCCAGAATCCAATCCAAAGCTTTTGTCACGCTTCACTTTAGATTAGGGAAGTTATTAAAGAAGAAAATGAGTTTCAAATTAATTCAATAGAACCAGAATGCACAATGACAACAAGAATTCCTGAAAGAGTTATTTAAATGTAATTCTTTTTTCGCCATTTGAGCACCAGAACGCCACCTAGTTCCATTGTGTTTGAGAGAAGGCAGACGTCTCTACGGCTGAGATCGTCAAAACACACCAAATCGTGGCAAAATAATCACCACCGCCAACTACAACTTTGTCTGTGAGGAGAAACTGCGCGATATTGAGGTAAGACCGGACAGAATCCAAAAGCAGCGGCGAACTGCAGGGTGTTTTTTTTTGACGGGGAGGGCCAAAAATATCATCCCATCATCACATGTCGTCCACTGGAAGGGCACTCGAAACATGAGTCCACTGCTAATCCAAAATAGTAGACGATAATAACACCTATATATACTGATTAACAGAAAGTGCAGCAGTACACCAAAGTACATCTATTTGCTGATGATATTTAAGCTTTAAAGAATAGTCAAGGTAAAGTCAATGAGTGAATCCTGACCGTCTCAAATAGAATGAAATGAAAGTGTCCGTTTGGTCCCGACTGAAGCTGAGAAACAGATGGTCTTTATATTTATATCTTTTTTTTTTTTCAACTTCAATCACGTTACACATAAGAGAACCGCTGCATGATGTTTCATTAACCATGACTGTTTGTTTTTTTTCTTTTCCTCTCTGTTCCAACCAAGGTAACATCCTTATCAATCCTCACCAAATGCCAAGAAACACACAGAACGCGCTGTAAAGATGTGTCGGCGACACCCTATCACCAGAAGAAAAAGCCACCATGCAGGCAGCCACCGGTGTGTTACTGTTGTGGGAGAGCGATAAGGATGGAGGGGGAGTGGGCGGAGTGTTGTGTTTGAACTTCAGATAGCTGCGGTGATGACTTAATTCTCTTTTCTGTCTCGGTCCTGCACTCACTGACCTTTCTTTTTTAATCCCCTTCTCTCAGCCTCGGTGTTTGTCGGAGGCCCGGGCGGCGCGACCCGTCTCCAAGGATGACAAAATCAGATTCAACACATTCACCGCCCCGCTGTTTCTGTCTCAGCCCGTATTCTGATGCTCGCAAGAATAAACTACATAGTCACGAACACGCAGCAAAATGCAATGCGGGAGGTCAAAAATGTGCTTTTACTTGTTTTATATGTTGTATGTTTACCTGCGCGTTATTGGAGCGTTAGTATTTCTCTCACTGGGTCGTGCCGCTGCTCCGCGTATTAAAAATTCAAATGAGTTCTGCACGGAAGCGTGCACAAGATTCATATGTTTTTGTTTGTGAATGGGTAGGCAATGTGCAGCGAAGTGCTCCCGGCCCCGGTGTCCCTTAGGTGCCTGCTCTCCACCGACTTGTCCGCCTGTAAACACACGAGGGCAGATGGAAGGCGGCGCGTCGGCGGGGAGGGGGAGAGAGGGAGGGTAATGTACGCTGTATTATTTATCGGTTCTCATCCATGTCAATGCTTTGTGCTCATTTCCCTGTGACATTTCAGAGGTTGAGGGGGGGGGTAAAAAAAGCAACAAAACAACGTAATGGAGAGAAAGACCTTCAGCGCGGCACAATGGAGCCGAGAGAAGCGTGACGGATGAAGCAAATGCCTCGATTAACACTCGCGGCTCCCCCTCTCGTGATACCTATCCGTGCGGGCCTGGTGTGCGGATCGCGTGTACGCCAGAGCGGGAACACAACGGCGAACCAGGACTGTTCCTATGAGCTCCTTGTAATTATAGGGGAGATGTATTACGCCGGGGCCGCTCTCATCCTCTTCATCCCGTCTTCCCGCGCGCCTCTTTCATCTGTCAAGTCTAATGAACAGATGTTGCTCAGCTGTTGGAGTCAACATGATAGACGGAGCCGCTGGCAGGCACATCCTTCTGCCGAGGGAAAGTGAGAGGGGTCATCTGGACAGCGAACGGAGTGCCGGGGTGGCTCGACTCGTCCGCGCTTCTCACCTTTCCTCCCTCCCTCGCCTCTGACATTCGCCGGTCTCTCCGCCTTGAGCCCCGCCCCACCAGCACTCCACCACCCACCGTCCTGTCCATCTGAGCACCTTGTCAGCCATTCTGTTCAACTGATCACTTACCTGTAATGTGCCCTTGTCCACAAGTGGAGGAGCCAGCCGGCGAGAAAGGTCAAAATATTTATGATAAGGTCAGCGGGGCGTCAGAGAGGTGAGGACCGAGAGGACGGAGGGGAAGCGGCGGCGGGAAGGATGTGATGGAATGAAGGTCACTCAATATTTTTCGATGCTGGGAAATCAGGGTTAACGGAGAATCCAAAGAGACATCCCACTCTCGTTCCGGTTTTGGATTGTTCGGTACAGATTTGTAGAACATGAACCAGTCTCACCCGATGCTTCGCCGTCTCTCTCTCTCTCCTGCGGTTGTTGCACATTCAGACACATGGCTTCCAGGGGCGGTTCTAGGGGGGGACAACAGGGGCCAGTGCCCCCGTAACTCTGAGTCTGGACCCCCCAGTGGCCCCCCTGACAGGGAGTCTGCATCAATAATACAGTGACAGATTTCTTGCAATGATAATGTTTTGAAGGGAAAAGCAGAAATAAAATGTCTCAGCAGTTTACTACCCAGTCAAAATTGCTGAAATTGTAAACACTGTTTTGTCTAAATGAGGGATTTATCTTTTTTTCCGGGTTGTTTGTGCCCCCTAACAAAAAAGCTGGCCCCGACCTGGCCCCCCTATTAAAACTGGTCTAGAACCACCACTGACGGCTTCATCTCCTCCTGTTGGCATGAAAATGCAGAATTAAGCAAACGATGTGTCCAAAAAAACGATTTAAAGCTGGGATAGCTGTCTTTCTTTCTTTGCTAATTCATACTTTAAGAATACCTGATGAAGAAGACGTCCGTGTGGCGAGAATAAACAGTGCGATGGGAGCGCTGTTCTTTAATTTTTCTTTTGTTCATTCACTACAAGAGGGATTCAGCACCCCGTACTGAAGCTATATACTCTTATATCTATCAACCTGTGTTATGAGTTATTTTACTTAAAAAAAAGGGAAGAGAGGAAATTGATTACCTAAAAGTAACGTAACATTAGTCAAGCAGTCCAATAATTTTAAGTTAAGTTGTTTTTTTAGTTATGACAACTTAAATATTATAGTTTTCTTGTCAGTTCTAAAGTAACTGGTTTTTCTGCCTTTTATAAAAGCAAAGTCGAATTTTTTAAATTTCCAGCGAATAAAAAGCCGTCGACGGGGTTCAATGAATGTATTTGATTTAGTCGGGAAGTCACATTGCGGTTGAAATCTCTTTCACGTGCGAAACCTGAGTTCATAACAAAAAAAAACTGAGTAAGAAAATAAGATTAACAATAACGGTGAAGCCATAAAAATCAGCCCTGTAGCTATACGACGGAGGACACCGAGGTCACGTCCACGTCTTCTGGGTCTGTTTTGATTCTATGACGTACGCGATTCCAGAAATATCCAATAAAAAGGGACAAATGATGTAAAACTATGTGTTTGACGGGGCGCTTTGAACAAAGGCTGGCATCACCTCGCCGTCTGTAGTCTCATGCTGTCGTTCATCCTGCGAGCGAGGGCAGGCACTTTTCCACCTGACCTGCTGCGACAACCCGGCTCACAAGGTGGCAACAAAAAGGGAGACCACACAAAGGCACAGATTTTAATTAAACTATTTTATTCAATCAAACTGAACCAAATCTAAAGCAAATCTAAATGAACACAGCCAGACTGAAACCCGGCTGGTTAACAGCATGGGAGACGACCAGCCCAGGAGCAGAAATCAGATCAGTAATGAGAAATAACACATTTTTTTTTATTTTACTGCAAATAAGAATTACATTTACCACATCTGAATTATTATTTTAAAGGATATATAGGTATATATTTAATTTCGTGTTACTTTTCAACAACTGCATTCAACTCCCTTAAATCTCTCAGCTACGTGTTATTTCTCAAACTTTAAATCAAACTCTGAATTGTTCCAAGTCGCAGATCTTCCAGCACCTCTTTCTTTTTCTTCTTCCCTGTGTGTAGCAACCGCTAAATTTAAAGTTAATCAGCCCATTTCCCCCTGCCTGGCTGCCCCACACCCAAATGTTAATAAGAAAGGAAAGAAAAAAAAAAAAAACGAAAGCAGGCCACAGTACATTAGGTAAAGAGTGTTCCCGGCTCCAGAAAGCACAGCTGCAGCAGTGGTGCTCCTCTGCTCAATTAGCTTAGACAGTGAAGGGGATTTCAATGTACTGAGAATCTGAACTGAGAGGAGTCGTTTCATAAGTGGTCATATCTCTGACTTGTGTTGGACTCTACTTTAACTGTCCTCTCAGTGTTGGCACCACTGATGGGCAGTAACGCGTTACTGTAATCCGATTCCTTTTTTCAAGTAGCGAGTAAAGTAAGGGATTACAATTGCAAAAACAGTAATTAGATTAAGAAGAAGAAGAATCTTTATTTGTCAGACATGTAAACAGGCTGCATTACTGCGTTACTTAACCGGGGTTTTTTTTCTGAGACTGTCTCGTGAGTGACAATGACGTACGAGCGGCGCCACATCAGTGGTAAACAAGTCTCATCAAGAGACAACATGGAGCGCGGGATGGAGCAGGACCATGCAGCGTTTGATGCTTGGAAGTACCGACATTACTTTGAGTTTGACTCGGTAAAAGGTGACAAAAGCATCAGCGTCCGCTGTACGCTCTGCTTGGGTGGAAAACTTTTATCTACAGCAAAAAATTCCACCTCAAATCTGAGCAAGCACCTAGCAAGCCGGCACGGGAACGTGAAACTCACTGAAAAAAACCCCTGGATCCCCCAACTGACATGACCGCTGCGGCTACCACATCCAAATCCACTTTTCTGCTAAACAGGTGAAAATAGACTTAAGAGCGACAGGACTTAGTGCCGCTGACCTGAAGAAGCTCTTCGCTGGCTATATTGTCGAGGACAAGTTGCCCATTTCCACTGTGGACGCTGAATCGTTCCGACTCATCATAGAAAATATACCGACCAAAAGCGGTCATTTGATTACATTTTAGATGATGGAATATGCAGAAAGAATAGAATTAGGCTGAAAGGTCTATTGCTTTATAGCGTATTCAGGTAACTCAGGTAACTAACTTAGTAAAGTAACTAGTAAAGTAACTAATTACTTTTGAAAATAAGTAATCAGTAAAGTAACTGGATTACTTTCTTGGAGAAGTAAGTAAAAACCTCCCCAGCAGAGCTTGTACACGTGAATCACTATTTCTAGACTTATAATAATATAATGTAAAACAGCAAAGTTTTTAAATATACATTCATAAAGATATTAGCATAAACAAATAACAAATGATGGCATTCTTACTCATCCTAGTCTTATGAAAAACTAATAAAAACCATCAAACCTAGAACGAATAAGACATCTGACCAAATGTTGAATTGCACCGTTGATCAGTGTGTCAAGTTTCAGTCTACTCTGTAAACTGTTCCAGACAAATGAGGCGAAACATCCAAATGTCTCTTTCCAACATTAGTATTTCTTCAGGAACACACAGTGTCAGCCGGTTCTGATAACAGGTGTTATGAGTATAATGTCTTAAGCGCAGGAGTGACGACAGATAAGGCGGTCGTATTTGAAGTAGAAGTCTTGTATAGATGAATAGATATGAGCGCTGATCCTGCCGAACGGAAGAGAGAGAGGGCGGGTTGGCCGAGGCCACCCACCTCCTGATATGAGACACAATGATGGGTGCCATGTGGGCCATCAGTAATAAATCTGAGCGAGTGAGTGTTAGACAGTATTGAGGTGTGTAAGGTTAAAAGAGCATGTCTATAAATAACATCTCCATAACTCAACGGAGACAGAAAGGCTGCTTCCTCAATCCTGAAACGCAAAACAGGAACAAAGAAAGCAGGGTTGCATCCCGAATCTAATCGTATCTTCTTTTTTTTTTATGTAAAGTTGCTCTCATTCATCATCAACATCATCATACCAGTTGTTAATATAAACACTGAATAGCAAAGGACCTCAAATTTAACCCTGTGGATCGTCCTGCGTCACTCAAAGAAACCTCCATTTGTGCTAACAGGTGGTTGCTAAAGTGTTTGAGTCCAATGCTAAAAGCTTGATGAAATTGTTCTCCCATGTGTATGTGCAGGCAGGGCAGCCAGAGAAAGGTAAAAGCGCTCTACAAGCAGCAAGATGGGATAATTGCCTGCCTAATTTCATTTTATTTATTTTTTTTACTCCCGGGCAGCAGGCAAACACAAAAAAACACCCAGTTGACAATGTGAAGATGAGTCAGGCTGGTGTAAAGTGGATTACTTGCAGCTTTTGACTCTCCTTTACTTATTCTAAAAGTAAACTACTCATAAAAGATTTGTTTTTTTCTATCTGAAAATGTAAGCATCAGTGTCTTTGGCCCGTAATGCGTTAACCATCTGTTTGAATATTCTACTTCTCCACTCTGCCTACACACTTTGGAATGATTAAGGCATCCTATCAGTCCTATGCAAATAAAACCTGTCTCGAAATACATCCAGGTTCAGGGATTCATGAAGGATCTTTGCAGTAAAGTTCAACTAAGCTACACAACTGCATCTTCAGATCTGACCTCCTTCTACTTGCCAAAATAAGAATGGGAGCCTGAACAAGCCCTGGTGGGAAAAAGTCAAATGGGGTTTCTTTTTTCTTTTTTTTTATTTCTTTGTCTTGTGTCCAATCTTAATGTTACACAGTGTCCAGTGCTCTGTAGTGTGCGCTTGAGCAAAGCTAAATAAGCAGAACACTCTCCTGGCTCTAGTGAGGCCAGTAATAGATTATGCCTCCACCCACTGTCATCTCAGCACACACCTTCTGGTCATGTTCAAAATTAACTGCACTTTGGGAAAACTTTTTTTTTTAAAGCCCCTGTCAAAAGTCCTGGGTGAAGATTCAGCACCCTGTCTACTCATTGGCAATTTGAAGTGCCCCTTAACCACCCTGATATTACTATAAGGAAATTAAAAGTCTGTCCCTTCGCCTCCCTCGTCGCCTGAAGACGCATCCTTCCACTCATCAAATGTGAATCCTTAAACTGAATGAAGTCTCTGAGGGGGTCAGCTAAGAAATTTAACGCTCTGTGGCGACGCACCCCTCACATATTTTGGTTTAGCATCTGCAGGTCTCCATTGCTGCTAAATGCACTCATTTTGCATCAACCTGCACTTCTGTAGTGGTGTCGTGTACTTAATTTCCTGAAGGTGCTGAACATGTTGGAGTATGTATGCCCGCTATAAACATATATATGCTACAAAACACTTACCTGATCTTGGAAAAAAGTACACCAAGGAATCTCTGTTTGTTCTTCGGATGTACTTCACACTTGGTGTAATTTCGGAAATCTGCTGAATGTGCTGCCAAAAATGCATAAAACTATAAGATAGAATGGTTGGGAATTTGCAGAAAAAGCTGAATTTTTCAAAAGCTGAAAAGGCGGAAAAGGCTTAAAATTAAAAGGTTGAATGGGCTAACAAAGTTGAACATTTTGATAGCAGAACAGTTTCTCTCGCTGAACATGAAGCTGACTGTTTGAAAAAGATGAAACAAATTGAAAGCTGCAAATCTATTAGCTGAAAGAGCTTAAAAGGGTGAACATTTTGATAGCTGAACATAAAGCTGAATGTTTGAAGGAGATGAAAAGGTAGAAAGATGAAGATCTGAAAAGGCTGAAATGCTGTAGAGTGAGAGGTCTGAAAGAGCCTAAAAAGGTGAAAAAAGGATGAAAAGGTGAAAAGTTAAATGCTGAAAGAGCTTAAAAAGGTGAAAAAAGGATGAAAAGGTGAAAAGTTAAATGCTGAAAGAGCTTAAAGAGGTGAAAAAAGGCTGAAAAGGTGAAAAGTTAAAGGCTGAAAGAGCTTGAAATGGCTGCACGTATGCTGGAGCAGTAGCAGAGCTGAAAATGTAAAATGTCCTCGGCATGCAGCAGTAGGGGGCGTGGCTTCAGCGCTCTGGCTTCGTGACTCACCAGCGAGCTCTCTCACACAAGTCGCTGACCAATTCGGGAGGCTTATGACTGGACCTGTAAACCCCTCACATTACTAGATTATCTGTGCCAAACAGCATCTTTTGAACCGGCGCCGCACTCGCTGTTACTGAAAGGAGCTGGCACCTGCTCCCACACTCCACCGGCAGGGAAAATTGTTCCTCTGTTCATTGAACATTAAACACACATCACATTTAAACACCAGTTGACGTATCTCAAAAAAGTCCTTGAGACACACTTAACCCCAGCCCAGGGCTTCTATCAGGTATGTCAAGGAAACGGCAACTGAGGAGGATTTTAAAAGATGAAGTTGATAATAACAGTCAATAGTTCAATTTTAGCAAGCACTGACAGATGTTGAGTGATGGTTGACCTGTACTAGCCTTCTGCCGACTGAACCACCTTCCACAGGCAGGCCACAGTTCAGCCAGACTCACATTTTTCGCCCGTAAACAATCAGTCAAACATCTTTCTTCCCTGTTGCACTTCCTGTTCTGTGTCTTCAGACTCACATTGCTGCGTGTGCTCCTTCACTGTAACTGTGTGACTGCAGGCCATGTTTTGGTTTTTCATCACTGGCTTCAGCCCATTAACAAAAGTCCTCCACCACATCTCATTCTGACGAGGAAACATCCAACAAGGGCTCATTTCTTTCGCGTCGCAGTCACAACGTAGTCACAGAAACACGTGGAAACATCCAGTCCATGTCGCTTCTTTTGTCCCGACTGATTGGCAGAGCCGCAACACAAAAGGTCAGTTCAGGTCTTTCCTTGAGTGCAGCGTTAACACATAGTTGGCCTGTTTTGCAACTTTTGGACAGGCCGATTCCAATAAATGTCACGCTCTGACACACTCCCCTGCTTTAGATGTAAAACCTGCAGGGACTGGGACGGCAGTGGCACACAGATGAAGGTGGATGTTGGCTCAGAAGCTACCGAGCAGTTTGGCTGAAGTATCAAAAAGAGATTTAACACAATGCAGAGATCACGATGTTAGTTTTGTTTAAGCGATGCACTCGAGGTTGGCTTGAAATTTCTTTTTAGCTTTATTCAGCAGCATGAATACGCACCTGATCTATTATGACCTTATAGCCTTTAATAATTAAAATGTAAATGTAATTCCCACCGTCAGATTATGAGGACTTGTGTAGTTTTATTCACAATCAGCTGTTGGAACCACTTAGAAAAACCATTTTGCTGGTGTGTCTGCGATTGGACTTGCTCCTCTTAAACCCAAAGAAGAATCCTAGACAAAATATACCATATGAAGTGTTGGATAAACTAATAATATAAAATACTTGGTAAGCCTTCTCCCTGTGAATGACATTCTTCTCTAAAAATCCTGAACATAATAGAAATAATATCTTTCCCTTAAAGATGCACTTTGCAGTTTTTATCTGATACAATCTTCATACAACAGATTTTTTTGTGCCTAAAGAAAATTTAATCAACAAACTATCTTTATTTTCATGACTGAATAAACTGAATAACCAAACTGACCTCAAAGGACAACACAATTTAATACTGTTTAACTTCATGTGGCGGACCCTGCCACCTTTCTGGCCCTAAACAGTGTTCTGGGGATCTTATTTTCTTCAAGAACAGCGTGTTTATTCACTTATGGATAAAACACTTCTGAGTTGGTATGAATACCTCATTAATAATGTAAACAAAACAATTCTGAGTTTAAATTTATTTTTTCCTAAACTTTGTCCCTTTAAACTGCCTCATTCACAATGTTACCTCAGTATTTCTTACGGATTCTACAACCTTTCGTAGATGTAGCATATGCATAAACAGGTTTTGGGAACTGAATTGTGACTATATGTCACAAATCCTTCACATTGTCAATAATTCCCAACACAGTGGCATGATAAGCTGCCAGTCTTCTCACACAGAAGTGTGAAAAATGTACCATGACACCAGTTTCACCTGCTCTCCATCCCTCTCTCTCAGTTTATTTTTTTTTCCTGGGCGACATTAGTCCTGCTCTCTGCTCTCTGCTCTCACACTGCAGCAGGACGCAGCACAGAGACCCGTCGGTCGCTCGATCACGGCCACTCTGAAATGTAGCAAATACAGAGCTTTCCTCTCATTCTGAGCCCGACGACCAAAAGCAAACTACAAAAACCAACACAGCCTTTGCATGCGAGAGAATTCCCAGTGTAGCAGCAGATGTCGCACTGAAGAGCTCGCAAAGCGCTCTCTCCCTTTCTCTTTCTGCCCTTTCCCTCTCTGTCTTTCTCTCTCTGGCAGTCTCTCGCCACCCGTGACAGATGTGATCCAGAAAGAGGAGCCCCACAAGCGCCGCGCGGTGGGAAATGCAACTGGATCACACCACACGTCAGGAGGCAACAGAACAACGGAGGGGAAAGGTAGATCTGGGACGACTGAGGTTTAATTTTTCCAACAGACTGTTAATTCTGGGGCTGGTGATTGTAGAAACCAGCAGGAGAAAGATAAATCGAGAAAGCCTCAAACTGACAATCCCATTCCCCCCCTCCATCAGGCCTTTTCCTCATAAATAAACTATCTAACTAATCTAACTACCTCATGTGATATTAACATGTCAGAAAAACATTAATATAACTACGATCAATATCAACAAACACGGCTGTTGTTCATTTTCACTGCTGTCTTGTGCAAGTATCTCGAATCCATCAATTAACTCGAGCAGTTCAAGCGTAAAACAAAGGGAGATTTCTGTCACATCCATCAAAAACAATGTTAATCAGCTTGGTCTTGACACCCGCAGATGCGAGTCGATGATGACTTTTCGGTTGATTCTCGCAGCCAACAACAGAACAGTTCAGTTTTTTTTTCAGCTGTTAGCTTTGTGTTGGCCCTCCAAAGTAAAATGATTACCACACGCAACGGTTTTTTCAATCTTCCAGATGGCTTTTCCATCAAAATGCCCTCTGAGGCCGGGGGCTGGTGTGGTCTTTTGTGCTGGTCTTTGCAACCGACAGTCGAGCAGCTCTTCCTAACTCGTACCTCCAGCGTAATGCTAGCAGGTCAGGTGAGAAAAAAAAAAAAAAAAGGCTGACCTTTGCAAAGGTAGGTCTCAAGCGATGGATGGGGATTCTCACATTGGGAAAGGTGTTATTTCACATAGGCTTCTATTTTAAGTAGGCAGCACTCTGGATGTCTTTGTTAAACAGCCTGTCTTCTGACCAGGGCAGCCAACAACCGACTGGGTCGTCTGATGCCAAAGTTTCTGGATTCGTAGGCAATCCAAAAACCCATATGCATAGAATAGAGTAGAGAATAGAGACTTTTATTCGTCATTGTACAAAAATACAACGAAATAGCAGGTGCACTCAAGTACTGGATTCAAAATGCTTAAATAAAAGTAGATAAAATAGATAACCTATCCTAAAAATACAATACATTATGCTTTCATTCATCATCCATTTTCCTCACACATACTCTCATGCATGCCAGTATGTACATAAGCACTGAATAAGCGAGTTATTTTTCTATAATAAGTTCCCTTTAAACAGTCGCTTCACTTCAGTGGTTCCTAGACTTTCTGTCTGTATCAGTGGCTTTTCGTTGTAGCTCAGCAGGACTGAAGATTTTTTTTTATAGCTTACTTCAATTACGGAATAATTTTTGTAGAACTTTAAATTGCTGCTTTTAACTCTTTGCACAACTTTAAGTGTCAGATGAACTGCTTGTACTGAATTTTTAAGATATTTATATATATATTATTTTTTGAGACACAATATAATATACACAGTAATTACAAAGTCAAATGAGAATGTGTACAGATCCTATACTCATAATTGTACAACAATATGGTACACATACACTTGAGTAATTAGTCATGAACGACCTGATAAGCGTTAATGAGTGGTTCTTGAATAACTGTGATTTGAGGACTATGTATCGTAGAGATGTCAGCAGTTAATACTTGGACTCATTACTTACCAATTATTTAATCATTTGTTATTGTTATTTATCCCCCGTGAGTGAAATGATACATACTAGACGTAGTCACTGACATTTTACTTGGACTTGTCAAATCAACTGACAACTTGTTAACTACTCATCATGTGTCACTTCAGTTGAAGGGGCACAAAAAGGATAACTAATGATTCAATAATCAGTAATTAATGAGTCGTCCATAGTTTCATTCAGCAGATGGTTCATAGTTGATCAGGGATGACGCATTAAGAAGGTTATTGACACGTCAATTCACAAATATGTATGAATGAATCATTACCTGATGATTAATAAATAAAGTATCTCGCGGTCTGAATCGGTCATTCAGAAATTATTCATTGATGATTCATTATTTTTTGTAATTTTAGGTTGTACCTGACTCATTCCTCACGTGTTCCTTACATACTAATCACATTTATATGAAGAGAATTGTAAATTCTTAATGTATGTTTTTGTTCATAAATAATAAATATGCCCATGACCTTCGAACAGTATTGCGTTGTGTCTTTTCTCCTCTCAGATTGCGACACGTTTGTCCCTCTCCTGTCGTGAAAAAGCTGCTGTTTCTTGACAAATATATGACTTGGTGGTTTGGCTCTGACGAGGCACGGGGTCTGAGCTCTCTAGGGTAAATTCACCCTTATGTTGACTGACAGCTACAGTTTCTAGCTTTAAGGTGCGATGGCATGACAGACAGATTTGCCAATGTAGAGCACCTCAGCATGTTGTAACTGAGTGGTAGGTCAAATATGAGTCCACCATTGCATACATACGTGTACAGATGCAGTATCGCATGAGTGTAAGTTGTGCTTTCTCAAAGCTTAACATTTAAACAACTCCATTCCTCTGCAAAAGGTGAGAGACTGACAGGCTCTATAACTTGCGGGGTTATCAGACTGACTGATAAGGCCTTTCAATTTCCTCTGGACTTTCATCGGTCTCTGCATGAAGTCCAAACGACGAGGGCTATGCAGGGGGAGTCCATGTTGTCCCTTATTCCCAATTCAATATGAAATGCAATTGCTTTGTCTCACATTTTACTCCCAATCTGCCACACTCGACCACCTTACTCATCTAATCTCATTCCCGAACAAAGAGCTCCCCTGATATGGAGAATGAGAGATTGAAGAAGGGGATGAAGAGATAGCACAGTGCTAAGGAAGCAAATGGATGAATTAGAAACAGAAGTGGGCATCCACACAGTGAGGATTGTGTAAAACACTGTCGCGACTAATGGCCCTATTCTGGGAAAAACTGTTGATATAAGAATCAACAAAAAAAAAATCCAGCCACAATTAACTATTCCTGGAACTCACTCACTTTTAAAGAAAAAAGCAACTTGACACGAAGTCACATAACTTAATAAGCTGCTACAAGTGACACTGTTTCATTAACATAAGTGTTAGATGATATTCCAACAGTAATCTATGTTATTATTTGAGTATTTGGTCAGAAACACGTTTCTCTTCTTCCCCCTGCTCATGAAGTAAAACAGAGAAAATACATTGTCTGGCATCCCTGCCCACTTTATCCAATCAGGATGGAGAACCCTGCTAATGGATCCTCCTGTCTGCTGCAATATCACATAATACAGATGTGCGTTCATGCGGCGATGTAGAGAGGACGGAGGGGATTGCTAACTGCAAAGCGGACAGGATGTTAGCTAAAACGATGACAGCCCTTTCAGCAGCTTAAACAAGAGTACAACGACCTTAGCTGGGTTGAATACAGCTGTTTGCCTCACATCATGGTCCACTCTGACAAAGTCGAAGACGGAGTAGCATTGAAACGTTTGTTAGTGTGCACAAAGGATGTACATTTGTCAGTGTGCTCCAGCCCCTCCAACTTTTTCCTTTGGATAGATTAATATATATCTAAATGTTTTGAATATGTAAAAAAAAATTTGTTTGCTGTTCAAATAAATGCCTCTGTGTAATATCTTTTGACAGTACATACCATACCATGTTTAAGTACACGTGTGCTCTGACTTCATAGAAAATTGGAACTTGACTTGTGGACTTGGATTACATCATCTCATCTCCGCTTGTCATTCAGCGTTTGTTCAGCGACTTATCACATCGTTAAGGATCCGCCTCACGTTGTGATAAGGTGTTTAAAATCTAGTTAGTTATGTACATGTCAATGAGCGACAATAGTTATGCAGTGTGACCGAAAGGATCTCAATTTCTGTCCCTTTTGGTCCCAACAAGTCAAAATAAGATGTTGTGTGCAGCCAGACGCAGCTGTTGAAATTTTGATTACAATGCGCAGGTTCACACTGCAGATGTTTGGAGCAGCGATAGATCTAAAAATAAGAGCGGCGAGCTCTCAGTTAAAAAAATGATCAGTTAGCTCCGTCTCATAGCATGCTACCAGGGGCGCTCAGCACTTTCTAAAGGCACCGACACACCAAAGATGACACTTTCCCGACTGCATCTTGTGTCCCGCCACAGCCAAAAAACATGAAAACCACTACAGACACGTGTGGCTGAGAGCAGGTGGCTGTAATGAATCATGCACATGAAATCACAGTTAATGTATGGATGCATCTCACTCCGTTCCCAAAGCATCCTTTGGACTAATTAATACCTCAAACACGGCGCAACACACTCTGAAGTATGCAGTTTCAAGTTTGACAGTTTTTTTTTTTTTTTTTTTTCATCACAGCACGCCACACGATCACTCGTTACCAACTAGTGCGGCTCACAAGGAGTTCTTCATAAGATGGTAACCCTCACAGGAATTGCTTTATGGAATGAGGGGTATGAGGAAACCCACTCGTTCACATAGAATATTCATGACCCGCCGTGTCAACAAAGAAAGATTGGATGCTGCATATTTTCGCTAAAAGAGAAGAGGAACAATGAGCCCCAGACTAAATGTGGACCTCAGTCTCGAGATAGCATGACACAAAAATGTTGTTAGATGGAAGCTTGACCAACCTACTGGACATCTATGCCCCATGGAAAGTGTTCTTAGTAGTTATTAAATGAATGGCACTCATACAAGCTTCACAGAGGTAGACTATTATGATAAGATGCAAATAAATATGTATCCATGCAGAAGCGTACACCACTCTCTTCCCACATGCTGCCTGAGTTTGAGCAGCGCTCTGGAAGGTCACTCTCCTGATAAGGATTTTGCACCTGCTAATTTGGGACGACAGCCCATGTCATCGAGAATGTTTTTTCTAGGACCTGATTATCATCAGAGCTGCCCATGCAAATGACAGGGAGACCTTAAGGGATATCATTTTCTATTAAAATATGTAAGAGTCTAATTACAGATAAATGTCACATTAGCTGTGTGAGATATAGAGACCTGGAGTGAATGGGAGGTCGCGGGAAAGGGGCTGAAAAAGGGGGCCAAATCATATTGTGATGTGTGAGGCAGAACCGGTGGATCTAATGACGCTGTCCAACATCATTAACACACTTCAGTTAGTCCGTTGAGTGGTTTTATAGGCAACATATGAGAATATGAACGTGGATTACGAGCAGCAGGTGTATATGACGGCAGGATTATGAATTCATTCTGAAAAAAAGAAGAAGGCAATTTAAATTCACCCTGATAGGTCGTCAATTCTGGATGTCGGCGAGTCAGTATGGTACAAATGTATACAAGGGTATACTTATGAGGGTATGGTCAAATATCAATTAGATATGACTTTATGTTCAACATTTGACATTTCAGCATGAAATTGCGCTAATTAGGAGATTGGCAGCTAAATTATGTTTACGTCTGCTGGTTCAGTTTCCAGAAAAAAACAAAAAAAGACCCAAAAAAACACATACAATTCAACAAATACAATCACGTGGACCAAAAAAAATAAAAATAAAAATCATAAGGAAGGTTGCTCCACGCTTAAAAGGTTACGTTTAGCTTCTGCAATGACTTTACAGAGCAGCTAGCAGATTGTGCTCCCCAGTTGAGGTTATTTTCTTTATCCATGCTGTTAGCCACTCAAATTGTACTGTAAAGTCAGAGTAAAGGTGGTGAAGTTGCTGTCGGACGCTTTGGAGGGCAAAGTTGACTCGAACCGGGGTGAAAAACTAGGGTTGAGGAATTATTGTGGGCATGGTTATACCCATATATTGCTACTATAGCATGATTGTCAACCATTAAGATTTCAGAAGTGTTCCGTCTTTACTGTGTCATTTTGTCTCCGCTAAGTCTTTTTTAACAGCAGACGATTTGACTTGTCATATCGAGAAAATCACAGGTGTATCTAATCGCAGAGATGGCTCCGCCGATTAGCCAATAGCCCCCCGACGAAATTGCCCTGCACTCAGCCCGCAAAAAGGGGGACGTGACGTGAATATACAGTATGCAATGCGGAGCACTGTAAACATCGAGTGGACACAATCTAAGCGAGCGGTGTTGTGGTTTATAGTGCGGCAGCGTAAAGTTTTGCAAATTTGAGGTAATGACACACTGGTAGAATAATGACTTCATGTGCGTCTTTGAATTTGTTAGCTGTGTGTGTTTCAGTTTAGGCAGAAATACTAGCAAGCTAAACACGCCTGAAGATCCATGCTGTGTTTCGGGAGAAGTTAAAGGAAATGCCAAAAAACACCCATCTTTATGAAACTGAGAAAAATCCTGGATTGGTCCCTTTATCCACGGCCAGGATCAGTCCTCCGTCCTGGTTTCGTGAAATTCTGTTCTGTAGTTTTTGTGTTACCCTGCTGACAAACCAAGCAACAAAGAGACGCAGTGGGGGGGGAAAAAAAAACTCCTAGTGGAGCTAATATCAAAACAAGCCTTCAAGAGTTTATAATTGATCTTCTGACCGCAGCCACGTCGGAATCAGAGAGTGAAAACTGCTCAGACGTGCCACAAATCAATCACACCTTCCCTCATTTAATTTACCGATTGTTCAGGGATTTAATGTGACGTCCAGACGTCCGTCAAGTCGCACGCTTGAGGTGAACGAATCTGCCAGAAATTCAGGTTGCTTCTAAAACCCGTTGAGTTCAGTTCAAGGCTAAAAGTAGGTTGAATACCTCAAGAAACAAACGTCTGTCTGACCTAATCAAAAGCTGCCATTTTTAGTTGACTTGCGTTGGTCAAATCAAGATTGTTATTTTGAGTTTGAGTTATTTTACTTGGCGGTGAGATTAACTCATTTTTGGCTGCTTTCAGTGAGTTGGTTTTCATTTTCAGTTGGCAGACGCGCTCTCTTGTTGAGTCTCACTGTTGGTGGTCCAAACCACTTGGTAATAGTTGATCGAATATTAAACTTAATTCATTAGGTGGCCAGAGACACAACTCCAATGGGACCCTCATATTCAATTATCAATGGATAATTGAAGACAGTATGGAAACAGGCCCCAGGTCGATGCGTTTTATTGTGAAGGGATGCATTTAAATCATTTATAGCTCAAGTTTCTTTGTTTCTTAAATATGCGCTTGACATTAGTACTCTGGCAAACTGATGCTACCTCACACTTAAAATAATGTATAAGGTTATGAAATTTTGACACCAGTCTTGTTTTCTTACGACTGAATGCGTCGTTTTCATCAACATAAAGCCACAACTGTCTGTGGATGTCACTGAGTTTCGGCTATAGCGCTGCTCCATCCTCTAATTTGTCATTATATGTGATTTCCCTGCTTTCCATTAAACTCTGTGTACATTTGTATAAGGAAATTGCTCAACTTTTAATGAACACTCATTAAAATAGGGGGGTTATTTTCAGATATATCCCTGTTGGCTTCCACGCACCAGATTGAAACCTCTTTTCAATTACCATGCAGCCCCAAAGAGACAGGCAGCTTTTAAGGCCCTCACTGAAGACACATCATTAAAATGTAATGAGAGTTTGTCCAATTGCACCCCTGTATCATACTATACACTCATCCAATGTCCCCGTAATGGTGAATGATAACATGCAGACAATGAGGGGGTATTTACTATTTTTATAAATCATAACACTGTGTGTGTGTGTGTGTGTGTGTGTGTGGATAATAGAAAACACTGGCATCCATCCACACAATTTGGAGAATGGTTAAAAGTTTAATCACGTTGTTATATCGTGAGTTATTGTGGGGTAACTTTTGAGGCAACTCTTGAACTGAGCTACATTTTGCCACTCTGAATATAGTGATACGTAAGTGATCAGTCCCAGGTCGGTGTCCAAGCCCGTTCACCTTCAGGCGGCCAAACTCAGTTGAACTGGGCCCCCACCCGTTGTGACTCTCCCTGTGATCAGAGGGTCCAGGTCCAGGCAAACTGGCTCCATGGCAAGCTGAGCCATGAGCTAGTTAGCTAACAGTAGCTAGCGACAAACAAGGGTAGCCAGTAAATAGCATATGATACGCTGCCCCCTATGTTTTTAATCTATCTTAGAAATATGGCTAAATTTTACAAATTTCACCTTTATAAAAAAAAAAAACAAAGAAAAAAGAAAAACATCGTCTGTCGTTGAGAAATGGTGAACGAAGAGAGGTCTCTTGTGTTTAAGCAAAATTTGCAGGGATCTCCTCTTCTGGACTTTGTCGCTCTGTCACCTGACTTCCTCCTTTGTGCCTTCATAATTCATATAACAGCTAGAGGGCTTTTTGTCATTTGAATAGAAAAAGAAATCAAGAAATAGAAAATCAAGATGGATTGATAAAGGTTAAATAATCGTGTTATAGCTGTCTTGAATTTAAATTGAATCAGTAGGTGCCTAGATATTCCAGTTCCTGCTGATTAGTACGAAATTCCAAACTCTCCACGTGAACATAAATGTTAACTATTTATACAGGCAGGAATTGGGCCAGTACATATTAATAAGTGTTCCTAACCGAGACAAGAATATGAGAGGGTTCACAGTAAAGGTTTTATTTGTTTTTACTCAAACAAAGAATCAGGATTCATGTAAATCTTCTTAAACTTTCTAACTCTTGGAAACTGTATTAAACTTGATGTTCTTGAATGTCCTCCAGCGAGAACACACAGAGCAATATGGACGCCTTGAACTTACTGTGACAGCACGACAGTTCTTCAGTATGGTAAATGGAGAAACTGTTGAATGCCACAAATTGCCTTTTTCAGAAATGTCACAGCAAGAGCGGGAAGACAGCGCTGCCTGACTCATACTTGTTCCCTTTAGCATTCTGGTGCCACAGATGGGCTGAAAATCTCCATTGCAGAGAGACTCCATTGGGGTTTGGCCAATGTTTCAACAGTATGTGGACACAGTACACATAAAGAGGCTCCCAAATCCTGGAATAGCCTCCCTCGAGATCACTGAAGCTGCACAGCAAGAGCTTCTCTTCTGAGCCAAGCTTCAAGAGTACATGTTGGTCACTCAGCTTCTTCTTGACAAAATAAAAACAGACAAACAAGAGTTAGGATTTCTTTGCAAAAGTTGCTGAAGAAAAACTGATCAATTTAGCTTGAGGACAAAAACAGCTTTGTAATCATAATGGCTATGACTAGTTTGTGCTTCTGTAACTTTCTACTAAAATGAAACCCAAACCAAAAGGACCAGCCCTCTTATAGATTTTATGACCATTGTTTGACCTTGATGAGGCTGTTTTGTGCCTCGGCACCCTGAGAAAGCTCTATGCCTTATAAGTTATAAAGGCAAGAACACTGCTTCTCACGTCCCTCAAGATCAAGAAGATCTACAGTTCTTACAGTCTTAGGGCGGTCGAGGATGTCAGGTACTGGTAAGGAGCACCCACAATTGAGTGTTTGATGTTCACACGGTGGCTGTTCTGCTCTGACGTGAGATGGAAGAAGATCAAACCCTGAGATAATGTTATACTGCTGTGTTGCAGGTCATACTGTATATGTGGGGAATCTGACAAATTCTAATCATTTCATCGCTTGAGAAACTGGAAAAGTTACCGGACAGTGAAAATCTGGAGGGGAATTGGGCTGGAATAGATGAAATACAACCCATTAGCTCACATTAGCATGCAAACTTCATGGCTAACATCACCATTCAGTTATATACTGTGTTTCACTTCCAGTTTGTCCAATATATTGCACGATATTTTAGAGCCGACTCATGCCCAGGAAGCGAGGAAGTGGTTGAATGCTAACGTTAGCTGTGGCGTGATAGAAGCTAATGCGTTATCGAACGTGCCGTTTTACTTTGAAAGATTGCACAGTGTCCCGCCACAATATGTGAGGAGTGAAATGTCAGACTGCCTGGGTTTACACGGCCACAGCTGAGCTGTCATTGAGGGTTGCAGGGTGACTGCAAGAAGCCTTCTGCCGCTGGACCAACTGGGCTGCCACGTTGTGTGTTTTTAAAGAAGAATTACAACACTGAGGTTTTAAGTTTCTGTCTAAGACGCTTTTGTCATTCATGTGCACGGGCAGAGAGAGAAGAAAAATGGATGAGACGTGCTGTCTATAACTGCGGGGGGTTTTTTGTGCTAATTTTCATGGTCACACATTGCTTTGTTGTAACCAGCAAACACTGAATTAAATGATTTGCAGGTGCTCTTTCCTAGCCCGTAGGAGTAAATCACATGGCCTGTAGCCTAATCAATGTGATCAAGTAGGCCAGACCCAAGGCCAAATCTGCCCGCCAGTTGAAGCCCCAAAGACCTACAGAGTATACAGTATGATTTCAGATGGATCTATACCTCCACTATCCCCAGCACAGATGGAGAGTTGGAATGAAGAGTTGGAAGCGCTTCTCCCTCAGAGGATGTGAGAATATGGCTCAGGGACAGAACTCTCGAAAAGGACAAGAAAGAGGGAACGACGACAATAATTCAAATGATGGGTTATAAAAAAGTATAAATAGCCAGAATGAGTAGGATTACAAGGGTACGAGAAAGTGTGTGCCAGACAGGGCTCACGCCACGCACGCACACACACTCGCTCACACAGAGTCTGTCAGCTGGAAATACTCCCTAACTTGGAAGGACAACAGGGGTCGGGATTTGGCCATCAAGAGTACAAGCTGTCAAGTGTCCTCCCTTATCCTGTCCCTCGGTCCCCTCCACTAAATCCCTGAGTTCGACATCAAGGCCATTGTGATCTGATTTCATCCTATTTATCTAGTTCAGCAAACCAATTTTCTCTGTATAGCCTGTTTGGAAAATACTCCTGTTGTAGCCAATTTGCATAAAAAAAAAAGCAAAGAAAAAAAAAGTGAGCATTTGTTATTATTTGTTATTACTTCACAGTCTGCATTTGCCTACATATATATATATATATATTTATATGCTGCGTATTGTGTAGTCGGATAAATCTGTCGTGCAAAAGTCGTAATGCTGAACATTTCACAGCTGCCTCATACCGATGCAAATGTGCCACTGAAGAGAATAGCCCACCAGATGGGATGGAAGGTGTAAGTACTAAAAAAAAAGGATGGGAGGGGGGAAAAGCAATTTGAAATATGGTCCTCTTTTTTTTTTTTTTTTTTCTCTCGACGAGCTCCAGATGAGGGCCGTTGAAGATTTAAGTATAACCATGTCAGACAGGACACCGGAAAGTCACAGCTGTCCCCAAACTACACAAAGGAGAAAAAGGAGAAAAAGAGTGTCTCTGCTCGGCATCGAGACGCCGACCTCCAGGCGCAATCGCCGCGTAAACACACACTCGCATTACGTTTGATCGAATTGAAGGCAACCGCGTTTAAAAAGGAACATATCGTGCATTTGGCGGACTTTAAACATCATCGTATACCGCGCCTCTTGCTGTTCAAATCATCATGATGCATTTGCAATTAATCCATTAGTAGAGGTGGCAATCTAGAAAAACAAAAAAATGAGTCTGCCTCTGCACCCGTCGGCTAATGTTAGAGCTCAGAGCTTCATCGCACCCACGTAGCCCTCACTAAACTCCCATAAACCTCTTACATGCAAGTTATGGATGTTTGTTTCACTTTGATATGCATTCAGTGACTGGATAAAATATAAGGCCTGCCCCCCGAAGACAAATTGTAGATCTCAATCCATTTGCATATCATTTCTTACGCCAACAGGTCCGTGCAACAGCGGTGGCGTTTCTAATGCTTGCCTTCGCCTTTATACACATGACAGAGACTGGGTTTTAAGTGGGATCTATCGGTCTATGTACTGGTGATTGCCAGGAGGGGTGGGCGTGATCATCACCAAGATCAGGTTACCTCAATGCGTCACCTCAGTCGCGCTACGGAGCCAACAGAGAGTCTGTCAGGAAGCATTTTCTCTCGGATGCTAATTAATAAGCTTTCGGTTGATGAACAACGTGGACCTATATCCAGGAAATAGTGCCAGCTACATCAATCGCAGACAACGTATGGCACTCGAAACCATTTTGCATGTACTAATCAGTATTCATTGATCTCTAGTGCAACAGCTCTGTAAAGGATGAATGGTATCGCTGTCGTAACATTTCAGTGTAAGAACCAGCAACAGAGGTGGACGGTGAACATAAGCAAGAGGGAAACTAACCGATGAAGCAGATCTGCGTGTTTTGAGAGTTTTAAGTGCGATAAGATAGTTTTAATTGGGAGACACAGGAGCCGTTTTGCAGTCGTTACAAAGTAAGACGCAACTTTGAAGCAGAGTTTCCTGTTGTTTTTATCCTCGGAACCCATCACAATGAGCCGTATTTATAGAGAATGTCACAGGGAAAAGGTTCAGGTGGAAAAAGTTAATTAGTTTCACCCCGACGATCAGAATTTCAACTCCGACGTCCTACTGCTAAATAATTCCTTAAAAACAAAGCGGGGCAATAATTAGAGGTCTGCGACACCGCTATTCAGTTTGGATCTCATACCGAGTGAAACGAGGGCCAGAATCTATATTTTATCTGAAGCAGCTGTCAGGGAGGAAATACGGTACGTTGGTTCTAGGTAACCTCCGGATATATTGACGTTACCACAGAATCATTTGCCAAACACGAGGCTTTTCTTTTAACTATACTCTGTTAATATATTGATCGCATTTTCAGACATAAACACAAAACATGAGAGTTTTTTAACCGTAAATGACAAATGCTCATCAGCAGAGGCACACATGCTGCAGCACTGAGGCGAATGCCCCACGTGCACAGGACGTCACGACAGATATTCTAAACAAGACTTCAGATCAGTCGTTTCGACGCTATGGGGAGCAAGAACATAATCTTCAAAACAAAAGGAGGGGAGACGATTCCAGAGACGTCAGATTCTGCGTGTAGTTGCGTTAAAGTTTACCAGCCGTTCTGTGACAAAACCCTTATTGAGATCCTCCTCAAAGAGGCCGTCCTTCAGACTTTGTGTAGCTCGGCTGAAGGGTGTTTCCAGCCTGACCTTGCCGTTGCCGCTCACAGACACGCTGCCACTCTGCATGCTGGCTTCTTTGACATCCGCGTGTCGGTGGTGTGAAAGCGGAGCAGCATGAATCTTTTCATAGTCATCATTGAATCACACTTTACACTATCTGCTGACCTGCGCTGCACAATGTCCTCAGAAGGGTGGTGATGAAGGAACTCTTAGAATGAACGTAATTTGAATTTGAATCCTGTATTTTCTTCAGGGTCGCGACACGCCGAGCTTATCTCAAAGGACTAACTCCGGCTAAAACACTCCAAGACGTCACTTAATGTCGAACCTGAAGGGACTGCAAAGACTCCGCTGGATTTTCAAGGGGCACAAAACTGCCTTCACCGCTAATCTGACCCCTGATTGGACAGCCCAGATGCCCTGTGCAAGATTTCAAATCCACACTATAGTCGCTGAGATATTTCAGTCCGGGGCCAATGTGGTGGAACGAGGAAAACTGACAAGCATCCTACCGTGAACGTGAATTGAAAGTATGCCCCGATTAAAGTGACAACTGGCACAGCAAAGTGCCCACACAAATTATTATCTCTGCTTTGCAATGGGATTTGGAGCTTTTGGTCCTTTGCTTGGTGGAGGCCACGAATCAGCCAACGGGCCAACGGCGCCTGAAGCCTGACTGACAGCCAAGTGCGTTCGCAAGTGAAAACAACTGCCGTGTGGGCGTGTGTGAGTTAATAATGCAACAGTGGGTAACATTTTTCATGAATGGATATCTATAATGCATCGTATGTACCTATATAATGCATTAACACATGTTTAATACATTGCGTACTATGTTTGATGTATTATTAAGAGTTACTATAAAGGTCCGTGCAGCATTATTACTGCATGTCTCATAAATAGTCTTCAGGGTTACACTACTATATACCTGTCAAGTATCAGTTGCTTTAACACCCTCGTTTCAGCTCTTCTCATCAAAGTTGATGATATTATTTGAGTTACAAAATAATAACACCAAGCTAATGAGTGCATTAGAACATGCGGAGGAGTTTCCGGCCGCCTGGAGCCATTTGCGCTCGTGTTTTGTGTGTTTTAGCGTAGCCACATTTTAGGGGTTACATTTAGATTTCAGAGTGAACTGATTGGAGACGAGTTTTAAGGGAACAAAATTGGCGACTCTGACTTTGGTTTTCTCGCCGCAGACGGATTCAGAATGAGCATAAATGAGTTCTTTCTTGATTGGGGTGAGCTTCAGGTTAGGGCATGCCTCCAGGCGATGACTCTGAGTCAATAGAGCGTCCTCAAGCCTGACCTGACTCCTCAATGTACGTGTCGATTGGTTTGTAGGTTAAAACAACCCGAACGCTGGAAAAAAGGGCCAATCTGAAATCCTCATTATCTACTTTGTAAGCTCAGAAAGAGGGCAAAAACTTTCAAAAGGCTTGGTCACGGTGTGAAATTTGAGCCGCGCGTCCTTGTTAGCAGCTCTCTGCATGCTCACGTTTGCCACCAGATTGTATCTGATGACGTAAGTTCTCCACTGAATTCTTTAGATTTTACATGGAAGCTAAAAAGCGAGGCTGTGACGCTGATTTTCCTTTAAATACAGAGTAAGTTAGGCGTAGAGTTGTGTAGTGATATGATACATATGAAGCAACATTTCTTTGATTGCAGTGTTGTAATATTGTTGGTCATCAGCTCATATAAGAATGGAAATCTTTGATCTGGCTCAAAATTTGCCATAACAGCGCTGATTTTTTCCTTCACAAAAGATTCATTGCCAGCCTCAAAAATGTGTAGTTCAAGCGCCTAAAATGTCAGAAACACAGGGCAGAAAACAGTGCAGGGTGGTGAAATACTTACAGAGCAGTTAGTTAGAATATCTGTCCAGTGGAGGACCGGCTATTAACTCGCACATTTGGGCGTCTTTTGAGATATCCGTGTCTTAATTCCACGCCGCACGCTAATTCTCACGTCTGTCACGTGGTCACACTGGACACAGCATCCTAAAACACGCCTGATTTTTGAGTTTGCTCTCTCGATGCGCAATATTGTCAGACAATCCAATGCAGGAAGGAAATACAAGTTCTACTCACAGCAAAGTATTAATATTGTTGGGAAAAAAACAAAAAAACAGAAGATACCCCGGGCACAGCGGTGCGTCCCTCCTGGGTGCAGCTGGTGCAGGGCAAACCACAGCGGACAAAAGAAAATCAATATTCCAGCACACACCAGGATACGAAAGTGCGTTGATGTGCTGTATACTACTTCCACTGGCAAAAACAGCACACCAAGTATATAGTTTATATTATACACAGCTAGTGTGGAATTGGAAACCAGACATTGAATTCTCTACCAGCTCTATGTTAGTGATGCTTTCTGTCTGACCCGGAGCTTTGGGCTCTCTGGAGACTTAAACTAATCACATATTCCCGCACTGGCTGTAAATGCACTCATAGCTTTCACAAAAAAATGCATAATTTAAATTAAAGTATTTTAAAGCAAGTCAAAAATCGTACCTGGATGCCTCTGTGCATTAATGTCTCGAGTGGAAAATCATCCGTGCCTGATTTTGGCTTTTATTCAAAAATACTGATGCAGTGACGAGTTCAGATAAAATAATGATCAGCTACTTTTTTTTGCAGCTTCATACATACAGTAAACACTGTTGGGTGGCGTTACTTTCAGATGTAACTTGATTTCGATTAAATTATTATTTTTTTTATTATTATTATCAGGAGTTGCTAAGAAAAATCATCAAACAGTCCGTTTTCTCCCGGTGTGGGCGGTGGTTTTTATATCTTAAGGTTACAGACAGAATAATGCGGGTTTATTTTCCTAAATTAACCTCCGAACAAGCTGTCAAGTGACATGATGCCTTCGGTTTGGCCGAGGAATATACATCCAGCCTACTTGTCACCCTGCTGTGTTCCGTTTCATACTCAGAACGCAGCAGTTCGATGGCAAAATCTTCCAAATCCTGACGCCAACTCAGCTCTCGTAGAGATGCACGAACACGGGCGTATAAGTGCTCGTGTCTTTGATGTCATTACATACTAAGTCAACTCAGTCAAACTCAATTATTTCTCCCATCGTCAAAATGATGTTCGAATACTTCTTTTTTTTTTTTTAACTGTAGTATCTCAAGAGCTCAGACTCACTCAGCTCTGCTCACACCATTAAGCCCTTAAAGCAACGGAGCAAACCGCAAATTGATTGAGACTGCATGCAAACGTTACAGAAGACTGACTCTGCAAAAAAAAAAAGGAGCATTTCAACAGGTAGGTACTGTAGGGAGGAAGGCCCTGCCCCATCTGCCCCACTGCTCTTTTACTTTAAGAATGTTCTTTCTTCATTATCTCACCCTCGTCCTGTGTTTTCCTTTAGTTCCTGTCGTTCCTGTTCTTAGTTGTGGTGGTGTTCATTCCTGTGACACCAAGGCTGACGTAGGACCGCGTGTCCAAGTCCCCCATGTGCCCGAAAAAGGACGCTTTAAAAGGCAGGTCACCTATTCTACCTCTGTTAAACCTTCCAGCGCAGCTCCGGGCTTACAGAAGAAAACTCATATCCTTCAGGATATAACCAGACACGCACGCTTACAAAGCCTTAAAACTCACACACACTCTCAGATATCACTAGGACCGATATTTACACTTTGAAACAGACACAGCCCTGTCTGCACACACACACACACACACACACACACACATAAACACACATGTTTATGTGCGTGTGCATACTGTATTTTCGCACACCCCTGTGGGGTATGTTAGACTGCACAGCTAACCCATAAAACCCCGGCTTATCGCCTCTTTGAGCATCTTGGTTCTGCGGTTGGCCCAATCCATCCCAAGGCTCCTCTGATAATCAGCCGTCTCTGTTTGGCCCCAAGTGTGGGAGAATATCCCGAGGTCTGGAGATATGAGATCCAAGCCGAGGCTTCAGTGTGCAAATACAGTGCGGCTAGAGCGAAAAGAGTTGTGCGGATCCACAAAAGCACCCAGGCTGCGCGTGTGTGGGAACACATCCGGAAGTGCACTTGTTTACCGTGAGCGGAATGAGTGGCACTGGACCTCATAAAAAGGCTGAGATGCTCTGGCTTAGAGATCAGACGCGTGTGGGATATCGTTTTCTCTTGGTCCGACATCACATGCTGGCTCGTTGCTGCGGCCCCTCTCGTGAAAAAACACCAAAGGAGAGACATATGGAGAGCATGTTAAAGTAAGGGAAACTGGGAGTTGGGGGGGTTGGTAAAGGGAAAGAAAATGAAAAGATAAGCCACATCAAGTGCAGGCTTATCCAACGCCCTGCTATAATTGAGACGGCTAATGCATCACAAAGACAGTGTAATCCTAGGTGTCGGAAAGCAATTACATGTAGCTAATTACTAAATAATTAATGCAGACAGTTTAACCGGACAGACTTGCAAACTTGCCTTGAACTGGGCTTCGTGTTTGTCTCGTTCGAGGGTTAAGCCGGATGCCTCGGAGCCTCTTGACAGCGGAGATAGCCCCTTAATTACACTGTATTTTGGCAACAGCTGTCAAAATGCACACTAATGTGGACGACCCTCCTCTCAGCCGGGCTTCACGAAAGAGCGCGCCGCCTTCGGTGGGTCAAGGTGAGGTAGAACAGACTGTCCTATAGATCAAACTATTGCTCGCTCCTCGTGGTTGCTCCCATCCTCGAAAAGAAAAGGTTGCCGGCGCCTGCTTTCGGGGGGAACTCCCTTATACAAACAAATTATTAACGCGCACCAAACAAAAAAAAAAGTTCCAAGTGAAAAATGTGGGGTTCGCTGCTTGAAAAGTGCTCCCAACACCAACAACAGATATGGAGCGTATGAAAA
This sequence comes from Sparus aurata, assembly GCF_900880675.1. Lineage (NCBI taxonomy): Eukaryota > Metazoa > Chordata > Actinopteri > Spariformes > Sparidae > Sparus > Sparus aurata. Next base: position 6,176,310 of record NC_044194.1, on the reverse strand, counting down.
TCCGTGTCACTAGGTTTGGCCGCTGTAAAACAGAAGTAATGCGTCAATTTCTGAAACTTCTCATCTGTTCAGCGGCTCTCATTAAATTAGGATTCAAGCCATCAAGTATCCGGCTCATGTTTAATAGATTCTTTCGAGCTGTTTAGGAAGGACCTCGGGAACATTTGGGTCAACTAATGTAATTTTTGAGTGCTTTGGGCGGCGCGCGCAGAATGAATTTCACCTCTGTTGTGCCGCGGGGAGCGGCGGCGGCGGGCTCTGCGGCAGGTAGGCCCGTCTCAACAACACAAAACTGCGAGATAACATTAATGAGTGAGCGAGTTCTTTTTCGGGAATTTAGCCTCTGATGATTAATTCAGTAAAACAAAGACAAGATAATGGTGAGAACACCGAGACTAGGCTTTCCATTTCTTTGTGCAACGATATATATATACACTGTGTTCCAAATTATAATGCAAATTATATTTTTTTCAGATTTTCCTAAATAGTCGATGCAAACGACAGTCAGCATAATTTTCAAGTCATCAACTGTTATTTAATGAATTCAAATGTTATTCAACAAACCTCCCAATGATAACAGTATTTTTTCAAAAATAAAAAACTTAAAACGCACTGTTCCAAATTATTACGCACAACGCAGTTTTATAACATTTAAAGGTTGTTAATAACTGAAAAAGCTCATTTTTTGAATTTGCAGCATTAGGAGGTCATAGTTGGTGAAATCAAAAGCTATTTCAATCAAAAATGTCTTAACAGGTCAAGTTACATTTGAACATAGGACCCCTTATTTGATAGCAGCTTCACAATTCTTCCATCCATTGACCTTGTGAGTTTTTGGACAGTTTCTGCTTGAATTTCTTTGCAGGATGTCAGAATAGCCTCCCAGAGCTGCTGTTTGGATGTGAACTGCCTCCCACCCTCATAGATCTTTTGCTTGAGGATGCTCCAAAGGTTCTCAATAGGGTTGAGGTCAGGGGAGGATGGGGGCCACACCATGAGGTTCTCTCCTTTTATGCCCATAGCAGCTAATGATGCAGAGGTATTCCTTGCAGCATGAGATGGTGCATTGTCATGCATGAAGATGATTTTGTTACGGAAAGCACGGTTCTTCCTTTTGTACCATGGAAGAAAGTGGTCAGTCAGAAACTCCACATACTTTACAGAGGTCATTTTCACACCTTCAGGGACCTTAAAGGGGCCAACCAGCTCTCTCCCCATGATTCCCGCCCAAAACATGACTCCACCACCTCCTTGCTGACGTCGCAGCCTTGTTGGGACATGGTGGCCGTCCACCACCCATCCACTACTCCATCCATCTGGACCATCCAGGGTTGCACGGCACTCATCAGTGAACAAGACTGTTTGAAAATTAGTCTTCATGTATTTCTGGGCCCACTGCAGCCATTTCTGCTTGTGACCATTGTTTAGGGGTGGCCGAATAGAAGGTTTACGCATAACTGCAAGCCTCTGGAGGATCCTACACCTTGATGTTCGTGGGACTCCAGAGGCACCAGCAGCTTCAAATATCTGTTTGCTACTTTGTAATGGCATTTTAGCAGCTGCTCTCTTAATCTGATGTTTTTGTCTGGCAGAAACCTTCCTCGTTGTGCCTTTATCTGCACGAACCCGTGTGTGCTCTGAATCAGCCACAAATCTCTTAACAGTACGATGATCACGCTTAAGTTTTCGTGAAATATCTAAGGTTTTCATACCTTGTCCAAGGCATTGAACTATTTCACGCTTTTCTGCAGCAGAGAGATCTTTTTTCTTTCCCATATTGCTTGGAAATGGTCATCTGCTTAATAATGTGGAACGCCCTTCATAAGTAGTTTTTCCTTAATTGGGCTCACCTGGCAAACTAATTGGTCACAGGTGTCTGAGATTGATTTCAGTGATCTAAAGAGCCCTGTGACACAATACCATCCATGAGTTTAATTGAAAAACAAAATATGTAATCTTTATAACACTTAATTAAAATTTGCATAATAATTTGGAACACGGTGTATATATATATATGTATATATATATATATATATATATATAATTTTTTTTTTTTTTCATTATCAAGTTTCCTCTTAGGAAAGCTGTTACCGGGCTGTCAGTACAGTTTGGTGGGACGGCGCTGCTTTTTAAGGGCATGAAAGGACCTGATGTGATTGGCTGTGACTCTCACAACCCCTCATACACCCACACGTAATGTATGATAATGGATTCCTTCTCATCCCACCCCATTGCCACGGCACAGTTGGCTGTGCTGTGCCCATCGCACCTTGATTCATTAAAATAGGGGACTCAAAGTCAAGAGGAGAGGACGTAAATCATATGAAACATTAAAGAGCGCGAGTAGGAACACTTAAAAGAAAAGGGAGAAAGAAAAGAAAAAAAAAAATGTTTCAACACGACAAGGATGTCGGGACAGGTCGGCCTTGACCTTAGGATTAATTTCATACCCTATTAACAGAAATCAAGCGTGGTCCCTGCTATAAGTCGAACCCATGCATAATAATAGCTCTTCAGCTTAACTCCGCCTAGCCAGGATGTCAGAATGAAGGCACTGTGACACAGGAAGTGTAATTTGTATGGTCCTGGAAGCCTTTGTGGTAACCCTTCCCTCCCTTGGAGATTCCACAGGTAGAACATATCCCTTAGAATAAAGTCTTTACTGTTCTTTATGTTAATATCGCCCGAAAAGTCATCCCCTTACCGCACAGTTCAAGGAAAATACTATATTTGATCACCTAACGTGTTTTTTTTTTTTTTTTCCCTCCCTGCGCATAATTGTATTTTTCTCCCACTTTTAATTCTCTACTCCCCTGGAAGTTTCGCCCATCTAGGTCAAGGGTATCAGAAGGGGAGGCAAATTGCTGTGACGGCTTCCACGCAGCTCGCTTCACAGCAAAGCTACTTCCAAAGACACAATGACTTTCGCTCGTGTTTCTGTTCCCATATTATCAATCTGAGGTAAACCGGAGAAGTAAGATGAATGCAATGCCTCCGAGGATCAAAACACCATTATGGTATAAAAAAAAAAAATGGAAAAAAAAGAGAGAGAATATATGAAAGAAGCAACGACAAAAGGGTGTAAACAGCCGGCTTCCCGAGTCACTCATGCAGACCCCATATTGTTGCTCCGGCCATATAAATATGGCACTAACGGCCTCTGATCAGGCTCTAATGGTATTCATAGTTGCCATGGGTCCTTTCACTGAGATATTATTAAGATCATTTTTATTCATGATATTCCCTAAATTGTCCTTGGAAGAAACAGCAGATTATGGGAGGCTGCTGACCCGTGGGTTGTGAATAAACATGAAAAACAATCAGTGTTCCATTTAAAGGCAGAATGGTGTTCAGTCCCGAAGCCTCTGGGGTGAGATTGGATGAAAGGGATGATGGGGGGGGCATCAAAAGAATAATGAAATCATTAGAAATGAATTGAAGTGAGGATGAACGATGCTGTCCGCCGACACTTCATTCAGTCTTGAGCCTCGGCATTGGAAACTACGCGGGGGTCAATAAACTGTAATGGGAGACTTTGTTGTACAGTACCTCACCACGCTCTGTTCGCACAGACTTGTAATGTTTCTAATTATGACGAGCACAACTTACTTAACCGGCTGCGGAGATTCGGCGCTTCAGCCGTGACCCACTTATTCCCTTCAGTTTGAAGCAATCTGCAAAAAACAAACAAACAAACAAACGAACAAAAAAGCTTCCAACTGTTTTTTTTTTTATTATTATTATCATTATTTTCCCCCCCAAATTGCTTCTTGTGCGTTTTATCTTGTTGTGCACATTTTGAGAGTATTTCAATACTTTTTTAAAAAAGACGTAAAGCTTCTGTTGGGACTTTGACGATGAAAAGAGATCATGCAGCTCGCTTACTTCACCAATCCGTCTTTGTTAAAGACGAGTGAGACGAAAAATAGGAAACATTTTGAAGAATCAACCCAGTATGTTTTATTCTGACATGATAGTACATTGCTCACATAGCCGGACCTGGTCTTTAATCATTCCGCTAAAGGGGAATAAAAACACCCTGGTTTAGTTTAGTTGTTTTCCACAGCGATGGATATTTTGCGCACAGATAGTGAAAGAGGAGGATCGTGTTTTATCTTCGTTTGCTTTGCTGTGTAGAAAGCAGGTCGTCCAGAATGCGATGATGTGATATTAAACAGATTTCCCCCCTCGGGACGCCGGCGCCGCTGCCTGGGCTGCAGGACACAGAGGAGGAGAGCAGCAACCTTTGTTGCTAAACTCCCATCCATCCCTGCTCCCCCACCCACCCTCCCTCCCTCCCCACATTGGACACTGGATAAGTGACCTGGTCATTGAATTTCTCATCTCCCCTCCCTCTCTATTGCGTTTTTCACATTTGCCCGAAAACTTGCACAAACACAACTTGCTGCTGCTTCTTCATGCACAACCCGGCCTACAGCAGCGCTACTTTGCACCTCATGTAAATACTGTAAATATCTTATTGAGTTCATTTAGTCTATTTTATTCTATCTGACTTGTTTGTGTCTCGGTACTTGATGTGCTGACTCGTTCTGTGTCTGTGCCTCCACGTGCCTTTAATTGCCCCCCGGGACAAATAAATTCTTAATTTAGTTTTTATTTTGAATTGAATTGAACTCAGATATGTGTTTTAGGATGTCCCACCCAATCATGACACTATCACCAATTACCAATTAACCTCTTTACCTGTAGAAGAGGTAATCATTGACTTTCGTAGTGTTCTGTCGCCCTGTTCGCTGCCGGCATCAAATTGGGAATATCATACGTACGTATATTTAAGTTAACGAGGGGAGACATTAATACATTTGTGCTGTCCTCAGTTGGGTATGTGTCAAAAAGGATTAGCAAATTCCATTTCACACCGCGTCCCAACTTTTTTTTTTTTTTTTTTTTTCAAATCGGGGGTTGTGAGATTTGCTTTGACGCTTATGAATGTTGAACCCAGGCTGCACGTGTTCGTCGGTGCTTTTTAATTAAACATCGGGCTGTTTTTAGAGCCGCGCCGTAAAACTTTATTTATTCCCATACCATCTTGTTTATTCGCCCTTACGCCTGTCCTTTATCCCGTGATTTGTTAATCGTTTCAAGCTCCGTCTCTTAGCATGTGTGTCCGCTTTCAGCACTTTACCGTCCTGCAATAACATACCGTGAAGTGAGAGTTATGAAAACGCACTGAGAGTAAAATCCATCTCGATTTATGGGGTTGAATTAGGCAGCAGTTTGTATTTATCGGCATAAATCATTGCGCGTTAAACCCTGCCCTTCAAAGTCTGCGCGCTTTTAGCTCAAAACGAGTGAGGAGCGCGGACTCGTGTGTCTGATGGAATCGGGGCGAGAGTGGATTTGGCTGTATTGTCAACTAGAGTTTGAATCTGTCCTCCGCATTCTCTGATTGAAAGAGAAAGGGATAAACAAGTGGAACGGCTGCCTGTAGGCACAAACCGTTCAGGAATATCCATAGAGAGACAAAGGCAGAGCTTGCAGGGGGGAGAGGGAAAGAGGCTGAGTGACAATTCAGAGAAAGAGCAAGCGGAGCAAAGGGATGCAGGCAGGTGACTCTCACTCTTTGAAAAAAAAAATAAAAATGTGTCTGCCGCAAACAAATTGAGCTGTAGCCATGCACCTAGGCACGGTAACAGGAGGCTTTTTTGTCTTTCAGATCTTGACAGTCGAGTTGAGAGCTTGGCTTAGGGCACGGAGTTGGCAGTTACCGTGTCGAGCTGTTATATATTTCCCATCAGCGCTTTCGAATAACACGGGAAGTCAGGAAAGGGGCCCGGTGTCAGAAGATATAGGGGGATGCACTGGCTGCTAAAACGACCGACAATCAGCGATAAAGGCACTCCTATCCGCTGCTGCGCCAAGATTTCAGCCTCACACAGGCAATTAACTGTTTGTCCCCCCTGCATGTGGAGGTTAAAGGCAGCCGGGATTGTGTTGATTGATGTCTGAGACACAACTTTACATTTTTCAGGCAATTACAGTACACTTTAACACATCCTTGCACTTAAATAAAAAACAAATAAATAACACAAAGTAATAAGAAAAGGTCTAGGAAGTTAGACGAGGAGATTGTATAGACGTCATTCCGAGCACAAATCTGTGAGTCTTTTACTTCTGCAGAGGTCTTTTGGTTATAAAACTCGGTTTGCGTGAGTAGGCAGGTCCCACAGATACGGATAGTTAGTCGGGCATTAAAGTCTCATGGAACCATGTGCAATCATTGATAAAACTGTTTTGCATAAACACAATTGCAATATTCATTTTAACAAGCACCTGCTACCTGCTCTGCATTCCCCCCCCCCCCTCCTCCTCCTCCTCCTCCTCCTGGGGAAACAGCTATTTAAACAGCTTTTATTTTGCATGTGTGTGGATAAATGGGTTTGCGCGCCTCTATGGGAGTGGAAGCTGTATGATAATGTACTTTGTGTCTATGCGCTGTCTGCAATCTGCATCTGTAACTCCGCATCTGCATGCAATCCCGGGGTTTACAATCGCATCCCCGGTTTCATTTTTTATTTCCCTCTTTTTTCTATTTCCGTCCCCGCTGGAAAAAAAAAAAAAAGAAAAAAAGAATGAGAATAACGACAGCTTGGGGGGCCTGATGAAACTGACCTTGGTGTTAATGAGCTTCTCACAGACAGACAGCGGTCCTCAATGCACCTTAATTGACACGGCACCCCCGCGCGCGCAGTACCACTTACCTGTGTCAATCTTAAGAAGACTCCTCAGCCCGTATCTGCCGGAGCCATTTGTTCCGGCCGCCCTCTTGAGGGATGCAACGGCGTTCTCATCATCCTCTCTTGAGCGTCCTCTTAATGCGTTTTCCCCCCTTATTTATTCCATCATCGGATGCAGCCCCTATTTTTTTTAATTTCTATTTTTTTCACAGTTAAATTAATGCACTTTGTGGATTGCGTTCAACAATGAGCGCGGCAATTGCAAGTAATCGCTCGGAGCTGGCGAATTGGATGAAACTTTTTCTGCTGTGTGATGAGCTCGCAAAGTATAGGCGCTTTCAAATGAATACAAAAAAAAAAAAAACGCAGCACGGCTCCCGTAGAGGAAAAAAAAAAAAAAGAAGAAGCCCATTTTGCTGTTCAGCCAAGTGTACTTTTAGGTAAACTTTTTCTGACCCTGAGGCTTGTCGCTTCCATTACTCTGCATATTCGCAATAGATTGTCTTTACGCAGATTCTCCCGTGGACACAACGCCGCATATTAACTAGTTCTCTCCGAACGCCAGACATACATTTTCCGCTATAAACATCACAGAGGCGCGACTCACGACGACAGCATGTGTACGTGTGTGTGTGTGTGTGTGTGGCGTGGGTTCGCTCGCGCGTGGCCATTACACGTGTGCATGTGGGTACAAAATCAAGGTCCTTGTGAAGCCAGTGAGCATAATTCATATTTTATGGACAGAACAAGTGAAGTGTGTAAAGTTCAGCAGAAACATCGAAGAAAATGAACAGAGGCAATGACATTTTAATCAAAACGACCGCCCATGTAAAGAAAAAAAAAGGGAAAAAGAAAAATAGCATTGTTGACAGAGGCGTTTCATTTATCCGTAGCATATTTTCGCGTAACCCCGTCCACTGCAGCGGCGGAGGCGAATGGATGCTTGTTTGCACGTGAAGGTCAAATTTGAAGAGGAGCGGGGAGGAGAAACGTACGCGAGACGAAGACGACGCAGATTAGCCTGTTTTGATTTGTTTACAACGTACGTGTCGGTGTGTTTTTGCGCGATAAAACGATCGCCCGGTGGTTAGCTGCAGCCGTGCAAGCATCTTTGTGACTATCCAGCGTGCTGAAGACATTCAAACAACAGAGGAGATCCGTGCGAGCAATCCTGCCGCATATCCAAAAGTGTAATAACTAAATGCAAATTCTCTCTCAAATGTCAAAATTACAATGACGAGGTGGACGGTAATATCTCTCAATGCTGTGTTTTATTAATTTTATTCAAATATGACGGACCTTCATTTCACATCAGAGACATTCAAACACAGCTGCGTACAGTAATTATTTAATATCTCTGAAAATATCACTTTCATACGGGGGGGAGGGGAGGGGGGGGAGTAAGGTGCCTCTGGCTGTGAGGCGAGATGGTCATGGGGTTTTTCGGACCATTCTTTGAACATCAATCACGGGCTGACACTGGGGGGAGCAGTGCTGCACTCCACATCAGTCACTGACTCTCCCCCACCCCATCACCAACCCACCCACCCACCCCGCCCTTCACACAGGACGTGTTCGTGCACTATCAAAGTCAGAGAGCTGCAGTCTGATGACAGTAATGGCAGAAGATGGGAGTGTAAATGGCGAGAGAAAGAGCGCGGTTTCTGCTCGTGCCCGGAACTTTGATGTGTGGAATGTGTGGCGACAAAGTGCTGTTAAGAAAGGCCCCCCTGAATATTTCATCGCACACTGTAAGTCCATGTGTACAGGAGAAGCAGAAGCCTCCATGAAAGCTGACTCTGTCCGGCTAAAGTTAGTTTGTGTCGCGTTTGCAAGGATGCGAGACAATCCTGATTATTCAAATGTAACGGTGTCCTGGCGTCTGATCATCCGACTGCGGGTGTGTCTTCATCCCGCGACATCTCGGCCGCTCCCTTCTGTACTGGATGAGTTACCGCGACGATGTGCACAACTTTAACAAGGCGCAATGCGAAACCACCCACCTCACAAGAAACGTTTGTTTGTTTTATATCTGGATCATACCAGAGCTGTCAGAAATAATCTGGACTCTTCATATTCTGCATTTAATGCTTTTTTACTGCCTTTTAAATGCACATGTGTAGTTTTCAATCAAATATTAAAATGTGATTTTCATTTTAACCCTACTTTGAAGTCCAAATTAAGTCCAAATAGAAAGCTGTGTAACTTCAGCTGGAAATGAAAATGGAACAGGATGTTAGTGGAAAAATACAAGGCACAGCTGCAGTGTTGAGCGATAGATTAGTAGAAGAGGAAGAAGAAGAAGAAGAAGAAGAAGACATATGATTATACACTGTACAACATAGTAGGAGCAGCGGGCAGCCAACGTTTATCGCCTGGGGACTGAACTGCCCTGACCAGAGTTAACCTCTTGTAAATGTTTTGACGGTGGAGGAAGCCGCCCGAAGGATCCAAAGGAAAAAGATGCAAGCGCGGGGGAGAACATGCTAACTCGAGTTCTGACAACTGCGCAAACAACGAATTTCTCCCCCTTTTTTTTCTCCCTTTTGGGATTATTAATTTGCATCGCACTGAGCCCACGATTGCACGTTTGAATTGTACTGTTTTGAAACAAGAACACATTAATCTCATAGGGAAATGCTTCCCTAACCCCTAACCCTAACCCTCTCGTGTGTGCTGGGCCCGAGACGATTTGAACCTGATGCCTATACAACAAGATCTGAGGGTTATGAGAATAAATACCAGTATCTTAAAGAGGTTTATGAGAATAATTAACAGCATCTTAAAGAGGTTTTACGGTCATCTATCTATGATACTGGAGAGCGTGACCCCCGTCATATATGTAAATTCTTTCAGAGCGCGGCATCTATACACATCTGAATAATGTATTTGTATTTGTTTAAACCCTTGAGTGTGTATGCTGTATGCCACAGCATCCTGATTTCTATCACAGCTTGCAAAATCCACATTCTCCCAACCAGGATAAGAGCTCATACACATATCCGACACCAGAATATAAATAACACGTAATGCTCCAACTCACAGTGTGATCCCCGGGACACTAGTGTATATAAATACACTCGCTATGGTCTACAATAATTAAATAATAACGTGAGTGGTGATGGATAAAGAAGGTAAAAAACAACAAATAACTGCAGCCTGTACATATTTTACTTGTGCAGTAACGGGGTGGGTGCAGTCGTATTAACGGCACCCTGTCAGATTTGAGTAATGCGTCGCCTTCAGGGTCACATGGGCTGCATTTTTAAGCGTAGGTCGGGTAAAAGCTGGGGAACACCCTGGACAGACAAACCCAGTCACACTCACATAGTTTTCAAGTGACCTACTGTAACACAAACAGTATGCCACTGTAATCTAAGGTATAAGGTGATACTGCAGCGGGTAAAGCCCCTGATGTCCTATTTTTTTGTGACGCACATGGCCAAACTAATCTGCAAATAAACACCTCGCCACAAACCAATTAAAACACCGGGATCCTGGGTCAGCAATCCAACCTTGTATAAAAAAAAGGCCACAGCGGGACCTTTCCCACAAATGTGTTGTGGAGGCTCCACAGTCTGAATCAACAGTTTTCAAACAAAAACCAGATCAGCTGACACGCGGCGGTGCCTCCACGATATTGTACTGAGAGGAGAAGCCTGGCCAGAGCTGTCTCTCACCTCGGGAAGGGCAAAACATTATAATATCATTAATGTCCCTTCATATATTCAGGATTAGAGGTTAGCCAGTCAGTCTCAGACATCACATCTTTCATTAGCCCTCCAGCGCTCTTGGGAGGAGCACTAAATGTCACATATGAGCCGTCGCTGACGCTCGGGACGGATGGCTCGCGCGCCGAAGTTCTTCTGCCGGGTGATAAACAATGTTGAGGCGTCAGTGTGGATGAGAACAACAAAAAAAAAGAAAAACACCGCGAGACACATGGAACTAATTCATACTTGTTATGTAACGTCAGCGCGTGTAGGCACGCGTGAGGCACTCGGATTACAACGGCGTCGTCTAATAACTCGGCTCACCTTCAAAACCTCAAGCAGCGCGATATCTCAAGATGACGATAGGTTCAACACTTTGTGTTTACTTCTACGGGAAATCACTACACAGCCGCGATAATAATTTTATCCAGTCAAGCGCGCGGTGATATAATGGCGGTCTGATATTACGAGCGGGGGCCAGTTTTTCTTTCTCGTTACCCGGAAGGTGAAGCCAGCGCTCGAGCTTTGAAATCACATTTTTAAATATTGCTTGTTTCAGTGTTGGCAGCAGTATTATGTTTCCTGTTGACTAAAACAAATAGAAGTAATGGCTATTTTTATTTTTAATAACCTTAATGGACCGTCAACGCTTCAGCTTGGCCGCCGGAACCCTGTGGAGTAGCTTCATTTCGGTTGTTGTCCGCTGACTTTCTATGCATTTCATTTGCCGTCTCTTGTTCCGTCCTTTACCCCACGTGCATCCGTATCCGACTCATCATACTGTCGATACAGCAATGTGTAAAGCTGCCAGAAAAATGAAAAACCTTCACGATCCTCACTGTTAATCTTCATGTTCACATCTTTGCAGTATGTGTATTTTGAAATTGCGCATATCAATATTTGTATACTGGCATCATCTTTCCTACTTTGTATTGCAACTGTTGCACATATTTTTTCTATGGTAGGCTATATACATTTTTTGTACATATAATCAGAATGTTATAGTTGGAGATTATTTGCAGTAAGGGTACGAAAATAGACGATGCAACTTATTCATTCTTTAAAAAGATGTTATTGCAAATTCTGCACGATATATAAATATCTCGGCTAACACATGCTCAGCGTGTTCACTGACAAATGGACCGACTCTGCAGAATTCATTTTGCCTGCATGTTTAAAATCATTTAAGCCAGAGTGAGTTTTTGTGTAATTCCAACACAGACACAACATTATACCACCCCGGCATCTGGCAGCATTAGTCATTAGTGGTTTTGTTTAGCTGCTCCAATTACACAGCATCTTATTATCTCACCTTTTGAAGGTGATTACTGTTCAAGTGTCCTTTTGCAACAAAACAGTTTGATGAGCCACAATGGATCGATACTCCCCTAGTACCTGAGGAGAGTGCAATGGACTAAACACTCTCATTTGTAACCTTTTTATAATGCCCCCTAATGTCGGCCTTGGAAGATCACCCTATTGATCCAATAAAAAAAAAAAAAAAAAAAGGCTGGGGAGGCACAGTAATTCTGTTTTACCCACATGAGGGATCTGTAATTTTCGTCTAAATGGGAAAGGTCCTGAGGATCAAGGTAGAACAGAGTATAAACACACAGGGAGAGAGAAAAAACAAAGTTGCACCTTTTGAAAAAAGCCAAAGGGCCATCCATTGTGAGGCCCAAAACTGCTGCGAGCCATTACGGGTGCAAACGAGCCATTGTTCTCTCTTTGAGCTGGCCGGTGTTCCGAACAGAACCTGCAGACGCTTGATATGCTCGGACTCAAAGGAAGTGCCAAAGGTAACTCGGGAGGCTCTGGCATGTTTCACCCTGTTCGCACAGCGGCTACACAGTGCTACTTCATAAAATCCTACATTTGTCCTTTCCTGTTTGTTTTCATCCCTCTCTATTATTTTCACTTTTTTCTTTTCCCCCCTCCGAGCTCTGTGGCTCTCTCCTCATGCTTGTATTTATATAGGTGGAACAGCATTGGAGAAGTGATTGAAAAGCTGTCCTGTAGATCAGGGTGGTTTGTGGGGCCTGTCCATGCTCTAATCCATCCTGCCGCCCTGCCACACAAGTAGAATATCAAACAGGCAATCCCAGAGGAAAGGAAGAGAGAGGGGAGGGAGGGAGGGAGGGAGAGGAAAGAGACACAGAGAAAAGGAGATGTGGAGAGAGGAAGGAAAAAGTCTAAGAAAGGAGAGACATCAGGACTAAAAAAAAAAATGGAGAGCGTGAAAACAGGGGGAGGCGGTTGGAGAGAGAAAAATAAATAAGAAATATAGAAAAAAAATTAAGCGAAGGAGGATGGGGGAAAGTTTAACACGGGCACTGCGAGGGAGAGAAAAAAAGGCAATTCCTGCAGTCTCACTCCACTACTTTTCTTCATTTGACTCTGATTAGCCCTGATAATGTATCTGTGCCATTATGCTGCTAATAAAAAAAGGGGTGGGTTCCACAAAGTGAGTGAAGTAATGGGGTCCTGATCCACCCTCTAAAATAAACTAAGCATTGACAGAGAGCTGTAAAAAAAGAAAAAAGAAAAAGAGGACGGAGCAGCTTCACACTGGAGGGAAGGCAGAGTCCCATAGCAGAGAGCTTTAGTGTCCACTGAAGGGATTTCATTGTTTTACAAAATAGTATTCATTCACTTTGTTTAAATCCTCGGAAAACACATTGAGGGAGAAACCCAGGAGGGAGCGAAAAAACAAGATTGTCAATGTTGAAAGACAAAAGGTGCAGAAATTGAAAAAGGGAGACGCTAATAAAACAATTGCAGACATTTCCACAGTAAAATGCCTTAAAAAACAACTTGACTAACCTTGTTGACATAATCCCAAATGTTTTCAACAAGGTTCAAACCCAGGGAAGTAATTTTATCAGAGGTAATGATGTGTTTCATCTGGCTGCCTTTCGCTGTGACTTCTGGATAAACACTGGAGGTCAGTGAATGCATCTAAACATAACAGATAACTCAAATACGGTATCAGTAACGGTGGTTGTTTGAAAGGTGAACTATGTCGTTTTAGGGAATAACATGAAAAATCATTTCATACATCACACTGTTTTACTTGCAGGACCCTCTGAAGTAGCCACATTTCATGGGGACCTTATTCTTCTTCCATTCCGGAGATAAATATTTCATAATTTGTATTATTTCCTTATTAATACATAAATATGACCATCCTGACATACATCTATATAGCACACCTTTGAAGATGAAGATGATCCCATGTTACTTCTTGACATCATCAAAATGTGTCTTCTCTTTCCATCGTATTGATAGCGAGACCCCTAGTGGCCGAAAATACACACTGCACCCTTTTTTAGGCTTATTCCAAGGACTGTAACAATGCAACAATGGCTGCCAACAATCCAAAAAAGCATGGCTGACCCCCTTCTAAAGAAATTGTTAAAAAACAAACAAAAAAAAACAAAAAACGCAGCTGTACAATGAAAAACAGAACAGTGTTCTCATAAATGTTAAATAAAACTGGTCCAAGGATTGAGCCTTGAGGAACTCCCTTTAAAACGGGAAGAAAATAGGACCTGACATTAATTTCCTTGACACTCTGCAACCTATCAGAGAGATAATTCTGAATCAACAGCACGGTGGCTGAGACTATAGTGTTAATAATTAGAGAGAAAGCAGAAGAGTGTCACGCTCATAGGCCTGAATCCAGACATAAATATCTCTTGAGCCTCGGGATGGCAGTGAATTCAGTGTCAGACTCTCCTCTCCTCCCCGTGATTTAAAAAGCTGGAAGCAAAACAAAAAAAGATGAGGTTGGACGTGGCTCTATCGTATGTGTGCTGAACCTTTGCGGGGACGCTCCCCGTGTCCCGTCTCTGAGTTCACGGATCTAAACATCCAGCACTCTGTTACTGTCCCAGTTCCACACACGGGTCAGGCCTCATCTAAACCTTCATCACACATCACCGCAGTGCAGCTAAGCTCAGCTTCACACTTCCCCGCTGCCCCGGGGCTGCAGCACGAAGTTTATAGGGGACATTGCAAATATAGACCGTGGATGTATCTCCTCTAAGTTCACGCTTTTAAAAGAAGGGGTGATGCTGAGCGTATTTTGTGTAGACGGCATAGTACAGCAAGAACTCCAGCGGTAATGAAAGTCGGGCTGAGGTTGGTCTGTGCACTGACAGGTTTATTAATGGCTTTCCAATGTGATGTATGTTCACTGAACTTTGGGGCAGCTTACGGCTTTGTGCTCCGCAGCGACATGTGATTTTTTATTTTCTTTTTTAGCTTTGATTCTTTTCCTGTCTTAGATATAGTCCCATCCCCGTATAAGATTTAAAGACAGTGCGCGTCACACTCGATCCAGCGCTCATGTTACGCGGGAAGTGACTCACAGCGCACCCCGAGGAACTTTGATTCGTCTGCAGAATAGGACCGTGTATAAAGAAACATTGTTGTGTTTCCATCACAGCATAGACATTTAATTTAGCTCTTCTTTTGCCTCCAACTTGTCCCCCCCCCCTTTCCTCCCCGTCTTGAAAAAAAAAGTTGTCAACCGAAGCCGCTCCTGAAGACCACACCGACGTGGCATCACTGAGATAAATAAAAACGGTACCGGACGTGTTTCTGTAAGAGGGGCCGGTATTAAAAAAGTCTCTCACGAACAATCCAGCTCGAGCCAAATTCAGGAGCTGTATAAAACATTTATCCGCTCCGAAAAAAAATGTTAATGTTTTAAAACTACACACAGCGGACCGACAGTAACATCGCACTTAATTATAAAATGAGCATCACGGCACATTATGTCGAATGTGAAGTGAAGGGCTGTTTTCACCAGTGGGAAACATCCATTTTTTTGGTGATTAAACCGAACACACAGTGACCCAAATGGCCGTGACAATCTCTCCCTCTCTCGTCTCCCTCGCTCCACACGGTTGATGCGAAGACACTCCCAACGTGCCCGCTTGCATCGAAAGTTTTCACTCAGCACGCTGCCTCTGATTTGTTTCAACGGGACAATGCAGCCAAGGTAGTCAACATCCAGAGTGGCTGTTTGTACTTTCACTCTTGAGAAGTGAGCACGCGAGGCTCTCGTCACGTTGTCCAATCAGTTTCATCTCTGTGGTCTCGCCAAAGAAAAAAAGTTCGATTGGATTCAAATCCGGTTTTAATTTTCTGCTCCTTTGCTCGTTCACCCTTTGGCGAGACGTTTAATAATTTCTGTCCTGGTCACTGTGTCTCTTATTCCCTCCCCACTGTACGCGTGTTGGCCTTTAACATGAACTCCAATGTAAGTCTGCGCTCACCTCGGTTGGAGCGGCGGCAGTAACCAGGCTACACTCCTCTGTTCTATTATTACCACCTTCTGTAACAGAGGAATGGATCTGAGAGCGAAGTGTACTGATGTTACCCTCCTCCTGCCTGACGTGCCACCTGGGACCAGAATTGGTAAGCAGCCTCTCAATTTGTCTTTTTTTTTTTTTAACATGCCATTGATTATTAGCATGTAGTGTGTTTTATTTAGATTTTTTCTATCATTATTTTTGAATGTTTCCTTTGCAGATGAGAGTAAGACAATGTCACACAGCTCACAACAGGATATCGACGGGCACATGGGACCAATAACAACAAAAATAAGAGTTCTACGTATGTCAAATCTAACCTGAACTATGTAGGAGTTTTCAAATCCTACACACAGAAACGTCACTGTTTATCCCATCTATTGGTACATAAGCACATCGGCTACAGTATACTACTCGACCAGTGGCGGTTCTAGACCAGTTTTAATAGGGGGGCCAGGTTGGGGCTGGCTTTTTTGTTAGGGGGCACATACAACCCGGAAAAAAGGATAAATCCCTCATTCAGACAAAGCAGTGTTTACAATTTCAACAATTTTGATTGGGTAGTAAACTGCTGAGACACTTTATTTCTGCCTTTCCCTTCAGAACAAAATCATTGCAAGAAATCTGTCATTGTATTATTAATGCAGACTCCCTGTCAGGGGGGCCACAGGGGGGTCCAGACTCAGAGTTACGGGGGCACTGGCCCCTGTTGCCCCTCCCCCTGGAACCGCCCCTGTATTCGACCGTACTCTGCTGATTGTTAACAGTGAAACTTTTGATCTGAACTGTTTTCAAGATGTACAAATAAATAATTCCGATGGAAACTGCCTGCAAATCAAAAGCAGGACATTCCGTGGCACAGTGTAATATGTCTGATACAGCTGAATGTCCAGTAATTTGATTGAAGCGCCATGTCCGTGGGTAACAGTTACAACCGGAGTGATATATGCTTAGCTTTTATAAAAATGAAGTCATTATTTTGGCAGTACGAAATGCAATCGCTATCCGGCCGCAGCAAACTGCTTGCAAGCACTTTGCTGGTGAGTTTTTTTTTCGCGTGACGTCGACGCGGGCCTTGAGAAGTTTGAAGGGGACATGCAAATGTGAGGCACTGTCGCTTACGAATGAGCTGCTGTGGCAACTTCAGGTGTGTGTGTGTGTGTGTGTGTGTGTGTGCTTGTCTGACATGCTGATGAATAGCAGCGAAACAAATCCCTATCAACTAAATGTAGCTATGCTGACACGGCGATGAAATATTGCATCTCGAATCTGAAAAGAAAAGAAAAAAAAGGTATTCACCTGAGACAAATACTCGGCTGATGGATGTGGCCGATTGTCTCCCTCATGCCGTTGCCCCCTTCTTTGCTATTTCTGGGCTCAACTACAACAGAACTTCAAAACCGCCGTCTGCCGTCGGTGTCTGGAAAAAAGAAAAGACATCCGCCTCAACTTCGGATGACTCCAGTGCGGCTCTCAGACAGGGATATGGTACCTCTGTTGACCCATATGTCTCCTCTTCCTCCTCTGCTCCTTTGGCGCCTACAGCACCGTCATCATAATCATCATTCAAGGAACAAGACAAGTGCCATCTGATCGCCAGCCGCCGCTGTCAATAATCCATGTGGACAGTGATGTTGATCCCCCTTTCGAAAGTGCATCTGTTCACGTGGCACACATGCAGCCCTGTCCCTTTAAAACCTCCGGTAGTTAGCATGCAACCAAAAAAAAGAAAAGAAACAGGACTAGGACCACACACAAAGAGGTAATTATTTCTCTCCACTAATGGCAAGTGATATGATGTCATATCAACACGCCGTGCAATTATTCCAGAGCCTTCACAGATTTTTATTTTTTTTTTTTAACTGATGAAATTCAAAGATGTTCCGCATGAATGGGCTTCTCAGAGAACGTGTCACAGCCCGCACGAGCTGCACTTCAAGGCCAGTGATTCTGATGTTATTAAACAGAAGAGAGGCTTGTAATACTTCATGTTCCTGCGCCGCCCAAGAGTTACACGTCCACTGCGAATTACACTTTCCTGACAATTTCGCCATCTGTGATGCGTGCGTGAACACACACACGCACACACCATCACAGTCGGCATCGACCACGGGAGCATCCGCACGCCGCCATGCAAACAAAGCTACTGGATACAATGGAGGATGATGATTAAAAACAGGTTGCACGTACTGTACAGGTGAGTAATATTCACATTTTTAAAGCACAATGAGCAACTTTTTTTTTTTGCTCAAAAAAACCAAACCTCTGTCCTCTGGATCCGATAGGCTGTTCAGCTGGAGGGACAGCAGATCAATAGACGTAGATTGCCTTTATTCTCCATGACAGCAGACTGAGCATTATTTTCACACGATCATTCAAAGTGACATCATGACACGATAGAGAGCCACAGATAAAAATCATCCCGTATTACAGATCAATACATTCCTGTAGACATGCAGGGATGCGTGCGGCCGATGCAGGTCGCCAACATGGCGTCATAATGGGCCAATCAGGGCGCCAGGACTCGCGTTTCATCCGACTGAAGCGCGAGAACGACGAGGAAAGTGGGTTTTACAGTAACCAGATTTTAAACAAGTTGCACGCTGAAATGATTGACCTCTTCTTTCATTGGTCGGTAGGATCAGGTGTGAATAGCTACGTAAATGTTGGATTTTTCTGTTGCTGATCAACCCCAAAAGTACATCTACGTCATCAAATATTCTGGACTGCTTCAAGTGCGGTGGACGCGCAGCCTGAACAGACGCGTCTTCAGCCTCGGTTTTACTCTGTTTTTAAGTCGATGGAGAGATCGTTCCTCCAGCAGCCGGTGCAGGGCGCAGAGGAGCGGTGCGGTGTGGGAGGAACTCGGGTAGGTTGAACACTGGAAGGGCCGATGCATTCTGGATGAGCTGCAGACGTGAGAATAGAGAAAGAGCTGCAGCTGTGTCCTCACTGTTGTAAAAAAGCAGCCAAAAGTCAGACTGTACTTGCGTTAAAGAGAGGATATTGTGCTAAAATATTACTTTAGTAAAGTGAAGGTCACCCACACTGTATGAATTGTATGTAGAGTGTTCGATATTAAATGCACTTAAGTATGAAAACTTTGGTTCAAATGGTTAATTGTCAGAGCTGATACTGAGCATTTTTTTTCTGATCATCAGAATCAGTGTTCCTTTTTTTCATCCGATTGCTGATAAAATTAATACCTTTAGATTACATGTATTTGTTATTAAATACATTTATATGTTAATAATACATTGTATAGCTTACATACAGTGTTGTGCAGACGCAGCTACAGCCTCTGGATACAATTGGGGATTATATTAGATAACAATGATAATAGCAAATAAATGTAGTAAGTTTCAAAAAGCACAGTACTTGAGTAAATGTACTTAAATGATATTTTATTCGAAGGTGTAATCTTTGTTCTCAGGTGATGTTTTTCTTCCGTGGAGCGTTCTTTTAAGACTTCACTTGTGTACACAGCACCAAACTGTGTGTGTCGTATTTACTGCGATCCCTTTCACTCAGCCCACTGAATCCACTCAAGCTTTTTGATTTCAAGTGTATCTTATATTATGTCTGAGCATTCGCACCGGCTGACCCTCTTGTGGGAGTCGCCTGTAAATGCTGAACTGAAGTTTAGGTGCTCGTGGTCGCCACAACAAAGGATGAACTGAACTGCTCATTGTCTAAAGATCCTGTTAATCACGAGTCATCTCAGTATTCATAAGTCCACTCCACTACTGTAACGATCTCTAACCAGCTGCATATGTAAATCAGGACACCGATTAAATCCCAATCACACTTATCTCATACTGTCGCGTGTATGAATCCCATCCCCTCACGAGATTTCAATCTTCAAAGGGATTTCTTTCCCTTTTTTCCTGCTTCAGGTGTTCCATGTTGATAAGCGGCCTATTTTTGTATGGAAAGATCAAAAAACACCCTGCGTTAAATTCTTTTTGCGGACGGATTTGATCCCATGCCGCGTTACGATTATGACACGTCGCATAAAAGTTGTGAGGATGTTGGTTAAAGCTGTATTTCAAAGGGCACGGTCGGAAAATTTGATTTTTTATTATCTGTGGAAATGAATCATTTTGCAAATTTGTATGAGCTTTAACTTACATTTGACGCTTTGCTGAGTGCTTAGCATGGGAGTAATTGTACTTTAATATGAGTATATATTTGTTCTACCCACGGCTGATCTTCTCTGCACTGCACATTCATCCTGTTGTTCGCGCTTAAGGACTCAACGAGAGTCAGCGGGCAACACATGACTTGGAAACAAGATTTTAATCAATGGGAGACCGTCGAGTTCTGTCTGCCGGGCCTTTCATTGTCTTCTGAATTGCAGCAAGACCCATTAGTGAAAACCCAGCCTGCCCCCGTGTCACTCAAGTTTTATTTTTTTGTTTTTTTTGTCCGGTTACAATGATAGAGTAGCTTGAGTCTGCATTTTTGTTTTTCTTGGTGACCAAGCAACCTCAGCTAATCCTGTGGGATTTCAACGTAATGAACCACATTGATCCGTTCATTGATTTGTGTTGAGAGTTTGCAACAAGATTGAATGAGGTGTTTTGACACCGAAAAAATGTGTATTATTGCAGTAGAGCGGCCCATTGGCTGTGAAATGCTGTGTCTGAACAACACGGTCCCCTCTTATCCCCATAAAAAACTGCATTCGAGTGAGATATACTGTGTAAAACATAATGAAGGTCTTATGAAACGGTCCGCAGCCCTCACGTGTACAAAATCGGCAAATCTAAAACAAGCGGCGTTCATGCATTTGCGGTCGAAACCAACATTTCATAAATCCAGGACGACTTCCAAGTATACATGTGCACAGGGGATATTATGGGTTACTGATTTACATTTTATAATGCTGTCAGTGCACCTTTATGCGCCAAAGTCCACTGCTGAGAAAATGCAAGAAATGGAGGCAGCGGCTCCGGCTGCCAAAGTTCTGGCCAGCCAGCAGCACCGCTAGCCGGGACAATAAACTCTGTGCTGCTGAGGGAGTGTGTGTGCATGTGTGTGTGTGTGCCGAAGCGAGTTTCACTTGACTGTTTTTGTTGGAGTCTGGCGCTTACACTTGTGCGGAGGGAGGCGAGCGCGTGCCAGAGGGGAGCTTGAAACCGTCTTATGAAGATACACCAGAAGAAACAACCGATGCCAATAGGAACAAGACGGCAGTTGGCTAATGAGTCAGTGGTTCTGTAATGTTACCACTGTGGTCAGCAATAAATATCATTGGCAGGTATTATGGTTGCTACATCTAGTTAGCAGAGCTACAGTAAAACAGGGATGTTTTTCCGTGTTTTTCTTTCCCCCCTTTTCCAACTGCACAGACAGTTCTTATTGGCCAGTATCACAGGTTCTCGTCAGGCATCAGAGCCGGGCTGGCCCAAAGTTAACCCACCATGAGGTTTGATTTGGCCCACTGGATGTTTAGTAGTGATACAAATGTGTTATGTAACCATTAAAAGTTATAATATAAATTGCTGTTCATGTTCATGCTGTTGTATTTTCGTCTGAAGTAAATATGCTCTTTAAGTATATAGGATCACTAAAAATCAGTTGTTTTATGATCTGAGTTGCACCTTGTCCAGGAAGTCAGTCAGTTAATGGGTCCTACAATACAATACAATTAGGGCTGCACGATATTTTTTTAAAATTAGGGGTGGAGCGGTTCGAAAAACCCACGATTCGGTTTGTTTTGGTGTCACGGTTTTCAGTTCAGTTCAGTATACGTTGTTTTTTTTTTCTTCCATTTTTTTATTAAAACTCCAGATATACCATATATCAGAATAAGATATATAGCCTAATAATCCAGTATCTGAAAAATAAGTTATTCTCAAGGACACATCACATCCTGTAATAACAGGGATTGTTCTGTTGCCCATCTCCAGTTTCAGTTCTGCCTCTGCTTGTGTCAGAGCTTCAGAGAGATGCTCACTTATACCCTGATAAAGAGGGCGGGTCCTCAGACCTCTTCATCTCGCCCTCCAGTGTAATGTGATGGGCAGTCACAGTTAGGAATCTCTCAGTGGCCGTGGAGGTCCATCCATCTGTAGTAAGAGCTACGTAGGCTGAGTCGGATCATTCTTAAGCAATTCCTCGTCGTGTCTCTTCATAAATTTCGGGAATTACCGTGTCGATGAAAGTGGCGGTGGAGGGGAATATTATACCTCTGCTCGGGTATTTTAATCATATGCGCATCCTCCACCGCGGCGCAAGGCTGCATGTCTGTGGCTGTATAGCGGCAGACCCGGTCCAAGCTCCCCAACACAACAAGTGAAAAACACACACACACACACACACACACACACTGTCCACTCAATGAGTTCATACTGCTTCAGGTGATGTTGTGTCCGATTTGTCCTCCATGATTCTCCTGCTGATAACACTGAAAGAGGAAGCAGTTCGTTTATGCAAAATGGAAAAAGAAAATCATGCTCATTTGACTTGATGTTGGCTGACTCTATCTGCCTTCACATCTCAATTACAGCCCAAATGAAAGAATAAACTCACCTTTTGTCCTGTGCTGCTTCTAGTTTTTACTCTGGTTGTGGTGAAGAGGTGAGACCTGTGTAAATGTAAATCCTCGATACAAACAGAGAAAACAACAACCTAGACTTTAACGCCATCGCTTACAAGGAGTTTAAATGTTGATACTGCAGCAGAAGTGACTTTCTTTACCTGAATGTGGCAACACTGTCATGTCTGCATCAGCCAGTCTAAACTACTGCTGCTTCCTAAAGGGCAACTCCACCAATAGTACACATTAAAATGTGTTTACAGGTCTTAGGGAGTACCAGAGGAGGCCACCAGTCATGTCACTCATTGGCAAAGGTGCCTTGTGGGTAATGTAGGCACCGCGTTCCAATGGTCTGGCATTGCACTCTTATAACACCATCCACTGGATGCATTATGGACAGTTTATACACAGCAGAACCAGAGATATCACCCTTATTTATTTCACTTATCAAAACCTGGTGCCTACATTACCCAGCATGCAACTTTGCCAAAGAGTGACATCACTGAAAGCAATTTTTTTTCGGATTGCATGCAGCTTCCTGTGGAGCCACAAAAGGCTTTTTTGCTGCTTGTTTCACATATACAGCCGGCCTCCCTGAGACGTGTGAACACACTTTAATGTGGAGAATTAGCTGAGTTACCTCTCCACCGCTGTGTGTGGCAGAGAGTTGCTCTGATGCTGAGTAAACAGGTAAGAAGTCGTGAGGGGTATCATGTCTCCCCCGGATGCAACACAATACTCAGCGTAGAGACATTTTGCCTACACACGTATTAATTAGATCCGAGCCAAAGGAGCAGCCAGCCGAATGCAAGGGTTACTGTGTAATTGAATGAGATTTATTACAAAACAGTCACAATCAGCCTTTATCTCAGCAGCATCGTCTTTGCAAACATGTGTATATAATTAATTCGCCGGTTCCCTCATCAGTGTTTTCAGGCTGTTTTGGGGTACCGCTTTCTAATTAATTTACCCCCCCACCAAACCCCCCCCCCACCCCCCGAGCACTGGAGCACCTTGTTTCAATTACACATCATACGAAATTTAAATATCTTAAAACATCATTACCATTAATGTGTTCGTAACGTTCTCATTCGAACCAATTACAATCACCGTGCGAGAATCTCTGTACCTTTGCTGTCAGTTAAAATGGTAGATGGTTTGAACAGGAAAAAAAAGAAAAAAAAAAAAGAAAAGAAACCTCTGGGCAATTTTGTGTCTTTTTCAAGCTGGCAGGTTTCTCCACCACAAAGCATGTAGGCTAATGGCGAGAGGCTGGAAGTGGACCTGAAGCTCGCACTGCTCTTCTGATGAATGCGACGGGGGTGATTTGGTCGGCCGCGCGGCGCTGATATCAAAGGTCCCTTTTTAGCAGCGACCGCCGCAGCTTGTATGAATCTCACTGTACGTCTGTCCGTCTCGATAATGCACCACCTTTCCAGGTTTATTCCTGAAGCAGTAGAAGTCTATAATATAGGAGCATGCAAGTCCACGCTCTGCAAACAAAATACCAGCTTTTGTGGCGCCGTTTCTGAGAGAGACGGCACTTCTTGGCGCCCGTCGAGATCAATGGCTCCCTCTGAACAATTCGGTTGTTAAATTTGTGATAACAGCTGCTACAGATTGTGCCCACTTCATTAAAGTAGAAGTATAAATTGAAATAAATTCAATATGAGATTATAATTGGTTCTCAAAGTTGAAATGGACGGGGTAGTGTCTTCATTTTTATTTAAGATATCTGCGCTGTCCCTCAAATAATCATGCATTTGCTAAACCCCCCACCCTGAACTTTTAAAATTAAATAGTAGCTTATCAACTGCAACCAGGCGCCATCGAGCTTTGGATTCGTCAACATGCATATGGCGGTGTGCACAGGGGGCTCCGGTAAGAATAATTCTTGCCATTTTAAAAAAAAAGTTTTGAAGGCGAAACGTCAGAGAAAAATGTACAGGATGATTTAAACTGTGCTGTTTTTCTGCGGTCGTAGATGGATCCTGCAACAGGACAAACAAAGGCATTCTGGCTTTATTAGACGGTGGGAGACGGGAGACAATGGGGCGACCCAAAGAAGCAACTACATTTGAGAGGTGAGCCGCGTCTCCAATTGTATGTCAGTGAATTTACAGAGAAACAAGCCCAAAGTGTCTTATAATGAGCGGACGCGGCAGCCCTGAGCAGAACCGCTGTGGAGTGTGTCACCACTGTAGGAGTCTGTCCTGGATGCTACCGGAGTCCTATTAGTGGCTCCTGTCCTCCTCGTTATTGTAGCCCAAGGTATTATCTTCTGATAAGACCTGTAACTTTTTGCTCGCACAAGATAAACACAAACCGCCTTTCGAGGCTTTGGTTTACTGTTCGGCAACTCCCGGCGACAGTCAGCCAAGACATCAGTACTTTTGTCAAGTAGTAATATTGCTTAGTCCTCATCCTGAGAGCATTTATGTAGTATGTAAGCTAGGTAGCCAAACTGGGTTATGTAAAAAACGAAAACAGCTCTTTCTCCTTATCATAGTAAAACACAAAGGCAAAGCTGAACACTAGACTGCTAATTATATCCCATTACTGTAGCTTCCGTGGGCTTAAACATTAAAAAGTCAGCTGTAGACAGCGGTTTTGACTAGCTCAGGGATGTAACGTTAGCTTAATTAGCTTGCAGCAGCAGATAACATTTGCGAGGAACATTTGTCATTCCGGACAGCGCAATCGATGGCTGGCAGATAAAAACCAGAAGCCAGTTTTTTTTGCCTACGACGGTTTGAAATGAAGTACCTATTGTTTCAGAAGTGATAAAGAAGGATTACGTTTGTAAATCTGCAATCCTTGTCACTTAGCTAGCTGCAGGAAGAGATCACATGATAGGTATCGCGACAGTAGGGGAGCTGAGCACAGCAGTGGTGTCGATTCATAGGTTATAACTAAAGTTTTTTTGATTATCATTGTCTTTTTTGATTTCTGGAGCTTCAACTCAGATTTGAACTGCTGTCTTATAATTAACAAACCCTTTGGTAACACTTTCTATGAAGCCCACTCTTATAACGCATTATGATGCAATCATAATACGGTTATAATGAGGTTATAATGATTTATAATTGGTGTTAAAATTACTTATACATGTCCATGATGTGTTGTAATCTTAAACAGATTATAATGTTTTTTTTATAATGTTTTATAAGGGTTTGACCATCATAATGTATCATAAAGTAGTATAACTAATCTCTCATGAACACAGTATAATCACTATTATTATACTTTATAACGTGATTATAATTCATTATAAGTGTGATGTCAAATAATAGCTGTATGAGAGTGTATAATGCTTAAACAGTGGTTATAAACCATTATAAGAGGTCATTGGATGATTTAAGTAAAGTGAGGACATTCTGGTGGCATCCAATGACCGTAATAAAGTATAATAATAGTGATTATAATGCGTTCATGAGAGATTAGTTATATTACTTTATGATACATTATGATGGTCGAACCCTTATAAAACATTATATAAAAAAAACATTATAATCTGTTTATAATTGTTATTACAACACATCATGGACATGTATAAGTAATTATAACACCAATTATAAATCATTATAACCGTATTATGATCGCATCATAATGCGTTATAAGAGTGGGCTTCATAGAAAGTGTTACCAACCCTTTTTCTGCACAATTCTGTCCAAGTCTTCTATCTGGGAAATGGAACAGTCTAGGCTTTTTTCCTCGTGCATCGGAAAAAATGTGCTACACATGAACGAACCCAACCACAAAAGGCCCACACGATCATACAATACCTATCCAGACACCATTAGCAGTGGTGAATAACCTCCATGAAATCCCCAGTGCCGCTGTGTCGGAGTGCCTTTAGTGAGAATTATACCATCCTCGCGGAGAGAGAGAGAGAAAGAGAGAGGAATGCGGCAGCCATGATCTCAGAGATGGAATCACTCAAAAGGAACACTGGGCATAAGCACAGAGCTCAGCGCGGTGCGGGCCGACTGCAGCCGAAAATTGGCAAGTGACCCACGAGACAGGTCAGTCCCAATTCACAGGCAGCAAATTGTGTGGAAGGCATTGATTAATGGGGAAGACACAACTCGTTATGGCCTTGTGGTGTCATCCTCTGCCTCCTCCTCGCCAGCCCCGACCCCTCTCTCTCTCACCGCTCACATCAGACTAGCGGCTAAAGTAACAGCTCAGCAATTGAACCCAGCCCGTAATTAATGGCACCACTCAGGTGTAATTTGTGCACGAGTATCAGCTTATAGCTTAATAGAGGGCAGTTAACGCTGAGCCAGTATTAGTTGAGCCGCACCACATGATTATGTAAATGTTGCATTATGTTTTGAAAAGGAATCGTGGAATCAGGAGGCCGGGATATAAGATCAAATGAACAGCTGAGCTACTAAGAGGAAACACAGAAAAATGCAGCTACGCTTTTTATCCCCACATTGCCGCCGAAATGTTGGTATTAAATGTCGAGAGCGTAACGTATCATTCACAGCCAGTCGGTCATTTCGCAGTGGATATATGAAATGAAATCAAATGACACGTGAAGGCATTGCGAGGGAGACGACGATGATCTAGATATAAATCCCGAGGCCTTCGCGCGCTGAGGTGACAGGTGACGTATGATATTAGTTGTGTCGCCTTTGACTATTCTTCTGCATCACGATATGAGGACAGAGGAGGACACGTTCAAAAAGGGGAATGACGGCGGATGACAGATTGCGGCACCATCCATCATCTCGGGTGAATCTATGAGCCCGGCCCTCGTGAGGATTCATTCTCCGGGAAACAATAGCAGACGCGATGGTACTGAGTTTAGCGGTAGAGCTAATGCAGGGGCCTGGAGAGCCAAGGCAGGAAAGGTGCACGAAGCTCAGGCTTGTGGAGGAAGTTGAGGACTGTCTTTAGTTTGTCAATTTTAAGTCTGACATGCCAATGTTTTCTCTCCTCACACTCCAATAACTTCTGTTTCAGAAGTGTCGACCAAAAGTGAATAAATAACAATCTGTACACATAAATCACTGGAATTGTTTCCTGGACTTTAAACTACTAGCAGTAACATAGGCGCAATCTTTTTTGCGGCGGCCTTTGGTTTCATGCGCCCTCGAAGTTAAAGATGTGGGTTGCTGCCTCTCTTATCCTGGAACGCGGTTGTAAAATCTGTCCAGGATAGAGTTTAGCCTTTAATAGCCTGTAGAGACAGATTTCATGAGGAAGCACAGTGGCTGTTTTGTTGCTCTGAACCTGTGTTTTACGGGCCCAGCCTTGTGGATACACATGTGTGACATGGTCTAGCGGTTTGTTGTGGGAAGCGAGATAGTGAGCCACGAGAAAGTGCATCCCGATGGGAGTACTCCAGTCAGGTGAAAGCGTGCTAAACTCAGATTGCAGAGTAACACTTGTGTATTGTGTTCCCTGCAGCAGAAGGGAAAATACAAAGACATACTGAAGTTACAATAACCTATTACTATGTATGGTTTGGAGCCGCGGATCTGGGAAGGTAAGCTACTCCGACTGCCTTGGGCGAAACAGCTGGGCGAGCTCATGAAGCCGGACTGCGTGCACAACCTGGTGATCAAATGTTATTCATGGAAAAAGTGGCGCGACTCCGTGCTCTGTGCTGAAAAGTTGAGAATATTTCAAGTTCTACAACAACGGTTACGAATGTGTGGCCCGGCAACAACAAACGTGCATGTATTTGTGAAGTGGAGCAGCTGATTTGTCACGAAACACTTTAGTTTCTTTGGTGATTGTCTTTTTCGCTTCACCCAGCTCGTCGTGAACCGACGCTTTGAGATGGCAGCCGAGCCGACATCCAGCCCCGACGCCTCAGTGTTCCAGACTCAAAAATCAACTTTTCTTACAAATGGGACCTTTAACAGCGAGGGGGGGGACAAAAATAAACACGTCCCGCGGTTCCCGGAGAAAATGGTCCCCTTGATCAGTGTACAAAAACACACTGGTTGTTTCTTGCATCTACTGCTGCTGCGACAGCTTGATGCTTGTTACTGCGACGGCGCGTTTACATGTGGGCTTTACGTGACGTCTGCATCGTATGTTCATGGCAAACCGTGAACAATATGTCGCTGTCAGAGTAACTGATGTTGTTTCCTCTTCTTATTTCAGTGAATCCGGGAACAATGGCACAATGCTGTACCTACGCAGCAACCTTGGAGAACATGACTTGAGTCTAAGCGATAGAACAACTGCTCATTCGCCAGTTTTTAACGTGGCGGTTTGGGGACGAACAGATGGAGCAACTCCTCCCGCAGCAAATGCAAAGCCACTCCAGAATTAGAGACTGTGATTTATATCCTGTCATACAGCGGAAAATAAAGGAGTTCAGCCGTAACAGACATGCGAAAGGTATGTGAGATTGCAGAAAAACACATTTTCCCTGTAGGTCCCCAGCCTCTGTTGTGATCTTGTGGCTGGTTTGCAGTCCCGCTGCACGCGGTGCTGAGGTCTTAAAGAGCTCCTGTAGTTCTTCACTCGATAACAGATGCACGTTTACATCCTCGAATCACGGCTGAACATGTGTTGCTAAGCAAAGACGATTTATTCTTCATATCAGAAACCTCAATATGATAATAATCACGGCTCCTTACTTCCAAGTCTGTAATGAATCAACGTATCATCGAGCACATTCACTTTCCTTTGATTTAAAATCTCGCAAACACTTCAGATCTTTTTTCATTATCGTCGGCTTGGAACACTGGCAACACAAACAACCGTTTTCTATCTCTGCTAGTTTTCTATCTAATAAGAGACTTCCCATGCTGCTCCCCAAATTGTTCACCACGCACCACACGGATTTACTGCCGTGCTTTAAAATGTTCAGCAACTTTTACTCTTTCACAATCTCGTGCACGTATGTGGTTGTAAAATGCCTCTGCCCCGCTGCCCGCCACGCCGGCAACGAGCTGCAGACAACTCTCTCTCCCTCTCTCTCCTTTATTAGGTTATTTTATCGGCCCTCTCAACAGCTGTGACAGCTCCAGCCGTGATCGAGTTTGGCTTGTTTTCACTACATCCTCTGCAAACTTTGACACCTGATTTCATTGAGGGAGATGGGATTTGAAAGGTGAGGGACACGGGTCGCCAAGCCCTCTTCTCCACGTTGTCTAATATACTGTACCTGCAGTGGATGTGAAAAATGCTTCTGTCCTGCCTCTCCACTCCGTTGCCTCGTTTCTCTCTCTCTCTCTGCGGTAGACAGATGTGAGCCTGTGTTTTCATTTATCTATTCAGGCGTCCCTTTGGTTTTGAAGATTTCTTGTCGCCTGCAGAACTGCACGATGATACGAAAACAGTTACGCGTTTGATCTGTGACCACGTGGGCAGCCCTCTTTTGGTTTTGTTGTTGTGAGCCGAAGAAACACATATCAAACATAATAAATCGACATTTCTACGATGTCAAATCACATTCGAATTACGTGTTTATGTCAACACAGGAGGAGGACGGTGATGGAGTTACAGTAGAGAGGACTACCAAGCCTGTGACAGCAGTTTAAGGCCTGATCCCATCTCAAGGTTTTACCCCAACCCCACGTATTTGAGTGAACCTCTTGCCTTTAAGAACACCGTTACAAGGAGTAGTGGTTGAAATCTCCCCATTTGAAATGTTACAACCTCTCAACCCTTGCACATCTTAAGTCAGCATCGAAGGGGGTTTACGTTGCAGCTGGACATTTCCAACATGGCGTCTATCCTGGTTCTATCAAAAGGCCAATTTGCAGTTTATATGATATTATATGAAAAGCACAGCTGCTCCCAATTTCATGCAATAAATCCAGTCATCAAATTAAGAAAGTCTTCGTTGTTACCAGCCGCTAACTTGAGGGATGCTTTGTAGGCTAACATTAGCAACCGTAACTGAACTGCGCTGCCGGACTTGAGTTCAGTTTGGGAAGTCGCTGTGTTGTTTTATGCCGGCTATAAAGAAAAGATTTTGCAAAACCCTTGCTTCGAAGGGTGCATCTGAAACATGTCCACTTGGAGGGCTACGAAACACTTTAACCCTGCCAAATGAGAATCTGGACACCCTACCGCTAGACGTGAACATGCAAAACTGAGGGGTAGGATCAGGAGGTCAGGGCAAGACTCGTGTTGGGACGGTGTTGTTGAACCCGATCACTTCATGACCACAGCAATGTCATGACGTCAAACAGAAAATGAAACCTGATTGAAAGGTTACAACATACGGAAAGTTTTAACATGCTTGTGGTTTGCAGAAAATCCAAGAGGTGTTATAGCGGTATGGTATTTAAAAAATAAAATGTGACATGGATGCTGCTATGTGATGTCTTATTGACCGCTGTCACAGTGAATACCAAGCACACGAGTCCGATGGTCAAAAGTGGATGCAGGCTGGAGAGGCAGTGAATTATACAGACGGCTTATTCCACCATGCTGATTCATCCTGAGCTGACCGACTGAGTGTAAAACAAGCTTCACTGGCTTTAATACCCACTGGTGGCTGTTGCACACAGTCGCTCTGGTCAGTTGAGGACAGCGTGCGCTGCATATCTCGAATGGGCTGTCCTTTATTCACTGATCTCAAAGACTCCGGGCAAGTTTCTCCTCAGGAGCTCGCTACAGTCAGGACTCTCTGTGACCAGTGGGTTTCAGGCTCCTGGAGGCTGTGGCTAACCTGCCATTTGTTTCACCACAAGGCGTGCAGACAAAGCCCTGAGGATCAATCCTCAGAAGGGAACTTGCTGCACTCGACATTAAAAAGCTGTTCACCCCGTGGAATGCGGGCTCCGGAGGCGGCAGTTTACCTGCTGCTCGTCTCTGTCTCCAGGGTGAAACGATGACACAGTGAGAAATTAGTCTTTAAAGAGTAAGTACACCCACACTGACAACCCTGCTGGTGCTGCCATACAGCAGTAGCTGCATGCTTTATCCCCACACTGCGCAATGCAGTGCTTCACAATGCATCGTATTGCAGCACGAGATAACAGCGGTGTATAGTCGCACGTTCAGCAGACCACACACAAGACCTCAAGTGTGTTGACATTGTGATGTTAGCCGGACTTTGCACAGAGCTATGATATGATGATAGACCCAGAAAGACAACAAATAGACTTTCCGAGGCCATTTGGCTTTCCCTCCAATACTGAATGGGAGCTATGAGGCTACAACATCTCTAATAACCCAGGTTGCTAATTAACGCTGCCAAATGCTCCATTCTCTCAGGAATTCATCATTAGCGAAACCAGGAGAAATCTGGGAAATACTCTGACCCATGCCGTCTTCTCTTAACCGGCTAATTCCGCAGTCAGACTTTTGTTCAGGGAATTGCGCGTCTTAAGCGCGTCTCCCAAACTGAAAGCATTACAAGCAGGAAAGAGGCCCGGAGACATGCCAGCTGTTCCACCGAGACAAATGAAATCAATGACATCGATCAGACTTGGACACGTCGGGCATTATTTAGCTAGGAAAGTTTCAGACTCCAGTTTTTCCTCTTAAATACTTCCGAAAAGTGGTTTGTTAAACTGTGCTTGTAATGAGCTCGGAGCAATAAAGAAAACGTATTGTGATTGGCTGATTTATGTGCAAAGAAGTTGTGTGATAAGGTGAGTGGGTAAGTCACCAAAGCCCCATTAGAGACCAAAGCTTGTATGAAATTGGACGTCTTCTTCTTTTTCTCCAAACACCTTCCCTCTCAGAGGGGATGCAGCCAAACAGACAAAGTCGACTCTGCCTGTTTTAATATGCCGGCAGCAGCAGAACTGATTTCCG
Organism: Sparus aurata; assembly: GCF_900880675.1. Taxonomy (NCBI): domain Eukaryota; kingdom Metazoa; phylum Chordata; class Actinopteri; order Spariformes; family Sparidae; genus Sparus; species Sparus aurata. Next base: position 6,144,287 of record NC_044194.1, on the reverse strand, counting down.
AACAAATGCTAATAAACAGTTCCTTTAATGTCGCTTATGACTTAGAAACGCGGTCCGTAATCGTATTTTCTTGTTTAATTTGTTATTAACCCACGGTTAACCCGCGAGTAAAAAACAAAAAACTGCAGAAGTTTCTAACACAATTAAGTTGTGAGTTAAGTTTAGTACGTTAGCGGAGATGCTCATTTGAGTAAATTGCACAGTTGTCTCATATCTATTTCCCAGGCTGCTGTGAAATGTTGTTTTGTGAGTGAACATCAGGGTTAATTCGCACCATGATGACAGACCGGAGCTGGTGGATGAGACTCTCATTATGCCACATAGCTTTGTTATGTTTCCTCTAATTCAGCATCCAATTGTAGACAAAGGTCGCCGAAAGTTTAACAAGGAAACAATGGGAAAAACTATGCGTGCAGTGTGCATAATGTAATAATCATAGTCTCTTTTTCTGTCATCCGTCTCATACTGGAGTCTATTCTGCCAGGTTAAACTTAGCTGCTCTGAGGAGAGGAAGAAGAAGAAGGCACTCTGGTAAAGTTTCAGCAGAAAAGAGTTTGCTTGCTCCTGACTAAGCCTGTGCAGGTTGTGATTAATAAACTTGATAGATGCAGTGTTATTGACCCGGTATCCTGGTGAGACACTAGTGGACGGGGCTGATGGGAACTCAGGAGCAGGTGTGACCGAGCATGCTTGTGAGCGTATTGAAGCTCGATCGGGGTAGACTTTACACAGAGCGTCTGCGGAAGCGCTGTAGCAGTGCTGCGTTGGAGAGGCAACGAGAAGGAGGCTGGGGACATCAGGCGCCGCCGGGGAAGCTTTAGCAAATCACGACAGAGATAATCATTTCGATTCATCAGAGGGCTGATAATCTACCAGATCAATGAATTGTTGCTCCGGTATCTCAATGAATGCACGACCTTGTTTGAGCAATCGCTGGCAGATCTCAGTTTGATATCACAAACCCGGGATGACCCCGTCTCAACCCTGCAGGCTAGCTTTGTATTACAGATCTCACTTTTTTCAGACCTGATGCCTTTTGAGATGATTAAGAGGAAATGATCTTCTCGCAGATCAAGTAGTGTGAAGGCAGTGCTGTCTGCATGTGTCATTTTATAGTTGATATGCAACGGCGTAGAGTGGAGTGGGAGAAAATCCAGAAAGAGATGAAAATGAGCTCAATCTGAGAAAAATAATGAAGCAAACTTGCAGATTTAGGAAGTGGGAAATGATTTATGTCCTAGCTGCATGTGCATAAAGCCACGCCCCTTCTGGTAGATCACTATGGGATTGTATTTCAGAAAGTTTTGTTGTTTTTTTTTATCCTGTTTGAATGGTTCCATGAACTGAAATGTAACTAACTTAGTACAGTGAAGCCATTGTAGCCTCATGTAGTATGTAGTATGAATCATTTACATCACAAATCAGCAAATATATGGTCTAAAAATACCGGAATTTCCCTTTAACTCGCTTTGCAACTCACTCCGATGTTAGTGAAGCATCCTCACACTCGAGCTGCTCTCCTTCGCAGCTCAGTAGTTAAAGTGAGTCGCCCTGCCCCCTCGTCTCTGAATCTTAAGAGACAAACAGTACAGCGATATTCACTTCATTTCTCTTCCCCTCACTTAACCTTGGACTCTCAGGGCTGCTTCACATGGAGCAAAATTGTAAAGTCAGCTCATCCTCCAAAGTTCTCTTTGCATCAAATCCATTTCATTAAGGAAGTCTTAGCCTGGAGTCTGGAGCATTGCCAGGGTATGAGAAAAAAATAATTAAGCATTCTGTTGGCCGTTAAAAAAAACACAGTTATTGATTATTTCAGAAGAAAAGACATGACACATCTTGCAAGGGTATAAAAAGATACGGGGGGGAGCATCAGACTGACAGGACGTGTCGTATTAACACTGCGATTCAACAACAAACACTTGCACAACGTTGTTCCGCTCGACTTCCCGCATAAGCACACACGCACGCGCGCGACTTGTCCGATGTGTCGACGCTCGCACGCGTAAACTTTTCTCGACGCCGCTCCGTCTTCAGCGGAGTAGACGGCGGGAAGTGTTTGCTTTTTCCCTTTCTCGCACACGGAGAGAATCTGGGCCATTGTGCTGCGAAAAAACCAATTACTCTGTCACAGCGCAATTATGAATATTCACCGAAAACATTAAATATTGATTGCTGTGTGTTAACTCGGAGCTTGAATGAAATTAAAACAAATATTAATCACATGCTGGCACGTCAGCAAACTTTATTAGACCCATAATGAATGCAAACAGAGAGCTCACAATTTTGGAGGACCCTCACCCCATTTATCCACGTCAATTTAAATTTTAAATGCCGCGGCGTAAACGGCATAATTCCATCAATTCGGATTTTTGCGTGTGCGCATCATCTATTTACCGTCTGAGCGGAGGGAGTTGGACCGACCACTTGCTGTGTGATTGCTGACCTTCCGCACTTTGCCCTTCGATGAAAATAGATGGCTCTCCATCTTGCAGCATTTAAAACTCCTCTCAGCTTCTCTCTGTGGCTGGTGTTAACGGACCTCTTCATGGGGCGTCTGTGAATCGTGACGGGGGAGAAAATCCAAATGTGAGGGAACGCCATTGAGTGTGTCACAGCGGTGCATTTTATGGAAATTGTATAAGATGTAAATGCAAAGGGCACATAAACCGTCAAACTTCAAAACGCCCTTTAGTCTATGGACTGCTTTTCTGTGAAGCGTGGCAGGTTTATTTTATTTAACTGTTGCAAAAATGTTGAGTTTGACTTTTTTGTTGGTCCATAAATTGTTGGACGACTAGCTTAGCATCCCCTTTACCGCACATTCAGTTGCCGCTTAATATAAGTTTATCTTTTCATCAAGTCGAGTGAGTCAGTTGTCGTCGAAGTGTGTAAAGGCAGTCAGATGCCTTTGCCCTCTCTGTACGAGTCTGCGTGAGTCATCCTTCGAGCACCATCGGAGCCACACCGACGTCTATGTGGAGAAGAATGAATGAGAATAAAAACTGTTTTGACCATGTGATGAAGGAATGCTGTGAGGTGTGCTGTGAGAAAACAAGTTTATGTTGAAGCGCTTGCGTAAGACGACGGCCTTGGCGGTGTGAATCAAGGAACAGATGCACGCAGGTTAGCGCGTTTATTTCTCGAGCTCAGTGGTTTTCAAATGTTTTGTGCCCAGAGCGCACCAAAGGGCAAGCAAGATCTCAAGGCACACCTGTATTCATATCCATGCAAAATAGCCTCAATAACATCTGTTGTCTGATCACTGTGTGCATGTTTATTTTCTAGCTACTGACACGTAATAAAATTTGCCAAACAACTCTATTGCTCATTGAATATTTATGAACAAAATGATTCAAGAAATTCATATGAAACTTTGGAAAATTACATAACAGCAGAAACACGCACACTTAAACCCGACAGGTCCCACTGTTAAAAAAAAATGAGATGAACAACTACACAAAAGAAAATAATCAATTTCTCCCTCCTCCTTCATACTGGCTGTCAATCATCGCCTTTGTTGTGTCACGCTCTAATAATTCCCACCATCTGACAATTGTGTGATTCCGGAGTTCCCTGGAAGTTTTTTAAAGGAATTTTTAGGGTATAGACTTTGTGTCTGTATTGGTAAATACATTTATCAATCATCCCACACTTGTCTCTGTTTCTCTATTGTATGTATTATAGTCACTGTTGGTTTATTGTTTATTGTCTTCAATGTATGCACCTCATTCACCAAGACAAATTCCTTGTTAGTAAGAAAATCCTTCTTGGTAATAAATCTGTTTCTGTCTCTGAAATTGAATTCTGAAATGAATGAGTATTAGGTACTGATGTAGTGAATGAATAACTCATTCTTTCTGAGTTTTAATTGTATATAGCAATAATAACGTCTGGTTGTAACACAATCTCATGGCACACTGGGACTACTTCTCGGCCTTGGCGCACCATTTGGGAACCACTGCACAATCACAGCATTTGTGAAAATTCACCTTTATGAAAGGAGCGAGATTGGGAGCAATCAGACAAAAAAAAAAAAATAATCACTCAAGTGAAAGCCTCAATAAGTGGTCATGTGTGCCTTTTGCAACATAAGACACAACAAACTGGCACAGTTCCAGCACGGCCCAGAATATGAAACCTCTGCAGCTCTGCACAGAACCCAAAGGATACTTAAGGACAACACCCGCCCCCGCCATCCCGCCAGACTATTAAGTAGCTTCTTTCCTCTTCTGTCCCTCACTTCTTACCTGATCCTCAACAGAGGTAGATTTCATCGTTCGATATCGAGATTCAGTTCCTGTCTGGTAAGTTCGGCAGGAAGAATCGTTTATATTGTGCGTTCGTTCAGTCGCGTTTCCGGTACAACGTCGTTTAGCGGTGAATCATGTAATGCACAGTTCTCAGCTCCTCGTTCTCAAACGATCGTGCTAACGGTCAACATAACACTGTAGTCAAGGCAAATACATAGATGCAACTTCATGATTATATGTACTTTTTTAGACAACACAGCAGTGGATAATGAGTATATTCACCTTGACATTAAATTGACATGTATTGAAGGTAAGCCAAGGGTGACTGACTGACTGAATGAGAACGATGAGCTACGAACAAAATGAAGTGTTTTGGTTTTTTTTTTTGGAGAAGACATGTTACACGCAGGAGCTAGCTAAGTTAGCTAATAAATATACCAGGGAAAAAGGAAACAGTTAACCTGGCTTTGTCAGATAATAAATGTTGCTTTTCTTAATGTGTTCATAAAAGGAAGCATGAGGGCAACGTACCACCATAATACAGGATGTAATAGTGGTGGGCTGTTTCTTGATGGGGACCAGAAATCTCCAGGGATAAAAGTGTGATTTGTCATCTTTACGCTTTGGTTTGGTTTTTGCACTAATGCATAAAACAAGATATAAAGTAATGTGTTTATTAGTGAGCTTCAGAGGTGTTTGCCTCTGTCTTTACACTAGCTAATTTAGCCAGCTGCTAACGGTAGCCTCATAATTACGCTTCCAGACATGTGAGTGCTTTCGATTTACTCATTAACAGAAGCGAAAAACCCCATTTCCCAAAATATCAAACTCTTCTTTCACAGAGGTACTTAAAATTCATCCCTTCAACTTTGAGGACAAAAGCGTAGAAACGCGCCTTTTGTTGTCACCGGCGGCACCTGAAGACCACGTCGCAGTCACAGTTCTCTGCTCTCAGCCTGGAGGGCAACTGTTTGTTTGGACTGTTAATCATCATTGAGCTGTAAATGGCCACTCTGTTGTGCGAGGGGGAAATCTCAGAGAGTAATCTCACCGTGCAGGACATAATCAGACACAAGGTTAATGAGAGTTTGATGGAAGCATATGCCTCACACACGGCAGCGGTACTGCACCATAATAACAGGGACAATGAGTTAATGGTGCAGGTCCAGAGGCAAACATAAACAAAACACAATCAAGAAAAATGTTGGGACAATATCAATTTAGTTTATCTCACTCAGTTGTCAATAACATCAGCCTGAAAACGTCCGCCCAACTGTCTCCTCCAGTCATACTGCAGCTGATGGGAGCGATGCTTCAGGGCGGGCACATGCTGTTGCGACGTCTCATAGCAGGCCTTGATTACAATTTTCTGTCACCTGGGCTGATATATACATATTTGGCAGAATAAGTGGCATTACCAATCTCTACAACGGGGTGACAGATGATGGCAAATCAGGCTTGACAGGGAAAGGGCCCTTCAGCTGAATGCGATGTGAGTCACTTCACTTCACTGCCTCCTAGTTTCCTATCATTCGATGGGCTGTGGTCTACCTAAAGCCCAGCTGTGAGGATTCTCCGCTCATCCAAGCAGAAATTTAACAACGTAATGACCAGACACTCCAGACGGATTCCCTACGACTGTGTGCAACACACAGGGGCATGTAAATACATTTGAATTATTATTCACCGGCGCTCATTTATGTGCTACAGCTATGTTGTGTATATTATTTTTGATACCAGGCCGTGCTTATTAGTGTCCATCAACAACTACATGACAACACCTGTGTCCCTCAAAGGGGCAATACAACAAGAGACCCGTCAAACCAGGCAGCCATGACACTGAGAGACAGATCTGAGGCGCAAATCGAAGTAGACAGCTTCATCATGTCGCCTACCGCACTGTGCTTAACAGTGTCACCTGTGACACAGTCAAACTGCAGATCACATCAGCGCCATGTTAAGAAATTTCATGTGACACACTTTAAAATGTAGAGAGCAGATCTCAACTTTGTGTAGCTAGAAACATCTCCATCCGTGTACTGACTCAGGGGAATGTAATATTCTGTTTAAGAACTCTAATGTCAGTGTTTTGCAAGTGGCACCATTGTGTTATCAACAACAGGAAATAAGTCATTTTTTGTTGCAGTTGTGTAGTTTTCAAATAAGCCATTAGCAACAGTCAGTCAGTGAACCACAAGCGAAAGGGATAAACTGTAAGTTATTGATTTAAATCTAGAACTGATGTTGGTTGATCTAAATTTGCTATATTTGTGATTTATTTAAAAAGAAAAAAGTTTTACAGAACAGCCTCAGAATTGAGGTAGCAATCAATGTTTCTTATTACAACCGTAAAAAATGATGTACAAGACAAGTTTGTTTTATGAACTCGGTTGAGTTGAGTACTCGTCTTTACGGACAAGTAGTATTGCAGTCAGAGCTTTTGCTATTTGAAAGGCTTTTCTTTATCCTAGTCTGTTAAGGTTTACTAGCCTCACACATGTCCTCGAGGCTGCCTAGTTAACATGTACAGTCCATAACCTCTACTGCTTCTTACCTTTTTCCTGGGTACAATTATCTGAGCAGAGGCTTAACTTATTCACGGAATTACTTCATTGGTTATCCTCTGAATTTCCATTTAACGCCAACAGCTTGATATTTTTGGAATCAAGTAAACCATCATCAGCGGCCATCAGTTTGGTTTATGGCCAACATTTTGTAAACCTGAAGTGCTTCTCACACTGCACTTAGCCCCGGGCAATGGGAGCTGTTCTGGCATTCACACTGGCACAATCCTGGCCAATTCCAAAGTGGGCTAACCTCGACTTTAGCCGAGGGCTTGCTGGCTCAGTTCCGGAGTGGGGTTAGCCCAGAGTTTGTGGGGTTGTGCCCAGAAAAATCTATTAAACACAGGGCTAGAAGGTGCCAGTGTGAAACGGGGCTAAAACAAACAGAGTAGTAACAATCCTAAAATGCTACCAGTAGCTGTGGGTTCCAACAGACAGTTAACCCAGGGCTAGTAAACGTGCAGTGTGAATTGCATAGCCCTGGGCTTAGGTTAAGTATTGAGTTTATCACCTAGCCTTAACCCTAGGCTCAGTGTTAAGGCTAGATGATAAACTCAATACTCAGTACCTGCTACACATCAGTGTATTGTTAACATGTTGCCATGCCAAATGTTAGCATCTAGCTAAAAGCACAACACTGCCTGAGTAGGGCTTTGCAGAGCTGCTAACATGGCTGTAGCCTCCAGCCTCCATGTGTGTAACTTTGTGTTTATTTGTGCAAATATTCAATTGTACTTGGTAAGAAGAAGGTTGTGATCGGAAACCAACATCTTTGAAATAATTGTCTCAAGTATATATCAATGTCAAATAAAGCCTTTGATACACAAGGCATTTATAGGAGGACGCAGATGTGTATGAAGTAAATTAATTACTGTCACTTTTGACATTCGCCCTGACAAATTGTGTGTAATTTAATTTCCACTGCTCATCTGTCCATTTATTTAACTTGTATGTATTACTTATTGGTCCAAAAGGAATTTTTACAACCAGGGTGTAATTATGTTTTATTTTTTTACAAATCCCTTTTAATGTCAGTCTTGTTGTGTTGTTGTTGTTGTTGTTGCTGGTTGACTGAAATTAATTATTTTCTTCCTGGTGTATAATTGTCGAGAAAGGAAAAGACCAATACCCCACAGGAACACTTTCATGGCTTACCTTTAGAGCAATGTCAATAGTAATTACTGAGAAGGCTTATCTTTAGCCACTGCGTCATTGTCCTTCACAGGAATCAGTGTTAGCTGCCCCCAACACCAATTAATAGAAGCAAACACCAACATCAATTATTCAGGCGGGACATCATGAGCAACATTTCTGCTGCAGTCATAGTGCATCAGACTGTCCTCCTTCTAATTGAGTTAAGAAGCTCTCGTATATTCACCTTTAATGAATCGCCGTGGTTTGTTATAATTGATTAATAAAGTGGACATCCTCTCTATAGTAAGACTGCTTTGGAAGCTGAGACTACTGAAGTGTATCTGTTCTGACCCGGAGAGATCGGTAGTCGATTGAAAACTGTCAAAACATCACTCCTCAACCTGCATGTGAGGATCGCCTGCTCTGCCCAGATTACAATCTCTCCCGGCCTCATGTCTTCATGCACTCTGGACAAACACGGCGTTGTAATATTTTGTCTACAAAAACCATCTCTTGCCGTTGCAGCGATCAAGCGAGTCGTGTGCCTTAAATCCTTCAGGCTGTAGTTGGGAAATGATGGCGAGCGTGACAAATTTATGTACTGATTCGGGTAGGTCAGCCTAAATAACAGTGTGGTGAATTTCAAAGTGAGCTTATCAATATATCAGCAACCATTTGGACTATAAAATAGTGATTGGGTGTTGCCGCTTAGCTGCCAGCGTAGTGCTGAGTTTTCACCTGGGATCGTAAATTCAATGTGGTTGCATACAAAAATATTCAGTAAATCTTTTTAGAACTATAAATCATTGGATTTGTGAAGGATGGATTGGTTATTTTCATCCGGCAAAGTAATAATATAATAAGTGAAGGGGGGGAAAAAATGTTCTTTTCCCACCTGAGTAGCTGTACAACCGTTAAAGTGATGTGGTCAGCACCTCTCAAGATAGTAGCCCTATGTAAATGTATAATTACAGAAACACTATTTGACTGCCATCAACTCCTCAAGGGCCGGCATTAATCCCAGAGATCAATGTTTCCAACCCCAGATATGCAGAGCACAGCAATCCATCTGTCAGCTCGGCCACCTTATCAGTCTACAGGGAGAGGAACCATCGATAATTACCTCTACCCACTAACATAATAAAGGCATTTCCAGGGGAAATTCACACTCGGTTGTACCTTCCGCTTGACAACTGTTAGTGACTTGTCGGGGCAAAGAAAAATGCAGTCGTAATGAATTTCTTTATATGTTAAACTCAAATTGGGATCATTTTTATTACCGCGGTAATGGTTTTGAACTCATTGTACTGAGGCCATTAAGTTTATTTGTATAACTGTGTCCACCATCTGGAAGTGTTGTTTTTTTTTCTATCCTATTGCTGAATTGCAGCCCTGCAGAGAAACAAACATACGAAAAAAAAAAAAAAAAAAAGAAAAACTGAAGGTGACATCGATTTAACTTAGAAAGCCTTTTTTAAGCCTTCAGACTTTTAGTCGTCACATCTTTCCCTTCTTATGTATTGAATACTGTCATGTTTTTCACACACCGGTTACTTTTGTTGCATAGTGAGTTTTCTGAGCCAAAGGGAGCTGGGGACTTGTTAGAAGAGCGAGACAATCATGGTTAACTAATGGGCAAGGGTGAACCAAAGCATGAAGAGGCTCCATTTGGCACTGATTGCCCCCTGAAAAACTCACTCCCTTCATATCCACTGCCATTGTGAAACTGATGAGCTATGTCTGTAATCGGCTCCAGTGATTGGAGAAAACTGCGTTGAGGGGAAGTGTGGCCTTGATTTGGATAGGCAGCGACAGCTGGAAGGAACTAAGCGTTCCCACTGTTAGTGTGCTACGAAAGGTGGTCTACTTGTGTTTCTCTTGGCAGCAGCAGCACTTTGTGTATTGGGTTTACAGGGGTGCAACCGAGCCTTACACAAACATTAATGACCAAGCTGGAAGGACACTGAAACACATTTCTGCTGGAACTGAAAGCTGACACACGATGCCAAAATGGGACTATAAATGTTCTTGTTCAGATGTCTCTTAGGGGAGAGATTACCATGGTTAAATCCCAAATCATTGTTCAGCAACTGTAAGTACACGAGGACATGAACACAACTGGGGAAGGAGAAAATGAGTTTTTCTCTGACTAGTGACACGAACAAAATGTGAAAAACAAGACTCAGTTAGATGAAACAGCTAATCATGTCAGAAACTCTGTGGATTAAAAAGATCCCACTGTGTTTATGGACTGCACTTTACTGCGCGATACAGGCGTGTTGCCTATCTCTGTCGTTTGTCTCACTGGATTGACCACTACCTGTGGCTCTTCCTGTCCAGTTCTTCAAAGGCAGTTGAGGACGTCTCTGCAGCCAAGGATGTGGGAAGTACCAAATTCAATAATGCCACACGTGCTAATTCTGCTGAAACATTTACCCATTTACCCAGCGACCGAGCGTCCTCTGGAACCAGTTCTGTGCATTTCGATAGTCAAAGGTGGTCTAGAACAGTGAACTGCTTATTGTGACCAAGGACCAACTAAAACCACTTATCACACACATTTTCTGAAAAGCAGAGCTTGAATACCCACGGGAGGATAAACAAAAGGTTTTTATTATGAAGGTCAAATCAAATCTATAGGTGGTTCGAGGACCAATCATGTTCAGATGCCTAAGTAGTCATGCAAAGCTCGGAGCAACACTGGTGAAAAAGTTGTAGTCCACCATAGTTGTTCCAAGCAATGCTGGGAAACTGGAGATGGATAGAGTTACTGAATGATTGTGTGGAGGCTCTCATGATCGTTGATAAGCAAACCGGTTCTTAAAAAATGTGCAAGTTGAACCAGACCTTGGTTCTCATTGGTTTTTGTGGTAATTTTAGAGAAAACAGATTCTGGCATTGGTGACAGTCAGGTGTGCTGCCTCATTTTGCGCTCTCAAAACCTAGGCTTATTATGTGCTGCCTTCCTCCCAATCAAATGAGCAGTGCTGCCCTCGCTGGTTCAAGGAAAGTGCTGAATGTCACTACAGGGCCACCACGTCTGTGTTTCCCATGTCTTCAGTAAAGAATTATAAGGGTTTTATTACCCAGAAAACCTCATTGTCCCTGCCTAGTCGGCAATCTGGGTTATGCTCTTTACTGTCCAGCTGACTGAACGCCTGACCCCGGTTCACACTGGCTATAAACCCAAAGAGCAATGTTATCCATTGCACGTTGGCAGTGGAGCTGGATTTCGCAGTTCAGCCTGAGCCTGTGGAGCCAAGAGAGTTGGCTGTTGTGCCGTCGGCGTTGACAGTACAAGAACGCAGAGTGGGTATGTTTCTTGTGTTGTCGCACAGATTTTATTGGAATTTTCCCAAAAAATGGGACATAGAGCAACGATTAACATGTGTTTCCATCAGAGGGAAATGTTCCAAAGAGGCTTTGTAAGAATACAACTTATCTTTGAACTCAAAATGCGCTAATTTATTAATGTGTTCCATCAGCTACAACATTCATGATATATGAGTCGGTTAGTAAGCACTGGTGTTGCTGAGGACTGCGTCTGTACCAGGTGAATGAATGCTGCTGCGTGCTGTGTTTACACTGTCAGCAATCCCGCCAGGGCATCATTTATTCAAAAAACTATTTCAATCTCACTTCAGCACATCTTCCCTTTATCGCCACGCCGACTTTTCTCTCTCCGTTAAGCGCGTGAACTTTTTATGAACCTGATGTTTACCTTCAGGTTTTTCTTTGGCTCGAATTCAAGATGTGCATAAAAATGGTGGATGGGAATTCGGGTAGCTCTGACCGTAATGCACCTCCTGCCACTGCAGAAGCCCGCAGTGTGTAACAACCTTTGCTCTGCTGACTTTATCCTTGATAGAAATGTGTGGGGGGGGAAAAAAAAAAAAAGAAGTCATCATTCTGAATAGCCTTCCACATCAGGGACATTATGGCTCTGACTGCAGTACCCTTTGTTCTTGCTGTCATTATTAAAATAGCAGTCAGTTTGATTGCACATGGGCTACATGGTTATTTCTTGAGAAGATGGCGCCTTATCTACACTAGTGTTATCTTTGTAATTATAGAAAAGTATAAAAGAAATGATGATCTGAACCTCATGTTCAGAAAAATGAGATTACCACATATGAATGAACGCAGAATTTGGGTGGAGGGAGTGATGACAGTAACAACCTGTAAGACGGATATAATTCATTTGATGTGCCAACAGAGATAAGCAACGAGCCACCGTGTGGTCTCAGTCACATATTATTGTATTCATGCTGAGGCAGCAAGTAATGATTCTAACTAGGCCCACTGCCATTAATAACCAGATAGTTCAGAAACGATAAAATCGACAGTGTGCACATGTAGTTGGCTTAGAGAACTTTGAGAGTTTCGTCCAGTCAACTTCGTATATAGTATATATGTCTTAGCCCAGAGCAGTTGTTAGCACTAGGCTATGAGTTGACCCTGAAAAAACTGAGCCCCTTTTCACAGACCCAAGATTAACCTAAGCCCAGGGCTATATGCTTCACACGGCACTTCTACTAGACTTTAACCGGCTCTTCACGAAAATGCTGAATGGAGATATAGGTCCGTTAAGCTTTGTGGACGGATAAGGCTAAATCTAGAAAAGGGTAATCTATGCATTCTGTGCAGTGTAGAAAGGGCAGGATGCATGTGTGTGTATTTTATACCATGTTTTATGCAAGATAATCTTTTTCTTTAAGGTTAAGGGAAACTGTTAGCGGTGTAAATGGTAAATTTATAATTTAGGGAAACATGGTAGTTACGGGAAAGATAAAGCAAACAATAATTGAAGGTCTGTGACTGACCAGAATCTGCAGTCTACTGCGTGATAAGCATGTGCTACACACCCATCTATCACTCCAACCTCCAACAGACTTTATGTCGGCTTTGCTACGTACAGATTACCGTTGAACGTTGGCATTTGATGTAAATTGTGAGGTGTGATGATGGACGAGTATAGCGTGTGTTTAAATGAATACATAAGCAGATCGTTTGACCACTTGCCAGTATTGAGACTTATCGCCTCATGGAATGAAAATGGCGGATAGACACGTATACGGGGATACAGAGCAACAGCAGAACTCATTTGAAGTTATCTCTTTTGCCACTTGATGAAAAGTAGGTCCAATGTTCATTCCCCTTGTAGCTCTGCGAGTCACTTGAAGGAACGATCTTGTTTTTTTTAACAGAAAAGTAATCCACAACCAGCCAGTTGCCGCCTCTTTTTACTGTTGGACAAGAAGATAACAGCAGGTTTATACAATTTTGTTCTGAAAACTCCGGCTCCGCAGCCACAGTAAAGTTGTGCTTGTGTTTGGCGATAAGTCTCTGAGGATTCATCATTATGAACAACTACATATAGGCATCGTCCTTGATCCGTTATCAATATGAAACGATCGATAAGGGCGGCTTTAAATTTAGAAGCAAACACAAAAGAATGTACTGAAGGAGAAAGTGTTGTGAAAGTTGTTACTGGGACATTTCGAAGTCTTTATTTAATTCTAGAGGTCATGTGCATGCACAGCACATGTATGTGTGTACGCATGAGTGCATTATCAGAGGCTGCAACAGTGCACACTGCTAGAGGGTCTCTGTCGGTGACCCAGTCCCTCCAGAGTGCAGTGGCCTAGCCTCGTCCTCCTGTCCTTTATAACAATGGGAAGGGTAATGGCTTCCCCAAGGCCTCCTCATTCAGCCTGATTGTGCTGCCAGGACCAGGCCAGCCATGCCATAAAACAATTAGCTCAATTTATCAACCTTACATCCACTATCTTACGGGAGGGGGTAAGTGAAGGTAAGAGAGAAGGAGAGGTGGAGAGAGAGAGAGAGGGGACTAGTTGGACGGGAGACGGGTGGAACTGGAGGTGAGTTACGTAAGAATGATAAGCATCTGCTGTCATTCCCTTCGATTGTTTCCCGCTGCTCAACTCAGCCTCCGAATGGCGTCATGTCAGCTTTGATAAAACAATATCTGTAAATGCTAACGAGGACTCTTTGAGTTTCCCCCGAATGAGCGTCGCAGAAAAATAGCATCTCACAGGCCGGAGCGGCACGAAATTAAAATACGCATGTAAATCCAGACATGCAGATGACAAAATGAAACCATCAGCAACATATATTTTAAAAGAAAAAACACAATTCCATAAGCAGCACGGCAGACATTATTAATAATCTAGCAGCATCCACATAAACACGACAGCGATTCACATTCTAATCCTGGATATATGTCATTAAAATTCCTCTGTTTGCTTTGATGATTTCGCTCGGCATTTGTGGCCACGCGCAAAAAAACAAAAAAAAAAAAGGTTGAAAGACCTCGCTCGCATGCCAAAACCACCCCTTTAATGAGGTCAAATGATGATTATACAGGCCGAATGAAATTACGCCCGATTAGCCAGACAGAAAGTGTACATAAAAATATACATGTCACCGAAGATGAACCGCAGCCAGAACCGGAGGGAGAGTCGTGGACTTTTTTATTTCCTTTCTCCCTCATTCCTCTTGTGTAACAGATTGTACCTGTAGTTTCTCTGAGCGATTGTCCGGTTCAACCCAACATCTGTCATGCCGGGTGCATCTCTATTAAAAAGCTACTGTACAACAAGAGGGATGCTCGCCTTGGAAAGATGCTGCTGCCACTTGCTTTCACATAATTAAACAGTAAAATAAAAAAATAAAAAAAACACAACCTGTTCTGTTTGGTCCCCTTTTTTAAGAGATCCAGTGTTTTAACAACAGAGGCTCTGTGTGAGGTGAAATAAGGCTCGTTGCCAACACGTGTTTTATTAGAAAGCGGATGCCTCTCCAGACACTTACATCATGTTAACGTGTAGAGGAGGTAATTATCCCAAAGCAGAAATAGCAGCTCATTACAAGAGTCATAAGAGGGCACAAGGTCTCGCGAAACGCACCCGGTTGCCATGCCCCCATAATCCTTAGCTCAACGCTGGTGTCAGCAGGAAAGCAGTCTATCTCTGGCCTTAAATCATGCCCTCTACTCCTCAAAGTCTTTAATTAAGTCCTGATCGTCCTGATCGCCCCGTCCTCTGTCCCCAGTATTAGTGTGTTTAATTTCCTGCTGCCATATCGCCTTCCCTTTTGGATATATTATTCATCAAGCCTCTCCGCTTCTCTGTGTTTCTGAGGGCAGCGAGTCTGCCGCGACAGGATGACTGCTGATTTCGATCCATCGGCTCGACCATTAAGGACGGCTTAAAACCATAATTCCTGGAGATATTACTCTCAGGTTCAAAATGTCAACATTTAGATAAGAGCCCCGGTTGATTTCGGCGCGCGAGGGATGAAGTCCTAAACGCCTGCTGTCCTGTGTTTGTGTTTTCATTAGTGCCGACTTCAATGTATTCCCAGAGCAAATAATGCCAGCGGAAGAGAGGATGTGTGCCGCAAGAGCGGTGGGAGTTGAGAAAAAGAGCAAAATATGAAGCCGTGTCCGGGATTTCACAGATGATGCGGCTGAAAGCAAAACTGACTATTCATCTTTAGTCCCTGCACCCAATAGTCTGCGGAGGCCTACAAGTCCACATTCATCATTCCTGCGCTTGGATGATGAGTCAAAGTAGAACTAGAGCAGCCCATCCGCCAAAGTCACATAGATTGCTGCTGGTGAATCTCAACGATTTTTCTTTTTCCATTTTCTCTCTCGACAAACACTGCAGAAGTATCTCTGTCTGCTCAGAGAACCAATCGAGTGTGGCAACCGGCCACCCACCGCGGTGACAAGCACAGAATGAAAAACACTCTAGACCATGACACATAGAGTTAGGTGCCACACGTCAACAGGTTGTCTTATCGCTGCGCTCCGGACCGTGAGCGCCTGAGTGAAATGGGCAGAGAGGCTTTCTACTGTGAGATGAGCGGAGGCGACGGCGTTGCTTCTGATCTGGTTGGGTGGCTGAATACTGAGGAGATGCGGCCGGAGCGGAAGCTCGTGGGTCAGCACGCCCGCCCAATTTTACAGTTGAGGTGCGTCGGCCGCCACACATGCTGGTGGCCACCGCAATGCTCCAAATACATCATCATTTGAGTGGCACTTAAAGCCACAGAATGTGGCGGAATGTGGGCACTGGAGTAAGTGTTTTTCTTTTTTTTTTTTCCCACCTCTCATTTTTGGTCCCGTATCCTTTGTTGATATCGCCGCTGCATTTTTTTTCAGCCATCACAGCAACATGACTTGACAAAGAAATTCTATTGTAATGTCTCACTGTGACAGGTTTATAGATGAAAAATGGGATGAAAGCAAATGAAGAGTACCCAGACCCAAAGAGTACAGAGACAAAGGACTGTTGAAAAAAGACAAATCCTGATTTGTTTCCCACGGATACGCTCATTTTGCGTGTATGCTAATTCACGTATTTGGGCAGGATTTTTCACATTTAAATGTGTAACTCCCATTAAATCTAGGCATCAGTAACCAAAGTCCTCCGCCAGACAATGAGAAAAAGCAACAGCAATAGGCGTAATAGATCACTGTGATGCAAATTACGCATTTGGGCTGTCTTACCTGCCAAGGTGCTGTAAGCAGCATATGCTTGTAAACCCGTCTGTTTCAACTCATTTCCCCATTGAGTAACTGCAATCTCCCCAGACTCCCTCACACCCCTGCGCTGCTGAGAGCTGAGTTGACTGAGAGGGAACTCGGAATTATTTGTGCCTTGCTGCAAATTTGACATCAGTTTTATTACATAAAGTTTTTTTGTTTTTTTTATTTTCCTTGAAACAGTGTCACTTTTATCGCTTTGCTGCCGTTCTGTTGTTATTGTTTGTGACACTTCATTGTTGTAACTTTTGCTTCGTACTCCCACATTTCCACTCACTGCCGTCTGGTCTTGTCTATACTTTCTTTCTGTCTGTGTTGTTTTTATCTTGCTCTGTGAAGCACTCCGGGCTCCATGTTTGTATGAAAGGTGCTTTGTAAATAGAGTTGATTTGATTTGATTTAACTGCATCTTACTTGCCTCCATTCAGCAGCTGTCTGAACGCACTGTTTCAACTAAATTTGACCATTTACACAAACTTCATAAAAGAAGCCGACGTTTAATGGTAAACATGTAACATTTATAATAATAAAGCAAAACTAATAAACCAATATAGGTCATTTCTTTTTCCCTCTGTGGAGAATGTCCCTACTTACATTCCCACTGATCACTACTAGACATGTAAACACAAGGCCTCGAAATCGCTTCCGTGTTGGTTTCCTTTTCAAACTGTATTTACCAGGAGCGCACTGAAACACAGAGTCGAAAACTGAAAACTGAAAACATCCCTCAAGTCTGTATGAACATGCTCCGAGAGAAACGAAGCAACATTCTGTAGAAATTGGCATTTTGTGAGCTTTAGCGCCCTCCACAGTTTGAGTTTCGTAACTACAAATCCCAGGTCCGTGACAATTTGTTTCACGTGATGTAGGTTATGACTACACACTAAACTCATTACGTCATCGCATGTTATTAGTTGAACATGCATGTAACGCTGTGATCCTTCCCTCTCACTGGGGGGCCGAGTGGCTGAGACAGAGACACCCCTCATCCTTTTACAAGACACTGTAGCATCAACGTGATTTTTAAGCTAACCGTTACTTTAAACTCCTGGTGTGTGTTGATGATTAGTAGCCTGCAGTGCCTAAAAAAAACCTGCAACACATCAAATCCAGGCAACATTTATATGTGAACCACTCGGCATGGATTCAGTATCATGGGTGGTATTATTCTTTCTTTGCAGGTGCAGATGTTGCTCGACATTTTCCTGTGTTTTTTCTTTTCACTTCTGTTCATCTGCTCCAGCCCCTGCGATCTGCCCAGTATTATAATGTCATAATAGCTAATAATCTGAAAACACGGTGTGGGTATGAATTCCGTATGGAATTTAGTTGATTCATAATGAATTACATCTGTTAAAATGTCAGACCATACCTATTTCATTCAGTGGATATTATTTTGAATTGCAAATGTCATTCAGGCTACCAGCCTGTGGAAAAGGCATAAATTATTGAACACTTGCACACACCTGCCCACTTTAGCAGACAGATTTAATTTCTCTCCGGTTAAATCTCAATCGAAAGTCGTTTTCACAAATAAAATAATGTTATCACTATTAATTATACAGGGTTTTTGGCCCACGGCAACGCTGGCACCAAATAACAAAAACACATGACTGAAGATTTTAGTGGCGAATGATCATCAGGCTCATTATCGCTGCATCTGCATTGAATTTGTGGGCAGCATGGGCTGAGTTCTAGCTGTGATTCTTATAGTAAGTAGATGTTGGGTCATGGCGCATTATTGCATTTACACACAAGATCAAAGTAGCCTGCATGCTGTTGTGTAACACGGAGCCAAGCCTGGCAGGCAAATACACAGTGTAGGCATTCGAATTTATTCAAATCCTCCGTAAGCTCTGATCTTGAATTTTTTAGGCAATGTAAGAAAAACACACACAAACTCAATTTCTGGAGAAGAAACGTGTTACATTGCATTATATCGTGCATCATCGCGAATAATACGAGGCGCCAAGCATTATAAGGGATTTGGGAAACAACAAAAACATGAAAAGAAAATCTTCATTCACTCGGGATTAACACCTGATTTCAAACGGATATCGGATTGTGACATCAGACCGAAGTGCTGAGCATCAAAGCAAAACTTTAGCATTTCGGCAAATATGCTATTTACCTTCAGGTGGAAAATTCAATAAGGGGATCAACGAAGCAAAAAAGAAAAAAAAGAAGGAGCCGTAAAAACAACAATTAGCCATTTAACTGGTGGGTTGTGGGGCCGACTATTTACTGAAAGCTGTAACTTCTTGGACGCTGCAACAGAGTGTAATTTCTTACACGGGAAAGATGTAATGTGATAATAAGTGAGAGTTAGAGGAGCTGGCAGGAGGATTTTGTTGCCCCCTAACAGAGAGCTGTTTCCCGCTCTTTCCATTTCCGATGCTAAGCCAAGCTAACCAGCTGCTCTCAACCCACCAGTAAAGAAGAGTATTTCCATACGTGGCAAACTTTTGCTTTTAGGTGCCGTGTAGCTATTACAACAACAACTTAACAAAAGACTTAAACGTACAATATGTCACTTCTGCTGCTGGGGGGCGCTCTATCAAAACAAAACAAAAGGATGTTTGGCGAGTGTTGTGTGAAATGCGAGACGGAGCTGCCGTTCTACTCGGCTCGATACAGGCTAGCGTGTCTGGACAATGCCCCAGAATAGACACCTGAAGTCACTTTTGGTTCCGCTCTGGCCCGGAACCGTTTACCAAACTTACAGCAGGTACAGGAACGTAAACTGGTCGTGTCGGGCAGATAAACAAACGTTCCTGCCGTCAAACTGGCTTCACTGTTGATATATACTCCATACAACAATCTAATGTGTATCAGGCCCGAGTCTAAATGCAGCACTGCTACATTATGTGTTAGATATGTATAGAAAATGCACATAAAAGCAAAATACAAAAAGATGACAAAGGCATTGCAATCAAAATGCTGAATACGAGAAGTAATTCTTACCTTGTATAAGGATGTTGGTAATGTTCCAGTTGTTCGGGTCAGTGATGTAGACTATTCACCCCGGCCCCTTGCTCGGTCAGCATTACTCCAACACCTGACAGCTCACAGGACCTGTGCCCTAGATGTGCTGGCACCTGCCCCAAGAGTGGCTCGCGGATGACAGTGAATACTCGGAGAGGCCAGATAAAAATCACAGTGCACCACGCCAGGCGGACTCTGCGTACGGTCCACCCTGTTTTGCGGGGGCCACCTTATTGTCGCGCACCCAGGGGTCAGCGTTTCCTTTTGTGTTCCCTCTCTGGTTCCCAACCCCTGCCGCCGCCTGCAGAGGCTGCAGCTCTGTTAGCAGAGGCCCGGGTGACATCAGCTGGTATTTTTTGCCCACCCCGAGGCTCTCCCAGGTCGCCATGCAATCCCTCACATTCCTGCAGGTTTGACACTTTCTTATATAAAGGCAATACATCAAGGGGAAGGAATTTTCTGTCCTGTAAAAAGTTGGACAGAGTGGCAAAGTGAAATACTAGATGGTGTGGAAAATGAAGAGAAATACAATGCCACGACACCGATGGACACGTAAGGAAGTCTCTACAATACCATTTAGTATACCATAATCTTATATAATTAGTCATGTTTGATTCCAACAATAGTATTATTGTTGTAACAATGTATATATCGCTGAGTAATATATCAGTTACATTGTTGCATGATATTAACTATTTATAATACATTTCATGGTGATGTGGCGTAAGTGTTGTCTTTAACTTACCAGACTTCTTGTTTTAAAGGAGAACTTCGGTCGATTTAAACATGCAGCTTCATTGCTCAAGCTACCCTTGACTTGCCAGTACCGAAGACGCGAACACATTTGGTCCAACCATTACAGAGCTCCGTGAACGGAGACTTAGCATTGAACGCTAACAGCATGGGGTCAGAACTTTGCACTGTGTTTTAAGCGTCTTAACATGCTCCACATCTCACACCAAAAGTTATGCAACTTCAGCAGACACCTTAGCACACAGCACTGTAGCGTGTATGACTCAAACTGAATAAAAAAAGTAGTTAAAACAGTGTGTTTGTGCAAGGAGCTACTTACCTGTTTGTTGACATCCGTGTCTTCCGGTAGCTAGACCAAACTAGTCAATCCGTCGAGCGTGCATGTTTAAATCGACCGAAGTTCTCCTTTAATAGCTGCTTTTTTACCCACTGAGTCAACAAATACAGAGTACTGGTGATTATTCATCACAGAACAGAACAGTAGCAGTCTTCACCCCTACAGTATTGTTGCTTTGTCATTATTGAGGTATTTGGTAAAAATATAGTGTAATATTTCATTTTGTCAGCCATTACTAGCACATATCACGTATGTAATCGTGACGCAGCCTGCAAATGTTGCACTACTTTGCGGCCACATCGTCCGGTTTAATTCATATCCTTCGTTCCTTTGATCAAACAAACTTAATGAATGTAATTGAAGTGATTTAACTGATGTGTTTTAAAACATGAATCGTTCTCTGGGCAGAGGAGGCCGGGGCACATCTTACATATCATCTCTGTTCTATTTGAACCTCAACAGAGAGAAGAACTCTGCTCCATTCACGACACTGAGAAATCCCGAAATGAACCAAAAATGAAATTGCTCAAAACTTGGAAATGCTTGACAGTGATTGAGCTGGCTGAAATGGGCTTACACGGCACATTTGGTAATTTGCACACCTACCTGCTCTTCAGAGCAGCACAATTACAGAGTGTCTCGGGGGCCGTCAGTGCCCCGGCTGCACCCGAGCTGCTTCCTTCTCCCACTGCCCTGCTCGGCGACCGAGGTGCTAGCGTGAAATGGCTGTTAATTCCTTCTGCTATCTGTCCCGCGCAGAGCCTGTTTTAAGCCTTCATATGAATCTTTTTGCCCGCCGAAAAAATATAAGGAGTAAGGAAATCAGAAAGTATAAAAAAAAAACAGAGTGAGCCACTAGAAATGAAAACATCAAACAAGTATGAAATGCAAAATAGCATGAACCTTGCATTCCGCCTCCATCAATGAGATTTAATGAGTATTCCACCTCCTGGCTCCAACAGAGAGAAGAAAAAAAAGAACATAATGAAGAAATAACAATTCAGAAATGACTGATAAAAGACAATCGGCACTGAGAAAGAGTTTGCCAGTGATGCCCAGTGTTTGACTTCTCTCACTCTGCTGCTTTTGTTCCGAGGTTTCATCAGGAACATCCTTCAGCTACGTCTCGTCGAGTTCTGAAGATCACAAGATGTTTTTTTTTTGTGTAGATTCACATAGTCCACCCAGATCCACCTTGATCATGACGAAGCTGTCTCCTTACGACAGCGAGCGCGACTTTGATGCTACCATTATCAGAGGGCCGCTCCGTGTTTTCACAGTCCACTGCGCGTCTTTGAAAACCGAGCCTCGCTGTCCGTCCTCCTGAAAATGCCGTTTCAACCCGTCATCGCTGAGTGATTGGTCAGCTGTGCGGGGGCTCTTTCGGTGGGAGCCCGGGCCCTGACATGTTGGCTTGCAGCGGCAGCAGACGCGTGCATCTCAACACAGTGATATGATGGACATTGGCACCTGTCGTAACGTATCAGTCCACCTCCTGAAAGTCTTCACCGCTGGTTCTGGGTAGTGCAAAGTACTTCCTCTGAAATTTGGGTCTGTCTGGTATTTTACACTCTGTTCCTCACTTTCGAGGTATGATGAAATGAATAAAGCAGTCTGCATATGCAGGGTGGACACAATAAAGGGGACACTTAATAACCTTGTGATTACTTTTAATTAGCTTTCCGCGGCATCTTTGAGCCTGTGGGTGTTGTTTGTTCGGTATCGCCTTCCATTACAATGCGTTGCCGTTATTGTGATCTCTCCCTTGATGCTCGCATCACCTATTAATTTCTGTGCATCCACCTAATTGTTATTATTGTCACTCTCGGCTCAGCTCAGCTGGAAGTGAATGAAAGCGAGTCATCAGAATGAGCAAAGTAAAAATAGCCATTCCCCAGATGACGTTCCGTAAAAGATGATTAGCAAGTTGATTGTATGAATAATGTATTCCGATGATGTGCACTGTTAAAATTAAGTCAGTGACGGCGGGGGGGGGGGGCATATGGGGCATATGGGCGAATTTCTTATTCTATTGCTGCGTGAATCACAAGGTCACGGGTCAAGACACTTCAACAGGCAAAGTTCCCTTTCAGCCAACTTGCAAAGTCTGTATAACAGAGAAGAATGATAAGGGTGACTAAAAAAGAAAATCTTTTTTTTTTTTTTTTCTCGGTGTTGCGCAGATGACTATAATGAATGGGGCGTCTCCAAATCACACATTCTGGTCTGGTTCATTTGAAATGCATTGCAGAATAAGCTTCTGGCTGGAGAAGTGATCACCTGTACCCCCAAACTGCTTAGTGGGCAGGAGTGAATGATGTGCATGGAGTGAAGCCTCTTCTTCTTAATCTGTAGTTTTAAACTGCCGAGCAGCATAATACACTCTGGCTCTTTAATATTATATGACAAAGCTGTTTTAGTGTCAGTATGATTTAATCCTTATTGAGCTTTTTTTTTTTTTGCAAATACAAACATGTTCACGCAGTTTTTGACTATGAATGCGCTCTCATTTAGTCGTAGCTCACTTGGCTTGCACGAGCTCCCATACAACATACCTCTGTGGGTGGACTTTTGATGCTTGTTGCATGCATGACAACAGCAGAGGAGGGCCACCAAGACTGCAGCTGCACAGGGGGTTCTGACGGCACTTTGTTTCCCTCTGCTGGTTATCAGCGCAACCCCCATCCGCACCAGGCACTCAGAATGTATCCGCCCGTGTGCATGTTTGGGGTGCGCGCTCGACGTGCACACGTGCACGTGTTTGCGATGCTGCAGAAGATAACGAACCAGATTGACAGGGAGATAGAAATTGGAAAGCAGTGGCGGGTGGGAGGGATAGAGACACGAGCAAAGGGAAAGAGGCAAATGGTTTGTAAATATCGCGCTCACCAGCGGCTCATCTCCACGGGTGATGTGTGGCACTCGCCTTAAATAGAGTTGTTGGGAAGAGAGGCGTAAGGGCTCAGCGCAACGGATCAATTGTGACAGAAATCATCTGCCGCTAGGTCGCATCATCCAGCAGCAGGTAGGATACGTCAATAGCAAAAGAGAGCATTCATTTCCAGTCTTCAGGCCTGTTTTCCAGCCCCCATTGTCGGCTCGGAGTGCTTTCTCAAGGTAACACTACGGTGAGGTTTTGAAGATTTGCTATCAGGCTCCTGCCGGGCTGTCAGGCGCCATGGGATCGTTTTGATGTTAATTGATTGGTTGATGGAGTATCACTTCCTGCTGGGGACTCCGAGGTGCAATTCCCACGTTCCCTATTGTCTCCCTTGAAATTTCAGCTCGTCCTGGCGAGGATGTCAGAGTCTCAGCACGCGGCGAGGTGAGCCTTCGCACAGTTTTTCAGATCTCTCGTTGTTCTGCTGTTTGACTCGATGCCAAAGAGAGCACGCGGGGTCTCACAGAAGAGTCGGTCCTTCATGGGTTGCCCTTGAAGGAAAGTGTTGATGTGTGAACCCCTCTCTCTCTCTCCTCTCAGGTCAGCGAACAGCACACGCATTCCCGACACAAACACGCCATCGCGAACACACACTCGCACGTGTGAATGCCGCACACACGCACACATCGCGCCGAGGTGCAGACAGTCACACGACCCCCGATGTGATGCGCCGTTGCTGGAGTGGCTGTGCGAGGCCAAGGTCACGCGGTCCCATTCCCTTTATTCCTATAATCCCCCGTGTTAGCTGGGCGAGAGGCCTGCTAATGGCTAGCACTCTGTGAAAAGGAACTACTGCGTTAACATATACCCCCGAGACTCCCGCAACCCACAGCCCCACCACCCTGCGTAAGGAGCATAGCAATGCGGTCTATACAATCCATCAACATGGCTAATTAGGCCCCAACAAAATCCCTGAGAGAAGCATTAGGAAGGGAACCAGAGGTGTAGTAGCGGAGCCATTGCTGAGATACTAAGAATACGATGAAGTTAGACTGCTGGGAAATGATCTGGCCCGTTTGAATCTATTATGGAAGCGGCACGGGTAGAAGATTCGACCCTACAGAACCGCTAAAGTCAAATGAATTTTTAAGAAAGTCAAGAAATCATTTCTTTTCAAGGTAGCAGAAGCACCGCTGCACCACAGAAGGACGACGGTACTGGGAATTAAGCTTCAAGGAAAGATGGAGGTACGTTTATTAACCACAGATGTTATTTGTATACTGGTGGGCGCTGGACTATCATCATTATAGAATTATTGCCCTGTTTTCTTTTCAAAATGTTTTATAATTACAAATAAAGAGCTGAGTTAAACCCTCATTTGAAAAAAAATATATGAACTACTCATTTTTTTGTCAGTGTATTGCAAAAATGTCCACACTCTCTGGATAGTGATACATTTTCTCATGTTTGTAAAGTTAAATATAAGCGGCACACTGTGGATTTCAGCATCGAGCGATCTGATTTGTTGATCAGCCTCCTGTAAGTGGCAGATGTCTGTGAATGTGCTGTTTGATTCTACCTACGCATTAAACCGGTAAGTGAAATATCCCCAGAATCCCTTACAAATCACGTGGTTCCAAAAGTTGTTGAAGGGAGTAGAAGCTCAACAAACTTTGCGGACATGGCAGCCGCAAATTTTCAAATCATTCAGATCTTCTTGTAAATTCGGGAATCTTGTCTAAAGTGCGTCTTACATCCTTGCATTTGGCAGCTGCTTGAACACACAAAATAAACGTAGTAAGACATTTTATTGACAGTAAACATGTCAGATTTTACAGATACGATAAAACAGCAACCGACAGGGGCAACTTCTCTGACACCTGTTGCTAAAATACCAGACTCCCTTAAAAAAAAAAATCGCTCGACTTCGTGAGCTGTTGAATTAGGATGAACCTTATAACCTTTGTGAATCACCGTCTACAACAAATTCTTGAGATCTTGATTTTTTTATTCTTAGATGAGATCACCCTGGGCTTCTGTCGATACCAGGTATGAAACAGGCTCTGAGGTAAATAAAAAAAAACTTGAATTTAATCCCCTGGCATGTTTTAATGATTAGTAGTCTAAAGTGCTTTCAAAACTTGCTTCACATCGAGCATCGGGCTTAGAGCTGCCCACTTGTGTCAAATCAGTCAGGACAGATGTGATGACAGATGATGTAGGGTCGTACTCAAACTGGACTTTCAGGATTTTGAGAGTCGCCCAGATGTTATCATCAGCTACCTTTTTGCACAGCGGACATGGAAACACAACACGGTCGTATTTGAGTGTACATTTAAGTGTATAATCTGCAAGCTAAATGATGTCATTTGACATTCTCGTCCCTTATAATTACTATAATTTGAAATGCCGCCGTGTCATCCCGCCGTACACAACAGCATGCCGTGCTCTGTTGTGTTACGGAGCTCAGCGTGAACGCACATACGAATAGCAAAGCGACGTAAATTTCTCGGATACAGGGGCAGATTTCATTTGCCAGCGTGATCTCAGCAGCCGTATAATGTACAATCGCCTACATCTTAATCATCAAACGCCGGAGCACTGTGGGTGCAGATCCCCGTGTCGCCGCGTGCTCCTCGACGGTTCATCTCCCAGATTTTCGCTGCATTTTTGATAAAAGACACGATCCTCATCTGATGGATGTTCTTAAATCGAAGTGGGGGGGGGGGCGGGGGAGAGAGGGGAGACGCTCAAATGGGATTGTCTCTCTCTGTTCCCCATTGCGATCCCTCAGATCAACAATCTGTCCTCTAAGGTAAGCGCGAGCGGGCAGGCAGCCGGGAAAATGGTTCAGATTAAAACGAGGTAATGGCACATTTGCTAGGCCCTTTGTGTGAGACGCGCGTGCAATTTAAGGGGCTGCCATACAGGACGAGTTAATATTTCATTGCACGCCAGGGAATGGGAGTAGAGAGAGAGAGAGAGGGAGGGGGGGGGGAAAAAATGCATATGTCTCATTTTGCAATCTTATTCGTCTCAGCAAATCAGCCTGAGTCAATGTCATTCCATAATGAACTCTCCTCCAGTATTCCGAGCGTTCTGCTTTCACACCCGCTGAACGTGGAATATATTTTGAGCTGGAGCAAAGGGGTGAGGGTCCCTCTCTCCCTCTCTCTCTCTCTCTATCTCCCTGCCTTGTCAAATTATAGACAACTGTGTTTTCCCCCCCGCCTTCTGTCTGTCCTCATCTTCTCTCTGTCACCACCCCAAAAACCTGTTACTCCCCCCCTCCCACCCACCCACCCGCCACACCCTCTCCACCCTCACCTCACCTCACCTCACCTCGCCTCCAGAGATCAAGATGATGGAGGGAATGGGAGGGTTTGATTGACTAAGATGCTGAGATGTAATCTTGAAGTGCGTGCTTGTGTGCGCATGGGCGTGTGTGTGTGTGTGTTTTGTAAGAGAGGGGAAGGGCCGGGGCAATGTGCGATGCTCGGTTTATTGCATCGCAAGCTCATTTGTTTGTATTTTATACCTCATTTCGGCTCAGACGAGCCGGCTCCACATTCCGGCTGCGGGTGACCCAGTTTCACAACACTGTGTGTGCCTCTCTCTCACTCTCCCTCTTTCTCCCTTTTCTCCCTCTCTCTCTGTCTAATAATATAACATCCCCCCCCCCCCCCCCCCCCCTTTAATACATTACTTTTGGTAAATAAGCTGCACTTTGTGGATTTGATTTAATGCAATATACCTTCAAACTAGTTCACTGAGAGGGGGGAAAATACAAACTCCAGCTATTCCACTGC
The DNA here is from genome assembly GCF_900880675.1 of Sparus aurata. Lineage (NCBI taxonomy): Eukaryota > Metazoa > Chordata > Actinopteri > Spariformes > Sparidae > Sparus > Sparus aurata. The sequence goes on along the minus strand of NC_044194.1, from coordinate 6,116,996 downwards.
GATAGTTTTTCCGCCCCGTCCCCTCAGGCGCAGCTATGCAGTACGTTAGCATGTTAGCGCAGTGCGTGACACCACTCTGACAGCACTCTAAACATCAGAAGGACTAAAGCTCATCTGGGCCGTCAGGGATAGAAACTTGGGGTACTTTAACTCGGAGATGGCCCGTTTGTGGGTACAGAGGAGCGTACAAGGAAGATAAAACACGGGGGACTTTAACATAAACTTTCCCTGTTTCTATAGTGGAGCGGGCGGTAATTGTCCCACCTGAAATACTTGAAAGCTGAGATTACGTCTCTTACAGGGACTGATGCCAGTAAGGAGCAGCAGATAACAAGGATCCCTTTATAAGAGGCCGTATGAACATTACCTCGCTAGCTTTATTCTGGTGTTATCTGCTGTGCTGAGCCACAAAAACCCCCTGGTTCTGCGCTACCTGCTGCGCGGCAGCTTTGCTCCTCCCTCAGGAGGTCCTAAACATTTCTCTTCCCTCCCGCTGCATTGAGGAGATAGTTAGCGAGGTGAGTCCGCCGTTCCAGTCCAGGTGCAAGGAGAGCAGGTGGACAGGGGCAGGACCGCCAGGGGACCGCAGGGGGCAGGAGAGGCTTAGTGGGTCACTGTGGGGAAGGGTGGTGCAGCTCAATCACTCCCCCACCCTAAGGGCACCTCAGAGCTATGCAGCTGTGAAAAAGGCTGTCATCCGGAGAAATGTGGTCCCTACGCGCACGGTGTTGCATTGTGATAAGACATGCGGCGCACACATGTGCTGTGTCCACACGGGGCACGTGCGAATTGGAGATGACATGTTTTACACACTCTGCCCACAGTCCATCCAAGTCCTCCGTACACTCCCCCCCACCCTCGTCACCCCCCGTTCATTCCTCCACCGCCTCCCACCTCCTGCAGCAGGGCTGGGTAGTAAGCTTGCCCATGCCATCCATTATTCCCAGGCAGGAGCGCATTAAAGATTCATCTCTGCAGCTCAACCTCAAAGGAAAGACTATGACCCCTGGTATAGCTGCTGAATTATGGAGACCGCCAATAAAGTTGTTTGCCTTTGATCTCATTCTCAGTTTTCTCCCTCCCAGGTGAACGTGGACGGGGCGAACACATGGACACACACACGGGGGCGCACGCCAACACAAAGCGCCGTCGCACACTCTGCATTTCCCTTTCACCCGCCGTCGCCGCCGCTCCTCTTCTTACACAAACGCAAACTTGGACTCGTGTGTCCTCTGCATTGTCTGTTTTCATTCTGCGCCCCCCCCCCCCCCCCCGTCTCCGCCTCTTGCCACAGGCGCACAAAGATACACACAGAAGAATACAGGGAAAAATGAAAACAAAAGCATATCTCTGAGAGGATGATGAAGGAACAATTACGCGCAAACAGTCTTGCCTGCCCCCCTCCCTGCATACCAAGTGACTGTCTGACTGCTATAAATTTCACCCCCCCCCTGCCATCAAACACAATCTCTGCCTCCCTCTCTCAAGCTAAGAGAGTGGCCGGCTGCTACCGTGCGGCGGCAGTGGCGGAGACACATTTGCTCACACATGCGTGTTGTTTATATTTAATCGATGTGGAGCGGAAGGTCCTGTTCGAAATGGCCGTCATTTGTCAAGTATTAATAATTCAGTCGCGCGAACACGGGAGCGTGCGGGAAAGCAGGCGCACACTCCCACGCCAGACTGTATGAAGCGCCGCCCTCACCTGAAGGTGAACACTCGCACTCGGCTCTCATTCTCGTCTCCGGGCGGCTCCCGTTGTTTACGGCCTTTGCGGTGATGGCGGAGGCAGGAATGGCGGGCTGCGAAGGAGCCGACGGAAACGGTCGCTTCGCTGGAAACGGGGGGGAGCCTTGAACTGGGCGAATCGGTCATGCCGTGGTCAGAGTTTTCATTTTATCACGCGGTTAATAGGTGGCTGTACTGGTGAGCACGATGGGACATTAGCTTTCTACTTAATAGATTCAAGGGACACACACACACACACACACACACACACACAAGTGTTGTGAGTAGCCTTGAAGGGAGCGAACAGATGATAGGTGAAGGTGGGGTTGTGTGCATGTGATGGGGGCGTCCCATTATCTCCGTACCCGGTGCCCCATCACCCAGTGGACACAATTATAAATCTGGGCTGACCCGGACAGTAGTCACAAGGAGGACACGTGGAAGGACAAAGACGTGGAAGCTGTGGTTAAATCAAGCTTTACCGCCTTTCTCTTACACACACACACACACACACACACACACCAGACAAACCAGCCCTTATATCTTCCTCGTGTGTTGATAGATTTGTGGAGATTGTTACAAAGGATACAGGTGTATGGCAGCAAAAAACAAGGATTCCCGGCTGATTAATGAGCTGTGACCAGCCCTCAGTGTTGTGTTCTTAGAGTGAATGCCTTTTCTCAGGGGGTTTACAGGAAATGAAAAAAAAAAGCAAATACACACCTATGCACAGACACACACACACACACACACACACTGTGGAGAACTCCCCGTGGAGTTCCTTGCCAGCCCCTGTGAAAGTGCACATGTTGAGTGGAGACCGCTAATGGTGTGCTGTTGCCATACACAGGTGTTGCGCCAGTGATTTGGGACGTGAAAGACTAACATTCCTGACGTGAGATGGATTCTGAGTGGCAACTTCACCCGGCCAAGGGCAGGTGCACGCTCGAGGGCAGCAGGTGGAGGAGGAAGGCGCTAGGTGTCTGCGGTGGGAGCGACAGAGACGGGGCAACGGAGCGGGGAAATGTCGGGAGGGGGACAAAGAAAGCAATGGCCAAGTAATGTCGCGTTTGCACATCAGGAGAAACAAGGTGGTAAAAAGGGCAGTGTTTCTGAGAGAGAGGTAACTTCGCAACGCCAGGGGAGCAAGACTGTGTTTTTCACACCGCCGCTGACTTCCTTCCTCTTGAAGGTCGCTGAAAAAGGCGCACATTAGAAAAAAAAAAGCCCACACTCCCAAAGTTAACTTCTCTCATCGCATAATGAGCAACAGCGCGGCGGCAAATAAAGCCTGGTATATTCAATAAAACGTGATTTATCCGTTGTATTACCCCGGAGAGCACCACAAAGACGGTGCGTTACAATCACTTACCGCAGCCTAATGCACATTACCTATAAAAAGTGACACAGATGCATTTTTTTTCGCGAGAGCATGTAGATGGGGACGCGGGACCTGAAATGACACGCTATTCACCGTTTTCTGATATCATAATAGCTCAGCCATATTTCACGTGCGGCCAATTGTGCACTGCGCCTTTATCTGTGAGTATTATAATACATCAACCGTCCCAAAAGCATTCACGTCATGCCTATAATACTGAAGGCGTCGAGAGCGCTGATGTGTGAAATAAAGGACAGCTTGACAGCACTTGAGCTGTCCCGTACGACCCATGCAGAATCGTCCACATTAGAAGACAATGGAATTCTCGGTGAGAAGAAAATGCAATACATCACACAGTCTTCAGTGTGACAATGGGAGAGAGACAAAGGGTAATAAATCATTCCAGACTTGTGTGACCCTTTCACAAGGATCCTTCTCTAAGTTTGTCATTGCACGCCACCGCTGCAACCTCCAAGTCGGCCCGAACATGTTTTACCTGTGGAGGGGTTAGCTGTCAGATAACTTAAGCGGAAGGAGTGCCGAATACAACAATGGCACAACTTAAAGTTCCGATTGAACGTGCTATTTTCTTTGGCGTAGTTGCGTGTTTCCTGTAAAAACAGCCAGCAGCTAATAGCGCGGACCGTATGTCACGCCCTGCTTCCTAACCACAGAGTTGACGGCGAGTCTCATAGTTAACTTTAGCACAAAGCTATCAGTGTCAGTCAACCAGGAAACTGGCCTCTGCTGCCATACGCGAAGGTCACGTGCAGCCCTGGCCCCGGAGACGTTCATTGTGAAGTTGCCAGTTATCAGTGTGTTTGTTGGCAGTAACTTTAGCAACAAGTAAAGCTTTCCGTCCAGAGTTTCTCAGGGCAGAGAAGCTTGAGGCGGGCGGGTGGGGGAGGGGGACCAGCAAATATTTTCTCCGTCAACCGTGACCCAGTTTCACCCAAATCCAAGTTGTATTTTTATACAGTAATCCGTAAAGTCTGGTGCTGAGCAACACACCACTTTGGCAGCGTTCTTCCTTTTTATACACCCATGGCAGCATCATAAAATCAAGACAGCGTTTGTTGGACGAATAATTGATGTACGTCATCAAGCTTCCAGGAAGTTACAAACTCAAACACGCCATTAAAAAACACCTTCAGAGCAGCTTTTTTTTTTTTTTTTTGCCACTGTTGGATCTGGTATCGCTGTATAGCTGACATATGGAGCAAAGCAACTTTAAACTTTCTTAGCTGAAACCCGAGCGGCAGGATACATCTAAATCACCGATCAAGCCTATTCATCACCGATGAATGATTATTAACATGCGGCAGACACACTTCAGTGAAACATACTTCCCAACGATCATATTTATTTAACACAGTTTAAACACTCAAACAGCTGACGATCATCATTACTGAGAGAACAGAAGCAGACACGCCGTATGATTTAGTCATGTTACATCTGAGAGCCGCACTCTGACATCAGCACGTCACGAAGAAATCCTGTCTTCTGCCACTCTCGGCACAATCCGGGTTATTACCTCTATTGTTAATAGTCTGTTAAAAGTCCGTTGTTGAATCAGCAGTTTACCTAATGTGATTGGGGTCACGCTGAAGTGCAGGTAAATAGAGAGCAAAAGCTTAGCCAAGCTGTGTTTAATGTTTCATATAAATGTACCCGTGGAGCGGTTTACGAGAAGCCTGCTGAATGTGGGTTGATGGATGGAGGTTTTACAGTGCCGAGCGCTTGTGTGCGCTGAGGGAATCAAGTGCAGGTGAAGCAGCAATGTCGCCGTCAAGGTCATAAACAAAAGCTTGAGATTCTAATTTTTATCGAAGGCCGCTTTCTCTCCCGCTCCCCTCCCCCCGCCTCTGGTGCGACTGTGTTGATGCGCGTTTGAGTACAGGTGTAGGGGAGTAACTGTTTGTGCCTATATGTGTGTGTGTGAACGTGTGTGTGTGTGTGCGAGTTGTCAAGGCCCGCAGATGTTCCTCCAGGGTGCAATTTTAATTCACACCTGTTCTCTCTTTCATAGTTCTCTCTTTATTCCGCTGCCTAATCTGCAGAGCTACTACTTGATTCTGCAGGGCCGGAGCCTTCGATAGAACCGTCTCCTTGGCGATCAGATAAGATGAGTCGCCGCCGTTTTAGTCGGCTGAGCCGAAACGCGGCCAATCGTCAACAACACGCATCGGCTCCCTAATGGCTGTCGCACTGAACGCAGAAACAGGCGGTAACAGAGAAAGAATCCGGTTGGAGATCCTTGTCACTGCTTTACCTCTGCTAATTATGTTTGTTTTGTCGTAATCCAAATTAATTGTTATTTCCAGATCCTTCTCGCGGTCCGAGAGGATAACGGCTCGCCGCGTGGGGGGGAGACAAAAAACGAGCGTGTAATTAAACACTTTTAGGTCAGCGTGCAAACGGTACCCGGTAATCCATAGCCTCTGAACTCCATAATTTATGGACACCATCTCAGAGGCTGTGAGTTATTGCCCCCTCACTAGTGAGTTTCATTGTATCCATAATGTATATCTTCTAACAGCTAACCTCAATTATATTTTTATCATTCTCCCAAACGAGGTAACCTTTCAGTACAACAATGCCATTCTCCTCCGGAGCCACGCCGCTGCTCACAGGCATAGACCTAAATAAGAGTTACTGTAAAAACCCGAGCCGGCTGATAGAGAGCTATGTGTGCAGCCAAAACACACACACACACACACACAAACACACACACAGGAAAAATCAATATAATACCTGCATGAGGTCTGGCATTAGTGCGAAGAGAAATGAAATGAGGATTTTGGTGGCGGCAAACAGAAAAAACAACTAAAATAATGAGTTCCTCAACAGATCCAGCTCTTAGTGAAACATCACGTCCTCTTCAATTGGATAACTGCTAAAACTACAACCGTCCCCACATTAACGTAACGGGCTGAACTGTGCTCTGATGTAATGAGAGCTGCATCCAGCGTTGAGGGAATGGAGAGAAGGAGGGCGCGGGGGGGGGGCATTCTTTGCTATTTATATCCAAATTCCAGTTTGATCGTGGTAGTATAACATTAGTACGGAAGCCCTAAACGGCCATGCATTCATATATTTAATTTCCTCCGTTGATGACGAGTTAATTTCCTCCGTTTTCCAGAGATAACGGGATAATTTTCTCGAGATCTCGTGATAACGAAACTTTGTTTTCCCGAGATAACGGGATAATTTTCTCTCTCGTTATCTCTGGAAAACGGAGGACATAAAATGTATGAATGCATGGCCGTTTAGGGCTTCCGTACATTAGCCAATCCTGAATGAACAGACTATCTACAGAGCTCTGTAATCTTGTGCTTAAGCCCTCGTGCTCACTGCAATCCTTTTCCCGTTCTGCGCAAAAGAGCAAGGACGGGATCGTAGAGGGAGATCGGGAACACAACATAAAGAGTTCCTAATTTATCGGGCGAGAGGATGACGTCAGTGAAACAGACGCAGAACTGTCCAAAGATGCACACTGTGTTGAAAGCTTCAGTTTCCCCTTGAAACAAATTCCTTTTTATGGTCTTGAGTTTTTCATTCTTTGGAAGATTCCAACAACTGACCCAAATACCAAGGCGTCCCGCATTCTGTAGACATTCTACAAGTGAATAGAGAAGAATGAGAGCTGAATTAAGCTCCTGCATTACTAAATTGGATCCAAACAAATGTGTCCAAACCTGGCCACGTCTCCAAACCAGACACCGTCCTTCACAACACAACACAACTCTACAAAGCCCAGATACGAGCAGAGAGAAGGCCTCCTCTCTTCACCGCTTCTTTTTGTGCCTGTATTGTGCCTCAGTACGGCCCTCAAACCAATGAGACTGAACCAAATTACAACACTTCAACAAAACTTCTACACTCATTTGAACACCGAGGGGGAAAGCACAAAGTGAAACGCGGCGCTGTGCAGCCCTTAAAAGACAGAAGAGAGTGGCAGATTACCTGACTATAGAGAATGGCATTAAATACAGAACCACTTTGACAAAGCACAGAGTCAGCAGGCACAGACGAGCCTGTGCAGCCTGGCAGATATAAGAAAACGTGGCTCCCTACAGCCGAGCAGCTCAGCCAGCTGTAAAAAAAAAAAAAGAAAACAAGAGACACAGCAACACTTCTGAGCAGAATGCGCTAAATTCCAGCCAGTCAGAACAAAACATTCGAGCTAATTCATACACAAACAAATCTCCAGCTGTACTCTCGAGTGTGGCATAATTCCTCCCGTCTTTTTTCTTCTATGAATTCACATTCATATGCAACCGGTTTGCATCAGCAAAATGCATTTCGGGAGCGAAGCATAATGCCTTTCAGATTAGATTGCTTTAACAGCTCATCAAACAGAATGGTCTTACTGAGAATTTCTGCAAAAGCTTCCCGTTTTGTATTTACAGTACCGCCGCAAAATCTGCACCTGACTTTTACTTACCTTCAACTAATAATGACATTAAATGGTAACGAATGGTACAGTGGCTTGTAAGGGGGTGAATGGTGTCCGCCCCATCACTTGTTTCGGCGTTTTCAGTGTTACAGACATGCTTACGTCAGGTTTTCTACACATAAATGTTCTATGACGTTTTGAGTTTTGTTTGTATTTCGCAGCAACAATACATCTGACAATTAGTAACACACTTGGGATTGGTGTTTTTTTTACAACAGCTGTGTTACACTCAGAAACAGTTGGGGGGTTGATGGGTGCCAAATAATACAAAAAACCTAAGTTCTACTTACAGACAGACTTACGGACAGATCCCAGTCACTAAGTGCGTTTACATGACACTCAAGAAAACCGAATTACTGTGTTAGTCTGACTATGATCGGTTCTTTAAGATGCATGTATACACCTTAGTCTGACTAAAATCAGACCGGATCGACGGAGCGGCGGCGGCGTCTTTCCTCCGAAATCACCGCAAGAAAGAGCGCCATTGTGCCCCTCGTTTGTGTAATTATCATGTACACCATATACGAAGTGTACAAAGATGTAGCTTCGTCTCGCTCTTCGTACGCCATCTTTCTGGAATGCCGAGGCAGCAGGTGACGTAAAGAGGTCAGCCGGAGGTGGCTCTGTTACCACTAGTTGAAATGGGCACAGCGCCACCTAGCGTACCGGGGTATGGCATGCTTCGGCCCAGTAATCCGATTTTCTCACCGGCATGTATACTCAGATAACTGCAGTTGTCTGGTTGAGTAGCACAGTCGAACTATGGCTGTAATCTGACTAAGCTGTGCATGTAAACTCACTGACTGTTACGTTGTTAAATAAAATGAACACTTACTTCCAGTATCAAGTGGAATATATTTCCTGAGCCACCTGTCTGAACTGAGGGTTCAATAAAAGAATGTCTCCCTTCATATTATCATAAAACTATGAATACAGATGATAAAGGATGATAACTATCTACTGCGTATCGTAAATTAAAGTGGTGAAAGAAAATCATGTATTTCTCATGCTCTTATTTTATTTCAACGACATATTTTCTTTGCAGTTGACACAGATCTGTTGATGTCTCATCGCCTCGCTTCCAACTATAAAGTTAATTGTCGGCCACGTACTGTGCGCATACCACACAGCTCAAACTGTGAGCGCTGAATGAAAAAAAACGGAGGAATCAGAGTGATAGGATTATATAATGCCTTGTATTATGTTTAGTATTAGTACAACTCACTATGATCGAGTGTTCATTTGTTTTGTATGAATCACTTGAACACAAACTTCTTTGTAATCTCATACTGGGTTATTATAATACAACATTAGAACCAGCACATACAAATGTGTGCATGTGTAAGACCAAACCTGCAGATACATACAGTGCAATACAAAGCCACAGCAGTGCATTGTGCTATATGCTCACAGCCCTGTGGGTCAAGTATTACCCAATAGAAACATCATACCTAAATGTCAGGGAACATGTGGTGTGTGATGAGACTCTCCTCTAAACCCCAGTGACCTGGATGTTATCTTGTACACATCTGGTAGGCTGCCCTTCAACGAGCACATCAATGAGTAAATATGTGGCTCTCCCGGAAAAAAGAAAACATAATCCTTGAGTTTGACGCTGAAGAGGCCTGATTACTTTTCTTGCTCTGCGGATTCGTTGTAAGCGTGGAGGCTGTGAGTCGTCTCCCCCGAGACGTGCGGGGGGGGGGGGGGGGGGGACGTCAGAAAGCCCAGCGCCTGTCATCTTACATCTGTCCTCTCCATCCCTTTCTCCTGTCATCGACGATTGGATCAGGGATAATGACTCTCACAGGGACCCTTCGCAGGAAGGTGGCCATTACGCAGATATGGTGGAAGAGCCGCGAACACACAGCCATCCACGCGATGGTTAACAATGCGCTACGGTGCGGCGGAGAGAAAAAGAAAAAAAAACAAGATCAGCCACCAGTCGTGTAATGCAGTGGATCATTTCCTCACCCTTTCGCCCCCCTCGGCATCGCTGTTACACATCACGGAGAAAGGATATTCAAAAGGGAAAAATAAACCACATCAGTCATTCTTCCTTTGCAGATACACACAACGCACAGCTCGTTAAATCGCTGCACCAGCCCTTTTACAACATTTGCATTCATAAATCAGTGGGAAAGACTGTGAATAGCCTCTATTCCCGTATTTATTATTTCCCCAGCTACTTGAATGCTTCCATCTGGATTCGAGGGTCAAGACATCAACAACATAATGTAAAAAAAAAAAAGAAAGTCAACACATGCATAAAAAGCACAGCAGCTGCTTGTGATGTTCTGGTTTTTTTGGCAGATGGCTCTTGGCCGTTCTTCACTCCGGATCACACTGCTAAATGCACTTATGGCTGCCGGAAAAAAAAACAACAAGTCTTTTTATACTGTCTCTCCTCGGCACTGTGAACACATCATTATTGGCCAGACTGCGAGACCTGGCAAGTTGTAAGTAAACCTCCGAGAGAGAAAACAGCTCAGCGGTTATGAACGGGAGCTCGGAGGTTTAGGCAGACAAAGTCAATCTGTTTACACAGAGATCCCGCAACCTGGACTCATCGTTATCTTTTTGTACAGTGAGTGAAGCAACATCGTCAGTACTGGATTTCTGCAGAGACTCCTCATGCCAATATTTTCCAGCTCATTTCTGCTGATAGCTCTGGGTGGGCATTGGGTTTTTGTGCCCCCAAGTGCTGAGGTGAAATCTGGCCGAGATTGGAGTTTTATATGAAAGCCTACATGATTCCTAATGTGAGATTTCAGCGTGAAGCACAATGGGTTACACTGTTGTTCCGCACCTGTGTGTTACAGGGCGGGTGTTGTTGGCAGTGGGGCAGTGGGTGTCAGGGAGAAGTGCCGCAGGAAAGTGCACGCCGTCATCTTGGACTGCGAAACAGTGTGTGATGTATTCACCATCAGAAGATAGGAATGAAAAGTCTGTGTTCTTGAAGCAATACTGCAGCTGCAGTGTCGGTCGGTCGGTGCAAAGACTGTGAAAAGTTAGTAGCCAGGTACGAAACTTACTCCTCTCTACATCGCCACACAGACATGGCAGCAGACAGACAGGAGGCGGGAACAGACAGGACCGCCTCGTCATACAGTTCTGTGTCCTGATTGGATAAAATGTGCAGTGATACCAGAAAATGTGTTTTCTTTCTGTTACTGCACGAGCAGTGCGAGGAGCAGCGTGCTACTGACAAAACGCTCAACACCTCTTTCAGTGAGAAAATCGTCACGTACAACAGCTTTAAGATGCAAAGCCCACGAACAAGAGGGGTCTCCTGATTATGGTCCGGAGCGGTGGATCTGAAAAAGGTACTTCAAGATGACCTTGGACGAAAGCAGCTGGGTGCGCCCGTGGAGCAGCACTGTGCAATCAAATCAAAAAAATTAATGGGAAAAAGCCGTACTTTTCACTGGAAAGAATGAATACTTCTGTAAAAAAAAGGCTGTGAAAGAGGAGCGTATGCCAATCCTCACCCCATGAGGTCATCTAACATCAAATAACATAAGCCTAGAGATGAAGTTCAATCAGAAGGACTATCGTTTCATTCACCTCTCTCCCCCTCCATGGGCGTTTCTTCATGTGCTCTCTCTCCATTCAACCAATCAGCCAATCACGTCTCTGCTGTCAAACTTAAAACCGCTCTCCTCTCAGCCGTCAGCTGTCATTTAGGGGCATTCGCGCGACCCTCCTCCACCCGCATCCTCCTCCAGCTCTTCATCCAGTGGCAAGGTTCTACTCACCAGAATCCACCACCACCACCACCACCACCAGCGTCTAGACGCCATATGCACAGCTTCATCGCCTCCCCAAAAATATCCTTCATAGCGATGGAGTCCGACCGCCCAAAGACGTTCTCCTTCTCTTGGGACACACGACAATAAAATCTTCACCCGAAGGAATTAAGACTCTCCCCTGATCGAACTATCGTGACGGCCCACCAGCAGATGCAGTCATGAAATGCTTTTTTTCGAAAACACCGCCCTGCCGCTTCACCCTTTTTTACGCAGCCGCTTAAGGCGGCTGGTTTCTGTGTTTGCACCTTTTTCACGCAGAGCCACGAGACAGAAGTCGTCCGGCCTCGTGCAGGCGGCCTTAAAAAGGGGGCTGAAGATACGTGAGCTTCTGTGTGGAGCAAATTTAACAGAGATTTCATTCACACGTCAAGCCCCCTGAATGCGCATGATGATGCACACACCGTCAAGCGCCGTGGTAATCTACCACACGGGGTACGAAAGAAAAACATGAGCGTGCGCGAGGAATGTGCAGAGAATCCGTCAGTCTGACATTAATGCTGATTTACTGCCTTCATATCTTAATGTCATAAAGCCTCTTTCATCGCTTCTCTCTCATCCTGTCTCACTCTCCACCCTTCTCTCTCTCGCTCTCTCTTCCTCTCTCATACAACTAACACAGCCCACAATCTGCTGCTTGCTGTTCAAAAGTTGCTGCATGAGCCACAGGCAAGGCTGTGCCACTTACACTCAGGTTTATAGTCTTGGTTTTATTATACACCTCCCCATAAGGCAGCCCTCAGAGACGATGACACCCCAGACACCTATTTAAAAAGGCCTGGTGAGCTGCAGATGACGGAGCCCGGGCGGTGGCAGGTTGTCATCTGCAGGCCTTGTCTCTGTTTATGGGCTGTTAGAGCGTTTGAACCGCAGGGTCAGTCCTGCTGCGGAAGGCACCGCAACACTCCATAGGCACACCACAAAATGAACAAAAATAAATCCTAATGAACCTTTTAAGCCCTCTCGTCCGTCCGTAGGCTAGGAGTGCCACGCGCAAAGAGATAATGCAAGAGGACAGCGGGAGAAGTGGTCCGCCAGCAGGGACGACGAGGATGGGCAGGGAGGCTGTCACGGCTTTGTTAAACCCGGTGATCATCCACTGAGGCGACAGATGCTGAGGAGGTGATGTACTGGTGCAAGTGTCGCAGGGCAACGCTGTTTGTTTGTGTAACATTAAGGTGTGGTTGAGAGTCTCTACTTCTCCGTGGTAACAAAAAAACCTCCCGGCAGTCACATAATGTCCATCGATAAACTGTATTCACCGAGGAGCCAGAACTAAAAGACGAACAATCATTTGAAGTTGCTCCATTTTTACTCGGGTTCAGACCCCCTGCTGTGAGCCAGTGGAGGACGGCAACTAGAGACATTTAGTCAGGTACAAATTTGAGGTACTTGCACTGTTCTCATGCCTTTTTCCACAGGGACATATTGCACTTTTTACATTACCACATTCACGTGACAGCTTCAGTTACTAGTTGCTTTACAAGTTCGGATTCTTGCACACGACGTGAAATGTAAGTGCAGCCGAGAGGAAATTAATTGGATATTATTTTGATAGTAGTTTAGAAATTTGTCATGGAAAAAAAATGAATACTTGTATAATATAATTTTGAGGTTTGGGCTGTTGGTCTGACAAAACAAACACTGTGAAGGCGTCACTTTGGGTACTCTGGGTGACGGTGACAGCATTTTTCACAATATTATGATATTTTCCCAATCAAATCAGTCAGTTGATGGAAAGGGAAAACATTCAGCAGATAAATCCTCGGAAATGATCATCAGCTGCGGTCCTTTACAGAATATCTCCACCTCAACTGACGATAACAGTTATATGGTGTTTTAATGTTATATATGACATCCAGTATACATTTTTTCTGATAGTCTTGCTTTTACAGTTACTTCAGTTCCTATTCAGCCTTCATTTTCAATTTATAGCCAGCACATTGGACATTTGATTGGATGAAATGATGGATGACTTGAGTATTTTTAGGTTGTAGTCCATATTTTACTTACAGGTGCACTATGTAAGAATTTCACTTAAAAACAAAGACACATTTACTTTCACAAACAATATTATCGACAGAATAAAAAAAATGTGTTAAGTCAAACATTGTTGCATTTATTAACTTGTAGTTGCTGAAGTTAGCATGCTAACCAGTTAGCCCAAGTTGCTTTAGGCTCCGGTGCTAGCAGTGTGAGCGCACAGTGTCCGCTGGTAGGGCCTCTAGCTACACGGCTAACTGAGCTAACTAGGTAACGGCAGCTGCAGTTAGCAGCAGTTAGTGGTTTCTTTAGTGACATGCTAACCCCCTATTTGTGTGGTGTATTATTTCAATAGCTGATCAGTTTTTACGTATTGTACCTTTAGGATGTGAAGACTTCCTCCACTACTGCTGTCAGGAGAGGGTCTTTAAATTATCTATATATAAATGTCCTTTCTCTAACCTCTCTGTGATCAGATTTCAGAATGAAGCTCAGCACTTTTTCCAGTTTTACAGCTCAGGTCTCACTGTGCTTATTATTCCCAGAAAGCATCAGAGGGCCTCTGTTGAGACGGCAACACGCACCTGAAGGGAACGCGGAAAACACACCTCGAAGAAAGGAATGAGGAAATTAAGATTCTCTCAGACTGCTGTTGTGATGGATGCGATAAAGAGGAAATCTCAGCGTTTTTACCGTAAGCAAGTAGGATGTGTGTGTGGCCTGGCACCGAGCCTCCACGTAAGGAATCCGCCGAGGGCGCAGGCTCAATTATTTCCCACCTGTCATCGCTGCACTACCTCTGGACATCCACCCCCGACCGCGAGGAGGCTGTGATCCATTTTCAGCTCGGCGCAGACGAGACACGACACCCACGTAGCCGAACATAATTGTGGATTGAAGCCGCTATAAAGTTGACTGTGTCATGTTTCATCATTATGTGAGGGGATGTTGTACCAGACCAGAGATTAAAGTAAATTCTGAACCCTCTGTGGTGTGTTGGTTAGAACTGCCACCATCTGGACAACAAAGGGGAGAAAATAAATGCTATTAAGTCTTAATCACCCTCTATTGTAACCTTCATTTCTTTTCATCTTCGCTTCATTGTATTAGAGAATTATTTCATCACCTTCTTGACTTCGGGGGCGCGATGGTCGCAGCTCTATGACTACACCTCAGCTGCGCCATCGTCCCCCCCGCCCTCCACCCTCCATTCCTCCACCTTCATTCCTCATGAGAACATGTGGACAGAGGCTCAGTGAAAGAGGGCACGGAGAACAGGCAGGCTGAGGAGGGAGGTAATTTCTGCTGTCTCACCTCAGCGCTTTCCTCATTCGACTCTGATTAGCTCCAATAATGTATCTCAGACTTTTCAGCTGTTCAAAAGGACGGGGGGCTGAAAGGAAGTGAGCGAGAGGGGCGAGATGGTGAAGAATACGTCCCCTCCCTCGCAGCGCCTTCCACACCATTAATCTTCCGCTTCTCACTGTCGTCTCGAGAAAGTGATTATGGCGACTTAATTGTATTTGAGGGAGTTTCTCTACATTGTGTGTATTTTACCTGAAAGGGTGACTTGTCAAACTTTGGAAATGTAGATTAGCGGCGTATCCCCTTCGCCACTTAAACCTCAGGGGCGACGTTTGAAGTGGCATTGACTCGCACAGCATGTCATTTAATGTATGATATTATATAGAAAAGGTATATTTCTCTTGGCTTGGATTTTGGAATAAATATGAGAATATAACTGAGAACATATGCTTGATGATTATTTCTATTTTTTATAGTTTTACACTTGAACATGAAGACTTGCTTATTGCTTTTAAGCAAAGCACCGTTGCATCTGTAAGAATGGAATAAATGACCTCTTGTTGATGAGAATTTTAAAAAAAGAGAGGCTGAAAAAAGTATTACAGATGCAATATTTCTTCGGCCACTTGGGGGCAGCAGAAATTAGCTGTAAACACAACATTGACATGTCATAACAGCAGTTCTAGGGAAACATTATCAGGGTTTCCTCTACATGTAATTGACTGTGGCGTTCCGCCACGGCAAAATAAAAGCCGCCACACCTTAAAAATTCAGGCATAAATAAATCTAGTGTTAGAGAAAGGAAATATTTTACCGTCGTCTTCCACCACAGTCTTTGACGTTAACTAGCATGTTGGATATTTAGCTTGATAATTAGCTAGAGGATTAAAATGGTCACTTAGAGCAGAGTCCTGCACGGGTCTTATTTTGCAAACCCGCCCGAACCTGCCATACTTATAACTGCATCCGACCCGTTTTCCGACAGTAGCACAAATTACATTCCGTACCCGAGCCAAAAAATAAATTGATGCCGACGTCCGAAGGAAAATTGGACGGACGCAATTTTTAAAAGTGAAAGTAAGCCAGCGTGGGGAATGGGAGTTCTGGGAGGGCACAAGCACGCATTAATGAGCTCATATGAAATATAAATGCTTATCATTTGTGTCGCTAATAATGACTGATGATAAGTGACGCCTTGAAAATGGCAATCGTAAAACCCGACCCGCCTCTTCAGGCGTCCGACCCGATCCACATCTGTGTCCGACACAGTACATTATGTTTCACCCGTGCAGGACTCTGACTTGGATAACTCCTCTCTTAAAACAAATAATAAAAATATTTCTTTACAACATGAATCTTCATTCCAAGCCCATGCAGGGGAGTTCATGATGGCTGTGTGAGAGCATTCCCTAAATTCCCTAAGTAGCCTATGACATAAGTAAAAATATTACATTATGATGCCCCCCCCCCCCCCCCCCCCAGTGCCACAGTCTCAGAAAATACTGGAGGAAACACTGATTATCATCCACTCAGGGTGTATTTCTGGCCCTGTGGCTAATGTAAGTCATGTGTTCACTCTCATTTGATTGATGCCTGATGGAAACGTCTAAAAGCTCCACTGTGTTTGCCAGCTAGCTACAGCAGCTAGCTAACTGAATCTATCTGCTTGTTCGGTGCCAAGCAAAGACATCGCAGTGGGTGTTAGAGATTTTCTTTTATAGAAAACAGCCAGAAGAGTAAAGCTGTAGGCAGCTACGCTAAACTATGAGCTAAAACTCACTTAACTCGAAGGAAATTGGAAATTTAACTGTATGTAGGTTCATCAGTTTAAGTTTAAGTTTCCAGGGTTTAGTGTTAGCATGCTAATGATTACTTATTAGCACTTATCCCTGGATATATCATCAAGTTTTTGGTTTGTGAACTAAAGTATTGGACTTAAATGTTGACTTGATGATGGAGCTACTCAGGGAAACAGCAAAGTTGCACAGCAAGTAGGACACTGAACGCCTGTCAAGGAAATCCATCCAATAGACAAATGTCAACCTTGTGTTGGTGCTGTAGAGGGAACCACCAAAGCCATCATACACTGACTGGGAAGAATGACTACCTGTGAAAACATGTTTTGCCAATCTGTCGAGTAAATGCTGAGATATTTCACAGGCAAGTGAAAACCGCGACCTGCCACTGGTGCTAGAGGGAAAGTTAGCACATCCAATTCTATAGCTGTTGAGGTATTTCTAGAATGACCAGATTCAGTTCTGGCTTTGTTTTCTCAGTTTCGGCCTCTAACTGCCACGTAGGTGATCCCAGAAACCAAATGGCTGGAGTCCTCCTATCTAACGGTATTGTGCATGCAAATGCTGCAACCATTATCAATCAAGACAGCTAAGGGGGGCCTTTTTGAAAAATCATGATTATTCACATTCAATCATTATTCATAAAGGGAAAAAACTGTGAGTCTGAAAGTGTCTGAAGACATCAAAATCAAGATTTAGATCCATATAAAGCGGCGTGAAAGCTTCTCCTTGGACATCTTCCGCACAGGCTGAGCGATGTGCACAACTCTTTATGAAAAAAGCTCCATGATTTCAGTGTGTAGTAACGTACTATTAACAAGTGTAAGATATTCATAGTGTAGGAGCCTGAAAGCAGGAATAAGTGCGTAACTGTGCAACACTTAAACAATATGTTGAATGTTAATGATGTAAGCGGGGGAGAATCCCCGCCGTCTCCATGTTGTCCAAACTTCTGCAGGCTTGTGTACACGATATGCACAAGAAACACATGCGACGCACACGCGAGGCCCACTGGTCATCAAGCGCCGTCTCCTTCCTTCAGCTCAGACAAAAAGCTTGTGACATGTTCATTAAGCAGCAGGGATCCCATTACTGCACTCAACAGCCTCCCTGTCACAATGCTCGCACATAATTAGTTACACATAGAGCCTCAGGAATGCTAATTGTCGCTCTCCTCCCCTCGCTCGCTCACCGCTTTCCATACAGCTTCTCACATCCTCCTTCTCTTTCCCCCCCGTTCGCTCGTTCGCTCCGCAGGTGGCGCGGTGTGCCACTTTCAGACTGTCAAAGTTGTTCAGAAAAGCTTTCAAATTACAGTTTAAATTTCCCCGCTGAGAACCTATTAATTCATAATGGAAGGAGAGAGAGAGGGAGAGAGAGAGAGACGGAGAGGGAGAGCCAGACAAAAAAGAAGGGTGAAGGTGCGGATGGCGGGCTGGAGGGCTCAGACATTAGTCACTTCGAGAAAACCAAATGTGTGTTTTTCCCCGTGTCCTTTTTATCCCTCCGCAAAACACTTTCCGTCCACCTTTCACTCCATCATCCATCTCTGGCCGCTTGCTTACGGGAATAGGCCGGCAAAAAGCAGACACTGATGCATCGCTTGTGATGAATAGTAATCCCGGTCCGGTGCGACGACGGTCTTTTCTCGTTTGTTTACGAGGATCCAGGAGTTTGGTCTGAGACATGGTGAAGCGGCAGAGCCCAGTCACGCGTCATTAAGTAATAGTGAATGGAAAACCAACGGTGGGCTCATTAATGAATCCGTTGTTCGTTGTTTGTTTGTTTGTTTCCCCGCAAAAAAGTCGCGCCGGGTGCCGTCCGCAGCCACCCTCGCACTTCTTCTAATTGATTCTTAATGAGCCTTGATGGACTACAGTACCGCAACACAGATAAGAGACAAAACTCATATAATTAGTTCTATTATTGGGGAATACTGCGACTTTCACCTGGTAGATTATCATTTTATTTATAGAGCAGTGGTGGTAAACTTCACGGGAAGAAATGCATTTTGTCTTTACCGGAGAAACGAGTTATAAATCATTTTTAAAAAAAAACGGTATCTCCCGTGTGAGTCATACACGACAAAACATTTCCTGTCAGCAGGTGTATGTGAAACGTTAGAGCCTGCAGGAAAGGAAAAAAGTATAAGTAACAGGTTGTAGAGGTCGCGTGAGCGGAGAGCCAAGTTCATGCACATACCTGTTCCCTTGTTTTTCCCTAACCACAACCTTTCCCCTAAACGTGACACCATGTTTTAGTCGCCTCACTTTGGCCATACTTCAATCACGCTTTTTCTGCCATGACGACAACATTCTCCTTTCGAAGTTTCCCTTCCTTGCGTGACTCTGAAGCGTGAGGCGGCGAGCTAGATCTGCAGTTCTTGTTCTGCTATAAAAATAAAAAAAACCCAAAAGTTCAACCGACGCGTAAACGTGGCTTTAACAGTCTGACTTCCGATCAAATTGAGTATCTTCCGTAGTCATTATCTCTGTGCGAGCCGCGGCTGGGTCTCCTCCCTGAGCTGCGGCGGCACAAAGAGACAATTTCACACTAAAAAGACCATAACTTTGAGAATTTGTACACTCAGACTACTGAAGTCTTATTAGCTTCAACCAAACTTCAGAATTGCATTATTGCAGTGTGGATTTTGTCCCTTATCTCCTATATTGAAGTCGGACTCTGAAGGCATCGCTTGACAGCCACTTGGCAGTTCGAACAATAACGGCAACTAATAACTCCTGCTCTTACCCAACAGAGAATCTGAACCCTATTCTTTAAACTTGCGGCTTTCTGGTCCCCCAGATGGGAGTAAGGGTCCCGCAAGGAAACAGATTTCCCCGAAAATATGATAAACAGCAGCTCAATTTCGCACAATATCCAAAAGTCACGCTCCTCACTTTTTTCCCCCCGCCACGAAAACATGACGAACTACAACTATTACACCTCATTATCATGGGAGCCTGCTGTTGCCTGATTTATAATATTTTCCCTGAGTGCATTTTCACCTGTGAAGTGTGCAAAACTGCCATATATTAGCCTACAGTGTATGGCGGCAGCTTTTAGCTCAGCAGGGGGTGGGGGTCGAAATTGATGAATCTGCCCTCCGACATGCAGTTTCACAGAATTATCACACTACCGGAATCATATGAACACAGTCGGGGGCATCTAGTAATTTCAGGAAAAGGTTGACGGCTCGGCGCTACAGCTAATTCACTAAGACCAGCGTATCAGCCCCCCGCCTGCACTGTAGTTAGCTGACAGTATGGCTCAACCTTTAAAGTTGGTACTCACGTGTCGCTCTGGTTCAACAACTGGTCTTTCTTTTCTGTTTTTTTTTTCCAAACGCAGTCACACGCGTCACATTTCAGCCAGGTCTTGATTGCAGACAAACTGCACCGAGTGTGTGTGTGTGTGTGTGGGGGGGGGGGGGGGGGTTACGTTTCCATAGCAACCGCTATACCCATAAGCAACGCCCGACTAATTACGCAGACAGAAAAAGCTCGTGCACTTTTATGCCTGCTCCCCTGTCACTCTCTCCTCAGCACCCATTTCACCCAAATAATAAAAGCACACACTCCAGAGCGCCGCTGTTCATGCATCTGAACTCACTCCTGCGTAGAAAACTGGCACTGCGGTTACTCAGGATAGATATGTTATTACGTGTCTCGCAGGTTGTCTATCCGGATTAAGTCATGTTTTTACTGATCAGCGTCTCGGCCCCTTAAATCTTCTGGTCTTTTATGTGTTTCAAAAATGCAAATCCTTCTTTTTTTGGGGGGTTTGATGTACTTTTCGGAGAAGTCTCCACTACGGCGAAGCAATTAGTGTGAGATGGATATAATCTTAGGTTGCGCAAATAAAGCCCAATATCAAAGGATTTGTGGATTTTAGGACTTATTTATTTGTCTACAAAATCTCTCAGATGTTAATTATGTCAAACATTATTTATAACAATAAGACACCTGAGAACATAGATGAAATAAACACCACTACAGCTACTGGCTGATGTGAATGGTAAGTAAATTAATATCAACAATGAATACCCAATGAAAATCAGAACACCTCTTTGACGTGCGTAATTGCAGTTATTATGTCAAGTTGCAGAATAATTTGACTTCCTATCTTCGATTGTTCTGAGATTCAAATGAGTTGAGGGCTCTTATCTTTTTTTTTTTTTTTTTTTTTAGCCGAAGCACTTCAGCCACAGCAGTTTAAAAACCCCACAATGAAATGTTAATGGAGGATGAGAGCGAGCGGTTGTCAGCCACTTCTTAACAGTAACATATTCATTAGAAAGCCCACAACAGTTCAGTGTTGCTCTCCGTGTTCAGACAGTTATGTTTTAAATGTAAAAGACGGAAAGGATGTGAAGTTCAGCTACGTGAAAAGACATTTCTATTTCCAGCTGGAATTGTTCCCCTGCTGTTCTTCTGGTGCGGCTCCGAGTGCTAATGGACTTTGGTCACATAAAATAATTGCGTTATATGAAAGATACATCAGACAAACAGTATGGAAGACAGCGTCAAGAACAGATTTTTTTTTTAAATTTCGTATATGTTTTGGTTATACATTATATATATATGTGTATGTCTGTATGTATTACCATATATAACCTATTTATTCATGTATTTATGTATTTATTTATGTATGTATTCATAACAAATGATTAAATAAGGAAGCCTATGCTCAATTATTAGCTAAAGATTAATGAAGAGGGGGTGGGATTAGATATGTTTACACTTCTTCCCACTAGCTTTCGAACATGTCATTAGAATTACCTGTTTTCACACTACTTGCCTTAAAGGAGTCATCACCTGTTTTTTTACATATCCAGTCCCTCTTGGATCGCTTTGGATCAATTCTTAAAACTTATTGGAAAAAAAATAATAAAAAAAATCAAACAGAGAGCTTGTTCTGACACTTTTTCATACCGCGACTTTCTCACGCGAGATTATGCGCGAGGTTTTGACCGGTCCGGATGTGCATTGTATTAATATGTAATGAGGCGCACGTTGATTGGCTGCAGGAAGGACAGAGCCGGAATGGGGGGCGAGCCTGCATGCACACACGGACTCCAAAACATAAACAGCCCCCTGTCATGGCGCACACACTAAATGACGAACCTTACGGAATTCAGGCATTTATGTACGAGCCGGAGTCGGAACCCGAACGGGAGAGTGAAGAGGCAGAGACGGTGGAAGAGACACGTTTACAGCAGGATGTCTCTGAATGGTAAATTCTTTTTTTTCCTTCTTACTTTTCACACTCGTGTTTTACATGTAAGACCTGAGTTTTAATGCTGGCGGTCACGATGTATGGCGTGAAAATGACAGAAATAAGCAGATTCGGCCTGCTCACTCTGGCTGAGGACGGCTGTGAGCCGATGCTTTATATGCAAGTAGCCTCCTGTGGTAACGTCATCACAGGAGCAGAGTCAAAATCTCGTGCTTTAGGAACGCGCACTATTGTGTGCTATTCCTGTTCAGAAAGAGCCAAAGCGAAAAAAATAAGCCACTTTCAAACTTCAGCTTTTCAGGCAAGTTTCAACAGAGGTCCAACAACAATATGCATGATTTACGGGGGAGAAATTGCGATTTCCGGGTGATGACTCCTTTAAAATAACAGCTGCAAAATCAAGTTGATGGTGTCTAGGGTGAATGGTGTTTGTCTCAGCCACTCTCCCGTGTTACCTTTGGGTGGAGCCAGGCTAGCTGTTTCCCGTAAGCTAAACTATTAGCCTGCTAACTGTATCTTCATATTCAACCGAGAGATATGAGATGTCGTATCAATCGTCTCAACTCATTTAAAGGTCCTATATTATTCCTTGTGTCAGGTTTATTCTTTCTTAAAAAACAGCCCAGTCTGCTCTGACTGGTCAGCTCTCACAGGACTGAGCATATACCCCCCCACCACCATCACCACCATGTGCAGTGTTTTTGGTGAGTGAGTGTCTGAGGGCGGCGACTGTATAATTAAGTCATCACGACCCAAGGGGGGCGAAGTCCGGATGGCTCTCTGCTCTTTTGAAGGCACAGTTTCTAAATATGGACTGTATGCGTCTCTGTGGATTGAGCGTTATGATGTCATATTATTTATAGGGCACCTAGACCTGCTTTATAATTCAAAATAAGACATGTAAATCTCACTTTACGCAACATTTTAACAACCATTTAAGCAATTTAATGTCATACAGTGTGAGGATACAGAGAGAGAGATGAGAGGAATAAGAGGAAACCACACAATGAAGTTGGGAAATGAAAAGCTCAGTCACTGTTGGAGTTCTACTTTATAAAGCTGGATGTAGCTGCAAAGTTGAGCACTTCTCATACATATATATATATATATATATATATACATACATACAGGAACAGGCACTCAGCACAAGATCGATTGAGGCCAGGGTCTACCACACCAGGCAGGACTCCAGATGCAGGCTGCACGAAGATGCCCCTGAGACAATCCGCCACATAACAGCGGATTGTAAGATGCAGGTAGGCAGGGCGTACATGGAGAGCCAAGTTACTGACATAGTGTACAGGAACATGTATGCCGAGCATGGGCTAGAAGCCCCGAGGTTGAGGTGGGACCGCGAGATACGGGCCGACAAACTGGTGATGGCTAACTAACCGGACACAGTTGTGGTGAGAATCATCAGATGGACGGCAGCGATGACAGATTTAGAAATCCCAAGCGACAACAACATCCATAAGAGGGAACGCGAGAAGCTGGAGATGGAGAAGATGTGGAGAATGAAAGCAACAGTGGTCCCTGTGGTAATGTGGAAGCACTTGGGGGCCGTGAACCCCACACTTGGACACAAGAGTCCTTGGAACACCTGAGAAACTGTGCAGCACCCTAAAGCTTCCAGGCCTCTGGTGGAGGACCTGAGCTTTGATGATGGAGGAAGAAAACAGGACTTCCCTTGGGGACGAGTGGGGATCTTTTTTTTTTTACCTTTTTTGTTCTTCTACACGACATTCAGTCTGGAGGTTGCAGCCTTTCAGTGTCTTGTTTTAAAAGCGAGGCAGTTACATCGATGTATTGTACCTGCGGTAGTTAGCAGACTGAAAGACGAGCAGCCGGTGATGCCCGCGAAGACCTTTGCTGGTGGTCCAAACTCTGACATGTGTTAATTGAAAGAAAAGCGACTGTCACTCTCCGAGGCAAGCTCACAGTACAGCATGTCAAAACAAACTGCACTCCTTTGAGTCTTTCCTTCTTGTCCTTCATGTCTCCCTCTCATGTATCCTTCCTATAGGCCTCATTCAAGCCATTTCAGGCATTGCGGCAATAAGCTGCAGGGTTGTACCGCCGCAGCCCAAACGCACACTATACCCTCACTGAAATGAATCGAATAAAACTGTGTGTTTTTGCCGTAAAACGCCTGATACTGTGGGCCCTTTACCTCTCCGTGATACATCCCTCAGGAGTTGGTAGAGATAGCGTATGTAGGTTATTGTAACCTATATTAGCGGCCCCCTCCGTGGCATTGTAGTCAGTAACTGTCAGGGAGCTTGTTTCATCGCCTTCACATTTTCACGTCACGCCACCGTTGCTCACTCATCACATAACCTTGCTCTCAGAGCTCCCAGCGGTATGTGAGACAACAGTGTCACCTACGGGCGGAGGGCAGACCTGCACCCTGCCTCGTGGAGTGTGCACTCAAGCTTGTGGCCACTGTGCAGGTGGAAAGGTATTTCTTCTTTTTCTTTTCACATCATCCGACGGCACGTTTTGAGCACCTGAGTGTGGCACTTGCGAGACGCGCCGCCAGAACACTTGTTCTCCGCGCGGCGTGATCGATACGAGCCCGAGCCGGATGTCGAGCGAAAACAGACACGGCGGAGTTCAAAAAGAACAGGAAGGAAGGATTGTGAATAATTCAATTTTTTTTTTTTTTTTGTCTGTTGCACTTCTCATTACTGTAATTACACATCCGTTGTTCTTTGACAAGGAGGAAACGTAAAAATTACGGTTTAGGCGGTGAAATTGTCATTTCGCAGCAGTAATTGACACTAATAAAATGATTTTTTTTCTCCTTCTTTCCCCCCTCGGATCATATGCTAATCAAAATGTGAAGTATTGAAGAAGACACTAACGGGCGTGATAAGCAGCTAATGAAAAGAGGGGAGGCAAGTGGGACAGTAATAGACATACTCCCGCTAATAAGTTCCTGTTCATTAGAGCGTGCAGACTGTACCCCTCCTCCTGTCTCGTCTGTTTCTTCTGACTGACAGCTTTGACAGCCTTTCCTGTCAAAGGGAAACTTTTGACCGCATCCTCAAATAAAGCATTAACATTTCACAGCGCCACTAAGCAAGTTATAAGCCTCTTTATAGATGGATCAGTGGCGTGCTATTATTGGAGGGTGACATAAGCCTCCACTTGACTCCCT
Source organism: Sparus aurata (assembly GCF_900880675.1). Lineage (NCBI taxonomy): Eukaryota > Metazoa > Chordata > Actinopteri > Spariformes > Sparidae > Sparus > Sparus aurata. The sequence continues at coordinate 6,092,137 of NC_044194.1, read as the reverse complement.
ATTTAAAAATAGATGACACTGTCTGTAATGCCAGCGATTTGATGACATTTTCTTGTGTCTGGGAGGATGTCTTCACCGCCTCTCAAGATGTTGGTAGGCTGACTCACACGGAGCGGAGTTGATATGACAGACTTTGATCTCTCCCACTCTGTCTCTGCCTTTTGCTATTCCCCCAGTGGACTTCTGCATATGTCGACCCACATCCACCCTGAAAAAAGCAGAACGAAGATCCATGAAATGAGATGCCAAATACTGCTCTCCTTGTGACACGGAGGGGAGGGGAAGAAAAAAAAAAAAAAAAAAGTGTGACAGAGGAAGAACAAAAAAAAAAAAAAGAAGAAGAAAAAGAAGGCGAGAAGCGGGGCCGTACTGTTGGCCGTCATGAGGAGTGTGTGCGACTCGAGTTCACCGCTGATGGGCGTATTAATCACACTGCAATAAAAGCTGGTCAGGCGTTCGCAACGGGGACGGCACCACGGCGGCTTAGGTCCCAAATTACACCCTGGAGGCACTTTACCCTTTAAAAAGAGGATGGGAAACTGCTGCAGAAAAAAAATAAATAAATGAATAAAAAAATCCAGAAAATAGCACCTGTGTTACAAATGGGCAGCGGACGGGCTGCGGGGAGGGCCAGAGGACGACTTATAACCCATGCAAGGAAGCGCGGTGTCACAGAGTTGCAGGGAGATCAGGAGTGGTGGGTTTTTAACATTAGGACCAGAGCCATCCGGCCTGCACGGTGGAGATGAGGGGAGCTCTCAGAGATAATCATGCTAACACTGAACTCCCTCATTACCTCTGAGGCTGAGCTGTGGGCAGGAGGCCAAGTCACACACACACACACACACACACAGAGTGAGAGTGAGCACAGAACTAAGACGGTGTGTTGATATCACCGGGTGAAGAAAGGCCACTGGTGTGTATTGAGCCGCTTAAATAATTACATTTGTGGTAGTTATATGTGATCACGTGGCCCGACACATCAATGTGATAACGAGTAATATAAGAGCAACAGCTACGTTTATTTGTCGGGCATCGCCTTTCGTTTCCCCTCCACGCGACTCTGCCGGAAGAAGCTGCGAGAGCGAGAAACCTGACACACTTTCTGACAGACTTCTCCCGGCTTCAGCCTGTTACACAGATCAACCCCGCTCAAAGTCACTTCAATTATCAACATGCTACTGTGAGCGCCTCTGGTCCCAAGAGGTATTGTAGCGGTACAAGGCTACGGCTCACATTTAGATCTCAGATCAAACATGTTACGTTTTGCCCCAAACCCTAATTGGCGTCGAGCAAAAAATAGAATGTTTTGAACTCTCTCTGATTGTCATCAGCGTGGGGCAACAACAGTTCAATAAAAAAAAAAAAAAAAACACATTTTTGATACATTTACATCTGCATGTATGTTTGTTTGTCTGGTTTGGATTCTGAAGAAAGGCGTTCTGTGCATTCGGCTGAAACACGGGAAAACAGGACAAACATGTTTTGAGGAATTTGCAAAGGACAAAAAAAAAAGAAAGAAATCACCTTCACATTCGCCGTCTTTATGTGCTGCTGCTGCTGCAGCGCGCCACGGCTCATCTGAGCAGAGGTGCGATTTTATCTTTCGGATAACAGCGGCTTCGCTCAGTGTAACGCGTCGCTTATGGATCCGATTGTCCTCTTCAAAGACGGCTCATCCTGCCGCATGCTGCGCGAACCCTGGCAGGAAAGTAGTTCAGCGTATGTGAGCGATGGGAGAGAATTCAGACGCGATCACAAAGCTTTTGATTACCCACTCCTGCCCTTGTTGTTCGACGCTCGCCGGAATTCTGGGGGCGCGCGCCACCAGTCAGTCTCCAATCAGGCACCTGTGGATCACAGCGTGCCGGCAGAAGCTATTTTAAGAGCTGATCAAAGTTTGATACGACTCTGACGGTGTGAGGTCCTCCATGATGTAGGTGAGGCTAAAGTGAGCCTGGCCTAAATAGTATCCCGTCAAACAGGCGCGCGGATTTAGTTTGCAAATTCAGAGCTGAAACGAGCCTCTGTGTTGACGAAACGAGAGACATTTGTAAATGTGTAACCCGGGTCGCGGCATTTTTTTTTTTTTTTTTTTTTTCTCACAGTCTCTTCAGGCTCACAGTCGCTGATATTTCTCCTCCGTGCGGTTCCAACGACTTTCAAAAGGGAAAGAAAATCCTCTCAGGGCTCCTTCAGCGCCTCGTTCATCATGATGAAATAAGGAAAACAAATGTTGTGCAACATAATGACACAGGGGAAATTTTCTCTAAAGGTTAAACACTATTTTGAGCAACTGTATGAACAATGACTTTCAGCAATTTAACATTCCCTCCATGGGGTTGTGAGTTCGTTTGAATCCACGTCTGTGTGTGTCTGTGTCTGTGTCTCTGTGTGTGTGTGTGTGTGTGTGTGTGTCCTCACAAGTGTGTGCTTTTCTGCTCTAGTGAGCGTGTGTTTGAGAGAGCAAGTGAGATGGAGCAGTGCCAGTGGGGAATATAAAAAGTAATGTTTGGTGTTGTGTGTGTGTGGTAATGTGTGTGTGTGTGTGTGTGTGTGGGTGTGCATTATGCAAATACCTGCCTGGTATGAACCTGGACAGGTAGCCAATTGAAGCTGGATAAGGAAGTTGGGAGGATAAAACACCCATTGTGGAGGAGCAGCACCCAGTGTGTGTCTGCATGCTCTCTGCTGTTAATTCAAAGATTTGGGAAGCTGACGGGACTCACTGTGAACACCCGTCCTCCAGCGGGATTGGAAGCTGTGTTGATCTCTGTTCAGCTGTGTTTTGAGTGGATTCTGCGTGAGACGTCTATCGAGGCCCGGTTTGGACCCCATTCTGCTGTTCTGGTAGGCTGCCATACTGGTGACGGGCAACCAGCTGTGTTTTTCAAAATCTGAGGCCAGTGTGATCGAACTGAGGGCAACTGAATGTGTGTTAATGCTGTTAAATCCTCTCTTGTTTACTAAATGTTAATATATATTTTTAAGATGCTTTATATGGCCTTTTAACCTGTTGTGTTCAGGGTGTCTGCTTAATGGGGGAAAAGAGAGTTTCTCAGGTATAGATAGATTTCTTGTTTCCCCACAGTGGCTTTAGACCTCCAGCTATCTCAGACTTGTTTTGGTGTTGTCGCAACAATCTTCAACCGTAGAGACGTGCCAATGTTAGGATGGTAAAAGTCTGATTGTGTGAAGCAGCATCTGACGTTTTCAAGGAAAAACTAGACACATTAAAGACGGTGACAACTTTGAAGATGTATCCTTGAGTAGAGCAAATTCACCCTCAACTGGGTATTTTCTTTGCCCACATTTACCAGGAGAGCGCCTGGTAAATGTGGTGTGAAGATTCTGCGCGCGGTAGCACGTTTACTTTAATGTGTTCCCGCTGCACTCGCAATTTCTCAGCACACTTTCACACTGTCAACACTGCGCCTCCGCACTCCGTTTCAGGCGATGGTGTCGCAGAGAGGTTGCATATCTAATGCTGTGGAATCAACCTCGGTTACAGCAGGTTGGAGAAGTGGGAAAATAAAGCAAAACTGGAGGGAGCTGAAAGAGAAAAACCTCAAACTGAGTTAGGATCAATGTTGTGATAAAGCCTCTGTGACTTAAATGAAACCCACAGTCAGGAGACAGCTGACTCACTTCTCACTTCGGACTTTGTCTTAGGCTTACTGCGAAGTGATTTTTCCATTATGACTCAGCCAACAGGATTTTGATCACTTACTGTAACTGTGTCTTCAGTTTTTTTTTAAGCTACGTGACTTTGCACTGACACAAACTACTTGCTGCTTTGTTGGTAAGAGACTTGCTTGGCACTTGTAAACAGCAGTGGGGGTTAACACAGCATGGCAGATTGTCAGCCGAGGCACTAATCCACCTTGGCATGAGGGCAAGTTTCACCTATCTGCCGCTCGGGTATCTTAACCTTAGGTTGTTGTGAAGCTGGAGTGCCTGATCTTTTGAGGCGATCCTGCGACCTGGTTCGATGCCACAGGTGTGTTTGGCTGCCAGCGAGGTATTTACAGTAAAAATGTGTCACAGGGCTTGCCGTAAATTTGTTTATAACCTACCATAAAGGTGTAAACCAAGAGCAGATGAAAGGTTGGGTCAGGTTAAAAGTCTGGAGTTATTCAAGTCTCATTCAGAATCGATTTCCATGTAGCTCCCACACAGATACGTAAAACCGGTTATTGGCAGTGAACGGCATCAAACATGACTCAGCTACCGTGCATGTGCAACAGTCCTCAAAACAGTGGAGCCGCTGAAATCCTGCACGCTTTATTTACATGGGATGCAAATACACTCGCAGTTAGGTCTGAAAAATGCCTTCATTCACCTCGATGTAAGGACAGCACTGAAAAGCCTTGAATGCCGGCCGTGAGCGTGAGGAATGAGAAGGGAGCGGAGCGCGCACCAAACGCTCAGTCAGCTCACAGTGGAATAAGCAGTCGTAATTATGTAAAATCAGTGCGGCTAATATGATAACATCAGTAGGTCGAACGGCAGCGGCGCGTTGGTTTCTGTTACTCAAGGCATTTTGAGCGTTTCGCTGAGGCAAAGGCACGACAAGCAGTCCAAAACAAACAGTGTGATTAGCGAACAGGCAAACAGATCAAACGGAGGTTTTACACTCCGAACATGCAAATGAGTTCCCACTAAAACATAAAACCCAAACTGACCCACGTTAATGGAAAAGCTTACACAACCCATAAACTGTACGGACACAGAATTCCTTTGTGCTTCTGTTTTTTTTTTTTTTGTGTGCCCTCCAATGGTTCACCAAGCATGACGAGATAAACAATTTTAGATCTTTAAAACTCAGACATTTATTAATAATCGGTATCTATTTTCTCCGAGCAGCTCCTTAACAGATCACTTTTGCATTAGTAGAAAGAAACGACTCTGTTACGGTGTAATGACAGCAAACAATAAAAGCCAAGGTGATGAGATTATATGGTGCTGGCAGTGGTGAGTAGAGAACACTGAAAGTTTATACTGAGGTAGAAGTACAATTACGCCCATTAAAAATGGCTCAAGTAGAAGTGAAAATGAAACGTCAGTTAAAACGTACCTGGTCAATGAAAATACTCAAAGTACAAGTTGCCTTCCATTTTAAAAGTTTAAAGTTTGAAATGTTTAGTAATCGCAATTGTAAATATGTTATTTTTTAAAGTTGCTATCAGGCTACCTTCAAGTTAACTGCGGTCTAAAGTAGACCAATTTAAGCGCCCAAATGCTCACAGCAACGCTATCGATTAATGTTACACATGAAAAATCAATGAAGCTAATGTGAGTCAGCCAACTGCACTTTCACCCATGTGCAGCTCGCTTCATTGTGCTCAGGGAGGACAGAAAGCGAAGGCCCTTTTCCAGAGGCAAAGCAAGCACTTATTTACAATTTGATCGAAAAAAAAAAAAGTAAATCCAGATGTGAAAGCTGCCTTTGTTTTTTGCTCCATCATCGAAAGAACAGGTGGTGCTTCTTCTTTTTCTTCCATGCAGCTGACAACTCCTCAGCAGTCACGGCAAGTGTAGCAAATTAAAAGGCGCGTTAGTGTATCGAAGAAAAAAAAACTTGAGTAAAGAGTTGAAGCGCTGTTTAAAAGTGTACTCGCATGCTTTTACTCAGCCACCCCCTGTGAGCTGGATTACATGCATGCATTGTTCTCCAGTGAATCCCTCCTTCTGAATCCAATGCAGGAGTGGCGGACTAAACTGCTGTATAGAGAAATTATAACTGAATGTCAGTAAATGAAGAAAAGAAATGTAAAAAATGTCACCCATGACTTCAAAATATCAAAAATAGGGTTGGATTTGATGAAAATGTTAAGAACTGTAGCTTTTAATGAGCATAAACATTCATTTGAATTCAACAAACTTAACTTGTTTGATATATTATTGTAATTCCTGATCATTTTTTTAGGTGTATCCATGGAAATGTGATAAGCATTGCTGCTCTTTGTGTCTCAGGATGCCCTCAGTCCGTAAAAAAAATATGACTTCTTTTTGATTTATCCATACAGTGAATTCCTCCTCTCCTGCCTCAGCCCCTGGGCCATGGTACATCAGCGTGCAGCAGCTTCAATATGAGTATAACTTCATCCACCACCCTGGACAGCCAGCTGACCACAACCTGGGGCCCTGCTAACTCCTACCCTGATGGTGAGGCTCATGACGTAAATCAGCTAATTCAATTGTCTGAATAATATCGTTGAGGAAATATGACATTTTTTTTCTGCTGAAGGAGTCTGATTGCTTTATATTCAGCGATAGAGTTCACCTCTCACTGGTTTTGAGACTGCAGTGTAAAATGAAAATCATTTGACAATTAGCAGCTGATGTATTGCTCACCTATTGAGCCAAAGGGCTTTGAAACACAGGGCATGAATCAGGGATTCCCGACTGAGAAATAGCTCAGCAGCTCTTTGAGTAAACTGCTCTGCAGATTAATTATTGACAAATACCTTCAGTAGAGGAATTCATGTTTCCCTCATCAGAAGCGCGTTCATTGACAAACAGAGTTAATTCACTGATGCCGAGTGCGGTTTTTACAATGTTTTCATACGCAATCATTGACGTCTGTCCCCAGTTCCGATGGTGATGTCTGGTTACACGAGCCGCCTGTGGCCTCGTGACTCCCAGCCTCAGTTCTGGACTAAGTACCAGGTGTGGGAGTGGCTGCAGCAGGTCATGGACATGCACCAGATCGATGCCTCCAGCATTCCCTTCCAAAACTTTGACATGGACGGCCATCAGCTCTGTAGCCTGAGCTACCAGGACTTCATCCGTGCTGCCGGCAGCGTGGGACACATTCTCTACCACAGCATCACAGAGCTCAAGTGGGGCGGTGCGTCTGAAAGTCTGAGAGGGGATTGAAGGGGGGGGAGGGTTGATTAGTCTCAATAAAAGAGAAGCTGGCTGATTTGAGTGCGTCTGGAATGGATTCTCGCTGAAGTGTTGTTGAGGAGGGATCACAGAGCCGGTCAGGGGTCACACCGCATGGTGCTGTGGAGGGAGGCGAGCGGCTGCTCAAAGCGAAGGAGATGATGGATTTGTTGTTTGCTCTTGGTAGAGCGGGTCTCTTAACAAAGCACAGAGGGGATGTAGCTGAGAAACTATCTATTTTTTTGATCAGAGTCTGAGGGGTTGTTGTCAGAGGCTCCTCACTTCGAACCATTACTTTTAAACGAAAGAAACTTGAAGAAATACACGATGCATGGTGTTCCTGTGCTACAGTATGTGGTCGCTGGCATCTCAACACAAAAGTGGCGACGGGAAAACCAAGCACAACAGGTTTAACCTCCATTCAATACGCCAAAGATAACCATACCCGAGCACAGCGCCGCTATTGTTCTTACTTGCTCCTAAGAAAAAAAAAACAGCTTTGTTTTACTGGGACAAGGTGTTACATTTTCAGGTATCAAATAATATAGTCACCTGTTTGTGATAGCTATGGATAATCGGCAGAAAAAAGACCATTGGGGAATTGTTTGTGTCAGCGGTTATCAAGTTTTGATTTAATTGCACATGTTGCTTCCTGTTGAAAATTGGCAACAACAAAAAAGACAGTAGGTAATCATTCGGCCAATCTTTTTACTCCTTTTACCTTCCACTGTTATAAAAATAGTAAATGTTTCGGCTTTGCTGGCACCGAAAACAGCACCGTCCTGATTATGAGCTATAAAACAGGATCTGCGCATGTGTTACAACGATCCTTTTCACCCTCAAACGTGCAATTTGTGGCTCTAAAGATGCTTTGAATATTGCGGGCAAGGGTTAGCTCCATAGCTGTTTGATGTCTCATCATGGATGTGAAAGTGAACGATCAATCTGCAAATATTACGAACAGATTTCGCTGATTTGTGACGATAATTTACTTCCTTTTTCCGTCTCACCCCTGCGCAGGGCAGTACCATGTGGATATAGGGCAACTGGAGCTCAAGCCAGAATGTAAGAATCTCCCAATCGAAACAAAACAAAAAAATAACAAAGCTAACACCGTCAGTCTCGGCCACGGTTGTTCAGATAAATCACACTTATCGCTGTGTCCTTTCGCTTCCCTCTTTGCAGTAGACTTCTCCTGCCCATTTCCGGATGTCAGCTACTCACCTGGAGGTACTGTAAGCAAACAATCTGCCGCGTTGTTTCTATCACAGCTCAATTAAAAAAAATCGATTCATGTCTCAGAAATGACTGAAATGTTAACTTTGATTATTTTTCTCCTTCTTTAACTCAGAAATCTACGATTCCTCGATCCACCCCCTCGCACCTGTTGCCTCTCCGACCCCTTCTAGCCCTGGTGAGGAATTC